>NC_137427.1:35990000-36662500 GCF_964374335.1 Astatotilapia calliptera | reverse complement strand
AGACACGTGAGACAACATTTCATTATATCCTGGCTAGTTAATCAGCACTAACATTAGAACATCATTATATAGCAGACAGAAAGAAATATGCAAGAAAATCCAAACAGCCATTTTTCCTGATGCAAGATGTTCTGTCAGTGAGTCAAGAAGCAAAGGAGATGCTCAGATCAGATCTGAGACCGCTCCAATTATAAAGGACACTTTAGGGTGCAGGCAGCCTGCCTGCTGGATTACTCTTACAGCAGAAGCATACAATTTGATGATGAAGTGTTCTTTTTTTTACTTGCACACTGCTCCTTTTGAACACATATTGTGCTACAGTTTGATTGCATAAATATAAATAAGCATACAGCTTATGCAACACAGTTTCTAAACATCCATCTACCACTGACTTTATTGGCTGCTAATGGTGATGAGATATGCACAGAGAAAGACTTTGCACCTGTTTTAATAACAGGATGTACAGTGTCTGAGGACATTCTACTAACTTAAAGCTTAAAAAAACTGAATCCTTTCTAAAGTCCATGGATAATATGTCACACACAGTTTTGGGCTTGTTTAACAATCCAAGCAAATTTGCGGCTTCTTTAGTGTTATGTGTGGGACTGTGAACTTCCTGAAGTCTTCTCATCATTGTGAGGTTGCTAGGCAACCAGCAGAATCTCATTGAGCAATGGAAATGCACAACTTTTGTAGAGATTGAATCAATAAGATACATACAGTAGTTAAAACACAGCACCCGTTTCAGTTTTTATCAAATATCTGCAAATAATTTCTATGCAGGATTTCAAGTTTTTTTTAACGAGTTCTTTTGTGTAGATGCATATAAGAAAAGGGGAAGGAAGCTGCACTCAAAACCAAAGGATATTTGCACTGAAATACCAGCATTGCAAAGTAAAACAACACATTGCTGAGAAATGGTTGGATTTGTAAGTTCAAGAACGCAAGTACAAAAAAATAATACATCTAAACTACGTTATCTGTACCCTTGAGATGCTGGTGGTGTTGGAAAGGTTTGAACCAAACATTGTACCAAATATAAAAAACAGCACAGGCAAAGCTGCAGTTCAGAGAGACATGAAAACATACACACTCCTATTCCCTTACACACTAATACACACAAAGCTTTCCACATTCAATACTCACCGTATCTCCAACTGCCCTGCCCCCCTAAAACCACCAGCACCACACACAGACACACTAATCTCTCTTGACATTTTTCATTTTCCCATGGGCACACGCTCTGTTGCTGCCCCACAGATGCCAACCTCATCCTTGGGTATCCCAGCCATCAGGCTGTCACGTTATGCAGTTTGCTCACGTTCCTGTTGCTACGGTGATGATGCATCTGGACCGGCCAGTCGTGTGTCTGTGGAAAATGGTTCTGAGGACCGGCCTGGGATAACTAATGAAGTTTAGGGTCATGCGAGGCCATGGCCACTCTGCCTCCTGCCTGTCCTGCTGGGAGATACTATTAGTAGTTGCCCTGTTTTCACAGAAGAAACAATCTTATTCCAGAGGTTACCAGCCAAAAAAAAAAAAAAGGATTATGTTACAAAAACAATATTCTGCTGTCTGTGAGAGGCAATAAGCTTTATTGCCCCATAGTTCGCAATAATATACTTTATCTGAGAGGTTTATATGGTTGTTTATCAATACCAATATCACAAAGTGATTAAACTTACTGTAGCCTCAACTTTATTTTGGACTTCAGTATCAGACTTTTCAGTGACTTCGCTAATAGTTGTCCACTTATTAACAATGACATATATGTCACACTGTAACTTACCATCTGGAAGCAGTGTTATTGTCTTTTACTTATTCTTACCTGAAGAAGTGAAGAAAAGTGTGTATCTTGTCTACATCTTTGACAAATCTTGCCTTTTTCGAAATAATGGATAATCTGACACATGCAGTTGTGCTAAAAAGGTCATATGAATATCATTGTACTTTTTTGGGCTTTTCATGATTTATCTTCAGTGAGTGGAGTGATTGAAAAGCTTAAATCTTTGATGACTTTAAAAAAACAATCACAAGGGTTCACAAGTGCAATTAGCACATGGTCATAAGTATACATACACCCCCACCAATATTTGGTTAAATGTCCCTCTGCAAGTTGGACCTCATCCAGATGCTTTTGGTATCCACCAGCAAGCTTCTGGTATAATTCTGGTTGGATAGCTTAACCACTCTCCTTGGCAGAATTGGTGGAGTTCATTTAAATGAGATGGTTTCCTGATATAAATCTAGCTTTTGAGCATAGCCCACAGATTCTCCATAGGTTTATGGAAGGCATTTCTAGAAGCTTAATGCTTAATGCTGGATTTATCCAGTCCAAAACCAGCTTAATGGGTAAGATAGATATATGTGTATATCTGTATATGTTAGACTGAAGAGGTGTCTTAAAATCAACACGATCATAAAATATGCCGTTCCTAATAATCTGTGGTGTAATACAATGGTCTGTCCCTGTATAACACAGGAGATCTCACTGTTCTTTAATCATGAGTTCAGCTACACTACAGTAAAAATGGGGGGAGGGGGGGGGGGGATGGTGGTATTAGTATTCCTTGGTGCTGCAAGCTGAAATCTCACTTCTTCGATGTTTTTCTTTTTTTTTTTCTTGTGTTCTGCATCAATTGATTAAGTTGCATGAAATAACCTCTACCCTGATCATTGTTTGAGTCATAAACAAGCTATTAGGCCAACAGATAGATACTGGGTAGGAAAAGTGAAGTAAACATCCATTTATTTTATGCAACAAAAACAGAAACATTTGGACTTTTCTTTAAAGTAGATCCATGAGTCTGGAGATATTTTCCCAATAGATACATATTGGGAATGCAAGAAATTGAAAACTTGATTTTTAAACACAGGAGTAATATTAGGAACTGAGATGAAAGGCTTTCCACAGCTGGATGCCCAGTGCCATGGGGCTGGTCTGCAGGCAGCATTTTCTGGATACGGAGAAAGTTTCAACCAAGGGTTTCAACCAAGATAAAAAAAAGAAAAGAAGCAGTACAATCTAAATAGAAGCTAAATTTCTCTCTCAACTGTGTATATGATCATTTAAATGGTCTTCTTCTTATTTAACCGTTGATATACTTTGCAGTCACATCATTAGTTATACATTATTGGTACTGGTCTGGACCACTTTTGCCTTCTCAGTCTCATTAATTCTCAGTGGCTTAGATTCAGCAAGGTGAACATTTTTTTTTTGTTACATAAATACTTTCTATCTAGCATTCACACAGATTCATATTCCAATGGCCACATCGGTGAGCAACTTGGGGTTTTGCATCTTGCCCAATGACACTGCATGCAGACTGGAGCATCGAGTGATCAAACCATCTTCTAACTAATAGACGACCTGATCTAACTCCTGAGCTACAACAAATCCGTATCAAATGTCATTGTTCTTTGAGATGGGTTGTGGTTAGATGTTAGAGATACTCATGATTTCAAAGTTCAATTAAACTGAACTCCAGATGAAGCAATAATGTGGATAGAAACATACCGCACTTACAGTAAGATGAGAAGAAAGGATAAAGCCAGCCTGCATTAATAATAAGCCAACAATAAATGGCTAGTTTAATTCAGTTTAATCCAGTTCTACTTTTATTTACATGGTGCCAAATCACAACAACAGTTGCTCTAAGGCGCTTTGTATTGTAAGGTAAAGACTCTACAATAATACAGAGGAAACAGAGAAAACTACAGCAATCAATAGAAGTTAACTATACTTCAGAAAACAGGAATCCTTGTTGTTCCTTATTGTTTAACCAGGATAAGGAAAACACCTGTGTATGTTTGCAAGAATTAGCACAACAGCATGATGGCAGGGGCATCGGTGTGTAACACTGCCTAATTACAATCCAAGAAGGACTTGTAAAGACAAATCACACTGTAATCATTATAGACTTTTTTTGGCAGGAAAAGGCAGTATTAAATACAAAGAGGCAGTTTTGTTGGTCCTTGATCCAGGTAACACTCCACAAACAAGTCCAAATAACTGCAAGTGAACCAAACAATTTAGGTGACTTGACAAGAGAAGAGGAAGGAGTAGAAAAAACACTGGTTCTATGTTGACCAGCTAACTTAAGGATACAGCTGGTTGGGTGGTAGTGCAACATGGATCTGCCTGTTGGGGCTAAGTTACAACATGACTTTACCACATTGAAGAATTTTGTCAGTGACCCTGGAAAACAATAAATAAATGAAGGTAAACATTTATGATGTGCAGCAGACACAAAAAGCAGATGCCTTTCAACGATATTATTGTTTCACTTCTTTCCATTGAGTCAGAGTAATCCTTACTCTTAAACTTACTTAAATATTTTCTGTGGTATATTTCTTTTGGTTCATTTTCATTTTGCTGCTTTAAATATTTATGGTGTGTGATAAAGTAATTGCCCCACCTCCAAATTTGTTGTGTACAGTATAGTACTGTACCTGACTACACTGGTCCCTCGTTTATTGCAGTAGTTCCGTTCTAAAATTAACCTGCGATAGGTGAAATCCACGAAGTAGCCAACTTTATTTTTCATTGACATTTTGTGTTTGTTGGAGAAAACTTACAAACATACACTACAGTACTTCACAGTCACACTGCAGGCGATCGAAGATTTAGATACATTTGACAAGATGAACGCATTCTGTACTGTACAGGAGACACGGCACGAGATTGACAATTGACAATGGTCTACAGCCAATCACAATGCAGAACACAATGCACTGTAAAAAAAACCATGCAAAATTGCACAAAAAAAAAATCCACAAAACAGACCTCAAAAGGTGAACCACGTTATAGCGAGGGACCACTGTATTTAAGGAATGGTGGGGCTCTTTGTGTTTGGAAGTTACATTTTATTCCTCCAAAAGTTAAACAGATCAGTTTCACTGTAATAGTAATGAGCTGTATAGACAATTCATTGTTCATAACAGTTGCCACCAATTTGATTTCTTCTCTGGGCCTTTAATTTCAGGCATCGCCTGAAATGTTATTGTCAAAGATGAACAAACGCTATTTGAAGTCACAGTTGGCATTTTAAAACAGAATATAGACTTAAATATTTTCAGCAGTTCACTGAGCCAAGGTCATGTTCCATCCTATTTTAAACACGCCGAGGTAACAACGTAGATCCGAGCTCTACTAGTAATTATCGGCCTATTTCAAAATTGCCATTTATAAGCAAATTACCAGAAAAAATTGTAGAAAATCAGTCCAGATCTTTACTTTGGAGAGTACAGATTTTGACCCTTTTCAGTCTGGCTTTCAAAAGCAGCACTTCACTGAGACTGCTCTCTTAAGGGTCTATAATGATCTATTAATGGCTTCTGATGCTGGGAATTGTTCTCTGATCGTTTTGCTTGATCTCAGATTGCTGTTATAGTATCGAAGGTATTGACCTTCGATACTATAATATGTTACTATAACATGTTTCTCCTCTAACACTGCCGCCCTAACCTGCGGGGTTCCTCAGGGTTCAGTTTTGGGCCCATTATTATTTTCTTTCTACATGCTTCCTTTAGCAGGCATTGTTCAATCTTTTAGTGACATTTCTTATAATTTCTAAGCCGCTGACATTCAGCTGCATATATCCTTTAAGCCTCATCAGCTGGATAGGTTGTCCACTCTACTCCAGTGCTTAACTCAGGTTTCTGACTGGATTTCTAGCAATCACCCTGTTTTAAACATGAACAAGACTGAGACCATGATCATAGCTCCTCCTGAATAACATTCTAAAATCAGTCAGGTTCTTGCCTCTTTCGGTCCATCTGCTAAGCCAAACATTCGAAATCTTGGAGTAATATTTGATTCTTCTCTGGGCCTTGACTCACATGTAAAATCTTTGCCTCATTCCTGTTTTCTTAATTTAAGGAACATTTCTAAACTGGGACATATGGTTTCCTTAGCTGAAGTGGAAAAAATTGTTCATGCACTTGTGTCATCGCATTAAGATTATTGCAATGCCCCGTTTACCAGCATGGACAAATCATCTCTTTCTCACCTCCAAGCAACAAAATGCAGCAGCCAGACTACTACCTTGTTCTAGCAAGCGAGCTCACATTACTCCCATTTTATATTCTTTACATTGGCTCCCAATAGATTTTAGAATTTGTTTTAAAACTCTTGTTTTAACATACAGAGCACTAAATGGCCAAGCCCCAGAAAGAAACAAAAAAAAATACAAGCTAGAACAAAACAAAATCAACAAACAATAGAAAAAAATTCATATAAATATATATAATTTGTTCCAAGACAAATATACTAAAACATACAATTGCATGCTTTATAGTTGCCTCATTTTCTTGACTGAAAGTGCCTGAGTAAAGAAATGTCAGGATTATTAATCTAAACTGGTACTGAAAATTTTAACGAGAGCAAGGCACAGTCACATTCATGCACTAGTGTATATGCTGTAGTAATGCATATGTACACAATATGGACAAAAGCACTGGGCCACCAATATATATTGCACCTACAGGAGCTCCTACCATGCTTCATGGCATGAGTTGCACACAAACTCATGCCATGAAGCTCCCAGCATGCTGATGTTTGTGCCAGAGGAGGCCTGGAGCTCCACAGTTCTAGAGTCAACAAAGTGTTTTATGTAGTATACACCTCAGCCCACGTCGATCCTGCTCTGTAACCTTTTCTGGTCTGTAAAAAACTTTAGAACAACCCATTCTTTCCATCCATCCATCCATCCATCCATCGCTAGGGTGCTCAGTTTATTATTTCATTATATTTTTTATTTTTGCCATGATAGAACTGAAAACACTGGAATTCAAAGATTAAATGCTGCAGCCCAGTATATTTCTCCATATGATGTATTAATGCCACAGATGTTTAAGATGTAGCTTTAAAAATACTGTGTTTACTGTTGCACAGTTTAATCTGCAGCTGTTGTGTCCTCTGATGCCAAACTGCAATCTATTGTTTTCTCTCTCCTGCTTTCTCTTCTTCACTGTTGCTCTCTTGCACGTGTCTATGGGGGGCGTGGCATTCTGATGGTTCCTGCTCTGTCCTCATTTGGTGCGCCTATTAATCATCTCCACTTACCTACAGTATAACGCTCTTGTTCAGGCTTCCCCTCATTGCCAGATCACTCTCTGCACACTGAGGTAGTATTGCTCGAGCACCTCTGAAAACTCATAACATCTGGGTGTTTTTTGTTTAATTTTTTACCCAATTGCTTATTCCTTGATGTCAATTTTTGTCCGTCATTTACTACAGAAATAGCCTCTAATGCATCAGCTGTGTCAGTGCATCAAATTCGGGAAGAACCTCTGTCCTGTGAGCAGACAAAATAACTAAATGAAAAGGCTTGACTAATATGTTTAACTTTATAATAGTTATGAAAAATCGATCTCGTTTGATTAGCAAAACAATTAGCTCACTGTCAACTAAGCTATTTCATAATCTGAAGATACCTGTATGAGCCTGCACATGTTGAATGTGCCTGTTTTATCAAATAGATGATGATTGGCCCCATGATATGAATTGTTAAGGTTCCTTGATAAAGGAGTTATTAAAGCCTGCTTCACACTCCATCCTTGGCGTTGTGCACCTCGATCAAGGCAGCTTATCTGTTAAGGTTATAAATCACAGTCATTTTCATGTTTACTTTCTACTGACGTCTCTTAATGTTCACATAGTTGTGCATGTGTGTTATAATGCAGCTATCCCCAACCCCTGGGTGTCGTTTGGTACCGGGCCACGAGAGTTGAAGCTCGGGTGTGAAACTTATGGTTTTCAGGGTTTTTAGTGTTATTTAAAAAAACATTTTTATCATTAACTTGGTTTCCCTGAGTCTTTTCCACTGTGTTACGAATAAATCTTCTTTTTTTGGGTACCGGTACTAGTTTTATTTTGTTGTATTTATCTGTGACACCTTAAAGGCCGGTCCGTGAAAATATAGTCGTTTTTCTGTGGCGGAAAAAAGGTTGGGGACTGCTGTTATAATGCACATAATGATAATAATCATAATATCTGAGAGAAAGAGAAGCAAACCCCATTGGCATACACTTTGCACACGTTACACTGGTGTGCAGTTTGCCTCCCTTCAAGGATCACTGACAGCTCACATGTGTACAGCCAAAACACTTCTCAGCTCTCCCCTTGGATACACAGAGCCTTTGTGAATGGGACTTCGACCTATACTAATAGAAATGCACATACAATAACCAGCTGTTGCCGCAAGATATCAGTAAATTACAGGATTCTTATTTTTTAGGAACACGATGATGCTCTGCAGGCATGTTTGGAGACAGATTGTGTTCATTCTTGTGTCATTTTAATTGATGTTTTTTTTTTTTATTTAACTGGTCAAGCGCTGCTTGCCTGCCGGTTCTGACCACATGCCCGGGTGGGAAAGATAATACAAACCAGTGTCAATGAATCAATTGTTTCATTCATCTCATCCACCTCCTTCACATGGATTAGTACCAACCCACTAAGCATGACAATACATGGCCTTGCTGGAGAGTTTTACTATTGTAGCAGATTCTGTGCTTGCTGTGTAATTTGTTACTGTGTTGGGAGCATGTTTACGTCACTCACATTCATCATCGCTGAGCTGCTTTCAGCTTATGCTCAAGTGCATGTCAGGCTGCACGTGACACAGTTCTGTTAGGGACCAAAACATACAAGACTTTTTATTTATTATTATTGTACTAACCACTTATCCGTTTTGATTCATAAACCACTATGTGCTGGGCTTTACTTATTTTCAGGGCTGGAACAGAGTTACTGGTGCAGGTTATTTTCTGAGTCAAAGCTATAGTGCCCTAGCATAAATACTTTATGTATTTGATTGAACACACACAAACACACACTCACATACCATTATTTTCCCTCCATCATCCATCCATCCATGAGACACAATGTCATCTGTCCAGTATCTCCTGGGTCTTGTTTGGGATCTTTGTCCAGTAGGACCTGCGCAAAACACCTCAACTAGGAGGCGCCCAAGAGACTTCCTAGTCAAATCCCGTAACCAACCCAGCAGGTTCGTTTTGGTGTTATACTTCAACAAGAAAAGTTACCATTTCTGTGCCCCAGTTACTGCTGTGTTGTTACACACATAAATGTATATGCATCACGCTTGCTTAAGAGGTGCTGTATTGACGATGAATGTGCACATATAAACTTAGGAGAAAAGGCTCAGGTTGTGGCGTAGGTCATTGGTGAAGTGTCTTCCAGCAGTCAACTTCTGTAGTCTTTTCAATATCAGCTGTGTCACTACCTAGCATACACCTGAAATATGTGTAAAGTTAAGATTAATAAGGCAGCAACTCAGACGGAGACCAAAATTTACAGGCTGAGATTCTACCAGAATGGCCTAACCATAAAAGTGACAAACTACGCCCTCTTCTCACAGTGGCAGACTGAAATTTGGACTGTGCGCCTAATTCGACAGTAAGATTCCTTCTTAATCGCAAGATCCCCAAAACAAAGCCTTTGGATATTTCATCATGTGCAGGAACGAGCAGTTAATTTACATGGATACGACTCCTGTTGTTTATGTAGTACACACACACACACACACACACACACACACACACACACACACACACACACACACACACACACACACACACACACACACACACACACTTAATTAACCACTAATGCTGCTCTGCTAAGCGGGGTAAAGATTTGTCACTGGCTGTAGTGGAGCAGCAGTGAGGGTGACGTACATTTCTGGCTTGCTGAGCTTCTGCTTGCCCCAGTGAAAATGTTATTGTGCATAGTCAAAATATAGTTTGCCAAAGAAAAGAACAAGTTTAAAAGTCCAGAGAATGTAGAGGAATGGATAAAACCCCCAAACACTGCTGTAGGTGTCCATGTGTGATGTGGCCAGTGGTCTCTTTGCCATCAATCTAGCTTTCATCAGGAGGAGGAAGAAGAGAGACTCAGGCAGAGACCGGATCAGCTGTCCGCTAATCTCTGGGTGAGACACATAAAGAGAGGCTGAGACCAAGAAAGAGTGAATCCGCTTGTCTGCTGTTCGTCTTGCCTCGCTGCTGTTACCATGACGACGGGCTGAACCCAGGAGTGCGGCGCTCGAGATTTCCTCTTGTATTCCTTTCTTCTCTTTCTTCCCTCTCTTCTTCAGCCTGCCTCTCCCCTTGACCCGCCCTCCCTTTACCTCTCTCCATATCCTGCTAAGCTCGGTCTAACCCCCTACTTGATTTTCCCATTTAATCTTAATGGTCCTGTTCTCTCCCCTTCTCACTTTATTTCTTTTTCAATAAATAATGTCACCAGCTCTCTTTCATTTCCTTTCCTTCTTCTCATTTTATTGAAACTCATTTTAACAACCTCCAAAAGCACATTTGAAACCTCCCCATTTTTTTAGATTAAATGTTGAATGTTATTTAATTGGTATTAAATGGCAAAGCAGGGTAAACAAGATGTAGTTTATCCTCAAAAATACAGTGGTTATAGCACTAGCTGATTAAATGTTTGTCATGTAAAACTGTGATAATCTCATACCTGCTAACACGTTTGTTCAAATAGACTCAGCCTCAGAGGAAGAAGAGTTGCAAGCTAATTTGAATGTGTGATGAGGTTTAGCTTGAAGCAGTGCTGACCGATACGTTTTCCCACTGAGGCTGAATGCATGCATGCACTTGTTGCTAAAAGTCTACATGATATACTGCTTGGCTTGCCTTGCCTCCAGCAGGTCTTGTACAGCAATGCCATCCCTTGTCAGGCTGCAACCCGTATGCCAAAAAATATTGAAGACAGAGCTCATGGAGGTTTTTGGGCTGGCCAGTTTGTGTTTGTGGCGAGGCACCACAGGGAGTGAATTATACCTGCTCCTCTCACATTTGGTGAGACTTTATGTCGCAGTTTGGATAGCAGAACAACTTTAATTTAAATACCTTTAGGTGAGATCTATCCATCCGTGTTCTTAACTGTTTATCCAGCTATGGTTGTGGAGGGGAGCTGGAGCCTATCCAGGGGCCTGGTACAGCCAGGACAGGTTGTTGCTCTATTGCAATCTTTAGCCTCATGTAGCTTGGAGCTTAAAACATTTTAGTGAGGAAATATGCTGCTTTGTTGTCCATCTAAATCATGCACTTGTTACAGCTCAGGTCCTGATCCAGGGCATACTATGGGAAAATAGCAATTCAACATCTAAAAACTCGGGTTGTGTTTTGAGTATGTTCCATCTGGGGATATTTTGTGAGGCTGTGATTATGTGGCCACTATCTGTGATTTAAGAATAATTTCTTACGAAAGAAATGAACTCACCCCTATTTCACCTTCTACTGAATTACACTAATAGCTTTGCAAGGCATTATGGGATCCCAGAAGATGCCCAAAAGACTAGTGACCCAGCAAAAATAGGGGTTGAAAGTTGAAGAATGTTGACATCAATGGAGTCTGATGATTAAAAGTCCAGCAAAGTGGATGCTTTAGTGGGTCAGGAGGTTGACTTTTTACATGCTCTTTATAAATATCTGTATTTTAGTTTCTGGGTTAACTCTTGTGTATCTGGATTTGATCCCCTTTAGGCCATCTCCATCCTAATGAATACTAAAGGTAAAGGTTAACACAAAATATCAAAACAACATATTAAAAACACAAATATAGTACAGTGACCCGATATCATGACAAAACATGTAACAGACACGTGTGACTGTGGCCATTGCACACTTTGCATCTGAAAACGTGAAATGTATGGATGCACAAACTGCAGTAAGTTGCAGTAATCTGCAGTAACAGCAAAGGGAGAGATTTTATTTCAAGCCAACATGAAAATAATGTATACAGACATTATTAACACATTTACAGGCAAACACATATTAGCCGTCTAGCTTAATTCGTCCTGACGACAGACGACCCTGGAATGTACATTTTTTCACTGCAGACTTTGTGGCTTTAAAGATATTATCTCCCCCTGCTGGTGGTGTAACTTTTTGTGCATGCCCATTTTTCATTTTGGAAAGGCAAAGCGTGAAATGGACAAGGTGGACCGGCGTGTCTGTTACATATTTTGCTGTGATACTGGGTTGTATAGGGCTTTACTTCGGTTGAGCAATTTAACGTGAACATATGGTGAGAGGTTAAAAGTTTCTTCTTCTCATCCTCCCTTTATATGTTGTCCCTTCATGCAAAACAGAAAAATAACTCTTTGTAGAGGAATATTTGTTATTAACCCCCCCAAAAAACACAATTGCTATTAACCCTCCCTCCAGCACTCCTAAAATTAAAGCATATTTCATTCGCCAAGGAATCTACAATGACCCAGTAAACTGCTGGATTTTCCCAGTTCTTGTACCGCTTACCCCGAGTGTGCTTATATGTGGCTGTGTGTGAGTGTGGGTGGCTGCGTGTAAGATTATATTACAGCAGCAAGCCTCTAGGTTATACAAGTTATCATTCCAACACATAATAAGGCAATTTGAAAACAAGAAACATTTTTCCCCCATCGGTTCCCTACTTTCCTTTCTTTTGTTTGCTCACTGTTAGGTTTTGTATTGTTGATTGTCATTTATGCTTAGAAATATCTACTTATATATGCTTAGAGCTTTATAATTAGTTTTAGATTGGTAGAGGTTTGATCCTTGATAGTCTGCAAACTTTGTGTGCATTAGAGAGCACTCTGGGAGCATGGGAGAGGTCGTACCTTCTCTTATTGTTTTATGGTAGGATAAACGTGGCTATATCTGTTTTAGGCTAAGTGCCTTTTGTTTAGATGAACTGTCGGACTTCCAGACCAGCAGGTTTAGGGAAGTCATTTATGGGGTCACACTCTGACACCCCCCCCCCCCCACACACACACACACACACACACACACACTTACACAACGCACAAGCAAGGTACTCTTTGTGTGTATGTAGACGTCGTATGTTAATGAACCTATGCATATTCATGTAACCTCAATAAAAGAGCAGTGTTACGGGGGAGCGGACGAGAGCAACTGGGGTCAAGCGAAGGAACGGCGTTTGTCCGGTTCTCTCCCGTGCACGAGAAACATGAAAAACATTGCCTACTCGTGTCTTGTTTTGCTGTGTAGCAAATTGTCCTTAACGTTCCAGCGAATAGGTTCAAGCTACAAACCTATCACTCACTTCCTCTCATTTCCCACTCTTTTTCTCTGTTTGCAGTGGGAGGCTCATGCAGCATCTCCCCACAGGGCTTACCCTGACTGCTTCTCTAACACATTCACCTCCTCCCTGTATTTTAATCCGCCTTCCTCTTTATTGCAGCTTTGTTCATTTTTCTTTGCCCCTTATTTTAGCTTAATTAGACAGAATTTTGCTTTTGTCCTCCTTTTTTCTATATATCCTTGACTTCTGATGTTTCTTTTGCATGAAAACATACATCGCACGTTTGAACACTCCTTAATCTTTGAAGTTCCTTGTAGCCAAAGGTAAGACAAAGGCACTGCAAAAATAAATCTGTGTGGATATAAATGAACCATTGTTAAATCATATTTACAGCTCTAAACTTTGCATTTTTTCCCTTTAACAAGGAAAAAGAACCGTACATAGATATATAGACCTAGACTCAACAAACAACATGTTATTCTGACATTTTCTGGGATCACAGCAGTAAAACAAATGAAAGCTAAAATGTCCTGTGTTCTACCATGTTTACTGTTCACTCACAAAGGTTGCCTTTTAAATTCCTGCACTTAAAATTAGAGACATTATGAACATTACCCTATTTATAGTGTTTTGGTTATTTCTGATTACTAACCTGAAAGAAAAGCTCCCCATCTTTGTGCCAACACAGGCAGCTATAATTCCTAGCAAGCCAATAAGAGACTGAACTGGACAGACTGTGCTTGGGTATCAGCATCTTTTGGAACATTTTAATGGCTTTATCTGGCAAATAACCTGAATGCTATGTTAGCTATGTGCTAGTTTTAGCAGATTGTCCAAAACCTACATTTTTTTTTAAGTTAGTGTTAATCTAGTATCAGGGTGGACTTAGGGCAATTGTAACATGCTTAGTTTCGCAAAACTAGAGTGATTACTTACTCTGCATCATTAGTATTCTCTCTCTATCTGTGGAAGAAGTGCTGAGTTACTTCACTAATGCAGAAATTCTCAAGGACAAAACTGATTTTGTTTGGATGTAGTGTACTTTTCATCTGTCTTTTAAAGGTAAGATTACTGTGAATTTAAACTTACATCAATATTCTCCCCACGTTTTCTGTTAAAAATTTACTTGAACAACCCTTGCTAATATAGGCGCTGCTAGCTAATTTACAAGATGGTAACTTTAGGGTGAGTGTAACAGAACTGCAGTCACCTTGTTTGTCTGTACTGATGACATATTTTACTATTACAAAATGTTTTGCTACCATTTAATTTAAAATGAAATGAAAACTATAATAATAAATTGTGTTTTTATATATCATACATTATATCATTGCAAATATTTATATCTTGAATTTTACTTGGTTTTAAGTAAATATATAAATACATGTTTTACATTATTTTATTGTGTTATCTTAACATCTATTTACACCTGTTGTCTATTTGGTTAGAACCATTCCTGTCTCATCAGATCATCAATGTATTTGAGTATTGTATTAGATTAAATTATGATAAATTACTACATACTTATATTTGTACTTTTTCTCTCTGTCACTGCCTGCCTCTCTCTGTGTGGATTCTCTCAAAGTTTCAAAATGACAAACCAATGGTTGATATTAAAAAGAAAAAAAAAACATGCCTGTATATTTAGTCCACAAAGGTATTTTTTTTTCGTTTTATTATTAGCTGCTCTTCATGTTTTCTGTGCATATAGTGTTCCTCCATTTGAGGGTTTAGCACAAAGTTGGATGAGTGTTATTAATTTGGGCTGAGTTCAGCCTTGCTTCGCCTATTTTTTTTTACACTATGAATCTGCATGACTGCACTTTGCCTTCACTCAGAATGAATGCATGACTGGAATGATGGATAATATAGTATCACCCAACAGAATCAAACTGTATATACTGATAAGCCTGCCACTCTCAGTTTAAAGACATGCTGTCAAATCTGTGCTCATTTGGTGAGCTGAAAATGCTGCTTGCATAAAGGTTTCAAGTTTGCAATTACTTTTCTCTAAACTGCCTTCTGTGGTACTGGCTTGTAGCTGACTCAGCAATAATATCCACTCGATAAGATTCAGTCACTGCTTGAAAAATGTCATAAAGTTACCAAATAGTAAAAAAAAAGATCCTGTATATTACACCGGTGCATTATAAAGGAAACTGAATCATTATTACACACCCTGAAGAGGTCAATATGAAAAAAAAAATAACAGCATGGACTAATCCATCCATTTTCTTCTGCTTATCCAATTCACAGTTTCAGGGGATTGAAGGCTATTCTAGCTGTCATGGCGTGAGAGTCAAGGTCCGTCTTGAACAGGTCAGCAACCTGTCACAGTGCTAACACTCACCCACAGGCGTTACCAGGTAACCAAACTCCATGCATATCTTTGCACTGTGGAAAGAAGGAGAGAATGTATACAGTATCCAAGCAAGCTGGTGGAAGTGAACCTTGCTGTGAGACGACAGTGTTTACCACCACAGCAGCATGAAAATTGAGGCTGGATGATGCCACATGTAATAACAGACACTATTAAAGTATTGGTATAAACGTCTAGCACCTCAAAGACGCTAATTAGGCTTTTTCACTCTATTTTTCTCATCCACGGTCAGATACACACCTATGTGTGCACAGACTCTATCCAAACATGTGGAAAGTCATTACCGGAGCCGTCTAGCACCTCTAACATGTCTAATTACATGACTGCCGCAGCATAATAAATACATATCAATAAGCACTCTGCATGTGCCACTGAGCATGAGCGAAGGGCAGTGGAGGCCCTGACCACAGATAAGGTATCATGTTAAATAAAGAAACCTCCAGAGCGGAGTGTAGCAGCTCGGCATCACTCCCTGCTAGGCTGAGAGCCTGTAAGACTCTTGACTTTATAAAGCACCTCTGAGGGCTGCCTGAGTGAATTCCACTGGTACGACACCATGTCAGCATTAATGGGCCCTGAGAGTACTTTGTGCTACAGCTCCAGTGAAAGCTTATAAATTTCACTGCACTTACAGCAGAATGAGAAGGGGTCCAACATCAACGTGCTGTTTGAAAAGATACAGTGGTTTCACTAGATGGACGCTAGAGTTGCTTTTTATTAGACTTTATGAATGCATAGTTTAACTTTTTGACATCAATCTCATGAAAGGTCATTTTTATTTATTGAGGAAAATGATCTGATTTTAAATATCTCTGAGTGGCAAAAGGCAGGTGAATCTTTGCTCTCAGTATGAGATGTGACCAACTTTGTGCAGCAATCACTGCAGGTAAAGAAAGTGTGGATCAGTCCTGCACATCAGCCTGAAGGAAATTTCAGCCAATTTCTCTGTACAGAACAGCTTCAGCTCCAAGATGCTTGTCGGTTTCCTCACATGAAATGCTCACTTCAGGCTTATGAACAACATGGCTGTTTGATTCCGTTCAGGAGTTTCACTTGGACATTTCAAAACTTTATTATCTTCTTGGCAATTATTTGATAGATGATATATGCTGGAGATTGTCATCTTGTGGCAGAACCCACTTTTTCTTGAGGTTAAGCTGATGATAGATGTAGCAACTGTTTCAGAATTTAAATCTACATTAACAATGGCAAAACATTCTGGCCCAGATGCAGGGAAACAGGATCAAACCGAGACTTTAACAGGTGGCTGTAGCTCAGGAGGTAGAGCAGGTCATTGACACGTACTAATTAAAATAGTTGGTGGTTTGATCCTTGGCTGCTCCAATCTCCATTCTGCATGCCTAAGTATTCTTGGGCAAGATACTGAACTCCAAGTTGGCCTCTGATGCGTTCATTGGAGTGGGAACGTAGGATGAAAGCACTTAAGTGTAAAAAAAAAGTGTTGGGGGAATGACGTATGAGGTATAAAGCTCTTTGAGTGCTCAAGCAGAGTAGAAAAGCTCTATATAAGAACCAGTCCATGTTTCACAAATGGAATAAAGATCGGATCTGGAACGGAGCATTTCAATGAAACATCTGCCATTGTTTTAAGTTTCATATTTCCACAGAAACAGTGAAAAATGTCATGCTTGCTAAAGCTCCAGAGAACACAAAGTTTACGGACTTAAACTTTTTTTTATTTTTCTTACTGCTTATTTTCTGTCAGCAAGTGCAGAGCAATATTTGGACAGCCCCCGGCCTGTGCTGATTGGTTGATTCATGGTTTTGTGAGCTGGTAATTGGATGATGACGGTGCGGTGGACCACTAGAGAGTGAAGATTGATCGCTTGTGCTGCTTCAACTTGCTGTAGCTGAGATGCATGCTGCGATATTGTGTGTGTGTGTGTGTGCGCGCTTGTGTGTGGTGTGACAATATCTTTGGCCTTGCTGCCCACCAGAAGCTGTTTCTTGGAAAACACTTGAGGTATTGAATGATGCAAGCGTTTCTTCACACCCGACTGTACGTGTGCCTGCATCCATACATGCTCATAGCTCGACTTGAGTGATTGTGTGTCTAAATCTGCAAGAACCCAACATGAAAGGAACTCCCACCTCTGTTTATGCCGCACAAGCTTTGATTTGGCAGGTAATGTCATCTGTACGCCAAGCATTGTCTCAGGTAGAAGGAAGGAAAGTGAGCTGCAAGTGGAAAGAAGAAATACTCAAAACTATTTCTAATGAACTGTAAGAAATTTGGTAAAAAGAAGAGCCGGACAAAAATACTGTCCCTCTGCATACTGATATTCACCTTTAATGGACAAAAATGTGAGTGTAATCTTCTCTAAAACACGTGTGTTAAGCATGTTGAGTTTTATCACAAGCTCGGTAAAGCAGCTCACTAACCCATTAATCTTGCTTTGTAGTACAAACCTCTGGGCACACTCAGGACTCACTGACGGCATTAAATATTCCGGCTGGACAGGAATCCTCAGGGATCCTGTTGGAAGAGCAAGAGGAAAATGCTTAAAAGGGTTTTGTGGGCTGCAAAGATGGCCCTGCTTCTGTTACGCCTGATAAGTAGTCAGGATATGAATGGATGAAATAATGGGTGGATTGATGTCTACTTTGCAAGTAAACAAACAACTCTGTTACTTTTTTTTCTTTTTTTAAGCCATGCCAGTGAATTGACAGACTGCATCAGAACTATTGGAGACTCGTTGTCCCCAGAGGATTAACGTCACACCATTAGAAAAAGCACTCTGGCCTTTATTGATCCATCTCCTGAAAGTTCAAAGTTTTCTGGTATTAAACATTAAGCTTCAGAAACTTTTATGTATCTCATTCATGGTTCCTCTGTGTTTTTCTACAGTAACCTGGGCTTGCAATTTGTAGTGTTTTGATTATGTCATCTTGGACAGAATGCAGTAGAACCTTCAAAGTCCTAATGATGATAAGTTTGCCAAACAAATTTGATTCTTTGATTTCAACCTGACACCATCAGCGAGGTAATCCTGTATTTCTAACCCTCTACCGGTGCAAAAACACTAAGCTGTTGTGTTTGAGTTTGTGTGCATTTGCAGGAAGTGTGTGACCAGCTCGGCAAAGAGCTGAGTGATAAGCAATGCCCAAGGTCATCCATCACACATGATGCCTATAATAGACAAGCAGCCAGAGCAGTAACAGCCACAATGAAGCTGAGGCCAAACAGATGCACACAGAGGCTGAGGAGAAATGGAAGATCAGTTTCCTCTCTAAAAAGCTGCAGTCACTGGACCGTGTACTCTTAAACCTACAGTTTAAGGGCAACAAATTAATTATTTACATTTTGATCTCGTCTCAGAAACCAACAACATTATTCTAAAACGATAGTTTTCGATTGTCAGCATTTGCAGGCAAAAGCAACAATTTCTGTGAAAAGTCTACACAGTGGCTTTATTTCATCCTTTTCCGTTGCTGCCCGAAGGAAGAAACAGAAAATGACCAGTGGTAACAATACCACCAGGTGGCTCTGAACCAGGCAGTTACAGGGGGGACAAATTAATGAGAAAAGAGACTACACAAAGACTACACATAAGAAGGGTAAAGTTATTACTCACCCCTGCTGAGAGGCCTCGGTCTTCACTTGATTAGTCTTGTTTTCTTTGAGCAGAACTGGGTGTGTTTGCTGGGGGTATGGCAGTGAGGAATGAAATCCCTAAAGGTGTAGGTGTTTGGAAAAAAAGTGTGTGAGTATCTTAAGTGAACCTGGGGTTATTCCTCAATTCCGTCCGTGGCTTCTCGTCCACATGTCTGTAAGCAATAATCTTAAAACCCCCAAAATTTACAATTTTGCCTCAAAGAGAATATTTTGGAATTAAGCATTCAAATCCATTTGCTACGTTTGCCTTAATAGCAACAAAGTGTTTAGCAGAAGTGAGCATCCACTGATTCTTAGTGAAAAGTATGTCAATAATGTAAACTTTCACAAATCAGTCTGCCTTTGTCACATCAGAATCTCATTCAGACTGGAGAAGTGTAGTCAGAGGGTAACAAAGAGACAGAAGGTAGCCTAACTGAGGAGATTTCACAATCAGAAGGCAACATTGCAGACACTGAGGACAGCTACAAGTACTTTGGAATCCTCCAGGCAAATATGAACTATGAAGAAGCTACTAGGAACCATCATGGAAGACTTGGCCCCTGCACAGCATGTACCACCATCAATAAGTAGAGATCATTAGAAGAAAGTGAACATGATTTATTGATATGCAGAATTCAATTAATGTATTTGGCAGTTAGACTCTGATGGGCCATCACAGCAGAACGGAATCCCAAAGGTGATTGGGATTATGGCAGGACCCCCCGAGCGTAGACGGCTGTGTTAGAGATGAAGATGGAGGCTAACAAGGGAGAGGCAATGATGAGGAGGAGGTGGGTTGAACAATAGCGTCTTCAAAGGGAGAATGACAGATGATCAGTGAGATTTAAAATACTTGGAGTAAAGGATGACTGACTTGAAGAAATCTGGCAGAAAGTTCATTAGACTAGACCAGTGATGTCACAATGAGTTTGACAGCGTGGGAAAGTGAAAGTGATTTAAAGCTTAGACCTGGGAAGCAGACAGACCACACCAGGCGAGACCTCAGGTGCAGGCTGTGCTGGGATGCCCTTGAGATAATCCAGCACATAACAGCAGGGTGCAAAATGCTAGCAGGCAGGGAATCCATAACTGGACATAGGAGCAACCAGAGCAAGAAGACTGTAGTGGCAGAAAATGGATGGATGTTCCATATGTAGCCTTATATGTGTAGCCTAGCATACATGTATCCTAGTACCCTAACTTAAAATATAGGCTTTATATATTTAATTGCATTTTCAATAATGTTTTATTTATATATCACTAAACCACAACAATACTTGCCGAAAGCCACTTGAGAATTCTTACTAACCTGAGTAAGTGAGGTATATGCTCGTCTATAACTTGATAAATCACACTTGGAAGGGTTTATGAACTTAGTCACACTAGTTTTTATGATAGCATTTTTTAATTGCATATTTTTTGCATGCCTTTTGTGGAAATAAGTGCAATTGTATGGCTGGGTTAAAATTGGAACAAGACTGTTTGACATGACACCATCCAAAACACAAGTGATTAAATATCATTTTGTGTGGCTGGACTTATTTGCTACTCAGAATCATGATCTGCAGTTATGTCAAAATCGTAATTAGTCTTGCAGTCATTTGTGTTTTCTGAAGTGTTTAATTATGGGGGGAACACAGTGAGTCCTTGATCTGGAGTGTGAAAGGTTTTAAAGACTAATCGGAAAGGACTAAGATTTCTCTGAACTAAAAAAACAAGAGATAAAGGAATGATACGTGTTTTTAGTTTTAATCTGGTAAGATACAAAACTGATGTTTCTGACATCACCACGTCACTTAAGAACTATGTTGGGAATATTACTAGTGACCAGTGTTGGTCAAGTTAGTTGAAAATAGTAATTAGTTACTAATTACTGATTGCTTCTTTAATCTATTTTCACTTGTATATATATATATATATATATATATATATATATATATATATATATATATATATATATATATATATATATATATACCGTAATTGTCGGGCTATAAGCCGCTACTTTTTGCACAAGCTTTGAACCCTGCGGCTTTTAGTCAGGTGCGGCTTTTCTATGGATTTTCCATGATTTTTGTGATATCGTAAGACGATTTGTTTTGTTTGTTCCGCTGTTGTACGGCACTACGTTGCCTGGCGGAAGGATCGGGGTTCAAGAGTGGTATGTTAGTCACATGTCCGTCCGCCAGGCAACGTAGTGCCGTACGAAGTAGCGCGAAAAACAAACTTCAAAGTAGCGCTACGCATTCAGCAGGAGGCGTGGATGACGAGCGGCGATAAACTTGCGAAAAGCAAGTTATGCCCAACTCCACCGGTGGATTCTGACAGCGTGGAAAAGTGCGAAAACATCCACGATCACCAACGGATTTTGAAGGGCTGGACTGCTGCATGATGGAGAGGAGGACACCGCCACGGCCCTTCTGAGGGTGTTCGACTCTGACACTGACAACGAGGATTTCTTTGGTTTTGAAAGTGACAACGAAGGAGAGAAGCGGAGAGTGGATGACGAAGCCATCCTGAGCCTGTTCGTTTCCGACATTGGAGAAGAGGACTTTGGTGGTTTTAGAGCGCAGGAAAAAGAGAAAGATGGTGAATGACTGACTTTTCTTCTTGTTAAAGCCGTGTCACTGCACCTGAGCCTAAAAGGTAGTCCGAATCTATTTTTCTGGTGTGCTGTAGGTTACTGTTATGTACTACATGTGCAAATATGTACCCATAACTTGTTTTTCAAAATATTAATAAAAGGGGTGTGTCTCCAAACAGCCATCTCTTTCCTGACAATTCCCTTTGTGCATATTCTCTTACATATGATAAGTCAACATTGAAACACCTGCGGCTTTTAGTCAGGTGCAGCTAATGTATGTACAAAACAGGATTTTCCCCTGATTTTAGCTTGTGCGGCTAATATTCAGGTGCGCTTTGTAGTCCGGGAAATACGGTATATATATGTGTGATTAGTATACACTGAAAGTCTTTGCAGTAGGTGAAAGCTGAGTCACAAGTTTTCTTGTTAGTAAAAACTCAGCCTGTTAGGATGGCTAATGTTCTTTACTTTCACAAACATAAAAACATATAGAATGATAGCCATGAAATAATTGCATTATCAAAGTGTACAAAATAGGAAAATGGGTCGTTTTGGAAACATTTTCAGTTTTTGAACATCTGTTTCATCGGGTTCTTGTTGATCAGCGTTTCTCTTAATGGTCTCAGAAGACAAATTGAGCCCTCTGGTACACAATATTGAGCCACAATGGTAGCACACCTGTGTGGTTTCAATTTCCCCAGGCTCTCTGCTCCAGTAGCTCAGCGCAGGAAAGGCAGAGACAAATAACATTGGAAAGCTGCCACAGATGTGACACTGGTGAAATGATGGTGCTGACCAGAGCATGATAATTGGGTGCTGTTATCTGTGACTGGGTGGCTATTGACTACATTAGCAGATGGATCACCGATAGGACTGCTGAAGTAATGAGAGTTCGTATGTGCCGGTTTAGAGCACTGCATAAACAAAAGCGAGATCCGTTATGATTCTTAGTGTGCACAGTAATACAAACACATATAAAAAAAGTGTTTATTTTCAGAACTCTTAAATAGCACCTGTGCATTTTGTTTTACGGATTTAATGAAATGTGTCTGTGCATTTGAAGGGTGTAAACTGGGCTGGGAGGAAATCCTAGAAGGGTGCGTGAAACAAGCTTGCAGTAGCTTCCTTGGCAAAATATAAAACTCCAGTGTCTGGAATGTTGTCTGTAACCAATAGATTAATCAATTTTCCAATGTGGGCTCTGTTAGTTGCAATTCCAAAAGTGTAAAACAGGCTTTTCAGCAAATTACTGCATTACAAACTGAATCCATGTAAATTCCTATGGCAGTGCAATAAAATTTGTGTTTCTGTGACTTCATTCTCTCATCTGAATGTGTTATTAAGGATTGCAGACATAAAATGTGTTCCCTCCACTAAGAATCGATATCACTCCAAAAATGAAACTGGTAAAAATGCTGCCCTGTCTGTAGATAATAAGACAGAAAACTCAAATTTGATCTATGATGAAACATGCATGTGGTCAGTATATGTTACTATGGTAATCTAGCCACATGAAATAAGTCAGACTTCAAGAGGTATGTTAAGTTTCAGGCTCAATATTCCTCGGTAAAGCAGCTCACTAACCCATTATCTTGCTTCACAGTACATGTGTTTGGGCACACCCAGGAATCACTGGCAGTATAAAATATTTCTCCTGGACAGAAATCCTCAGGGATCATGTTGGAAGAGCAAGAGGAACATGCTTAAAAGGGTTTTGTGGGCTATGGAGATGGCCCTGCTTCTGTTACTCTGAGCCTGATAAGTAGTCAGGATATTAATAATTATTTTTTTATTATTAGTTCTTTATTTATCCAGGTAAAAAAAATCTCATTGAGATTAAAAATCTCATTTTCAAGAGAGACCTGGCATCATGGCAACAAAAGTCAAAATACACATACCACATAAGTATATAACATTTAAAGCAAATACAATATCCCATACAAACATTTAGACATTTAGCAGCAGCATACAAAGAACGGTGATGTACACGATTTCCATAGCCAGTAATAAAACGTAAAGCACAATGGTACACAGTATCCAACCTTTTTGGGTAGTGGGCAGGTGCATTCATAAAAAGCAGGTCACCATAATCCAATAAAGGTAAAAAAGTTGCATGAATCAAGTGTTTTCTCACTTGGAGGGAGAAACAGGATTGATTTCTAAAAAAGTAACCTAGTTTTAGTCAAAGGAGCTTGCACAGAAAAGCGTCTGGACTTCTTTGCAAGCTCCTTTGACTACGATGACCTGGATGACTGAGAACCTTCACAGACATAACCTAGTTTTAGTTTTAACTTTGACACAAGCCTTTGAATGTGAGTTTCAAATGACAAATTCTGATCTATAATGATCCCTAGATACTTGTAAGATGGGACCATTTCAATTTTAGTTCCTTGAATTGTTTTAATCTTCGGAGACATAGCTAACAACTCTGCCATTTGAGAATAACGTGAACTTGGATTTCTTTGGATTTAACACCAACTTAATTTGAGTTAAATGGGACTGAACTATATCAAAGGCAGACTGCAGAAATTGCAGGGTTTGTGCTACTGAAGGGGATGAACAATAAATAATTATATCATCTGCATAAAGATGAAATGCTGCATTTGACAAATTATCACAAAGGTTGCTTATGTAAAGAGAAAATAGCAATGGCCCTAATATGGAGCCCTGCGGAGTTCCTTTGGATACTGGGAGAAAAGAGGAAGAAGACCCAGCAGCATGGACACACTGTTTTCTTGCTGACAAGTAATCTGAAAACCAACTTACAGCATTTACAGATAGACCAATATTGTTTAGTCTATTTAATAAAATAGCATGGTCAACTGTATCAAAAGCCTTTGACAAGTCAAGAAAAAAGAGCAGCACAGTATTTTTTGCAGTCCATTGAATCAACGATGTCATTAACCACTTTAATAGCAGCAGTTATTGTGCTGTGTTGTTTTCTGATGTTGGGAAAGAACTGAATTTTTGTCCAAGAAGTCTTTCAGTTGTTCACTAATGAACTTTTCTAGAACTTTTGCTAGAACACACAATTTAGATATGGGCCTGTTAACATCTGAAGGATCACCTCCTTTCAGCAAAGGGAGAACATAGGCAGATTTCCATATTACAGGGATCTCACTGTTCGAGAGGCTAAGATTAAAAATGTAAGTTATCAGTTCTGCTATAAAATCTGCAGCCAACTTAAGAAAATAGGGATCAAGTTGATCTGGTCCTGCAGATTTATTTAGATGCAACAGATTTAAAGCCCTGTGGGCCTCAAAAACATTTAGCGGAGAAAAACTGAAGGGTTGGACCACAGATTCAGTTTGAGTGGTTGCAGGGAGAGCCTGTTGTTGATTAAGCTGTTTTAAATCTGGATATAAAGATTCAAATAGAGATCCTGAAGAAACAAAATGCTTATTAAAGCAGTTTAGAGTGTCACATTTCTCTGTTAAAGTGTAAAAGAGTCTTTTACAACAAAAGTTGGCATCTCGTTTGTAGTTATGTCCCCATAAGAAGATTTTATTATTTTCCAATTTTTTTTTTAGGATCGTTCAAATGTTTAGTAGTTTTTGAAAGAAAGAATTCTGATTTGACCTTTTTAATTAAGGAAGTTGAACGGTTTCTGAGCTGTGTAAAAATCAGCCAATCCGCTTCGGATTTAGTTTTTCTGGCAGCATCCCTTTTTTTGAGTAGACTGGAGAAAACCAAGGGTTGTTTCTGCATTTTACTCTAAATTTGCGCATGGGGGCATGTTTATTTATAATTTTGATAAAAGTGTCATAAAAATAAGATTAAAATTTGGACGAGATGTGCTGTAAATTAGTTGTGTGAGATTATATTAATCACACATGGATTTAAAACTGTCTGAGGCAGAGGACAACCAGTCCCAATTGAAATCTCCGGCCAGCACAATTACATTAAAATCTAAAGTAGATATTTTTTCACTAAGTGAAACTAAAGCATCACTACTAGCCGAGGGGGGTCTATAACAGCCCACAATGGTAATAAAATAGCCCTTGAAAAGTTGGAGTTTGAGTGCAAGAAGTTCAAACTGTTTACAAACAGATACCGATAAATCGACAGTAACATGGAATTTGCTTTTTACATAAATTGCAACACCGCCACCCTTTCTAGGGTGGTCGCAACAAAAAAAGATTATAGCCCGTTATTGCAATGTCTTTGTCAGTAATTGATTTAGTAAGCCAGGTTTCTGATAATATAAGAATATCGGTATCTAACTCTTTCATCCAAATTTTCACAAAATCAAGTTTGGGAAGAAGACTTCTGACATTTAAATGAGTGATACCAAGACCTGTTCGAGTTTTAAAATCACAAGGAGTACTTAAGCATTTGCAATCTGGACCGGGATTAGGTTGCACATTTCCAGATAAAAGAAGCAGAAGAACAATAAAACATTTTATTTTCACAGATTTTTTTTTGTAGGATTACATACTGATTTCTCTTAGTGCCCAATCTCTTTGGTTTCCCTTGCTCCACAGACTGTTCCTGCACCTCATGTAGACAAAAATCTGTTAATAAAAGCAATAAAGGAAAAAAGACTTCTGAGGATAACATACTGACTGACAGATAGACCTGGTAGACCTGTGGTAGAGCCTGGTTGTGGCCTGCTAGCTGATGGTGGAGCCTGGTTGAATGAATGAATGGATGAAATTAGGGGTGGATTGATGTCTACTTTGCCAGTAAAAAAACAGCTGTGTTCCTTTTTTTAAGCCATGCTAGTTAACTGACAGATTGTTAGACTCTGAGAATGTAGAGTCATGGTCCCCAGAGGACTAACTCCACATCATTTTAAAGAGCTGTATTCACTGATCCATATGATAGAAGTTCAAAGCTTTCTGTAAGAAACATTTATGCCTCTTTTTCATGGTTAGATCAATCATGATTATTCTTTCCTGTAATATCATTATCATTTTTAGTGTTTGATTACAATATATCATCTTGAATGGAATAGCAAAAACTTTCAAGTTTTAGACTTAACCTGTTACCATCAAAAAGTTGTTTTTTTATTTGGTAAGATGCATTTTTAATTGTTATTTAATTAAAGATCAATTCTGCAACCTTAGATGAGCAAATATGGAAAAAAAATTTCTGAAACAGAATCAATTTATTTTTCCCATTAAAGGAATTTTATTCTTCTCCGTAGATTTTATTTAGTTTTAAACACAAACATGGTACATTTCATTGCATGGCTGCCATAGCTTCCTCTACCAGGACACCAGACCAGCTTGTTCTGGCACTGCCTGCATGCTCTATGTTCATTTGCCCCTCTTACTGTTTGCTGTGATTTTGACTGTTGAATCAAATGAGACACTCCTTTTAAAAAATTACAAAACGGGTTATACCTGATTAACACATCTCAATAGGAGATGGTCTGTTTGTTCAAAAATAATTATGCTTTTCAAAAGATGGCATCACCTGGATTTATCATGAGGGAAATGACATCTCCAGGGAGAAAGCAAGTGGAAACCACAAAAGCCAATTTTCATCAATCGCCAGGGCTGTTTTTAGCCTTCAGTCAAAGATAAACAGGGTGAACTGCTTGCCAGCATTAGTCTTTATAAATAAGCAAATATCAGTTTAACATGTAAACCTCTCCTATTATATCAGAGTAGGAAAAATGATCTTTTAACCACTTTTTGAAAAAGATAATAGTACCACAAAATACCTTATGTGAAACTGAAAGGTTTCTGACAAAGTTTTAGGTTTGAAGCTGCTATAAATAAAATATACAGAAAGATGATTACATTCAATAACAATGTTCAAAGACAAACATATCTTATACATATATGTATGTAAGCTCAACACAAAACCTGGTGCAGTGATTATAAAAATGTCTAAATATTAGCTCTAAGAAAACTAAAGAGGTCAAAATTACAGCAACACTTGTATGTAGAAGTATATAAAACAACATCATTTACAGGCGAATGCCTCTCAAGGATTCGCCTAAATAACAGGTATGATTGGGATTAAAGTGGGGAAATATTTATTTGATCCTGCTGAATTTTTAAGTTTGCTCCCTTACAAAGAAATGAACAGTGTCTAATTTTACTGCTAGTTTTCTTGTTTATATGAGAGAAACTGAATGCCAACCATAAATCCAGAAAGAAAACATTATATTAAAGTTATACATTGATTTGCATGTTATTGAGTGAAATAAGTATTTGATCCAGGAGCAAAACATGACTTAGTGTTTGGTGTAGAAACTCTTTTTGGCAAGCACAGCAGTGGGATGTTTCTTGTAGTTGGTTACCAGGTTTGCACGCACCTCAGGAGGGATTTTAGCCCGTTCCTCTTTACTCTCTAAATCCTTTAGGTTTTTTGGTTGCTGTCTGGCAACTAAAACCTTTAGCTCCCTCCACAGATTTTCTATAGGACTGATGTCTGGACACTGGCTGGCCAGACATGTGGTTCTTCTTTAGCCACTCATTTGTTATTTGGCTGGTATGTTTTGGGTCATTGTCATGCTGGAAGATCCATCCTTCTTTACGATGAAAAGGAGGTTCTCATCCAAGATTTTACAGTACAAGGCTCCATCCATCGGCCCCTCATAGTAGTGAAGTCATCCCATACCCTTTGACTGCCAGATTTCTGGCTGGCTTAACGGGGATTAAATACTTATATTACTCAATGACATGTAAATCAATATATAATGTTTATGTGTTTATTTTACGGATTTCTGATTTATATAATTTGTTTCTCTTCATTAAAATTAAGTTACCATTAAAATTAGAGACTGTTGATTTCTTTGTAAGTGAGCCAACTCACAAATTCAGGAAGGAATCAAATAATTATTTCCCTCACTGTATACTATCAGTGCTGCTGGAGATGATATCATCACCTGCTGTTTGGGAAGTAGGTGAAATTGTGCCAAAAACCTCTGCATATCCCAAATAACTTCCAGATCCTCCCACTAAAGTCAAGCCAGTACTGTGTGCTGAAAAATCAAACCTTTTCAATCAGTGTATTTCAGTTGTCATTGTAGACCCTGTTTTCCCACTGCTGCAGCTAGTTGATAATAACACAACTTTTAGTGCCTAGTTTGTATTTTTCATGATACAGGATATATTGCATGAGAATTTTGTTAATTTTACTGTAAAAATCTAAAACAAAATTGGCATCAACACTCAAAAAAGTGAGAAACTTGATTGATTTCATAAAATCTGCATTAGGTCGAATAACAATATAAATAGAGAAACACATTTATACTTATAGTATAGTATAGTCTAGTCTAGTATAGTATAGTATATAGTATATTATAGTCCAATAACATCTTGCATCCTCTCCTAAGGTAGAGAAAAGATGTTAAAGAGAATTCAAAAGGACTTAGTAAAAGAGAACGACGTGCTTTAAGTTCAAACTGCACTTAAAATCGACTCCTAGTTGTGACGTTAACATGGGTCTTGGTAAGTGAAACCACAATATTCAAATGCAGATTACCAAAAGCACATTTTGTTCCATCTTATTTGTTTTATTTTTGTTCATTACTGAGACTGGAAAAATAGTAATAGGTAAAAAGTGAAAGAAATGACTGTCACACCGAGGATGGGTTTTCACCTTGCTGTTCACTCACATTTTCTCCTCCTGCCAAAGAGATGATTGAATTTAACCCTGACTTTATTAGGAGAATATTTTCATCATCATTAACTAATATTATGGATAATCCTGGATATGAAGCTACAGACACAATGAGAGCATTACTAATACAAATTGAAATTTGCTGCACTGGTTTGAATGCAGTTCATAATCTTTATTGAGTTCTTTTCTAGACCCAAGTTCAGACTGTCACATGCTTTCAAAATCATAACATACTTTACTCTAGCTTTGGAACATTTATAGTTTGCATGCAAATGTAAGTTATTATGAGGAGCTCAAATCATTTATGATTATTAGGATGTTTTTCACATATGTCTTGTAAGAATTTAAACCTATGCAGATTGCTTGTTTTCTTTAACAGTCCAGCAGTGCCTTGCTTTAATCTGATGAATAGCATAATTATCTTTTGTAAAGGATGATACAGTATATTCTGAGACAAAGGAGGCAAGAAAGGAAGCAAGGAAGCAGCATAGCCTAACATTTAAAGAATTCAGCTAGCATGTCTCATAGACAATCATTTCCCTCAGCAATAAGCATATAAGCAATAAATGAACTCCAGGGTTGCTATACAGCCATCCTACACCTAAATGAGCTACTTGGCAATGGAAACCCAGGCCATAAAGCTCCCAGCATACAGTTATTGTGATGATGTTAGTACCAGTGGACAGATGGAGCGCTACATTTACTGAGTCTTATTCACTGAGCTTTACTCTTACGTACTATGGGCCTCAGGTCTTGGTGATCAAGCTCTGTAGCTGTACAATCCAAAATCACAACAAAATGTGTAATAGATACTCCGGTCCACCATGTATATTTCACGCACTGACTCTCCAAAACGGGAAATGGATCCACATGCAGAAGTTGCAGTAACAGCAGAGGGAGATTCAAAACAATTTGGAAATAATCATGAGAAAAGACATTTTTAACACATTTACATGTAAATACATATTAGCCACCTAGTTTATGTTGATTAATGACCCTGGAACGTACTTCATATGTTTTTTGCTCACTTGTGAATTTAATATATTATTTCCCCTGGCTGGTAATGCAACTTCTGCATGCATGTACATTTTTGGATTTTTGCAGATGCAGTGCGTGAAGTGGACACGGTGGACTGGCTTGTCTATTTCATGGTTTGGTCTGGTCGGACACTGTCCACTTTGCAATATTATCATTTATGGATGATTGTGGAATATCTAGAAGGGAGGGCATTTTATGACTGGCACCAGTGGCGTTCTATTACACCACTACACTTGAATATAGTGAGTAGTTTACAACAGCCTATTCTTTGACAAATGTTTATAAAGACAGGCTGCATGGTTTGATTTTATATACCTGTGGGAATGGGACTGAAAAACCTAAATTCAGTAACGAAGAGACATAGCTGCTTTTGTCCCTGTAGTACAGGACTAGTACACAATACTCCATCCGGTTCTAAATGAATACCCAGTAGAGCACTAGATGACAACTTTGTTAGGGTTCCTCTCTGGAGATCATGAATGTCAGCACTGACATTGGTAGACTGACAAAGTCATTCATGGAGTCCCTTTATGAGCATGTAGTAGAATTTTCTCTTCTCCCAACAACTGTCTGCACATTAGATAATGTGTTTATTTGTTATGGTACCTCAGCACAGTTAATTATGGTGGTTTCTCTTTATCCAGTTCAATTCAATTCAATTCAATTTTATTTATATACCGCCAAATCACAATAACAGTCACCTCAAGGTGTATTTCTCACCCTCAGCTTGTTCCAGGAGTGGGACTTTCTGTGCTGCTGTTAGTGGATTTAGTAACTGTGGGTCCTGGGTATATTAAAGTAAATTTAAAATGGGTGCTAAATTCATGATACGATGTGATTGTAGTGGTTGGAGAAAAATGACAGCATTAAGTGCATTGTATTCATCACGTGCATCCTGTTCTTGGGTATTCAACCCCTGGCTTCGGAGTTTGGCATTTTAGTTCTTTGCAATACATTATATTTCATGCTTAGTTTGTTTTTTGGTTTTCCACTTATATTAGCTTAGTAGCTTATATTTTGCGATATGTTTTCCATCTCTTTATTCTCACTTTTAGTGTTTGTTTTGTTTTCTATTGTAATTGTTAATGGTAAATGGCCTGTATTTGTATAGCGCTTTACTTTAATTATAATAATTGTTCATAGTTAAATCCCTGAGTTTCAGTTTTCCGGTCCTCTGCTCTGTTAGGTTTGCATCTTTGTGTTAAATGTTTCCATGTTTAGTTACTTCCTGTTTTATTTTGTTAGGTTCTCCTGTGCTAGGTGTGCTTCCCTGGTCTTCTTTTTCCTGATTAGTTATCCCTGTTTTTTTTTCCTTTCATTTTCCCAGTTACCTTGTGTGTATTCATAGCCTTTATTTTCCTTCAGACCTTTATTGTGTTGTATTTTTTGAAAAAGTACTGCTTGGCATTTAAATTTGCAGCTCACAAAACGAGTCTGCAACGGGGTACATATTCTCCCACATTACAACACCAAGCTGCAAAGTTACAAAGTCATGTTAAAAAATAACTACAGACACACTAAAGCGCCAATTTCAACAGCTTTATTGTGCTGTTTGCAAGTGCTTAATGCTAAATTCCCATTTGCAGTGCGTTTTATTTATTTGTTTTTACACAATCTCCTAAACTCATAATCCGTTCGCTTAGTTTTTATTTGTATTTCTGACTAAAACACCTCTATAATAATCCACTATTGATTCACGTGAAGTAATTCAAATTAGAATAACAGAATCATCTTTACTCACAAGGTAACAACTGCAGATAATAATTTACAAAAAAATAAACTGGCAAAACAGAACATGCTGTAGAAAGTGCAAATGACACTGAAACATGAAACTTTTAAAAAACTATTTCTCAAGTGAGCTTGAATATTTCAGCTCTGAAGGAAATGTCTGTCATAAGAAATGGAAACGAGCCAAAAAAAAAAGCCACCAGCTGTCATCTGGGCTCTTTGAAGTGGAGGAGGAGAAACACATCATAGCTTAATGATAACACACGCACACACGAGCAGTTTTCCCTGGAGACACCATGTTTATTTTCTACAGTCTCTGCATGACGTTCATATGACTGATGCCAACTAGCTGAATACATTTTCACTGGCTGCTCTCTTCATGTTTCCTTTAAGGCTGTGTTATTGTCCATTCACATCTCTTCTCTGCTCCAATAAGGTTGTTCATAGAAAAGGATAAAGGTTCACTAAATGTGATTTTAAAATCAGTGCATTCTGTTTCTAATTCCTGTTGAACAGGTAGAACATTTAAGTCAGTGCATCTAACATTTCATCATTCATGACATAAAAACTGTGTTAGTTGCTGTCCTGCTAAACATAATCAAAAAAGACAACTTCTGATGAAGGGACCTGAATTTTGTGGATTGTTTTTGGTAATATAATTTCATCTGATCATCTCTGTGATGTGACTGGGACCGAACATTTAGAGTAATACACAATGAAGCTTTTATCACTGGAAGTCATATGCAGTGACATAGCCACTGCATATGACTTTGTAACTGTCAAAGCCTGTGTAATGAAATGAATTGCCTTTACATATTAAATTAATCATTGAAAATGAAGATAAAAGATAATTTTGGTTCCTGTATTTTTAAAAATGAAGGAAATACATACATTTAACTGTAATTTCTGTCAAAGGTCTCCATGTTTGAGCAGTTAGAGGACAGATCTTCGGTTCATCTGGTTATGGTGCTAAGTGCTGCCAAACAATATCTCAATCATCCAGATCTTGTTTCAGTGCTATAGGATATCTACGTATAATGCATTCTGGTAGACTCCAATAGCACTCTGAATAAATAGGCTCGAGCTAATGGAGAGATTAAAGGTATTGATAAAGCATGCAGGAAGCAATCCTTATAAATGCTGTAACACAGCTTCCTTCCTCAGTGAATCCCAAACCAACTCCCCAAAACATACAGAAAATGGAAATGTGCATATATATATATATATATATATATATATATATATATATATATATATATATATATATATATATATATGGAGCGCATGCACAAATTTTTTTGCCATGAGCAGGGACACCTTATTGCGGTTTGTCCTGCTCTGAAAAGAAAAGAAATGACCAGGAAGGGTGCATCTCCTTCCCCAATAAACCTTCTACAGATAAACCCTCCTCCTTTGGGGGAGGTGATGGTACCCGAAAATGATAAGGTAGATGAGGAGTTTAAGCCATTTGTGTCACACGGTTTTGTTTCCTTGATAGGGGAAGATCGGCGGGCTCCTGTCAGTATTTTGCGAGACACTGGTGCGAAACAGTCGCTCATTCGTGAGGGGGTTTTACCGTTTTCAGCTCAATCCTATTGTGGGGCTGATGTGTTAGCCTGGGGAGTTAGGATGTGTGTAATACGGGTTCCTTTACATTTGGTGCAGCTTTCGTCTCAGTTTTTGTCTGGTGAGGTTAAGCTTGGGGTGCGACCCCAGTTACCGGTGGCAGGTATTGACATCATTTTGGGAAACGATCTAGCTGGCTGCACAGTTTTTCCGTCGCCAGAAGTAGTTGATATACCACTTACAGATAATAGTGGTTTCGCTTGTGCTACATCAAATGCTGTTCCTTTGTTCCCCGTGTGTGCTGTGACACGTGCGCAGGCACGCAAACAGGGTGACGTGGTGGGTCTTAGCGACTTTTTCTTAGGCGCTTCAGACACACTGAGTTTGCAACCCGCCTGTGAAGGTACCCCTGTCTCTGTATCACTTCAGCCGGATGAGGAGACTATGACTCTGTCAGTAGATAAAGACAAGCTTATAGAAATTCAAAAAAATGATGAGAGCTTGTCATCTTGTTGGGCGTATGTGACCGAGCCTAAGAGTGGGAGATCTGCGTCCTACCTTATTGAGGATGGGGTGCTGATGCGCTACTGGACTCCCAGTTCTGGCTGCACCCATGAGGGAGTGCAGCAGATTGTTGTTCCGCAGTCGCTTCGTCCCCAGGTCCTAAGCTTGGCACATGACCACATTATGTCCGGTCATTTGGGAATCACAAAAACATATAACCGTGTCCTCCGTTATTTCTTTTGGCCTGGTCTCAAATCTGATGTGGTAAGATTCTGCCGCTCGTGTCACACGTGTCAGCTTGCCGGTAAACCAAATCAGGCGATTCCCGCTGCTCCGCTACAACCCATCCCGGTTGTTGGGGAACCTTTTGAACATGTCATTGTTGACTGTGTGGGTCCTCTTCCTAAAACACAGTCCGGAAATCAATACCTACTTACCATGATGTGTATTACCACTCGTTATCCGGAGGCCATTCCACTACGCTCATTAAAAACCCGTGGGATTGTGAAAGCATTAGTTAAGTTTTTTTCCACTTTCGGGTTGCCTAAACGCATCCAAACTGATCAGGGCACAAACTTTATGTCTAAAATCTTTGCCCAGGTCATGACAGAGCTCGGAGTCACTCATCACACTTCAAGCGCATACCACCCGGAGAGTCAGGGTGCATTAGAAAGGTTCCATCAAACCCTAAAAAACATGCTCCGCAAATTTTGCACGGAGTCTGGCCGTGAGTGGGATGAGGGGGTGCCACTACTGTTGTTTGCCGTCAGGGAGACATGTCAGGAGTCTTTGGGGTTCAGTCCAGCTGATTTGGTTTTTGGCCACACGGTGCGCGGTCCGTTACGTCTCCTGAAAGAGAAATTTCTCTCAGATAGTCATCGGCCGAAAGAAAATATTCTGGACTATGTTAGTTTGTTTAAGGAGAGGCTACATAATGCCTGTGCTTTGGCTCGTGACATGCTGGCAAAGGCTCAGGTTAGAATGAAAACACATTTTGATAAGAAGTCTGTAGTACGGATGTTCCAGTCAGGTGACCGTGTGTTGGCTTTCTTGCCGGTTGTTGGTTCTTCCCTGCAAGCAAAGTTTTCCGGTCCGTATGTCATTGAGTGCAAACTAAGTGAGACGGACTATGTGGTGTTAACCCCTGATCGTAAGAGGAAAAGTCGCGTTTGTCACATCAACATGCTAAAGGAATACATTGATCGTGACCGCTCTAGTTTGGCACCTGTTGTGTCACCTATTGTGTCGGTATCCGTTTCTCCACCCTTGTATAGTCCCGGCGATGACGGGTTGGATGACAGGCACACCTCTGTTTCGGGTGCGCGTCTTGGGAACTCTGAAATCTTGGCTGACTTGGATGCCTATTTGGCGCCCCTGTCTGATCCCGCTAAGTCGGATGTCCGTGAGCTCATTACAAACTACTCTGCTCTTTTCGGTGACATCCCCACTCAAACGCATGTATTAAGTCATGATATTGATGTGGGTGACCATAAGCCCATAAAGCAGCATGCATACCGGGTAAATCCCACTAAGCGGGCCATTATGCAGCAAGAAGTCCAGTATCTTCTTGACCACGGTTTTGCTTTCCCCAGTAATAGCTCTTGGAGCTCACCATCACTTCTCGTTCCAAAATCCGATCAAACTCCTCGTTTCTGTAATGATTTCCGAAAAGTAAATGCTGTTACGAAACCCGATTCGTTTCCTCTCCCACGTATGGATGATCTGGTCGATCGTGTGGGTTCGGCAAACTTTGTAACCAAACTTGACCTCTTAAAAGGGTACTGGCAGGTCCCCTTAACTCAACGCGCATCAGAAATCAGTGCCTTTGTTACACCCGATCATTTTTTGCAATATACCGTCATGCCGTTCGGGTTGAGAAATGCCCCCGCCACATTTCAACGACTGATGAACACTGTGTTACAGGGAGTCGTAAATTGCGAAGTGTATCTGGATGATATAGTGGCCTATTCCTCCACCTGGACTGAACACCTCAAGATTCTCAGGGAAATATTTGACCGGTTGCATGATGCCTCTCTGACACTGAATCTGGCTAAGTGTGAATTTGGAAAGGCGGTTGTAACTTATCTAGGGAAACAAGTAGGACAAGGTAGAGTCCTCCCTGTTGCTGTGAAAGTGCAGGCAATAGTAGACTTTCCAGTTCCACAGACTCGCCGGGAGCTGCGGCGTTTTTTGGGCATGGTAGGTTATTACCGTGGGTTCTGCAAAAACTTCTCTGAGGTAGTAGCCCCGTTAACCAGTCTTGCCAGTCCAAAATCGCCATTTGTGTGGACAGAGAAATGTCAGTTCGCTTTCGAAGCTGCTAAAGCTCTCCTTTGTAGTGCTCCGGTGTTGGCCGCCCCTGATTTTACACATCCGTTCAAGCTTGAGGTGGACGCCAGTGTTTTGGGGGCAGGTGCAGTGCTCGTGCAGGAGGATGACAATGGCATTGACCACCCAGTCTGCTTCTTTTCTAGAAAATTTCTAAAACACCAACTGCATTACAGCACGATTGAAAAGGAAGCCTTAGCCTTGCTATTGGCCTTGCAGCACTTTGAAGTGTACCTGGGATCTAGTCCTGTTCCAACCATTGTGTTCTCTGACCATAACCCTCTCCAGTTTCTATCTCGGATGCAAAACAGTAACCAGCGCCTTATGCGTTGGTCCCTACTCCTTCAGGACTTCAACATTGAGATCCGATATAAAAAGGGCTTAGAGAACGTTATGGCTGATGCCCTCTCTAGGGCTTAAATCAAACATCTTTGTGTGGGGTTGGATGTTTGATTTTTTTTGGGTGGGGGAAACTGTTATGACCCAGTGATGTGTTTGGTGGTATTTTCCCTTTTCTTTCTTTTTCCCTCTCCTAGAAGGTGGACACCTAGGCGTGGCTGCTAAGTATCCGGGTGGAGTCTTTACCTATCCTCGGATTGGATAATTGATGGACCACCTCCAGTACTTAACGTCCGGATGACAGACACCTGGCAGTGTTTTTTTTGGGAACCCCGTTGACTCGATCACGGAGTTGTGTGTGTGATTATTGTAGTGCAGGCTGGAGTATTCACGTGTACCTCTAGCCTTGCCATGTAAATAATTGTAAATACGTTAACCAGTGGCGGTCACTTTTTTGTTCCTTTATTGTATAACTTTCACTGTCGCAGCCTAGTAGGCGTGAGAAGCCGTTTTCTTTTGTTGAACAAGTTTTCTCCTGTTTTTCGTTAGATAGATAGGTAAGTGACTTGTCTTTTGTTTTGGCTTCTTTTTATTTTGGTGTAGGGAAGACTAGGGATTGTTTTATAGGGAGTTTTGTTTATTGTTTTGGCATTGCTCACTGCTGATGTAAATAAATGGCTGCTTAAATACTTAAAAAAGGTGTCGTTGTTGGGGTTTGTGCGTGGGTGGGAAGTGAGTGGGGCAAACTATTTGTTACGTTTATTTACTTGCCGGGACCAGAACGTAACACTGCTGTAACCCATAATTTCCTGCGGGAATAATAAAGTATTTCTGATTCTGAAAGACTGTTGACAACATGATGAGTAATGTTCATGGGTTTTTAAGGATTTTACATAACTGACTACAGTAGAATGGAAGTATCATTTCTTCTGTTAAAATGTCAACAAAACAATTTTGCAAGTATTCATGAGTGTTCGAGAGCATTATCATAGAAAAAGGCACACTCTTCACAAGGGCTAGATTAAAAAAATGTTTTTTTAATTTATGTTTTAGCCTATCCTGCAAAGCAAACAATATGCATGCCAAACAATCAATTGATTGAAAACTGAGCAAAACAGAGTCCAACACAGTCAAAAGTATTGCATTTGAAATACATACAATTATATGCAGTAGACTGAACCATCCTTTCCAATGACAATAATCAGAGGTTGGTTATAAGAAACATTATTATTGGAACCATTAGCTCAGTCTGCCGCTAAAATAGGGCTTCTAACAAACAGCAGGAAGTTATTGACCATAGAGATCTATAATTGCCTTTCCATTTCCAGCTGCATAATAACTGTGGTAAAATGCTTTTCATTGAGGGCAAGAATCCCAGGGGAAATTGAGTCAACTTTATGAATGAAACCCCTCGACTGAATTGTAAATAATTTCAGAAAAAGGGTCTGTAAACTCACAAAAAGCTCCTGAATGAGCAGACCTTTACACATGTTGAATTTAAACCTTTTAGACCTTTTCACAATTCCATATTTATTTTATTGTATTGTATTGTTTTAACCCAAAACAACAGCAATGGGACTGAGCCTTCCCCAGCTTTCATAGGTGGAGGGGTGAGGTACACCCTTGACAGGCTGAGACATGCATTCCCACATTCACACCTATGGCCAATTTCGACTCACCAGTAAACCTAACATGCATGCCTTTGGACTGCAGGAGGAAGTCAGAGTACCAGGAGAGAATCCACGCAGGAACAGGAAGAACATTCAAGCTCCCCACAGAGCACTATCCGACACATCACTTACCGCAAAATTTCTTTTCCATATGAATAAATTGACGTCAGTTTTCTGCACTTATTCAAGAGCCTTTGTGTGAGCCCACATGTTTGTCATCTCCATGGAGGTCATTGACTACCCACCTCCTCACTCACTGTCTCCTTACCTCCCTGCCTGCACCTCTTACTGGGTTTAAGAGTTAAAAAAACACACACACTTCAGTGACTCTCACTTTGCTCCGAAGCAGACAAGGAGACTGTCTGTAGATCTTTGAAGCAAACACAAATCGGGCAGACCGCAGCGAGGCAAAATAAGAGAATTATCTCTTGCTGGTATTTGTGTGAGGTGGATTTCCAGGACGTGAGCAGGGGATTGCAATGTGTGTGATCTGTAGTTCACTGTGTCAGCCAGTTGTCTTGTGTGGCTCTCTTTCCAACTACTTCTTCAGAGAATTCCAAGTGAGAGCGCCGAGTCTTTCTTTGAGAAACTTGTGCCTTTCTTCTTCTTCTTCTTCTTTTTAACATCCAACAGAAGTAATGTATTTTGGAGTACATCTCTTATATATCTGCTTTTGAGCTATATTTACTAACAGTCTGCTCCAGTGCAAACCCTCTTTTGACATTAAAACTGTACTATCAGGATTTACCAAACAGGTGCAGTATCAGGTTTTTTTTAAACTGAAAAACATGATAAAAAAATTGTAGCTTGGCTTAATGCATAGGCATTTGCAGGATTTTTGCTTTCATAATTTTGGGTGGTATTTAAATGAATAATGCATTACATTTAATAATGTTTGGAACCAGCAATTTATTACAAATTTGTCTGAATTTAAAAAGAGCATGCATTGTTTCGTGTCTGATGTTGTTGTGATTCTTGCCATTAGTATTGTTCATTTGTTCTGAATTAGAGTCAGTGGATCAGGTGAACTATTCATGGCTGTGCATTTTTTGCCATAACCATGTTTCATTCCAACTTTTTAGTAAGCTGCTAACAAAATAAAAAAATAATCAGAATGATCTACAAAGGTGAGTTCCACAGCTTCTTATTTAAACTTGTTAAACTGCAGTTATGCAGCCATTAGAAATTGTTGCTATGAAGGGCTCTGAAACGAAATGCTATGCTCACAGTTTGTTAGAGTTGCAACTGATGCTGCAGCTGCTGTGATAGGCTCTTTGGAAAGGAACCGCAGAGTCCTGCATGAACGACACACCCTAACTTGACCCTAACCCACATTCACTGCATCAGGGTCAATTATAACTTGTGGTAAAATATATTAAAGGACTGAGTGAAAGCAGCAGACCAGACAGTTCATCAAACCAGACTGTTTTCTTAAGTTGGATGTGTGGGAATCTACATTTATTTATTATTTTTAAAAATTGACATCTTGGGCAGTTGCATTTTGAGATAATTTCATACTGATGATATATGGAACAGCTGTTGTTGTGTTTGCATCATCACTGTCTGAAGAGGCACAGATTATATTAATTTAATGAAAAAATATGTAATATGTGTTCATAGCTTGTTTTTTCTATAAACTTTACACTGGGAAATGCGGATAATGTTATTTTTGGGGGAGTAAAATCTCCTGGTTTTGTTCTTTTCACAAAGTATGCGTTGACTTCAGTGAATCGCATCTCATCCAAAGTCATTTGAGGTTGCTAAATTTCTTATGCGTGTGTTGTAATACAGATTAAAAACTTTTGGGTGGTTTCCCATTAAATTAAAATTAAAGAAAAGTCATTCATAGACCCTTCAAGATAATCGTTACAACTTTAAATTATTTGTTTTTAGCCCTTAACCCTGGCCGTATAAGGCCAATTTACCAGTAGCTTTTATACATACAATGGGATGTATGAATTAAAAGAAAATATTATGAGACAGAAAATTTTAGTAGCTAATGTAGTACAACAAATATAAATTCCATCGTCTCTCTGGAGTTATGGACTTGGACTGTATCACTGGAAGCCATAAGGAGGTGTCTCTGTGTAAAATTCTGCTCATGTCGCCTTTTAGGTTACCGTTGGCTGTAGGGCAGATATGAGATGAGGCGAAGGGTTTGATCAGCCAGCTCAGGCTGCTTTCAGTTGGTTTAGTGTGTCAGGACCACGTTAAAAAAGTCACTGCCTTTGTAGGGCGCACCCTTTGATAGAGGTGTGTCTTGACATGGGAGCCAGTTGTTCAAAGCTGTGATCTTCCAATTGCAACTACAGCATTTGCCATGGGGTAGCTGCTCAGAAGGCAGGAATGCACAGTCATTTTTAGTGGTTATTAACCAGCTAGGCTTAAAACAATCAAAACAATCATAATAAATCCAGGTTTTGTGTCAGATATTGTCAAATCAAGTCAAATCCAGTGTGTATTTGCCTTGGTATATCATTTTGTCATCCTGTGTGTGTGTATGCATCTTTGTGTGTGTAGTAACCCCAGTTGTGATGTAAACCACTGAGCTCTACTCACTAGTGGCAGTAGTGAGTCCAGTTCATTTTTCCAGCTGTCCATCTGCAGGGCAATCAATGAGTTGTGCTCTCAACCGTCTCAGTGTCCCAAACTCCTAACCCTGCCATCCATCTATCTGACACATAGCTTGTGTCTTTTAAACTTTTATTTATCTAGTCAGGGCTTGCTGAGCTGGCATTCTGCTTTTCAGCTATGCCCTGTTTTATAGCCACACAGCTCAGGTATTCCCCATCTGAAAACAAGCCCAGACTCCAAATCCTGGAACTGGGTTGGTGCCATATTATAAGTTAGTGCAATTTATGACGATGTGAATATCACAACTATGTCCCGTTTCTTTTATCAGGTGTCCATGCAAAGTATTGATAACAAAAAATAGAAATGGTAAGGTGTTTTGTTGGATTTAAAGTCTGAAGCACAAGCAGAAATAATGATAATGAGACAAGGAATTGCACCTTAGCTAATAATAAGGAAGAAACTAACTTGATGTTTAGTTCTTTGCAAGAGTATAGGCAAATATAATAAATGGGACAGTGAACAAAGGATGATAAATACATGAATGTAAAAGGTCTTGCTGGTAGGTTCTCGATTCCTTGTATCCTTGATTATATAAAATGATCAGCTAACATAAAAAAACTTGACAAAGTGTTAGTCGTTAAATAAAATGCAAATATTTACTTCATTGGACCATGCGGATTTTGTAGTGCAGCGCTGTCTTGACAGTAGCCTTTGGCTCATTTTTAAAAGAAAGTTTTCAACCTTAATAAAGCAAAACAAGGAACATCTGATCAAATGATTAATGAACGGGAATCAATTTGGTTGGGAAGAGTCCAAAAATGTCTTTGTTGTAACTTCAGCGGGGGTCTGTGCGACAGTCATGGTTTATGCTTCCATTGTTCCATTTTTTGATGAGGTTAAACTTTATCAAGTTTGAAGAATTCTTATTCAACATGTGTTTTTTGTAATATTACATTTTTGTTATTTTTCTTTGTCTCTGGCAGTCAGAAACAAAGGCAGTGCACTAAATAATTTCTAGCCTGTAATGAGTCGCCTCCCTTGGCAACCAGTATAAACCTAGGAGGTTATGAATACTAAAACAGGAAGATTTGGCTTGTTAACTTTAACATCAGCCTACATGGAAATGTGAGACGGATAAGAGGAAAACCAATAAATTTGCATGAGCTGGTGGATGAGGAGCTAACACTGCATGTAAACTTTACAAAGTGAAGTCAAGGTGAGTGAGCTTCCTTAGAGAGTGTTGGGCTACAGCTGAAGCTGGTTTATCTGTGTTTTCCCCACCTTGATTTTACAGAGAATGAGAATTAAGACACTTGCATACATCGTTAACTAAATGTAAGCATGTAGTGATAACGTAACAAATGCTGCAATAAACACTGCCTTAATGAAACCTCTGACCATGTCAGAGAGGTGCTAATTTATTTAGTAATCACAGAGGCTGCATATTACAGCATATTGAATCACTTGCCATTTCAATGTCTGATATACTAAAAAAAATAAGTCCATCAGAACTACATTTTCCACAGGTCTGCACCTGTGTATACATTGAGGTAATCCTCCCTGATGGAAAAACAGTCACAGTCACAAAGCCCTCTGTCTGCTCGCCGAGCATATGATGAGATAGTGACGAGGTTGCCCGGGACATCTTGAGAATTTGCTTCCACTTTGTCAAAGAAAGGACACAAAGGACTACACAAAGAAATAAAGGTGACAGGTGGCTGGAGCTACAATACAGCACTGCTGACAAACAAATTATTTGGAATAACAACTTTGAATGTCATCACGCACTACTGCATTGACCACAGGGGATATTTCAGGTGATTTCTCCAACAGAACTTATCTATAGAGGTCAAATGGAGGGACGGTACATTCTGGCTCCAATTTACAAATATTACAACTGAGTAAAACTGAGTTTAAGAGGATTCAGATTTTTGCTTGGCTTTTTTAAAAGAAATTTAAGGCTAACACATTCAGTGTGGTGATTGGAAAATGGCTCAGTGAAAGTCCCAAATGGTTCCCAAATGACAAATCCCAATGACTTTGGTGACTGCCTGGGAAGACCACATTGACATGTACAGTAAATGTAAAGTAAAATCACAGAGCTGACTGGATTTCTGGCCTTGCCTTAAACATTTGCAAAGGTCTTTGCTGTTTCATCCATCTATCCATTCATACATCCATCTTCTTAACTAATTATCCAGTTTAGGGTTGCAGAGAGGTGGGAACCTATCCCAACTATCTAAGGGCAAAAGGCAGGGTACACCCTAGACAGGTCACCAGTCTTTCACAGACTAACAATATTCCTAAGGTCTTAATTCTTCAGACTTCAATAATCCATTAAAGTTTTTGAAGTACATAAAATAGTACATAAGATAGTACATAAAATAACACATCGGATCTCTTTTGCAGCATGTCTTTTATCCTTTCATCTCTCATACCAACCAGTTGCAGCAGATGGCCGCCCCTACTTGAGCCTGGTTTCTTCCTGTTAAAAGGGAGTTTTTCCTTCCCACTGTTCCCAAAGTGCTTGCTCATAGGGGGTCATATGATTGTTGGGTTTTTCTCTGTATGTGTTATTGTAGAGTCTACCTTACAATATGAAGCATATTGAGGCGAATGTTGTTGTGATTTGGTGCTTTATAAAATAAAATTGAATTAAATTGACTTGAACAGTGCCCGTCATGCAAGTACATTATACAAACGCAAAATTATCTAAAATCTATCCAACCATTAGTGATGCCTGTAGCAGATGTGGACTATCACCTGCCAACCATGTCCACATGTTTTGGTCTTGTTCGAAACTGAGTGCATTTTGGAGGGATATATTCGACACACTTAGCCAAGCATATGGCCAGATTGTCCCTCCTTACCCACTCTCCACAATTTTTGGCATTCCCATTTTTGTTTAAGCATCACAGTTATAAATATCATAATCAAGGACAAACATAACAGTGAAAAAACAAAGATGAACGATTAATGAGGCCTCTGTTATCTCACAGTCATTCAAGACTCTTAAATGTTCTACACAAAACTTGTATTTATACAAGGCTAAGCCCAAAATATGAGCAAGCGTACAACAGATAATTAAATAAAGAAACGAGAGGATAAAGAGAAAAAAAATGGAAGTGGCGAACAAAACATGTGAAAGATGGTTATTATTTTGTCCAAAGGGTATGATACACAAGTAAAAAATTGAGTTTTGACATTGCTGACACCATTATTACACTCTTGTGTTGCGGTCCCTTTTAAAACACTCCTCATTAACAGCTAAGAACCTTGCAAGGCAATGAGCGTTTTTGCCAGCACTTATACTTCTGCAAGAGAAGAAATAGTACAAACAGTAACAGTTATCAGCAACCATTGCACAATCACTAATTAAATAATTTTCACATTTAATTACATTCAACTAAATTCCAAAGGGAAGTACATGAGTAGGAGTTACACACCATCTCTCCAGCACTGGAAAGGCCGGTCACCTCTTTCTAACATAGTTTAATAGCTCAGCAACTCACAGTGCGCACGGGGCAAAGGTCAGAAGTGGGGGGAATTTGAAAAATTTAAATGCATTAAACACTGTCAGAAAAACATCTGTATCAGCACTGTGAGAGCTGTCGATAAAAGCAAGAGATCCAAACCCGCAGAACTATCCACCCATCAAACCAAGGACAGGTGGGACATGGAGAAGTGCCTTTTGTCTTTTTATGTATCACGTTGACTTCTTCTCTTCCAATAAATGAGTGAGTAGGCATTTGACATAGTGTAACAGGGTGTTTTTTTTCTTGGATAATAAAAATTGTAGACATCCACATATGAACCTATAACGAGACAGCAAAAGCAATCAGTGACAAAATAAGAAACAACATCTCATTTGTCTGTTTAACTTGCACTGTTATTTCTCTTCCCACCAAATATTGTTTGTATGTTTGTGTGTCAATTTCATGGCAGAGGGGAACGTAATGAAAACATTTATAATTGCGTGGATACTCTTTCTCTTGCCTTCTCTATAAAATTGTGAAACAATTGTTTTAAAGTCATTTTGTGACATTACAAAGAATGAAAGTTGATTAGTAATGAACAGAGATCCACGAGGGTGCATTGATGCAGCAGGGGATAAATGTTTTGGAACGAGACAACACCGTGCAGAAAGTTATTATACTGTGGTGTAGTTTGATGATAAATACTCACAAAAGGAAATAATACTGCTGACAGTTAATAGCTCTTTATCCTCTCAAGGATACTTGAGGGTTCATGGGAGTTTGCCCAACCAGTCTACATGTGTTTTGCGGACTTTGAGAAGGCATTTGACTGGATCTTGTTCACGAGTGACGGGAGAAGGGAGCGGGAGATCAACAGACGGATTGGTGCTGTGGCTGCAGTGATGCGGACGGTGTACCGGTCTGTTGTGGTGAAGAGAGGCGAGTGTAAAAGAGAAGCTCTCAGTTTACTGGTCGATCTATCTCCCTACCCTCACCAATGGTCACGAGCTGTGGGTAGCAGTGTTGGTCAAGTTACTTGAAAAAAGTAATTAGTAACTAATTACTGATTACTTCCCCCAAAAATTAATCCTGTTACTTTACTGATTACTTATTTTTAAAAGTAATTAATTACTTAGTTAGTTACTTTTTAAAAACACGATTTACAACCTGAATAGGTAATAAAGCGATAGATCTTTCAGCCCAATTCTACTTTTTCTGCATAATCCATCATACAAAATGTCATCAAATGGAAAAGTCTCTTTTTAAAACTTGTTTTATTAGTTTTAATCTTTTAACTTTATGCATGAAGCAAAAATTTAATTGTATGCAACATTCTCTGACTGGAAGAAATTTGTTTAATATTTAAACCTATTTTCTGCACATTCCAGCACATAATTTTTTTTTTGTGTGTTTACACTCAGTCTTTCAAATAGATGCAAGTATAACACAGCAGAAAATAAATAAAATCAAAGACTAGCGGTCCTTTTGCTCTATTTTCACCTGTTATGCAGGAGTTGGGTAGGCGGAGGTTTACCCTGGTGCAGGTGTGCCGCGGCAGTCAGTGGAAGAATCCGCGAGTTTCTCTGTGAGTTTCCCATTACGTCGTTGCGCACTCGGTGCTTGCTCGGAAGTTTAGGGGGTTTTTTTCGCTGTAAAAAGAAGTTTTCTTCCCACGCACGATGGACACTAATGTTTTTGTCACTTTTTATGGAATCAAACTCAAAGTAAGGTCAGTACTTCCACGCTTTAAACGCTGCACGCTCATACTCTCTCCCGCACTCGATATATGATCCATTGTTGATCTGCACACAGCTGTTGTCACTAACGTTGCACTTGCTTACGTCACTGTCATGAGACATTCTTGCAAAAAAATCACGGTTTTAGTAACGCAGTAACGCAGCGTTCCTATGGGAAAGTAACGGTAATCTAATTACCGTTTTTGCAATAGTAATCCCTTACTTTACTCGTTACTTACAAAAAGTAATCGGATTACAGTAATGCGTAACGCGTTACTGCCCATCTCTGGTGGGTAGTGACCAAAAGCACAAGATCACGGATACAAGCGGCAGAAATGAGCTTCCTCTGAAGGGTGGCTGGCCTCTCCCTTAGAGATAGGGTGAGATGTTTGGCTCAGAGTAGAGCCGCTGCTCGTTCACATCGAAAGGAGTCAGTTGAGGCGGTTCGGGCATGTGACAAGGACGCCCCCTGGGAGAGGTGTTCAGGGCATGTCCCACTGGGAGGAGGCCCCGGCGTATACCCAGGACACGCTGGAGAGGTTATTTCTCTCGGCTGGCCTGGGGACGCCTTGGTGTTCCCCCGGACAAGCTGGAGGAGGTGGCTGGGGAGAGAGGGAGGTCCGGGCTGCTGGTCCCGGATAAGCGGAAGAAGATGGATGGATGGATAATTGTTTGCTTGTGACATCATTAGCAGAAACTGCACTGTACTGATGTTGACAGAATCTGGACTATCCAATAAAATGGCCGTCAGCAAATATTGCCCTTTCTGGCTTTCTGAGGGGCTTTCTTTTTATTGAAATGCTTTATGTAAATGAAATTTTGAAATATTTAGTTGTGATTTTTGTAATCAACTCATTGCTGCTCATTAAAGGTAATTGAGTTAACTCAGGTTAACCCAGCATTTTCCCCTGTGTGTTGTCACAAAAGGTTTGGCAGTAGCAGCATCTGAATAATCATAAAGGTAGATAAATGGGCTGCCAGCAGAATGGCTGATTTAAAAAGGAGGATAAAAGTTTAATATTGGAAAAAATTGAAGGATTGAAAGTAACAGAGCAGTGGGTTGCAGAAAAATAAGCAGTGTGAGCATGTGTGTGAAAAAAAGGCATTGTATAGTATCTGTACAGCAGTATTCAAACCACTGTATGAATCTGTGAGTGCTTTAAACGCTTTGGTCAGTGAGACTGGAAAAGAGCTGCTACATTAATAAAGATTAGCTGATGAAGCCAAGAAGGAAAGCTGGCAAAAATGCCAAGTGTGTAAGTCAACAGCCTTAATGAGTGGAATTGTGATAATTATCATTCAACAAATTCTAAGTAAGTATTCAAATAAATCAATGTTTAAAAAGCAGCTTCACTTTTTTGTTCTTTCAGCTACAGCCTCGGCGGAATTAAATGATCTGAGAGTAAAGACTAAATATAAAAACTGTACTCAAACGTAGGCTTTGTCTGTGTATATTTGATATCAGGTCAGGAATTATAAAACACGAGGAGGGTGCATTTCACCTAGTGCTGTTCATGTGATACCAACTGGAAAGTCTCTGACTGGGAACAGCTACCTGTTTTAGAGTGACACTGATTCAAAACATACTACCAATGCAGTGAAAGCATGCAAAGATAGCAAAACACACAGCAGAGCATTATCAGTCGTAGATTGGCCTCGCCAGAGCACAGACCTTAATATTACTGAAGCAGCGTGGGATCATCCAACATCCAAAGAACAGCTTTGAATGTCCTTCAAAAAATTGGAGAACTTTTCCTGAAGATTACTTAAAGACATTACAAGAAAGAATGAAGGTGTTTATATCAAATATTGACTGTCAAGCTCATTAGAGTTGCAAAAACTCATGTTCGATATTTTCACGTATGCTTGTGTGTCATAATAAATCCCTGCAATCATTTCCTGTTTTTGCTGAAAACTCTTAAGAAAACGGGAAAGGTTCAAGACATTTGCACCACACTGTATACAGACTTATAAAACACTGCTTCACACACCAGAATGCTCTGGTAGTTGTCATATTTGTGGTTTCATGCACCTACCGTTTTTACTAACCACAGTAGTGTTACAGATGTATCTTGCTGGCGGTTACTGCAGTCTTAAAGTGTTTTACAATAACTGCATTCCCCCCTCTAACACCTTCTGGCAGTAAAACATCTTCCCCTGCTTCACTACTCTGATGATATGTTTTTTCCTAAAGGGAAACCATTGCTTAGATGCTCCTAGTTTAAAGAAAAACTCTGATTAGATTTAGGATTTGAATTGCAGCAGTTGTAAGGCTTTAGCTGGTAAGACTTCACTGCTCCACGAGATACACAGCAAATGTGTATTTCTTTCTCATGCTGGTAAAAATTGCCTTTTTTTTTTTTTACATGTAATTAAATGTGTAGGACAACTTATTAATGGAGTCGCAGCTCCAAATTCATTCATTTTCATAGTTTTCCTTTGTTTTTGTTTTTTCCAGCATTCTCTCATATGTATCCTGCCATTCTTAACTGGATGTTGCCATGAAGGGTTAAAATCCCTCCAAGCAAAATGCAGGGAACAGTTTTTGTAATTCATATGACTCATTGAGAAAATACAAAGATATGTGCAGTGGCTGATTTGATGCAACAGTTCCAGGTAAAATGAAATGTTGCAATTAAGTGCTGTTCTCTACACCCCTTTTGTCCTGCTGTCACTTTAGATTCATTGTGTCAAGTATTGTTTCACCAATACGTCTGATGAGTTACAGGCTGCTGCAGCGGCAGCTTTAAGCCGGTTCTGTACGTAACTACTGTATGTGGGAAAGAAATCGCCGCATTACAACACTCTGCTAAACCTTACACGCACTCCCCCTTAATGATGGATTGCATTGCAAGCGTGTGTAGGTGGTTCTCCATCAGCGCAAGTGTTTTCTAATCACAGCAGGGTACTTTATTTGTTTGTGCTGACTTTGCATTGTTTCAGTGCAACTTAACCCCTTAATGCCAAGATATTTGATATGTGAGTTTTTCTGATTTGAAGTGAGTTGAAATTGCACATTTTTAAGGAATAAATTGCAAAAAAAAAAACCAAAACAAAAAAAAAAAACAGATGTAGCAAATACTCTTCATAAAAAGATTGAACTTTCGGTCACTTTTTTTGATAAACATTCAACATTTTTTAACCATGTATAATAATGTCTGGCAATTATTTCATGCTTCAGGCTTTAAAGGGTCAAAGAGTGGAGAGGATGTGAAAAATTACAATAAAAATCTGTTATGCTACTTGGGAGATGTGTAAAAATGTAGCTGATTTCATTAAGAGAACCTCCCGTGGCATCGCCCATATATAATCACATTTCGTAAACCAGCTAACAATGTCCACATGAGTCTGAGCTCTCTACTGCCTGTGGCATTCATTTATCAACAGCAGCCAGGAAGTGGAGGGAAATTGCACCCATCACTAGACAAATGTGGAGGCTATGAAGCTCCTCTGTGGTGCTATTGCTCACCTAAAACAAACAAATGTGCAGCAATTACACTATGAATTATTAGACCATACGCCCTGAGAAATGGATCCAAATGAAAGCTGATTCTTAACTGGAACTTGCGATACAACAGATAAAGCAGAAAAAAGGTGACTAAATGCCACTGTTGCTTTACAAAAATCAAGTGCATTCTGTGTGTCCTGCTGCAGAGTTTAGGTCCCACACTGGCGTTTTAGTGCATATCACTCATTTATCTGACAGAATTCAGTAACCTTTAATTACGCAAGACTGGGGTTATATAACAAAATAAACCGAGGGCAAACTTACATCTGGACTGATGACTAAACCAGTTAAGAACACATGATGGAATATTAAGGAAACTGCAGCAAAGAGTAAGAAAAGGAAAAGGCAAGTCTCCATAATTACAAAACTGAGAAGGAACTGAAGAATTATGTAGCAGTTACTCTTAATCAGGAGCAAAATAAAATGGGTAAAATGTCCATAATGACATGTGTTTAGTGTCCTCAACACTACAGAAAATTAGTGTATTGTGCTTGGATTGCACCCACAAGTACTTGAGGCAAAAGTGTCATTTCAAACTCATCTCTTACTGACACTTAGGACCCATCGGGCTCACGTTGTAACAAGCTGGTCAGTTCTTTAGTAGCCTGTTTTCAGTGTGCCTGACAGCCTGACAGAGTTCAGCCAGAATCAGTCAGAATCTGAAAACGAGTACAGGTATTTTGTTGGCTTATTTAAAGTGTTTTGGCCTTCCATTCACATGTAAACAGAGTTTTAATCACTAAAAACTAAGCACCACATGTTGGAGTGATCAGCTGTAACATGCTTTGTTATATTTGAGAGAAGCTTGAATGGTGAGTGAAACGGTGTATTTTAACCCACGTTACCTTTTTTTCCTCCAAAACCAAACCGTGCAGTTTTAGTTAGACTTAATTTAATTATAATTTAATGCCAACTCTGACAAAGTAGCTTTAATCCTCTTTTCAGCTCGCAGATACTGGGCTCTACTGGATTTGACTCTACTCGGTTTTTAGTGTTTTCTGTTAGGTGGGATTACCTGCTACCAGGTATATAATGGAATAATGGGAGTAATGTCATGAGAGTGACTCCTTCACAAGAATCAAACCTGTTTTTTTATGAGGGAAATGGTTACACACATTCTTTGGTTCTGAGACTCCACTCACCGTTGGTGTGTTGTGTTTGTGTGATATACAATTAATTTCACAGGACTTATAGCCTTGCTATAACGACCCAGCCCACATTGATTGAGCCGAGCAGCTGCCGGTGAAAAAAGCCATCACTGTTTCAACTTTACTACTAGTTCTCTTCACCCCAGGTGAAAGATAAAGCATAGCATGTCACATTACTGTGGTTTGTAGGCTTTCAAACTTTGGGGACCCTCAGAACTACAGTGTGTTGCATGAAATGAGAACTGAGACAATGCAGTCCCAGGTCCTCCAGGCTGGAGATGGAACTGCCGCAAACAAATCCATTCTGTAACACACGATCATGCGGCAGAAACTGCCTATACCTACTTAATTACTAATGCAATATCAAATTTGCTGCCTAACCTTAACCAAACAGTGTAAGAAAATGTAGAGAGAAAAACTAAACTAAAATAAAGTGCTTTAAAAAGTGGTTCCAGACACAACCCATAGTCTTCTCTGTCTTCTGGTTGGAGACCACGTGTGTGATTGACACTAATGGAGTACCACACTGACAAGAAAGAGTTCCTCCCAAGCGTCAGTACCAGACGAGCAGAGAGTGAGAATGTGTTGATTTAGTCCACGCTGACCCTCATACACCGATACTTACTTTGTTGCTCCATTAAATCAGATTTGATGCTTCATATGTGGTTAAACTCTATTAGGAATGTGCACCATTCGAGCATACGCAGCCCAAAAACATAATAAATGTTGTCCATTAATGATGTTTATATAACAGTTTAGTACCTGACAAACTGCAGATTACTCAAATCTGTTTGCAATACAGGGGACCCTGAATTCCCCGAGGTTCCCAGTGTAGCTGTGCTTGGGCAATCTCTTGCTGGGCTCAAATGACCTCACTCGCTCACACAACATAGAAATTCCCCTTACTGTTAATATCGAGCTGGGTGCGATCACACGTGCGATGGCAATCAGTCAAGTATCACTCCTACAAGCAGGATGAAAACCCAAAGGATGAAGGGAGCTCCAGAGAAAAGTGTTACCAGGAAGGCACATAAAAACTCTAAATCTACCACACACACACACACACACACACACACACACACACACACACACACACACACACACACACACACATCGAAAGGTACTCACGAGCAAAACAACATGGGAGCAAATCAATACCTCGACAGCTGACTGACAATGACGTCATCGGCACAGTTGGAGCTCCCCCTTTTCTTTCCACGCCTTCCACTTTATATCCGTGCGCGTGTGCGGGAACCTGCCTCCCTGCCCCTTCACAAGGGCGCGCACTTTGAGGCGCGTTGCTACGTGCCCAGATTGGAAAGCAGTTGCGCGTCCCTGTATGGGGAAGTGGTAAGTTGCGCAAGTAACGGCAGGAGCGGCATCCCGCTTTACCCCACACGTTCGGGACCAAACATTATGTGATTACTGCCCGTGGAGGTATCAGTGGCCCGTAACCTCCCACCGTTCTTAAGATCGACTGATTGGAGTCATTAATACATGCCGCTGTCACGTGGTTAGACTGAGCCATAAGCAGAACTATGTTATAATATGTTGTCCTTTTTTCAAATGAGTGCTCTCATTGGTCTGAGGATAAAAAATAGCACAATTAACACAAGGGAGGGCAGAAACTAGAGAAAAATCTGAGATGTGTTTCGTCCCGCTGGGAATCTTCCTGAGATTGACATCGGGCTTGCTTTGGCATTTTAATTACGCGCAGCCGACATTTCTGAAAGAGAGAGAAAAAAAGAAAAAGCCTGCAGAAGATTTTTCTTTGAAATTTTCCGCTCAGTGTATCCAGCAGGTATTACGGCTGCTGCCACGATTCAACATCATCCCTCTGTCAACCATCCCCTCTCTCTCTTCCGTTAGCGCGCCTCCGTCCCTCATCACTCCTCTTGCTCACCCCCCTTACTCTCTCTCTCTGGATCTCCCCCCACCCCCCTTCTCTCTCTCTCCCTCTCTCTGCTGGAACGCACGTCCGGGGATAATACTCTCGCTCTCTCCGTCTTTTGCTGCTGCAGAACGGACCGTAAAGCTTCACGCCTTCATCCTCTTCTTCCCTGCCAGACCGGGAACTCCGATCAAGGTAAGACAAGTGAAAACACGATGTGTTCTGTACGAGCTGGGCTCAGCTGTCAGTGTTTGCGGGGAGAAGTGTTGGGGGTGAGAGTGGAGGGGGGGTGGACTTCTGCACTTGTGGGATGCGCTGTGTGCGCGCTGGAGAGACACCGTGCTGCCACGTTGAGGTTGTCGGTGCAATGCTGAGCTTTGCTTATTTGGCGAATATAAACACAGAGATGCTCAGAGGGATATCCCGACAACGTTCTTGGGCAGTGTCCACTCCTCAGACACCTGTGAGTCAGAGACTGAGCAGACCATAAAATTAAATAATAATAATAATAAAAGATTCAAACACAGAGAGGAAAAGAGTGTGGAGAAAATTTGGATGAATTGTTGCGAGCCCGACCTATTGGCTGGCAGTGCTGCCCCGCCTCTGTACCCGTTTTTTTTTTTTTTTTTTTTTACGTGGTGGTGGATAAGACAGCTGTTGAACATGCGTGTGTTTGCTCCGGTGCTCAGGTCTGGAGCGGCTTTCTGCGGATCAAGAGATCCCAGGCTCAGCCATTCTGAGCGGCGAGGTAGTGCCGGGGTTGCTCTGTGGCAAAAACACAAAGGGGCAACGGTGGCCCTGGGGTGAGCAGCAGCTGTCTTCGAACGTGTGCGCGTGTGTGGTGAGTGGCATCACCAGTGAGTGAGTCGAAAATGATAAGCAGAGATGGTGCACAATGGCAATCGCCATAAAATGACGCGTGCGTATTTTTGCGCGCGAAAACGAGTGCCTTTGACCGAATTTCCACATCAAATGGGCTGTTTCCACGGGGTTTCCATTAGTGGGGGAATGGGGGAAAATAGAAGGGAGACTATTTGGTATCTTTCAGTCCTGCAACACAAACAAACCTCATTCAGCACCACTGCGCGTGTTTGGAGACGTTGAGAGAATGGCGAAAAGAAAGAGAGGAGAGACACGAGAGGGGGAGAAGGAAGACGATAAAGCGGAGGGGGGGGGGGGGGGGTGAAAGAAAGATAGGTAGATAGATAGAGAGAGAGAGAGAGAGAGAGATGAGATGGCGCACTACAACAGCGCTTTCTAGCAGTGTTTTGATTTATCGCCTCTCCAATGCGCACTGACGCACAAAGCTCCGGGTTCCCCCCTGTTGGTATTCGTTGTCATCTCGACTGATCAGGATTATGTTAGAGTCGCAGTCGTTGACCTATCTGGCCTCCAGGAACACACCCTCATCCACCTCTCCTCTCCTCTTCTCCCGTGATTTTGCCGGATAGCCACATATCCCAAGCGCACGCGTTTAGACTCGACGGATGATTGTTGCCGTGAAAACAATCATGCGTGATGCGATGTGACAAGCGAACTAGTGGCATGTTTTGACTGAGGCACTGAAATTTCCTCTTTAACGTCCGGTGCCTGCACAAGTGGGGTTTATTCATTTATGCATCTCATTGTGATGATGATGCGTGCGTGACTCATTTGGCCATGAAGCGATGGGATAGTGGAGGGCAGAGCACAGCCGCAGGATACCGAAAAGAGCGCCCAGCTTAAGCGAACTTGTAGGAAATAAAAACATCTTCATCATTTTCGTGAATGCCCGTTTTTTTAGCAACATTCTTTGCATTATCCTGTGCATCAACTCTTCCTCTTGTTTGACAATGTCACCACCATCTTTACTCCCCCGCTTACTTTTTTCTCATTTTTTTCGTTGTCACTGCCATTAACATCAGCAACATCATCCACGTTTTTCATCTCAGCTGTCAAAAGTTTCTTTATTATTTCTCATCCATCCATGAACACGTTATCTTCATAATTCTACCAGTAACCCCCCCCCCCCCCCACCACCACCAACAATATCATCATCATCATCATCATCATCATCATCATCACCAATTTTTTGGACTGAACTACATTATAAAAAGATTCCACATCCCTCCTCTCCTCTCCTCTCCTCTCCTCTCCTCTCCTCTCCTCTCCTCTCCTCTTCTCTTGAAACCCGACTCACCACCAGGCCTGATGTCATTCATAAATCTTCTGTCGGGGCAGAGTATGGCACTATACAGAAACTCAAAGATGCAACAGTATTTTACTAAGTTTGTAGGTTTTATTTTGTGGTTGGCTTGTACTTCAATAGGTCGAACTTTAAAACCGCTTGCCTGGTATTACGCCGGAGCTCCTTCTGGTGACAAAACCCCTCTGACCTGTCAGGAAACAGATATGGGATTGTGGGAGTGTCCTTTGGTGTCTGGCAGCAAATCCTTTGTGTGCTGTGGGCTGCGACACCCAAAGGATTTGCCCTCAGTGGATTAGGCTTGTTCTGGTTCAAATGGATGTTCAATCAAACTGACATCAGAATCTGGATCTGTGGACTCTACTATGAAACAAGTTGAACTTGCTAGGATCTCTTTTCCTTCTCAGTTGTTACTTGCCCTAAAGTCAGCAATTATGCTAAGCAGTCACATGAAGGTGATTTGATAAGTCAACTCAGGATTTAACAATCTAGTTGTGAGTGTGTTTACATGAAAGGGGTGGTGCTGGCAGGATCTGAGAATTACAAACAGGGACAGGTCTACAGAGGAAGATCAAGTTATGATGTTAGAAAACTATGAAGTGTGAGTGTGTGTAATTAATGTGTGCTTTAAATACATTGGTCGGTAAGACTGGGAAAGAGTTACTATGTTGATAAAATTTAGCCTGTTTGAAGCTTGAAGAAAGGAAGGAAAGCATGCAACTATGCTGACTGTCTAAGTTAACAGACTTCAGTATGAGCGCTCTGTCATTAAGAAACAAGAGAATCTGACTGGTTACAATAAAGTATTGCATTAATTGAATGTTTATCAATAATTTAACAGAATACTTTGGATTCTTGTAAACCAATTTTTGCTTTATTCTTTCACTTAAACAAGAGCAAGCATAAAAACTCTGTATAATTGTACTGTAGACTAAGCTTATTTGCAAATTTTATGTAAGGTCCACATGTAATGTGTACTTGAGATGTATAAGGTTTATAGAACAATAAGAGAATTTTAAAATTGTTTTAGTCAACAGAGAAAACAAATGAAGGATTAAAGTTGTCATCAGGGGAAAACAAAGTTCAGATGCTTTTCAGATACTTTACTGCTAGCCACACACTAAGTGCTGAGGATTCTTACAGCACTAGTAATGCTGTTTTATGGAGATGTGATTGATTATTAGATGTGGATTCTAAATCTGCTGACCTCTTATCGTGTACATAACCTGCTTCAGTTACTGTGATGATGAACCCTGGTAAGAATACTTTGTAATACTGAAAATCCGGGGTTAAACTTGAAGTTGATGTTTTACACCCAAATCCTGCTTTGTTGTACAGGCCTCTGGTAAAGACCTTGGGCTCACTGTCATCTTCTGAGCTGGTCCTGAGAAGTGTTTGGGGAATAGCAAGAAGCAGTGTCATGCCTGAGGGAGGTGCTGCCATAAGTCTGACAGTTGGCAGAGCTAAGAGCTAGGGTGGTCCCTGTGAAGGTAACATTAACACAAATTCCACAACCCAAGGAATCCCCGCAGAACTGTCAACGTTTTTCACGTCGCGCGCTGGTGCTTTTAATGTTTATAATGATCGATGCTTGCACAGAATTATAAATAAATTACATTTGTCTTTATGTTGTGCAAGTTAAAAACAAAATAAAACAGGAGCTTGAATGAAAAAGCCCGACATCTCTGTTTTAAGAAATAATCCTTGAACCACAAAAATGATACAAAACGATAAACGTGTGCGTGTTATTTTAAGTGTAAGACGTTGACGATGAAAAGAAGAATCTCAGCACGATGTGAGAGGCAAACTCGCACATCGTGTGTGTTGCTTCGCTAAGGTGTGTCTCGACTGAAGCTGTGGTACAATGCTGAAGGGAATATGAGCAGTGGATTGGATTTAGGGTCCCCCAGGGCCACATCCAATTCAAAGACGATGTGAGAAGAGCAGATCAGAGAGACGGGAATTAAAAAAGCAAGCAGTAGATAAGCAGGGTGACAGAGAGGAACAGGGGATGAAAGGAGCGGGAGGGATGAGAGTGGGAGAAAATGAGGAATAATAAATAAAGTTCAACGCTATCTACAGGTCTCACAAAGCCAAATTCAATTCTAACTAAGGCTTCATTAAATGAAGAAAAATTAAACAGGGCTGGTAAAAACCTGCGTGCTAATGAATTAAGCTAACGAGAGTTCTGAGGCTGAAAGTCATTTATTGAAGAGAATGTACTCAGAAACACACACAGTGTAATTCCTGTGCTTTGATGAACAAAAAGAAGAAGAAAACCCGGGGTAAAAAAAATGTGCAGTTCAGTGCTGTAAGGCCTATAAAACCACTGTCCAGCCAATACGGACGTCCATGAATAGGTTTAAATCAATCATTTGCTGTTAAGCTCAGAAATGGCATTACTATCTAATTAAAATATTAATTTTAATATGAATGAAAACAATTTAAAGAAATATATTTATAGGTACTTCTTTTTGACTCTGTTAGTAGTTCATCCAACAGTTTCTTGGTATCAAACTGCTGAACATTCACACACTTAGCTAAAAGGACAGAAATCAAAGCCCGGCAATGTGAAATGTTTCTAACTCCTACGTAATCTGATGTTTTTTTTCTTCCTTTCTTACATTTCTGTCCTTACAGATAGCACTCTGTTCTTCCCAGTCCACTTTGTCCCGCTATCAGGAAAAGCAATAAGGTCTTCTGCTGTGTTTGGCTACTGCTGATCTAAGCTGAATTCATTCTGCTGTTTCTCTTTAAGTAGCAAACCCCAGTGAGTTATTCATTAGTTATATGACTGGCAGCCAGTAACATAATTAATAAAATCGAATCTAAGCAACCAGAGTTGCCTGAATGGAAAAGTGATCAAACAGAAAAATTCACCAATCTATTAAAGGGAGCTTCCACCTGCGGTAAACTCAGGACGGCACAAGAACATTCACCGCCCTAACAAACTTTTCTTCACTTGGTGGACAATAATTGAAAAATAAATACATCAATGAATAAAAGTGCTGTGAAAGAAAAGGCAGACCATGTAAAACATATCGTGATGATTTATACACAGTTTCCTTTCACAGTTTTTAGATTACGTGAAGACAAAGTAATGCGGCTTGCACCCTGTTTAACCTTAAATGGTCTTTAACCTTCTGTGGTCTCGATCGTCATAGGTGACGACCCTAACTCTAACCCTAGGTAATCATTTATTTGTTTGTTTTTGTATTTAAAAAACAATAAAGTCAGTTTAGACTTCCTCCAAACTATAGAGTAATGTTTATGATGACTTGTAAAAATAATTAATCAATCGATCACATATCATCAACTCAGCGTATTTAAGCACAAGGTCAAGATGACGTCCGTCAGTTTAAACTGAGCATCAGAATGCATGAGAAAGGTGATTTAAATGACTTTGAATGTGGCATGGTGATCTGCCGGGATCTCCAGCGTTTTTGCTCATTGGAAAATATCCATTGAGCTGCAGTGCTCACAGTGCTGTGCCAGAGGTCAGAGGAGAATGACCAGGCTGCTTCAAAAATTATAGGAATGTCATAGTAACTCAAATTACACATTTGTTAAAACCAAGATATGCAGAAGAGCATCTCTGAATGCTCAACACATTGAACTGTAAAGCAGATGGGCTACAGCAGCAGAAGACCACACTGGCTGCCTCCCCTGGCAGCTCAGAACAGGAAACAAAGGCTACAATTCATACTCGCTCACCAAAACTAGACAACAGAAGAAAAACACTCAAAGTGCATTCACTACATGAAAGAAAAGAATATATCAAAATGTAAGTTACTTAAAATACAGTCGTTACTGTTTAGCTTATTCTTAAGCCCCAAACCAAAAATTCTGCAGCGAGTGTGTGATGCTCTCGTGTGAATATGGAGCAAAATCTCTGAGGAAGGGTTAAAATAACTTGTTGACTCTGTGCCATGAAGACTTAAAGCATTCTGAATCTGTTAATGCCAATTAGAAGAAAGGCTGAACAAACAAGAAGTGCAAGTTCGTCCAATGCCCCCAACCTGCTGTCATCTTTGACCAGCTCAAAAACAGAAGTGGACTCAGGGCAAATCACGTTGCTCACTTTATCACTCTCATTCATATTCAGTCTCACGTAAACACATGTGACATTATTCTAGAGCTACAGGAGACTACAGATGCTCCAAGAAAGGCAAAGCCCAGTGGTGTTTGCAACGGAGGGTCTGAGCATCTCTTCCCCTGTGGTACAGTGTGGGAGAAAAGCTTGTTGTGGCTGCCTTGATTCTGCAGCCACAACAAGCCTAAAACCAAAAGCCTGAGTTTTTGCTCACTCTCAGAAAATATCAAGCAGGCCCCCAAATCGAGCTTAGCTGTAATCCCAGCAGATCATCTGATCACAGTGACAGCTGATGGCTCAGCTGATAACCTTTAAAAATCCAACTGGCAAATCTCTTTTTTAAAGATTTTAAGATGCAAGCTAGTTGCAGGCCACTTTGATACCCACCACAGCCCACTTTTTAATGCTGGTTCTGATTAAATCAGTGTCTGTTCTGTGCTGGGCTTTTGCTACTGCTCTCCTGCTCCTGGCCTTCTATTTATGCACTGACATATGCATCAGTGGAAGTCAGCGAATACAAATTTCAAATGACTGCAAATGGAAATGGCAATCTTCATTGGTTTTTATTATGGGGGACAGCTAGTTTGCTACTTTAAATTGGTCAAATCTGAACTCATTCTTCTCTCACTATTATCTAGTGAAAAGTAGTAGAAAACAGTTACATCTCGAGCTGAGAGTGACTCCATGAAAGCTGAAAATGCTAAGACGCTTGAGCATTTGCTCGACGTGCGCTTGACTGATGAGGTGTTAAGAAGGATTCTCACCAGTCTGTGTGTGCTTGTTGTGACTGACAATCACCTGTCTCACACTACAAGCTGGAAAATGCATTTAATTCCTCTGCACCGACCCTATGAATGGACAGTTAACAGCAACAAAGGCATAAACTACAACACTGAACACTGTGAGTGAAGAAGCGTTTGCTATGCACTTGCGACATGTCTAAATTGTCTTTCAGCTGGTGCAGAGTGGGAACAGCTCTAGCTATACTATGACCTTAGGTGTTTAGACAGTTAACAAGCAGGTGGAGATGCGAAAAACGATGAGTGAAAAACACTGATGAATTCCAGGAGAATAGCACTCTGCGTCCCAAACACACCCCAGCGTTTCCCTTATGCAGTTTTTGTGGCTTCTCTGCTCCTCTCTCTCTGTGTTTATCAAAGCCAGTCTGTGAATCTGTGAACTGACAGGCTTGCCGCATTTGTCCCTGCCTGTAAATGTGTTAGTCTATGTAATCCTGCTCCCTCCCCTCCTCGTTTTTTATTCCCTTCTCCCATTTCCCTCAACACAAATATGAGCGGGACGAGGAGAAAGAATGAGTGCGGTGGGGGAGACGGATGCGTTCAAATGTTAACTCTGCTGTGTGTCTGCAACAATAACCCCGGCAACAGGGAGGACAAATCTTATCGCCACCCAAAATGTTTATTTTCTGCCATTGTGAAAAGCCAGACTGTGGCTGGTGGTGATAAGTTACGGAAGAAAAACACCATTTGGCAGCTTTTTTAGATGAATGCATAAAGGAATAGAGAGTAAGATAGGGGAAGTGAGGAAGAGGGATGGCCTCAGGGCAGGACAAAGGAGTTGCTGCCTTTCAGAATTGTTGTAGCGCGCTTCTGGTATTCAGAACTGCTGCAGCTCTTTCTGGGATATACAATATACAGAATCGTAACAATGACTGATAGCAGCCGCAGAAAAGATCATTCCAGACTGAAAACGATTGAGGTTTAAAGGTCACGCCCGGATATGGTAAAGATGTGGGATTTTTGCTTACACTTATGTCCTCAAACTTGAGCGTCCAGAAAGAATTTAGTAATGCAATATATTCCTTCTGTCCTGGAGTGGAGCTGAATAAGGCACATCTCTATTAAAGTCATGTTTATTATGACTTTATGACAGGCCACCAAATTTCATCCCAGCAGATCAGCTGATGACTTATTATAGAATTTTGAAACTCAAGTTTGTGCCACACACCATTAGAGATGCTGGACAAATCCGATTGGCTGCCACTGGGATCGACTTAAAGCTCGATGCCTTGGCCGGAGGCTCTCTGGCAAGCGGAGGGGCCAAGCATCGAACTGCTAACCCCTCAAGTAGCAGACAGCCATTGTCATTCAAAATCTCACAGCACACATTTATTAATATTTGTTTTTACGTAACACATGAACAATAAATTTCTACTGGCAGCTGTATCCCCTTCACACCTGTGCCTCTGAGATGATTACAGATTACTGACAACACTAAGTACTTGGCATCATATGAAATAATGGTGTACGCCGAATTAAAAAACAACAACAACATAGGAAATAGAAATAAACGGCACATAAAACACAGTGTTCAAACGTGCCATTCAATATGTAGTTATACACAGGCAGAAGTTAATAAAGAGGACTGTCTGGATCTGCAGCGGCGTTTCAGCACCTCTAATTATTGAGTAATGGGCAGTTTGATACATAATAATATCAGGCAAGTTCATTCGTCCATGTGCTGCTATGGAGATACTCAACTAATTGGAAAGCGATATGAGCCCCCCCCCACCATGGTAGCGCCTGCACGTCCTGCACAAATCTTTCCTCCCACCTCATCTCGTTCATGCCTTCATGCTGCAGATATCACTAGAGATGTGGTCACGATGGTAGGGCTATAAGAGGAGTGCGCAGATATTGTGTTATTTATTTATTATTCTGGGGCAGGTGGTGATTTAATATGCAACGTTTCAAAGAACTCAGCAAGCTGAACAAACATACAAGCTAAAGGTCCAGTGTGGATGTGTTTGGAAAATATACACAACACTTTCAGCAAAGGAGATGAGGGGACCACTCGGCAAGTGACACTTGATGAAGTGGAAATTTAAAACGTGTAATGCCCTAGATAATTTTAGATTCCTTTAATCAGATGTGATTCGTACAGGATGTGTTTTTGAAGTGATCTATTTGGTGAAATGTCCCTGAAAAAAAACAGAAAATAAAAACTTCTCCTTCTTCAGATGTTATCGCGAACTACAAATGCGTCATAAAACGAGAGGCGGGGCACACCTTAATTACAATCAGACAGAGACAGACAACCTTTCACTGTCATTTTCACATGCTGCGTATAAAACTGAATGTTTCCTTTACGGCTCCATCATTTTTAGATTTGGGTCAAAAATATTGTGCTGTAGCTGAGACAAATCTTTGCTGATCCCACGCTGGGAAAATGTGCTTGTTTTATCTTAAAGCAGGAAAGCAACTTTTGACTGTCCCCCTGTCACAAGGGGGAACCACAGCAGGTAGCTCTGCATGGTTTGCTAGAGTTCATTGCCACGTGTCCCTCATGACACAACCCCGATAGGGCTGGAATCAAACCGACGACCTTTCACTGTTGCATGCCTCTTTAGTTCAGCGATCTAAGGACTTTGTTCTCTGTCTTTGGCTCTGAGCTTTGCTGATATTTCACTTAGAGATCACCCCCTGATAATGTGTTTAAAATTGTAACTCAAATTAGTTCTTTGAAGATTGGGTTATCTTATGGCAACCCCCCCCCCCCAAAAAAAAGAAAAAAGAAACAGTTTAATAATAACATAAAAGCGAGTCAGGTCAAAAGTAATTTACTTGATTTGTATGCATTGTTGATGCCAAGTGAATTTTCTAAACCTTTGATTTGATATATTTAAGTTGTATTTTATTTAAAATTATTGCTTTATGCTTCAAAGAATGTTTTTTTTTTTGAGTGCATGGTCCTCTCTTTACACTTGGTGAAGGAATACTCTGTCTCCCATCTCTGTTGAAGTACTTTTTTTTTTTTGCTCTGTTCTGTGTTTGCAAACTTATTAGCTTGCAGGTTTATAGTTATATAGTATTTAGAGATGGGGAATAGAGAAGTATAAATATTTTGTTACAGAAACGTAGAATTTTCAGCACACTAGATGTTATTTTTATTCTCTACACAAAGATCTTTAATTTACACTCCTCACATTTTTAAAGCAGACTTGTTACTTTAGGTTTTAATCACTTGAGGGGAGTTAATAATCATTGTGCATCACTGTGCACCTTTTTGGCATAAAACCTAGTTAATCCTGAACGTAGGAGACACTAACACATAAAAAAATATTCTATTAGTGTTTTCATCATTGGTGTCTTTTTGCACACGGAATGAAATATAATTTACAAAAAAATGGATGCATCTTTTATTGCACAAACCTGGGTTGTTAAAGTGGTTTGTAATGATCTGACATGGTGTTCAAAATGCACTGTCTGGTCACACTTAGGCATATAGCTAGCGCTACTGGAGAAAAGCAAGTGTGAATGAAGTAACCTAGCAGGTCATTTCAAATGCAATATCCCAAACAGTTTAACAAATATCAGCACTCCAAGTGTCTCTGTTCAGTTTGTCACACAATGTGCTTGATAGCCAACAGTACAGTTGTTCCCAGGGAGAGAAAAGAAAGGTTAATCTGTGATAAGTTCACACTCAAAGATAGAGAACGTTGCAAGACAGAAAAGACGGGACTCTAAATATGATTTTATTGTTTTTATTAATATTATTTATTAATATGAGATGAGATTCCGTTAGCTTTGCAAAAAGATAGCTGGTAGAAACATCCTGCAAAGAGCTGCTTTTTACTTGTATACTCTGAGTACATCACTGAACGTGCACCTTTTTACTTTGACTTGTACATTCACTCAAAGCAACGTTGAACGTTCAGCTTTTACCAGTATGTGCTTCTTCTACTTAAGTATGCGTGTATTTCTTCTGCCTCTGAAATCATCAAATAATCAAATTCAGTCTTGAACAGTTACAACATCTGACATATTTTCAAATCTGCTTGAACTTGTAGTCGAAGTTTAGTAAGCTGATAATGAGTCTGTAAAGTCAGTGAAATAAATTGCATTTGGATACCAAGTACATATAATAGTACAAATTGGTTTAAAAAGTTTATAGTAAACATTTTCAATATGGATTTTTAATGTAAAACATGCAGTTCTGCACAATCCAACTTGCAGAGCAATGGCTGACAGTCTTTCAGGAGTCTCACGACTCCGTGTTTTGCTCTGTTTAGCCTGAAGAAAGACTGGAAGTTTTTTCCATTGAGGTGCCCTCATAACTTGTCTATGATGAACACAGGTGACTCTACTGGGAGCTGCTGGTGTCTTTGAATGAAGTTGTTATTTGGCTTCGGGACTCTTCACTGTCTCTTTTGGACACACATACACACACACGCCTCTGTTTAGTAGTTTTAAATTGTAGAGATTATCTTGTTACCTGGAACTTTGCAATGTGCCACCATATTGCCAGAGGTACTCACAAAAATGAATTTGAAGTGACTGGAAAGTAGATAGAAATGCAAATTCCCACAGCGATAAAATAAAAAGACCGTCATTTACTGCTGAGGGAAAGAAATTTGGCCTAAAGAATCAGCCTCTGATTTAGCCCTTTTGTATAATTTGCAATGTCCTTGCTTTTATCTGAATTTCAGAATATATTCACAATTTTAGAAGGCATATTTTACTAAAATAACCCTACACCTGTCGTGTATTTGAGTACAGTATGTGGTATAGTTTTGTTACACAGAGCATTGATTTCTCACACATTTCCTAATAATTTAGTTGGATTCATAGGGCTTCGGAGTTGACGTCACGTCGCAATGCATTGTGGGAGCGCGGCGGCATTTTCGGGGTCTATGAATCAAATCAAACACACTGTGTTGGAACGACGATTACAAGATGCTTAAAAGCAGCTTAAAAGAGAATGGACTGTATAGAGACCGATTGCGTCCAGAGGCGAAGCGGCGGTACTTGCAGAAAATAGCGTGCATTGGAAATGTGGACCCGTATGAAATACGGCCGTGGAGTAGAAACCCTGAAGACCAACCGCTATTGACGTAGCCTGATATATTTCATACCTTATCTGTGGAGTCAGCGCGTACAAGTCGTCATTCAATCAAAGGTAAGTCAGCTCGAGTACAGCGAGTGAAATGCGTTTGATTTCCCTGCAAACATTCAGATTACTGCAGCATAAATTCATTCATGAGGGGAAATTACAGTGAGAACATCTGGAGACTGTTAGGTGGATAACATAGTGAGTTCAGTGCATTGATGAGACACTGTCCTGAAGGATTTAGTTATTCTCTATGGTTAAAGAAATTGCAATGATTTATTAATGTTTATTATAAATAATTCTAATTATACATCTTGCTTCCATATTTGTATCTTGTGTCACTAAAAATACATTTTATTTTAGTTTTATACTTTGATTAATGACCTGCAGAATCTCCTTAACATATTAAGTGATTCATAATTGTCACTTTATGCTTTCTCCATCTCTAAAGTGATGACATCCTTGCATTACATACTTTAGGTTCATTTTCTGCAGGCAGGTTTCTGACAGAACAGACAGATTTAGACTATAACATGCAGCGTTCAATAGATGGACACATAAAGAAATGAAAAATCACATGTATGTGCTAACTTTCTTGACACTTTGTTACATTTATGATAAAGTAGATTAAACACATTTGTGTCGGCCTTGGCTCATAGTTCTTGTCTTTAAATGAACTTTGTCTGTGTGTGTTTCAGGTGCTGCACTCTAAGACTGAATGAACCAGCATTGCAGCCATGGGTCACTGTGAGCATCACAGGGAAGGTTGAAGCCGCCCGCTGCACCTGTATGGCCGGAGTCGCAGAGACCTGCACCCACGTCGCTGCTCTTCTGTCTAAAGTAGACGGAACAGTGTTGATCCGTGGCACAAGGACTGTTACAGATGAACCTGCATACTGGGTTTTGCCTGGTAATAATACCAAGATACACCCAGAGGTTGGCCATAAGATAGACGACTTCTCTTCAGCTGCCCAAAAAAAGGCTCTTGATCAAAACATACACAGACCATCTGTAGTGACAGGTAAAAGGAGCCGTCCTCAAAAAAGAAAAACCCCACCTGCTACTGTGGAGGAGTTGTCACTGCTATAATGCCATCATGTTTTATCTAGGGGTCTAGATGTATGCCTGTAGTGCACTGCTGTGTAAATAATTTGCATTTACTGAATATGTACTGACTGAGTCCCACTGTTCAAAAGTTGAATAAAGAAACTAAATTATTTTGCCTTTTTTTTATTTTTATTAAAACCACTTTATAGAACATCACATCAGTAACAGTGTAGAATCCATGTCATTTACAGTTTACAAATGACAAAATGTTTACACCAAATCATGAGTGTTTACATGATATCACCCACTACTAACATTACTTTATTTACTGTATCTTTTGAAAAAATAACAGCACAAGACTTAAGAACATTTAACAGGAGCAGGTTTCATTCTTCTCTGGTTTTATTATCACACTGTTCACCAAACGCAGCAAACCTTCACCATCTTATCCAGAAGGGTCACCTCTTCACCCTCACATGGAAGAAGTAATCTGATTGGCATGGTGGTTTGTTTGAAGCAGGTCCCTCGTGTAGCGCTGGAAACCAGTCATGATGTTTCATCCATTTCATCGGCTGGTTTGCTGCAATAATGCCAAATAATTAGCAACTCTATAAATAGACGGTAGTTCTGCAAAATCACTCAGTAGGATGTTTGTTCTAATTTGCTATGAGCTCAGAGCGCATCGAAAATGAAACTAATAGGCTATAAAGAGAGATATGAACATATTTAGAACTTACCGGAATGAAAATGTCTGGAGCACCAACAGATATTTGGAGATGGAAGAGAGCTGCACGTCAGCTCATCTCACAGCTGCTATCCAGGCTAGACGCCTTCGTTTGGTAACATCGATACACGAGCTGCCTCATGTCGCTTCCAGGTTGGGAAAGCATAAAAAGACAATCCAACCTTATTCCCGTGCCGGTCGTAAGATCGAACATTGCAGCCGAGCACACAGCAAGTACGAACCATGGCTATGCTATCGCTCCTAGCTTAGACCCCCAAAATGGTGAATCGGGCCAAAATCCTTTCCACGCCCACCCCCGTGACATCACGCTCCGAAGCCCTATACTGGAAATTCCCGTTGGGGACAAAGTTGAAAGAAAAGCAGAATTTCAACAAAAGCAAAACATTTCAGTTTTCTCAGTCAAATGCATGAACATTACAGTTCAAACACCCTCAAGCTTATTGGAAGTGAAATAAATCATTCTTCACCAAGTGGAGGCCACATCTCTTTCCTGTCTTGATCTCCAAATTTCTACAATGAATGTGAGACAATGCATTCATAAACCTGCAGTAGTATACGTGATCGATACCAGTGTGATTGGACTGATAGTTCGTTTCTATCACTTAAGTTCAGTTTTCAAAGGTGTATTTTGTTGTGTTGAAAAGCACAGTCATTTAGTGTTGATTAAGCTGTGTTTAGAATTTGCAAATTGATTCCTCTCATAAGTCATGCCATACTGTTCTCCCCTCCTGAGCTTCCTGTGTAAGTTAAAACTGGCAGTGTATCAGCTCGATACCAACATTTGCAATATTGTATGAATTCCAAATCCAAAATTTCATGGAAAAAACTTATTGATGTGCTTGATCTGTGTCTTGACATTAGTCAAATCAATTAAAAATTTAAATCAAATAAAAACTTTCCTGATTGTTTCATTATTTGCACTAAATTTAAAGCTGCTATTCATTTTGTTCATGATGGAAGTAGGCTCCTTTTAAATTTGATTAATTTGCACAAACACAGGTAGGACTCAAAGTGGCCCACATAGTAGGCCTTCACATGCAACAGTACACAATTGTTCAGTTTTGTAGGCAATAAAAACAATTGAATAAAAAGTAAAAACGTATTATTAACTTATAATTGCTTTTAGGAGGACAGCACTATTTTTCCCAGAGGGCAAAACTATTTCCTTTGTCCTTGATTGCATATTGTTGACAGCACACTTCCGGAGACAGGGCCACCGGGCAAGACGGAAATCAGACTTTACTGTGCCGGGATCCCGCCAGAGGTATCATGTCCATCCCTACAAGTCAAAGCTGACTTGGCTGTGCAAGTGAGATCCACGTAACATTAATAAGCTCACAGATTTGTGAACCGAGTACCTCAACCAGGTATTTCGTTTTTATGTCTGCAGACTAATAAGAGAGCAAAACTGGATTTTCCTTTAACAGTACCTTTTTAAGTTGGAGCCGCAGCACATCGGGAGTTTCACAAAGCAAGCAGTGGAACATAAGACTTAGCGACAATAGTTTCAAAGCACAAAGCAGAGCATTTCTGTAGAGGATTGTTTTTTCGCACAATGAGTCCCCAAATTCTCTGTCAGAACTTCACATGCCAGAAAAACTCCAAAAGCATCACGGCAAAGCTGCATAAATCAGTGCCTACCAAACAAAAATCATGAGATTACATTTTGCTTTTATCTCCATATTCCTTCAACATTACTTCCAGAGGCGGAGCCAGACATTTGAAACACCCGGGGCTTAGCCCAAAAGGATAGTATGCATGTGGGATTTTTTTTTCCCTTGGGGGGGGGGGGGGGGGGGGGGGGTAGAAATGACTGAAAGATTAATTGGCTCTGTATGACTTCATATAGGGAAAAATATATATCACATGTGCAGAACACCTTAAACTAGTTTTTTAATTAAGCAGCAAGGCAGAACAAAATCAGGGCTGTATCAAGACACGAGGACTAAACCCCAATTCAACCAGACCAAGAACTGATCCAGAATTAAAACAGGACTACAACAGTTCAAAATCAGGACTACTTGGGACTTAACCAAGACAGAACCAGAATCAGAACTAGATGATAGTAGCACTAAAAATCATCATAGACCTGCACTACATTTATTTTTTAATTTTACCAAAGTACAATATTTAGATTGAGAAAGGTTTATATAATTATTTAGCCTTGTTGTGCAAACAAGCCTGCATAACTTAATAAATATAGAATTTGAAAAATAACAAACCTAAAAAGAAACACTAGGTATGAGATACATGAGTACCTATGATACGGTGATACTTTTGGTAAACAACCATTTCACTAACATGTGTGTCTCACCTGCTCTTGTTCATCTCTGTTCTGTCCTCATTCTCCATCTCCCTCTCTTTTCCTCTCTCCCTCTTTGTGCTGACAATCATCAAATATACAGATATTTACAAACTCTTCAGATAAAAACACAAACACTTTTTAATTGTAACATCAAATCAGACTAAATGTTTATTTTTTTAGATTGATAAATATAAAAAACATATTTGTTAACTTTAAGAGTAAAGAGAGAAATCGTCTGTATTTCTTAATTGCAAATGGCACCAAATTGTATTCAAAATTGAGCCACACTTATGGAGCTCCACAGTTCTTTTCCTGGTGTTTTGGTTGACATCTCTTGATTTTCCCATGTCACAGAAACAGGCTCTGTGTTTTGCCTTATATGCATCCACAGCTGTGCCACCTGTTTACTCACATGGACTCTACTAACCTATCAGAAGCTTCTTCAGCTCAGAATGGAATCGTCTGGAGTTTTCTTATTAATTAACAATAAACTTAGTGTATATGTACTCCTAAATTTGATGAAAGTGATAAAAAACAGAAAGCTCTGTCTCTCTTTATTGTGACATTTAACTAATTCAAAAGATATTTCAATATTTATCTAAAACAAAAGTTTACTCTAAATTGATTTTGTGCAGTAAAAATTTTTATGTTTTCTCCCTAAAGTGTAAATATCTGGTTACAAATGTAAATATCCTGCTGTGTACTGAAATCCGTCTTGTTTTGCATACAAATATACTGAACAACATACAAAGCATAATATATAAAATAACATTTACCTGAGTTTTTCTTTGAAAGAACCCTCTAATGTCCATTCTTATATTTCAGTACATAACTGAAACCGATTTAGTCGGGGAGGGTAAGAACTGAAAATATGAAATAAACACACGTAAGCTAAGAATCTCTAAAAAAAAAAAAATAGCATTTGTTCGGCTTTTCATTTCGCCATTTGTTGATTCACTTGAAGAGCAAGTAACGTAATATTGGTCAAGTGATCAGTTTGATATCAATCTTTCGTGATGCACCATCATATTTACATTATTTGTACAGTACGAATGATTTGCTTTGGTACCTGGTCAAACTTCAGCTCTCCTTAGTATGGCTGGCTCCGTCTCTACAACAGCGCACTCACGGGCAGCAGCTGCCCCGCCCCCTCGCTCAGTCGCTTAGTGCCTGAGCTCGGATCATACCAATATCAGGGGGGGATTCACGCACAGTCGTAAATTCCCACAGTGTGCACTATGTGCTTCGAATATTGTGTGTACTTTTTGTTTTATACAGTTGTCAGCCAGGCATCTAACTATGAAAAAATTGCACTCCAAAATACCCCGGGCTTCTGACAAAACAACCCGGGCTTAAGCCCAGTAAGCCACCCCCACGCTCCGCCCCTGATTACTTCTGGGTTCAGTTAAACTCAGCGTGGCAGCAGCTTGGTTGTTTAAATATGTAGGAGACAACCATCGGTGTGCCTTCAGCTCTACAGCATAGAAGTGTTTTTCCACACCTGAGATGCTCAAAAATTCACGCTGAAGTGGTGCATTAGTGGGCGCCACAGACTAAGGGGACATGTTTATCAAATGTCTCAGACTCAGAAGTGGCAATGTTGTGTAGGGCAGCTTTTGCTGTCACAGCACAGCAGATGTGATGCGCTAATAGAGCCTCCCCACAAATTTAAAGCAAGACTCCAGCTCTGCTCTTTTGCCACGTTTCTCTCACTTCTTACTGTGTCTGCTGTCCTGTTTGGGTAAACTCTGTCCTCGCTAGTGCTGCTTGCACTCTCTGTGGCTCAGGAGGTAGAGCAGGCCATCTACTTATTGTGAAGTTGGTGGTTTGATCCCTGACTGCCATGGTCTGCATGCCAAGGTATCCTTGGGGAAGATGCTAAACATGTCTCCCTCCCCTCACCCAAAATGGTCACAGCAGATGACTGCTCTTCCCTGAGCTTGGTTCTGCTCGAGGTTCCTTCATGTTAAGAGGGAGTGAGTTTTTACTTAACACGGTCACCAAAGCACTTGCTCATAGAGGGTCATATGATTATTGGGATAATTTTGGTTGTATTACTTGAAGGGTCTAACTTACAATATAAAGAGCGTTGATGTGACATGTTGTATAAAGTCTTTGGAGTGCTTGAGTAGAAATGCACCACAGAACCAGTCCATTTACCATTTATTGTAGGTCTGTGTAATTTTAGGTCTTTAAACTCTCACATAGACTGGACCATGCTGAACAATCAGTCATCATAGTCATGGAGAAACATTGTCTGCTCTACTTGAAGCAGCAGTAAAGCCACTTGACAGTTGACACATCGTACTGGCTCTCTTTACCTTGAAGCACGTGCACAAAATTCTACCCTGAAATTCCTTTGGTCCCATGTTGTTACACGGGTAGAGATGAGCTTAGAGCCTTAAAAGATTCTTAAGGCTTTACAGACTCTTATGTCAATTTTTTTAATATGTCTTTTAACCATGTTTGAAGAAGACTAATGATTTGCAATCACTTCAAAGCACAGCACACAGAAACTGTCTTAATATCAGTGCTGTTAATAAAAACAGAAATGTTGCATCATTTCTCACAAAATCTGGCAGTAAACAACAATTTTCTCAAAGGTCAGAGGAGTAGTACATGGGACACACGTGTCAATTAGAGGCATTCTGGTTGTTCTTCTGGCAGAAGCGCAACAATACTTTGGCATTCAGAATTCAGAGAATGCTTCATGTTTCTGTCTTGTAATAAACATACCCAAAGGAAATATTAAACAATAAGCCGGTTGAGGGAACAACCTGAAAAAACAATTGCAATATGCTATGAATGCAGATGTTTCCACACAGATGTGCTGCATAGTACAATTAAGCAATTAACATCAAAACACATGCCATGAATTGTGGACAAATGCTGAGCAGACCAAAATAGTTCTGGTTCCATAAGGGGAAGCTATCTAAGTGACTCAGAGAGCGGGCTGGGTCACAGATGGCCAGAGCTTCAGTTAAAATTTATTGCAATATGTAAAAACTGTTATGTCACACAGCACTCTCCACTGTAATCATCAAAATATGAAAAATCATTGCCAAGGCACTGGCAAGACCTGTTTGACCTGCTGTTTGACCTGCTCCCCTCAGGCAGGAGGCTCCGGTCCATTCGCACCAGAACCTCTCGCCACAAGAACAGTTTCTTCCCCTCTGCTGTGGGACACATGAACAATAACCACATGACTGTCCCCGCCACTAACACATGACCCTACGCTGTGTCACTGCATCATTTCATGTCTGGCACTGATCACCACCTGCACTCATGTATATATCTTTCTACGTAGCACTCATAATTCTTATTCTCATGTATATATCTCATGTATATCTCATGCACATATCTTTCTTTCTACATAGCACTTTAATTCTTATTGTCTGCACTGAAGAACCGCAGCAATTTCCTAATGTTGTAAACCTCAACATCTGGCAATAAACCCATTCTGATTCTGATTCTGATTCTGAAGACACTGCTCTAGTGGTACATGATAGCTCAACACCTAACAAAGACACTTAACGGTGGGAATACGCAAGTCTTCTAAAATGCCACGGCTGCCATTGTGAAAAGAAAAACCTTAGTCCAAATGCCTAAAATGACTGTTTTTTGTACAAAAATCAATGTGCAGTTTCTTTAAATTGCACATTTATTTAATGTGCCACAGTTTGATATTTGCTAGTGGAATCCAGGTTATTCTGTGCGACTAAGTGACTGTTCAAAACATGGCTATACAAGAAGTGCTGATTGTGGGTTGCTTTGATCAGTAATGGGTTATAATATTCAGTGCTCCTGGACAATCTGGTCAAACTTGGTGTCATCAGATGGACTGAAACATAATGACCCAGAAGTGTTCTGCTGGCCAACAGGTCACCATGAAGATGACCTGAGGGCCGGATGTCAACTAGTGGGTCCTGTGCTCATTGCCTAGCATTGTGAAGCCCGATTGTCATTTGTCATAGTTTGGTAGTGGGCCATCATGGCCTGCAGAAGCATGGGGGACACAGAGACCTCTACAGGCTAGGAAAACAACACACTGACTACCATTAGGTGTCAGTATGAAAGCTTTGGATCCACTGCCAGACCCTACAGTGGTGCACTGGGTCCTGGGTTCCCCCTGCAGTTTGTTTCTGATTTTTTGGTCAGAGACATTCACACCAATGACCTGCTGGAGGTTATTTGTAGCTCTGGCAGCGCTCATCCTGTCCCACCTTGCACAAAGGAGCAGATACCATTCCTGCTGATAGGTTAAGTACCTTCTTCGGCCCTGTCCAGCTTTCCTAGAGTAACTGTCTGTCTCCTAGAATCTCTGCTCCATACTCTTGAGACTGTGCTAGGAGACAGCAGATGTTCTGGCAATGGCACTTATTGATGTGCCATCCTGGAAGAATTGAACTACCTGTGCAACTTTTGTAGAGTCTAGGTATCGTCTCGTGCTTTGGCCCTAGCAACTGACCAAACTGACTTGATGCTTCACTCTGATTAAAAAGTCTCAGTTAAATTTTTGTTGTTGTTGTTTTTCTTTTTTCCTTTCAGTAGCAGTACTTTATCAATGTAATGACTATGACATAGAGCAACAGTAAGAGGTACATGTACTCTACATGTTTTCTGAGAATTCTTTGAAGAACACTTCAGAAAGTGCACTTTGGGTCAATTTCATACATTTTATCATCATGTGGGAAAGGCGGCTGGTCAAAACAAATTATAGCATATACAAAATCTCCTTTTTCCTTACACTTTGATACCAGGATTGTCTTTTTAAACTGGCTGGTTCTTATATAGCAGTTTTCTACTCTACCTGAGCACATAAAGTGCTCTATACAACATGCTTCATTCAACTGTTGACAGACAGGTCGCCTCCTACCAGGCAGTATGTTCATTCCTTGTGATTAAAACGTCAAACTCTGGATAACTGGTTGGTTGCCTCAAGCACTTGGACCAGCGACCACCGATTTTTCTTAGTCATAAGGTGAGTGTCATCTTATTTTTACTCTGTAGTGGCTGAGCTACTCAGGCGAAACACCGGTAACAGTAAAGAAACACAAAGTCAGTAATTGAGTTTGGATAGACATGGATTTTTTCAAATTATTAGTAAGAATTACAGTCAACATCTCCTTTAAAGAAGATGTCATATTTTTCTACACTTCCTGGGCTGACAAGGCGCTGAAAGGTGCCCTTGTCAAAGCAGTAATTCTGGTAAATTGTAAAACACTGCAAAAGTATTTTGTCACATGCCTCTGAAACTTAATGAGATATAAATCCACGATCGACGTAACATTTAAGTTTTTTTTTTTTGCACAGATATGTCTCACAAGTGATTTGCTTCTCTCTATAGATCGGGAAAATCTAATAAAGTTACTTTTTATTGTCATCAACATCTTTTTTTTACACGTTTTATTTCGTGCCCGATATTTTATTTCAAATTGCAGTTCTGTCAGTCAATTAAACTTTTAATCTCAATCATCAACTCATTTTGCCAGCTTGATATCTAAATTCAAGACTTGTCCAGCACATGTACCGTGCATGCCTTTAAATAAAGTCGGGAAACGCTATGTTTACACATTTAAATCTCTGATAAAAGCTTCTCAGTTTATACACTCTGCTCTTCGCCGTGAACAATTACATTTACATTTGCTATTCATTCCTCTCATTCAGGCAGATACACGCCTGTAGGCAGACCTGAACAGATACAGCACCGGGTAATTACATTTTGAATAGCTGAAGAACACGAGACGTATTTTATTTATCTGATCTTAGTCTGGCTCAGTGGATGTTTTACAGAGGAAACGATTCCCACTTTCCACACCGCAGTTGATGAAGAGTGAAAAATTATCTGGCCTTTGCTTGAACTGTCTGATCTGAGTTTTCTCTGATTGGATGTTTCACACAAAAAAATACCAATTTCCACTTCCACTCCACAGCTGGTGGATGATGAAGGCAGATTAGTTTCCACCCCATTTCTTTCTGTATTAGCTCTTATCATGTCCTTGCATTTAGACCAATCACTTCACTTGTTGTAACTCGGTGCAAAGGTGCTCTGACACCAGCTAACAGTCACTTAAGTTAGGCTGAAGTGCTTCTATTTGAAAAAGTAGAGATTTCCCCTGATTTCATTCCCACTTCTGCCACTTTCTGCTCACTTTTACAGCGCTAAACGAAGTACGCAGAAAGGTCTGGCTATGGACGACTGACCTTATCTTGCAAATTGTCTACCGCTGCTCAGCTCTGTGTGAAGATAACTCGGTAACTGTTTCCTTCCCTGCTTCTCACTCTAATCCAGACAGATACTGTTAAGCCTGTAGGGGAAGCTGGGACAGAATGTAAGTAAATAACTGTCGAACAGGTCAAAAATCAGAAGGAATGTGTCGTCAGTGTCCTTTCTAGTGAGCAGTATAAAGCTTTTTACATATGCCCCAGCTAATGAACAGATCATATACTTTAGGCATTTGACATAAGACATGAATCAGTTGTAAAGTCTTGTCAGTAATGACATACAGTACAAGACGTAATATTGCATTTTTCATTGTATAATGCTTTTTCTTCTTTTTTCCCCCCTTTTGCTGTGGCCGTGTCCCCATTTTCCAACAGGGATCATTAAACTTTCATTTTATCTAATCTAAGAACCATGTAACCTGGAATTGGACATTTTCCCGCCGACCACTAAAGTTGAAGTGGTGTGTTGTATCCAAATTATTTAAGGTGTTGATGTCATCTCAACGGACTGTGTGTAATTATAGAGAGCGACACACGTGCATCTTCGCTGTGACCTGATGTTTCCATCACAAAGAACAAGGCCTGAATCACATTCAAGACATGTTTTAGAGATTTATTTGCTCAGCAGTCTAGAGTCTTATGATTATTGTGAATTACGCTGAAACAAGCTGCTGTCGCTTAATCTGGGCCTGTGCAGTGTGATTACTGATAAAGTGATGGGACACAGAAAACTAATCTTTTTTTGTCTCTCTGTCTGCTAATCACCTTATAAGGTCATAAATCTGCAGATCTGTGGATAGCTCTCGCCCATTTGGAGACAAGTTGGTGGATCAGTGGTTTTTGGTTTAATGTATAAAGAGTACATGAAGCACTACTTGTATTATCCCTAACTTATACTATGGAGCCTTGCTCTAAAAAGCTGTCACAGCTTTGTGAACGTCAGGTTTTACCTACTGAATCTTGGCGCAAAGACATTTTCTCCAAAGTTTATTTTTGGTTTCACTCACTCAGGTTTGGGGACTGGCTGACAACCACTAGTCTCAAGGGAAAATGTGTCCACCTGAGCAATAGCCAGTAGTTCAAGATTCAAGAAAGCCTTTATTTGTCACATGCAAGTTGCCCTGCAGCAAAATGGGACCTCCCCGACCTTACATACACAACACAGATATCACATGGGGAGACAGGTCGGAGACTGGTAGTATTATGGAAAAACACTGAAATGTACAATACAATGGGCAAGTTGAGGAGGGGAAAAAAAGAGACCTCTACTCATGCTGGGCTCCTATGGGAGAACAGCATGAGAACAGAAAACAAAAAAACTCCTCTGCACAAAGAGTACATAAATGTCCACATCACAACATCATGAAGCACGTGACAAGTGACAGGGGTGGGTAAGGGATGAGAAGTAAGCCAATGCAGACACAGCCATCCTGCCCTGCAGCTATTTTTTCCAGCGCTGGGCCCAGACCCGCCGTCCGACTCGGCCTTGGAGATAAGCGTACGAGGGCGTTTGGAACGAAGAGTCTGAACACAGTTTGTTATCAGGGGAGAAACTGTTTGTTATGTTCAGCTCCAGCCTTGAGACCACAGCTGGCGCCAATATGGTAGCCGCATGAAATAATGGTGTTCTTGCTTTAGTGCGAACTGCGACCCACTGCACGTCAATTTTACAGTCGGTCTAATGTCCATTACTGGTTCCTCACCATTCCCGTTGGAGAGCCGTGAGCCTCTCCACGATGTTATCCATCCATACTGAGATGTTATCCAGTTTGCTCATAGAGCATGAGTGTTCATGACAGCCGTGAGCCTCTCCAAGATGTTGTCAGATGTTGTCAGAATCTCAGCACTCACTGTAGCCACAAGCTTCTCAAAGATGTCATCCGTGCTGCGTCTAATTAGCTCATTCTGAGAAGCCACGGCTCGCTCCATCGTTCCAATCAACATAGTGGGCAGCCTTGTGGGGATTTGAACAGCTGTTTCTGCTTTCTTTATTCGACGATAAGCCAGGGCCAAGCCAGGGCCAAGCCAGGGCCAAGCCAGCGCCGATCAGCAAGAACCCTGTTATCATGGTTCCAAAACGGTAGATGTCTTCAATGGGCTCTCCTGAACCCAGGCTTCTCGTCGAGAAGAGGGTGTCAATTGCATTCAGGGACCAGTGGATCAAATCCATAATAGCAATAACAAGAACAGACTCTGAGACTCTTCCAGGGCAGAGGGAGAGTACTAGTAGTATCAGCAGTTGTTGATAGGTGTGTGCGATACTGCAAGTTCTGGTGTCAATCTGACACCAAGTAAATAGAGGGTCAGTAGTAATGCAATTGTGTGATCTGCATTCTGAACTTAGAGGATAGAGACAAAGTCTCAGTCCTATTTTGTGCTGGTATTGATCTGATACCAGTATAGCCGTTGGTCTTAACAATATTTATATTTGCATCAATCCGCCCGTTTCTGGTTGCTGGGGGTTCCTGTCAGTTGTTAGTGTGACATTGGTCACAAAAGAACCTCAGAGTGAGCGGGCACTGATGTAGCAATGATGTCAATGAGGTCAAATTTACTTCTATAGCCCAGAAGACCAAAGTGCTGCACATTAAAAGGCATATAAATAAAACAGAATAAAATAAAAACATAAAGTAAAAACAGACAATAAAAAGCAGCCACACTGGAGCCAAATGCCAAGGAAAATAAAGGTGTTTCAAAAAAGAAAGATTTAAATGCAGTGAGGAGGGTAGTGGCCATCACATTTCTATGTTAATCTAGTTTTAGGCATATATCAGAACAACTGGTCAGACAAGCTCTAACCAGTGTGAATGTGAAGCAGTTCACACAGATACAAAGGTGCCACTTTGTTTAAAACTCTGTTTAAAAGCAAGCAATAAAATCTTAAAAATCCGTCATAAAATTAACACGAAGCCAATGAAGGGACAACAGGAGCGTGTGTGTTGGGTTCCCTGTTTTAATACCAGTTAAAAGATAAGTCCCTGCATTCTGGACTAACTGCAGGCAGGACCCCACATAGTAAAATTGGTATTGCCCAGATCTGGCCCACACAATGTGCTTACACATGGCCCACATACCGCAAAGAATGACAGCCCTTTGGTGGCCCAGATCAACTTTGCCAGAGGTAATACAGACATGGGCCAGCACAAGGCCATTTGCAGACACACCGGTGGTCCTGTGCTGGCCCAGAACAGTTTCAGCTCTGGCCCCAGATGTCATCCTAATGTGTACCTTAATCAAGCCATGTAATAACAACATGTGCCAGAACATAATAGTGCAAAAGTAACGCAACGCACCTCTGTTCAGACAGTGAATCTTATATAGTACTTTCCTACCCTCCCAGATTACCATATACTCTATACAACATTCACACACTTTCTCTACACTGAGTGCTTCCTAATTACATTCACACACATTCACACTCTCGACATGCAGACTGGAGGAGCCAGGGATCAAGTAGATGACCTGCCCTACCTCCTGAGCTACAGCCACACAGTGGTAAATATGAGTAAACCCTCACTAGGTTTTGGATAAAGTGTACACTCACAAACCTGTCAAACCTGCATCTGAAACGCTGACTACCATAGCAGTATAGTATTGCAACATGACATTTGGATCTTCTAACTAAAATAGGAAAATAAGAACATAAATAGTGCCATCATTGCCAGACCTGGCCCACATCTGGTTGACATACACCCTGTCATGACACCAGTCAGTCAGAAGTGCCAGCTTGATGCCGGATCTGGAGAAGACCTGTTTTCTATGAGCCTGGGCCACATAAACCAAACCAGAATCGGGCCAGATGTGGCATGCCATCACATAAACAGTGCCATCTACGCCAGGCCTGACCCATATCTGGATGACATACCACTTACCATGCCAGAAGTCAGCCAGCAGTGCCAGCTTGACACCAGATCCGGGCCAGACCTTTCTGCTAGGTGGGACACAGATGATTGGTCATCACCAAAGTATAGACAGGAAGTGATAAAAGTATGAATAACTCTGGTCCTTTGGTGGGAGATAGGGAGGTAGACTGTACCTCGGCAATGACTCTAAGTTGCTAAAAATTACTTTAAAAATAATAATTCTTAAACAAATTTATCAAAAATCACACCCCAATATTTTTTTGCACCAGCATGACAACCTGTTTTAATTTAGTTTCAAACCAACTAAAATGATTCTTCACCTGAGAGACTTTTGCACCTCCGTGTAGCTCAGCCACCACAGGAACGCTTTAAATAGCGATCCCTCACACTCTCACACACAAAGGTGCTATGACAGGCCTCAGTAAAGCAGAAACAGGATTTACAGGAAACCATCCTTAGGAGAAAAATACACTGCCTGGAAAGCAGTTAGCCAATAAGTTGAGGCGACCTTGACAGGTGATGCTTTGTAATTCACATCTCGCCTACTCTCTGCGGTTTAATTCTGATGGCAGGTAGCTCAGGGTGACAGCACTGAGAAACGCTTTCACTACGCTTTTTTTGTCAGGGAAGAAAGCAGCTGGGGAGTGACAAAGACTGTTTACGTGTATGTGTATGACTGTTTATGTGAACATGTATTTGTGTGAATGAACAAATAAGTCTTTATAATAGTTTGATCCTCCTTGGTTCCAAAACTCTTTCTTGTGCCTGTTCGTCAAGTCGATGGTAGCGGCGAAGGAGCCTTAAACTCTCCTCAGCAAAACTCCGAAAAAAAAAAGCGAAATAGATCAGAATCTGCTGTATCTCTTTATCTCGTGTTTACCTTTTTAATCTCTTTCTGTGTAGTTGCGAGCAGTCATGAATGTTTACCAAAGCCATTCATCTCTTTGATCTGCAAGTGGCTTCACCTCATCCTGGCAGATGTCTCAGCTGATCTGAACATGCATTTCGATACATCTTAGCCGCAAAGAAACTCTCTCCGCCGCTATAATTCGGCACACAAAGATCGGCTTAGCGATGAGATTGCCTTTTAGAGGTTGGGTCTCTGACTGTTTATGTTCTCCGCAAAGCCAGATAATCACCGTGGTTGACTAGCTCAGGCGCATTGGCAGTTATCACGAATGTGCTCTCTGAAATCACATCCCCGCCTGATGTCATGCTCAATCTGAAAGTAATAAATAACCTGTGACATTTTCATAGAAATCCATTACAGTGTTACTGCACACTGTTATCGATTAATAGAGCACAGCAGGGAGGCAGCATCTACGGATAAACACAAAAGCTTTAACATTTGCTGTTCTTATAGCGAGTAAATGCAAAAAGCATGAATAGAAATGGCATGCTACTGTGTGATGATAACTGAGCAGACAACAGGAAATCTAAGTAGAAATTTTTACCGCCGTTTGAATGCTGATTTCTGAGAAACCCAGAGCGTATGTCTTTACACAACACATACACTTTGATCAAGGTGACCAAAACAAACTAAGCTCTTACACACTTTCCAACTAGGTTATGACTCTTATTAGTTCATTTCGAGCCACAAAGTGCACCGTATATGTAACAAACTTGAGTATCAAGTTTTCATGCATCTAGATTGTGATAATAAAATGTACAAATATTTATTAGTATTGATTCTAGTGATATGGCTAGTGATTATGAAAGTGACAGGCTTGTCTTTTCATACTGCATTAGTTGGTTAGTAGTAGGCCAAAGCCCACACTTGTCAATGTCAATGTGTTTAGCGATTAGACTGTGATGCATCATGGCTGAACAGAATCCCAGCTGTGATAGGATTTTGGGCAGGACCACCTCCGGAGTCTAGAGAATGACAGAGAGTACAGATTTGAACCATGTAGAGTGGAGGCTGATTGGCTCAAAGAAAGCGGGCAAGAAGATTATTAGACTGGAGTAATAATGTCAGTGTTGAGACTGACACCATGGGAAAGTGGTAGTGATGTGATGAACAAACTGGCAACCAAACACCCAAGAAAGCAGGCAGGTTAATGATTACAGATCGTCTGTTGGCAGAAGTACAGACATCCTGTACTTAAGTATAAGTATAAATACTACTATTAAAAATACTTCAGTAAAAGTTGAAGTAATAATTCAACTTCTTTACTCAAGTAAAAGTAAAAAGTACAGGCTTTGAAATGTATTTGGTCTTTGGAGGATGTTTCTAACTGAACTTTGAATTTGAACAACAGAATTTTGTTGTTGCTTTGGAAGTGAAAAAACAAAACAAAACCCTGAAACCTTTTTGCATTGACTGACGCCTCTATTTGATTTACAGCCTATAGCACATTTAAACAACAGAGGGTGACCCAAAGTCATTAAGAGAACATTTTCATTCCAAGTGTGTGTGTGTTATTCCATCTGAAGTGGAGAGTTGAAGCTTAAGTGCGAGGTTCAGTAAGAACGTCTCCTGGGAATAGATACTGACTCATGTACATCAGTTTTACATTTGAGAAACTCAAACATTATGTATCTTTGGCTATGATATAAATTAGACAGTGTTTGGAGCATATGCTAGTGTTCAGTTAAATACTGCCAAAGGCAAAATAAGTGAAACCTTGCCCACTTTGAACATGGTATTATTGCGAGTTAGCATTTGTTGTCTTGGGATTTGGACTTGAGAACTTTGTCTCAAATGAGCTGAAACTGCTAAAGAACAAAAAAAAGGTCTGCATTGGGCAACAAAAACAGGGTCAATGGGCAAAGAAGAGATTCTCTATGATTGGATACGCTCAGGTTCCTTTTGCATTCAGTTCAGTTTTCTTTATATCACCCCAGTCGACACAAACTGTTATTCTAAGGCATTTTTTAATGGTAAAAACCCCATAACATTAACAAAAAGACAAAAAACCCAGATGAACCCAGATGAAAGGGATCAGTTAAGGTGAGGTAAGAGCAAAAGAGATGAAAAAATAACACATTTATGATATGAAAGGATGAGAATCACTTAAGTTGCCCTGTTTGATGCTAAGAGAGTATTTGGAAATTGTGTGGTCTGTGGGGAATTTCAATGAAATATATAGAATTCTGCAATACTGTGAATACCAAATGACATGACATGGGAGCTAGCATGGACCAAGAACATTACTGCAAGGACCAAAACAAAGGTCTGCACTGGGGAACAAAAACAGGGTCGCTGAGAATGAAAAGAAGCTCTTTGACTGGATGTACTCGGGTTTCTTTTGCATTCAGTTCAGTTTTCTTTATATCACCCCAAGCTGGAAAGTTTCAGCTCCATAACAAGTCTAAACAAGAGAGATAGACAACCGCACACTCTTACATCCGCATGGCTGACCAATTTAGAATCACCCGTTTACCTAACATGCATGTCTTTGGTTTGTGGGAGGAAAGTGGAGCACATGGAGGAAACCCACACAGCCGTGGAGAGAGCTCGTGTGCACCACCACCGTGCTGCCCTGGTAAAAAACCAGCATTTATGAATTTATAGTCTGTCTCTTCGAGCCAGGCATTCAAGTACTGAGTGAGAGTTGAGCGAAAAGTGACCCCCCCAAAAAAGCAAACAGCAACAAAAAGTAAGCCAGAAAGAGAGGGCTAGGAGATAAAGCTGGAGATGCTGTATGTACAGTTAGGCTGAGAGTGACAGGAGGAAATGAGGATGAGAGAAATTTAATAAAAGAAGCCGTGATAGCAGATGATTGACATAAATGACAGAATGTGATGGATGACGAGCAGCGAGAGAGCGAGAGTGAGTGTGTGTATATTAGAAATGGAGGACTATCTGTGATGGGAGGGGGTTAAAGGTTTAAGGACAGCTTTACTCAGACAGACAGCCGTCGGGGTTGTTGACCTCACAGATGTGTATGTGTGTGAATATGCTTGTGCTGAGTAAGGATCAAAGAAAGTCGAGTTAACAGTACTGAGTGTACATGTGTGCATGTGTTTGTATATATAAATATGTGTGATGAACAGAGAGAGTTCATTACCAGAAATATTGACAGGGAGCCTGTGAATGCAGCTTGTGTGTACGTATTGTATATGCTGTCTCCGTACCCCTGTGCTATTTTCTGCTTTCATCGCACAGCATTTGTCTCTATTTGATTGTGTTTGTGGCAAACAGCGTAAAGTGATTTTTTTGTTTTGTTTTACTGACTCAGCAGGACCTCTAATGTTTCAAATGATAAATTTCTGCACCAAACATCCAATTAATCTATTTTTTAAACCTGCCTTTTTTATTTCATCTTGTCCGGGTTTGTCTTCACTTTGTTTTGTCTCCGTTTTGAAAGGCATCGCGCCTCGCTTTTATTCCAGCTACTTGTCAAGAGTGACTGCTCAGTGTTTATCAGACCAAAACAGTCTCCTGTCATTTACTTAAAAGCCAAATCCATCATCTAAAAATAAGCTGAAGTCTGTCCTCCACTGAGAACTGACACATGAGAATGAAAACGGCTTTTTATAGTGAAATTATCCAACAGAGCTGTCGATCAACATGGGAGATGATGTGCGAGAGCTTGAGATCAGCTCGGAATGGTCTTTGAATCTTAACCTGATTAAAGCAGGAAATATAGAAATATTTTCTGCTTTAATCAATAAACATATAAGTGTTTGTTGATTGGAAGTTGATGCTAGGTGATGAAAAAAATCAGGGTAAACTTTTGCTAATTCAGGATCAGTGTTTCCTGCTTAAATTAGTTTAAGCTTCAAAGACCATTCGGAGCTCATCTATAACACATGACGTTCTATTACACTGTGCCATTATTTACCTAAAAAGAACTAGAATGCAAGAATGCATTTTCGTTAAATAAATTACAAATAAAAACTAGGATTTTGGAAAAAAAAGGCTACTATGTGTACTTGGAAAACTACAATAAAAGTATAGAGAAATTATCCTTAGTTTTAGCGTCTGTAAAAAGTTTGTTACAACTTTCCCAATGATGCATTGATTGACGTCTGTATTGAGACTGTGGATGTGAGTCAACTGCTTTCAAAAAGTGCAGTAATGCTATTGTAATAACTGTACAGATTTTCATACTTTTTTTCCTCTGACATATTCCCTCCATACCTAAAAGACTAAAACTAACACAGAAACTATTAAAAACTAAACTAAAAGTAACATTTTGAATAATAAAAAGTCAGCCGAAAAATAAGAAAATCCACTCGGAAAAAAAAAACCTGAAACTAAAACTGAATTAAAAACAAAAAGGCAAATTGAAATACAAATAATAACTAATTGGAAAATGTATAATAACTATAATAACTATAATAACTCTGATTTCAACACAGTTCAGAGGTGGAACGACATCAGGAAAGGTCTTAGGGAAGTAACTGTTGCTACCTTTCAATCTGGGAAAGGTGAATAAAGTTGTTCCTCTTCCCTTTAAGCGTTGCTGTAGTTCCAGCGTTGTGATTTTTTCATCCTCTCCACGCACCTCCTACCTACTTGGAAGTAGATGAAGTTATGCCAGAAAATTTTGCTGTAATCTAGGAAAGGTTTTCAGGCCATTTCCAAACAATTTTAAATCCATTATTCCTGTGGAAAACATTCATGACAGTCGCCAGTCTTCCCCCAAAATTCAGATTGCCCAACACTGAAAGAAACTGCAAAAGACAGAAAGAAATAAGGGTGGGCCAAGATTTTTCCACAAAAGTGACAGAGTGATACGGAAAAAGATTGTTGCTGCTGACAGTGTTTCTGTAAACCATCAAATCATGTGATGCACTTAGTTTTTTAACACTGTGTCTGTACTTTGGCTTAGGTTTTGTTTTAAATTATAAATTTATCTAATTTCAAGAAGTGGAAGCAACTAATCATTTTTTATTAAGTCCTGATATATAAAAACATTTGCAGTGACACAAGGCATACTTTATTTTCACTATAAGAGTAAATAGACACTGAAGTGGGCCAGGGGTAGCTCAGATAGCCTTTTACAATCACACAACTTTACACACGAACGCACACACACAAACTTGTTTTCATGTCTTAGTGAGGACTGCTCATCTGTTCAACATTCCCTCATTAGAGCCATAGCTTACTACTTTGTCCTCATCTGTTGTGCCTTACCTGCTGTACCTCTTGAGTTTCTTGCCCCCATTATTGGGTTTCCTTCCTTTGCTGCTAGCGTGTTTGTGGCCTTCTTCCTGTTTTTTTTTTTTGAGTTCTGCACTTCGCCTACCCATTGTTGCCTTGATCACTGATCGCCTGAGGTTTGTGCCTGCTTGATGCTGATTTACACCTGCCTGCAAAGCTCACCCCTCGCTCATTCTCCCACCTGCTTCTGTCTGCATTACCTTAATAGCCGTGCTTCAGTTGTAGCACAAATGATTGCACGTAGCTTCTCTGGGTGCAGATACAACCTTATTTTGCTATTATTTCAACTATACATTACATTTTCTTACCACATTGACAAGGAGACTGCTTTGCCTTAATTGCCGTGATCTTAAGAAGCATAGAAAGCTTGACATGTATTTATTTTTTAGTGGACTAAGGTTAAAATGAAAACATCTTTAGAAGGGATAGCTGACCTCGGGCACTCTCAAAGTCAGTTTCATTTTCCACAGCTGATGTTATTCTTTGATACAGTGTTAATGCGGCGCTGAGAGGTTCATTTTCCTAGCTGTGAGTTGAATTAGCTCAGTACTGAATAAACTGCTTTGATAAACACAAAATGGTGCCTGCTTTCTGCTGCTTTCCTCCGGTTTCTCAGCCAAGCCGACTGATTGAGCAGTTTGGACTGCAGCTGCGGCAGTTAGACTCGATGTGGCGTCGGGATTTTTCCCTTTCGCTCACAGTTTTTCTCACCAAAGTTTTCTTCACTATGGCCTGCCACTGTGACACTTTGACACAAAATGGTGCCCTGCCATGCAGGGTGTTCACACATTTACCAAGAGTTAACAGTCACAGTGCTAAACCCCCGTGGGGGCTGAGACACAGACATGGCTGAGGTCTGTGCGGGTGTGACACTGAGATCCAAACACAGATCGCATCTCACCCATGATCCAACATTATTTACATAAATAATTAGTTTATTCCGAAAACACTCATTTAACTTCTATCACACAGAATAAGGAACTCACATTACGCAAATTAACTCCAACTAGTTCTCCGTGATTCTGTCGTGTCTGAAAAGAATAACTGCCTCCGTCATCTGTTACCTGTCAATACTGAATGTAATTCTTTTCCCAGAGGTCGACGCCTCACCTCACCTCTTGCCATGAGCTCTGGGTATTGACTGAGAGATAAAGATAGCAGACACAAGTCCCAGAAATGAGCATCACTCTATCCCTAAGGGTGAGTTTATGCTCACCCTTAGGGATAGAGTGAGGAGCTCAGTTATGACGCAGCAGCCTCAGTGGAGCTGCTTCTCATCCGCATGGAAAGGAGTTGTGGTTGCTCGGTCATCGGCCTCCTGGATGACTCCTATGTGAGGTGCTTTGGGCTGGAAAGATTGTGTCTCTTACCTGGCTTCAGAATTCGTCAGTGTTTATCTGGAGGAGCTGGAGCATGTGAACGGGGAGAGGGAGGTTCCGGGAGGTCTAGTTAAACCGCTGCCCCCGTAACCTCTGCCAAGGTAATCGCCTGGAAAATGGATGGATAAATGTATGGAGTATAAATTATACTCTGGTTAAACGCTGCCTATCCATTGACTTCCGTCATAGCTTGAGGAAAAATGATGTACTGCTAGCACTTCAGGTCAAACAATGCATGAGGAGGAAGCTCTGGTATCGGAAAATGTTTGTCTGAGATGCGGCCTACAGCTACAGGTTTCGGCCTTTACTGATGCCCGTGACTTTGGATGAACACAGCTGCTCGAACACACAGACATGTGCACATTTAATGGCTGAGGGTCAAGTTTATTCTGAAATTTGGATCACATCTGGCAAACCCAATATGTGCTATTACTCACATCAAGACTATTTCATGGCATTCGACCTAAAACAAGCCACACGCCCTATCGGAGCTCTAAAAACCCAAAGTAGCCCAGATTGTATGGCTGTAGCTCAGGTGATAGAGCGGGTCACCTACGGTACTCACCGGAAGGTTAGTGGTTCAATTCCCGTCTGCTCTAGTCTGCATGCCAAGTTTCCTTGGACAAGATACTAAGCCCATGTTGCCATCTGATGCATCCATCGGAGCGTGAATGTGAGTGAATGTTAGATAGAAGCACTAGAAACCCTAGATAAAGTGACTGGGTGAATGCACAAGTTGTATAGAGTTCTCAGTGAGAGTAAAAAAGCGCTATATAAGAATCAGTACATTTACCATTGTGTTTATCTTCTTTGATTACCCTGCTTTTAGCAGGTTTTCTTGATTTACCTATGTTGTATTCGTGTGTGTGGAGATGTGTGTGCGTGTGTGTGCTACCAAAGGTTTTTAAAACTTTGGTAGTTGTCTAACCGATAACGAAAATCTGTATATTATTAACACCAAACTGTTATTCACAGAGACGCTTCATTTAAACAAGGACAATTATGCACCCACTCATGAGCACACAGGTACTGCAGTGAACTCCCACAGCTTCGCAGTATCTCACTGATTGCTGTTTGTTGTGGTAACGCCCCAAGTAATGCACCGTTGAGCGTGGTGTGACAGACATGGCAGTAACTCAGTCTGCCCATCTGCTGGTTTGCCCTCATGCTGGCCAGTTTATTGTTGATAATGATAAATACAAAGCGCAAAAGACCAAACTATCTGCTCTCTTTAACCGCATCCCTTTCAGTTCACGTTCTGGTTTCCGTCTAACCAGTTAGCGGAGCAACTTCTCCACCCACCGAGCTTTAAGTCTGAGTTTATCTATGCTTCCAGACAGGCTCTGCCTAAAATGTTTGTTTTCAGACTCCAGTGTGTGGCACACTTTGTGTGTGTGCATGCACATGCACACATATATGCAGAATCATTTTCCATATTGCAGTTTATTTCGCCATCTACCACTCTTTGTTTGCTAAAACCCACAGTAAACTGTCTTCTTGAATAGGTTTCAGCACAATGTTTGGCAATCAGAAAACTGAAACCGTTTAGGAAGTCTTGTTTCACCAGGAGCCAATCAGTAATGTAACAGAGCAGTGAGCAGGTAATCATCAGTGATAACAATAAAGTGACTTTCTAGGTTTCGAGTTCACCTTTTTTTTTTTTTACAAACACAAATTTTTAATAAAAATGCTAAAAAGACGGGCAATGATTTACTTTACCAAATAGACTATCCCAGCCTTGCCGTAATGGTCTATTTGATTCACTTTTTATTGTTTATTTTATTTTGTTTTCACTTGCTAAATACGGGACAGACTTGACTGGGGAAAAGAAAGGGGAGAAAGAAAGAGGGAAAGAAAAACAGCGGGGAAGAGGACCGGTGATAAAGGGCAAAAAACAAAAACCAACAAAATAAGCAGACAAAAATACATATATCAATCACCTGGATCACCTGTTGAGAAAGAAAAAAGAGAAAACAAGCACCAGAAAACATATAGACACAGACATACAGGCACACACAGATACAAACATCCATTCCCACCCTCATGCTCTCATATGCAGTTACTCAACACTCACCCACATGGAGACAGACATAAAGAGACACTGTACACACAATCACACTCCCCAAACTTACTCTCAGCCCCAGGTCTAGGTACCCTTGCCCCTGGAGGGGGAAACTGCACCCAGACAAGGGTAGTGCTACCCTTTTCCCTGGGGTGGAGAGAAGCAGACTGCCCCAACTCAACAGCAGCAGGGAGGCCCCACATTCCAGACCCCAATCGGACGGCCAACTTCTCCCAGCCCCCCCGCTCCAACAGGCCACAGAGAATGGGGGGGTGTGAAGACTCCAAACCTCTCTCTGCCCGCTCATATGTAGTGTTGATGCATGTGTGTTCTAAGGTGCATTTAAAACCCACGAGGACATGGAGCTACCTGCCAGAGAGCAGCAGGTAAGCGCATAGCCCCTCCTGATAGCCCTCAATGTCTACATGTATTTAAAATTGAGAGGTGGGCAACGACGCCAGGGGTGAGGTTGTACACCCTGATGGTACTTTGGATTCCGTGTAGCGTGCCCACCCCCAAGGTCCTATATGTATGTGTTATGAGAGTGTGAGTAATGTGAATGTCTAAGTTGTGGGATAAAATTGAGGCAGAGGCAGCCAGAAGGGGACAGAGGGGGGATGCCTCCCCTGCACCCTGGTGACACACCTTTAACCCAAGGCCCTGCATGTGTGGGTGATTGTGGTGGAGCAGGAAGAGGGAGGCAGCTGGAGATGGGGAGGGAAGGAAGGGAGGGGCAAGTGACCCCTCCCTGGGGCCAGCTCCCCCGCTGACCCCAGTAGGCACCCCCACACTCTGCAACCCACCAGGGAAAGGGACCGGGGCCCAGTTCAGCCACGCTGCCCGGCCCCACAGAGCCTGGAGCAGCCCACCTGACCCCATCACAGAGAAAACGGCACCCACCCCGTCATCCACTCATCTTCCAGACTACACAGGACAATAGACGCCCAGGCTGAGATCTTCCTCCACCTCTCCTATATCTCCCCCTCCTGCAGAGTGAGTTCCTGAAGAGAGGAGACCTCCTGCAAGATGTAACAGCCACCCCCACCAGTTGAAGAGCCCCCCTCTAAGAGGTCTGTGGGTCTCTTGTAAAAGGACAACATCTGCCTCTAGTTTTTTGAGTTGGTTAAATATGTTTAACCTCTTTTCTCTGGAGCCAGCTCCATTTATATTCCATGTAACAAACCTTAGTGGACCCATAGATGTCTGTGTATAACTAGGGGTGTATGCTGTGTGTGTCGTTTAGACAGGTGGAGAGAATTAATCACTTGTTCGTAAATAAAGAGAAGGAGAGAGAGAAAAAAATGTGTGGCAAGATGCTCCCTGAGTCTGACTATGTGTGTGCATATTTACTAATATGAGTACGCTTGTCTTAAGTGTGTGTATCCTGTACGTCTGTGTGCGCTGTCTGACTGATGTACATGTGCTGCCATTGAGCGCATGACTGTGCGTGATCGTGCTGTGGGTATGTGTCGAAATGAAGGATGTTGTTTGTGGATGAGTGTGGAAGCAGGTGATCGAAGCACTGATAGAAAGTAAAAAAGAAAGAAAGACAAGGGTGAGCAGCATGAAAACAAGAGGGGGAAAAGGAGGGAGAAAAAAAACGAGAAGAAAACCCCCCCGGAAACATTCCAATTAAACCATTGACGGAGAGTGACGGTGTTAATTCTGCTATGATATCACACTTAACATGCGATTTGATACTGGTAAGTTAAACAGATGTTAATGCAAGTTAGTGTGAGTGGATAGGGAAAGGGTGTAGTGGATTCTTATCTGGTCTGAAGTTAATACAGCCACGGAGTGATGCCGGGGTCGCGGTAAAGCTGTCCATCCACGTAGAGCCGGTCCACAGCGATGACAGCGCGGGAGCCCTTCTGGATGAAGCCACGTCGGATTGGGAAGAGGACCCTGTGTCATTCCAGGATCTCTTTTGGGAACTGGTCCTTTACGCTGAAGTCCATTCTTTTTAATTCCCTGCCGCGGCTTTTCACAGGTTCCTTTTGTTTGAAGTGGCCGAATTTGGCAACAATAGGACGTGGTCTCCTGGTCGCAGCCCGCATGGGGCCGATGCGATGCACCCTATCAAAGGCGATGTTCTTCACCGTGTCCTCCGGCAATAACTGTTTGTGTTTTTACTGTAATGAAAAACACACACAGACACACCTCAAAGTAAAGCAGAAAATACCCTCAGAATGATCTATGCCTGAAACAAAGACCTTTATTTATCCCTAAAATCTTAGACTGCTGTTGACAGCGCTGCTCTATTTTTTCATTAATTTTTTGTCTGTACCTCATGAACCACGTACTTATAAATGACTTTCTGTGCAATTTGCACGCACATTTGAGTGAACATTTTCCTTCAAGGAGACGGCACTCAAAGATAGTCTCACATTGATTCTCTTTCTTTGTGATCTCTTAGCAGCACTTATAGAGAAAATTGGTGCTTCTTAAGCACTGAGAACGCTATATTTTCAATAATAATTCCAATTGTAGCCTTAAGTTAAATAATTATAGTCTGCCAAGATCAGGCCAGGGCAGTGTGCACATGTCACCATAGTGTTTTTTTTACTATGGGTCAAATCTTCTGTTATTCTTAGTCTGAATCTATGTAGATAAATAAATCTTCAGTCAGTCTTGTGCTTTTCAAGTTCTCTTCCCCTAATCCCTTTCAGGGTTGCAGGAGCCTATCCCAGCTGTCTTAGGGTGACAGGCGGGATGCACCCTTGACAGGTCACCAGTCTGTTGCAGGGCTAACATGTATGAACAGAGAACCATTCACACCTATGGGCAATTTAGAGTTTCCAATTAACCTGTCCCCACTAATTGCATGTCTTTGGACTGTGGGAGGAAGCCAGAGTACCCGGGGAGAACCCACGCAAACATGGGGAGAACATGCAAACTCCACGCAGAAAAACACCAGCCTGATGGTGGAATTGAACTCAGGACCTTCTTGCTGTGAGGCAACAGTACTATCCACTGTGCAGCAGTCTAAAATAAATAAATAAATAAACCGGTCTCTGTGACCAACACTAAATTACTGTGACTGATTCTCAATACAACATAAAAAAAAGCAGGGATGGGTGACATCATGGCGGAAGTGTCCAGGATTAGTCAAAGGTAGTCAATTAAAGGGCAGGACTTGAATTTAAAAGCAATGAAAGGCAGTTGCTTATACTTTTTAAAAGGTTTATAATTTACTGATTGTAACTGTATACTAGCTTTGAAGAAGAAGTTGGAACAAATGGATTAAAAAATGCAGTAATCTTATAATTCTTCTGGCAAACAAGTGACAAAATAAGCTAAAGCCACATTTAAACAATAGAATGAAAGAAAACAACCAAAGATCTATTTATATAAAGGAGAGATGGGCTATTGTTATGATAAAATCTCTAATTTTCTCAGGGGATCGTCGGCTTTTTCAAAACTCAGGACCTTTCAGTGTCGCACAAAGGAAGACCACAGTACAAAGGCTCTTGTGCAAAGGGATCACATGTATTTGTTATGCTGCAGATGGAAGGTTGAATTGTGCAGAAACACCCAGACGCCCAAGAAGTTTTTATTTTTGTTTTTCAATTTTTTTTATTTATTCATTTATGCGGCACAGTGGGACGGTGGTTAGCACTGTTGCCACACATAAACAAGGTCCTGAGGGCTGGGGTCTTTCTGTGCAGAGTTTGTATGCTCTTCCCGTGTTTGCGTGGGTTCTCTCCGAGTGCTCCGGCTTCCTCCCAATGTCTGAAGACATGTACTTAGGGGGGATAGGTTAATTGATCAATCTAAACTGCCCATAGGTGTGAACATGAGTGCAAATGGTTGTCTGTCTCTGTGTGCTAGCCCTGCGACAGACTGGCGACCTGTCCAGACTGTACCCCACCTCTCGCCCTATGACAGCTGGGATAGACTCTAGCGCCCCCTGCAACCCTGAAAAGGATAAGTGTAAGCTATTGTTTATTTGTTTTGGGGAGCTATCCACGTTGTTGAAGAGGGTTCAAGGTGAATTGAGCCACAGTCAGCCAGTTACTCTCTGCTGTGAGCACTACGCTGCTGGAGAGAGAGCAAAGATAGAAAAAAAAAAGCCCAAGGCTCTTTCACGCGAGCTCGCTGTCTACAGGTGTAAGCCTTTTTGTGTATTTCGATTTGTATCACATCTCAGCAGACTGCCGAACAGTAACAACAGTTTCTTTCTGTTTCTATTCTTTCTTTTGTAGTCAGAAAGCAAGTGGCTTTCCCAGACTTCACATCTAATTGTCTGATAGTTCCTTAGTGCAAAACAACCCAAACCCCTGAAGGCTGACAACAGAATGTGCCATATTCAAACCTCTAACATCAGCAGTCTGCTGTTGTCTTTGCTATTGATGTGTGATGACATCAACAAAAGGCTCTCTAAGCTCTCCAAGGACTTCAAAAACACAGGTTATGGGAAAAGGAGGAAAAGAAGTTTGGAAAAGATGTACACAAATGATTTGAAATAAATTGCTCTTTTGTAAAGAAAATCAGTTATAAATGGCATATCGGCCAGTTTGGCCTGAGAACAGAGTGTCTGGTGCACAAATCTCCAAGAAATCCTGGATTTCGGGGCACAGGTTTAGCTCACGGGATGAGCAGGTGACCATTTGCCGCATGTCACTTTTGGCAGATGGCATAGCCGCAAAGATAGTCATTGGCTTGGTCACACATTCAATTTCCAAGCTGTGGAGCTAGCATGTCCTGCTCACTGATGCTGTGGATTCCACCCACAGTCCAACCACACTCTAGCACAGCTGGGCACTAACTGCCCACAGGGATGATTGTGAATGTCGACATGTCTGTGTTAGCACCGTGATGTACTGGTGGCCTGTCCAAAGTGTCTCTGAGTATTTTGCCAAATAGGCTTCAGCTGTTCACAACCCTTGAGACGGAAAAAAAAGAAAAAAGAAAGAAAAGAATAGGATAGAATAGAGACTGAATAAATGAAGGGTGATGTTCTGAAAAGTTTCCCAGCAAACTGGAGCGCTCACAGCTGGGTGTGAGCGTGTCTCTGTCCAAGGTGCTGAAAAATCTTCACGGCTAGATGAGCTCAGCTTTGCAGACATCTGTCCATGGTGCTGAAATCCAGCAATGAGCTCTCAGTCTTGCAGCCACAGATGTGGCCAGTCAGAGCGTGAACAGAGAAGGCATGAAAGCCTGAAAATCTTCTCTAAAAGCTGAAAAGTTCTTACGAAGTATGCTAACAAGTTGTAGCTTTTTTTTCTTTTTTCTTTTAGTAGCTACGTACAATTGACTCTATAAAATATTGCAGACCACTCTTGCAATGTATACCTGCTCTTTGATCCAAATTTATGATGATTTTTGTTTCATCTGTTAGATGCTTTTTGATTTCTAGTGTCTGAACATACCTTTCCCAACTGCACACACAGAGTGAAGCTGTATGTGAAGAGTGTGGTGCAAATTTTCTCCTACAATAGTGACTCTGCTATTTCATTATGTCAAGCTGACCTTACTAAATGAAAGACTTCACATTGTTTACTCATGTAGTTGTTCAGATATACTACATGTCGATGTACAATGTTCATAATTGGACTAACTGAATATTAGTCCTTGCACTATGTCATGCTGTCTGTAGTGTAAATTGACCTCTTTGCAAGAGTAAATGAAACTCATAAAGACAACCTGGTTGTGTACACCTAAATGTTTTTCAGATTTCACAACATTTCTGTAGATGTTTCAATAATACACACTCAAGATGTGACCCAATAAATGACTTCCCAAAATCTGCTGGCCTGGAAGTCCAGCAGTTCATCTAAACAAAAGGCACTTAGACTAAAACAGATATACTTGTGTTTGCTATACCATAAAACAATAAAAGAAGGTACGACCTCTTCTCGTGACCCCAGGATGTGAGTGTGTATGCCAGAACACTCTGGAAGGCACACAGAGTCTTTACAGACTGCTAAGGATCAGACCTCTATCAATATGCAATTGATTATAAAACTCTAAGCATATATGAGTAAAGATTTCTAAGCATAAGTGACAATCAACCATATAAACCTAACATCTGTATCAAACCACCTGACTAACCTTTTATAGCTAGCAGGATCATTTCTGAGAGGAAATGCTAGTTGGCTAGCCTCTCAGAACCATGACTATAGCATATAGATACTGTCAACTGATACTAATTTTAACAACTAGTAAATCATGCAATGTTCCATAGCAAAGATGTATAACTAATGTCAGTTTTCCAAACTAATAACCCAGGGTGGTTACCCAGCTATCTTTAATTTAGCTACAAAAAAGCATTGCTTCATTATGTCCCAGTCAGCTTTGATGCATTATAACTACCAACCTGTGGCACGTTTTCAAATTCTTAATTCTGTATTTAGTGATGAGTGAATCAAAATTCTGTCATTCACACATATTTTGGTGACTGTTAAGTTAAATTTTGATTTTTACATTTTAAATTTTTAAAAAAGCAAATAAGCTAACATCTTATTTTCAGAGGCATAATAAATATGTAAATCAGAAGATTTGGCAATTATAATAAATCTTTTTACAAAGCATATAGATGTTAAACATCGCTCTGACAATGTTCATTCATTAAGTTTCATTAAGATTGGCCCACCCATTAAGAAGGAGATATGGTACATACAGACATATATACACTGCAATTATTATAGTCAGATATTTATAAATAAAGAATACACAAAATTATCAAGTAGTGCATCAAAAGTGCAGCATACTGGAAAACCATTCATGCAAGTCTCATCCCTGCTTTGGCCAGAGCTAGCTGACCGAATGTATTTTTTCTCTTCAGTATGTCTTCTTTTGACTATGACACTAAAAGTCTGTACCTTACCCTGTATTTAAAATCCAAGTTAGTAGACGCATCAGTCAAATTGTTTGGAAATAAATATTCCCTTATATTCCTTTGGGCTGTGAGCCAGAATCACAAGAAGCCATCTTAGCCATTAGAAGACAGCTGAGACTGAACCAAAATGCATTTCCGTGGCCACTTTCCATAAACATTCAGTTTGAATGTGGGTTCAATTATTCAGGGCTATGCATGGCAACGATATGTATGTGTTTGTGAGGCTGAAAAATTCATGATGCGGACAACGGAAATTCCTGCAGTGTCAGGTTATAGTTCAGGCTTTAATTCCCTGCCCTCTCCTCCCTCACAACTCCATCCCACGTCCTAAGCTGTTCAGGTTGTTACGGTATCCACCTTTAGGCATTTATAGTCATGTGTGTGCATGACTGTTCATTCGAATGAGATAAAACAGGAAATATTACAGATAGTTAGAATTCCCTGTTGTGTAAGTTTTTATTAGTGTTTCCAAACTGAATGTGCCATTCGTAGCATCCCTCCTGTCCCCTATACCACAGCAACGTGCATCTGCATGGCTGCACTCTCCAGTTAGAGCGGCATGTGAAAACTTACCTAGTTGCAGATATAAATAAATCAGTGCTATGGCTGACACCCTGGCTGAGGCAAGCCCTGTGGTAGATGTACAGTAGCAGCTACATGAGTGCAGCTATACCATAGGAAATATAGCTTCATATGTTGATTTGTGTGTGTGTGTGTGTGTGTGTGTGTGTGTGTGTGTGTGTGTGTGTGTGTGTGTGTGTGTGTGTGTGTGTGTGGAGCCGCACCTCTGCCTAAATGAAGTGAGAGCTGACAAACACACAGATACACACAAAATATATATCCAAGTACCGACATGTCTTCGCAGTGCTGCAAGATAGCAAATCTGTTGCTCGTGAATTCATATTCAGCAGGAGCGTCTGCTCAGCAGTGTGTGGCTTGCTAAATATTCAGTGCTAAACACTTTATTATTGGTCCGCTAACTCATCTGTACCTGCCAAAGACGTACACATGAAATCATGAGTGGCTTGAAGCTTTAGGCTCTGCTGAGGTTGCATTTGGCATTTGAAAGCAAAGTATCTTCCTTGAAAACATTCACGCTGAAATGGCTCATGTCCATTGCTCTTTTTTTATTATCAGGTTTTAGATTGTTTTATATTTTATGGCTTTGCAGTCACTGTACTGAAGCTGAGCAACTGCTCATACAGGACTGTGTGCAGTTTTAATATCGTTTTTATTGCTTTAGCAGTAACAGATGCCAATGTCACCCTCTACCTACAGTCGATCTCAGATGTCAGAGGTAAAGGCTGATTCAGTCTGTTTTTATAATGCACCTTATCTTTGTATTTTTTGACTTCTAAATACGAAAAGCTCTCTAATATAAAAGTAGAAAGTCTTTGGAAAATATACTTTATGGAGAAAATGACAGTTTCTTTACATTTTGTGCAAAGTGTTATGGAACATAGATATTGGCCTGTAGTGAATTTAAGGGGTTCACATGCTATTAGTTTTTATATCCTGGTGTCAACAAATAATATGTCAGTGTGATGTTAACAAGTCTATGCTGTGTGGTTAAAATATTACTCAGTTTGTTAGTTTCAGTGCAATTTCTGTTTAATCCAATCTTATAACTTCCCAAGCACTTTTTTCTATGTAAGTGCTTTCTATCTAACATCCACACTTCGATGGATGCATTGGAGAGCAACTTGGGGGTTAGTATCTTGCCCAAGGATATTTAGCATGCAGACTGGAGGAGGTGGAGATTGAACCACCAAGCCTCTAATTAGTGACCTGCTGTACCTGCTGAGCCACAGCCATCCCAAGCTTTCATCCAGATGGATTTAAGTGAAACAGTTAAGTTACATGTAATGCAGGACCTTTATTGTCTCATTTTTGCAATGAATTCACTTGATGTCACCATATCTGAGCTGTTACTGTGACATTAACAGGTTGTAGCACATTTTAAAAAAACTATTTTAATGCTGTGCCTTTTTCTTTTGGTTATTTTCAGCCACGTATTTCCTGTTTTTAATGTTTACCATTTCTCAAAATTAAACCTTCTTGTTCAAACGATGGAATAAAATTATTTTCTCAATACCCGTGTAAATCGAATTCCAACTATTGCTGGACTTTAGTCTTCACCACTTGCTCCTTTATGGTAATGGACATGCATATCTGCTTCAAGTCTACAAGGATACAAGCATACAAAAGGTGTGGCTTACTTTGGAGGAAGGCCTATTTTCACTCTTTCCATTTCATTCTTATCACCTGGCTGTTTCACCCCGACCTCACATTCCTCTTTCTGTCCTTTCTGCCTCCTTTACTTTTCCTTTTTGTCCATTTGATTCCACATTTCTTCTCAGAGGGCAATACTAGCTGGTATCTGACATTTGCATTGTTTTGACAGCAATAACACCTAAGCGCACACACTAACACAACAACAGAAGCACCCAACGCACAGAGCTGTCATGGTCTTATCTGAGGTATATAATTGATAGAGACAGATTCAGAGCCATAGACAGACAATGTTAGTGACACTAAAACAAGTGCACACATAGAATAAAGAGTAGGTTTCACCTCTGCAGCAATGTGTGTGTGTTTGCTTGTGTGTGGGCACTTCCTGACATTCTGCATTAAGCATGAGGCCAAGCCTTGGACACGCAGAGATGTGTGAGTCACACTGATTAGTCAGTCTTGCACCGGTCTGTGAAAGCAGCCCAGCCGTCACCTAGTTTGTATGCTGTGCATGTTTGTGTGTGTGTGTGTGTGTGTGTGTGTGTGTATGTGTGTGGGCTTGTGTGATGGGCAGGTAGAGTATTAGCCTGCAAGGAGCTAGGTCCTTGTTAGCAGGCATCTGGCAGGCAGGTAGATGTAGAGTGACAGAAGGGTTCACGGCATTCACACACAGATAAACAGACAGGGGACACACACACACACACACACACACACACACACACACACACACACACACACACACACACACACACACACACACACACATGCATCTTATACTGTCTTGCCTATCTTGCTTCAATGCAGAACTAACAAACCGTCAGGTGAACATGCACACACGGATAGCACCAATCATTCACAGGTGCTACTACTTACTAGGATGTTAATCGCATTTTCAGATTTTCTGTGATCACATTTATATATACTGTATATTTATATTTATCCATACCTTACTATTAATCACTACCTTGTTCAGCTTGCTTCATCTGAAATTTAATCAGCTCTCTCCTGATGGTTCTATGCTATTTATTTTTAGAGTTAATAGGGTAGCTCAGCAGCTTCAGAGTTCAGGGCCACAGTCTGGAGCGTCTGTTAGAAGCTGAAATAAAATGTAGCTAAATGTTTTTTTTTAGCTAAATGTTTTTTTAGCTAAATGTTTTTTTCATAGTCTGTATTGGTGTTTGGTTACCTGAGATCTTTCTAATCAGAGTTTCAGGTGTATCGACACATCATTGTCATCAAAATATGCAAAAAGTATAAATTTTTAAAGCACCATAAACACAAATTTATTGAATCATTTTTATTCTCTTTGTGTCAAGGAGTTGTACGATAAAAGATGCTCTTAAACACTACTTAGACACTCTTGGTTTCTTGGTTGGTTCTTATAGATACATTGCTTTGGATTTGGAATGAATTTCATCTGAAATACCAAATGATGCAATGTCCATACACTCTCCCAAGCACTTTGCTATGATATCCTTTTCTCTGTGAAGGTTCTCAGTCATCCAGGTCATCGTAGTCAAAGGAGCTTGCAAAGAAAAGCGTCTGGACTTCTTTAAGTTGCTTGAAGATGTTTCACCTCTCATCCGAGAAGCTTCTTCAGTTCTAAGGTCAAATGGTGGAGAGTCCCAGATATAAACCTAGTGGGAGTAAACCCCCACAGAGGGACAAAAGGACCCCCTGATGATCCTCTAATCGCCTGAGCCAAGGTGTGAAACTGGGTGTGGGTCCCAATACCCTTTTCTCCTTTCTTACAGTGTTAACAGTGAGCAGTGCAAAATGGTGAACAGTAGTTTGTAGCATTGCCTCAGAGCAAGAAGCATCCCCAGCTACTTCACTGTGGGGCTTGGTTGTTCTCCTTAGTGAATAGAATGCCATGCTGTATGGTTAAATGTAGTCTGAAGTGGCTAGTAAGATTAGAAAAGTGTTATACAAATGCCAGTCCATCTCATTACACTTAGCAATGTGGTCTGCTAAATACTAACGTCAATAAACAACACAAATATCCCCACATGACAAAAAGGGAAGCAAGCTAAGCTTAGCCCACTAGCTGCTAGTGGTAGTGAGTCAACCGGGCTAATATCAGCTAAAGGAAATCTAATTTTGTCTGGTGAATTCTCGTAATCATTTAATTTGTCATTTTATTCATGGAATTCTTGGAAGCAGCCACAAAAGAGATACAAGTGCAAGAAAAAAGTTGCAGTGAACAGTTTTCCATTATATTTATCACTTTGTCTCACTCCATTACAAAGAAACTCTTTGTCTACTGTCAAATATGTCTTGAACAAGAATAGCCCATAATTCTGTTGCTTCATGTCTTTGGAAGTATCATCAGGTGGCATCACCATGCCGAGTTTCACCAAAATATTGATGTCAGCGGTGTAAATATCTGTTCTGTCACTCTTTTCACTGTAATGTATTCTCTGGAAGATTGTCTAGACAAGTGTATAAATGTTTAATTTCACTGCCTTCCAGTGTTTTGGGCAATGGGTTTTTGACTTATTTATACTGTGAACAGACTGTTGTGTGACAGTTCAGACTTCTTGTTGAGGAGAAGGGGAGAACATTTAGGTCACAATGTTTCATGTCCATGCAAATTGATCAGTACATGGATTGAGGGCGATGGCAAAGTAAGCAGGGTGTCGTTTTTAGAACAGAAGCCTTTGATTTCAAGGTCCAGTTATAAAAGCCTGTCCAAAAATAGAGTTTGGTTGTTGTTGTTATGCACAGTATTAGCATTTCTGCTGTCATGCGATGGTGCACAGCAGTGTTGACTTTATGCCTTTGAAGGAATGTAACAGTGGAACCAGACATTCACACATTACTTGGCTCATGACATTGCACCATCTGTCCCCATTAGATGCTGTGACTTTCCTCCCGGAGGCCTCGCAGGAATAGGGGGTGGAGGCAAGGGGGGATGACCCAGCCAAGTTCTGCCCGAATGTGGAGCCTTCCCGAGGGTTTAGTGTGACTGCCAGCCCCCTGTCTGGCTATGGGTCTCCTAGGCCTCTGAAAGAACAAAGTGTGTGAGGGTTTCAGGGAACTGAAGAGCACTAAAGTGATACAGTTTTTGAAGAATATGAATTTGACTATTATAGCTGAGTGAAAAGAACAAAGAATGCATCCAAATGCTGAGTCACACTGGGATGTCTAACTTCTACAGCTGTGCTGGGGTAAATGTCTATTCGGATGCTTTTTGATGCATTGTATTTGGTTTTGTTTTTTTACATTTTGCTATTCAGCTTTTTGCTTTGATGTAAATATGGAGCAACTGACACTTCCCTCACTCAGCAGCGATTACGATGCTTCACTGCACCTCATTATTACCAACTCATCGACTTTGTCATAAGATTTACTGACTTTTCAGAGACTGACATGTTAGTGTTATTACATAAGTTGGTCCTTTGGTATTTAATAGGAAAAACTTGCATTCTTTGATGATTACTTTATTGAAATTACAGGTAAAATAAGGCAAAATGCTAATCCAGCAAAAAAAAAAAAAATTATCAGTATTAGTATTCATATGAACTCTTTTGTCACCTGCTGCTGGTGCCTGGCAGGTAGTGTGCAGTAGGTTCATTTTTTTAATCCTGAAGACACTTGCCTGCTGCGACTGGAAATTATGTAATAAACCATAATGGCTGTGAGGCAGAACTAAAACAGCACAGTGGCAGGACACCAAACCAAAACAATGAGCTGTAAAATGTTTAAATATCTTAAAGAGTTGAGGGTAATTTCAGAGTGGGCGATATTTGTCCATGATACTGCTATAATGGCTGTCAGAATGACACAAGACTTTTCAGAAACGACTGGATTTTGCACAACCTCTACATGTTACAGCCATTTCAATCAATGTCAAACAGCTACAATAAAATAATTAAATGCAACAAAATTATTGAAAGGAGGAATAATTTACAGTAGCAGGTAGTAGTAATCTATACTTAAAAACCAAGAGTGGGACATATCAAACCAATACTACAAACCTGTGCAGTGTGTCCTGTCTATAGTGCTGTGCAAAGGTCTGAGCTAATCCTCAACACTTTTTTCATAGTTCCATCAATTCTGACCAACAAATTAGGCTGAAATAAATAAATTCCCCAGCTATGACAGAGATGCTGTATACCATTCGAACCAATGATTTCTGACTCAGACCTGTTGCCACTTTCAGTCCAGTTCTTGTGTAGTTTGGCATCAGCCTTTTCTCTCTGTTTCCCTTCCTTAAAAATACCTTCTTAGCAGCCACACTTCCAACGAGATCATATCTGATGAGGCGTCGACACATCTGAAGGGTCAGGTCCTTGCTGGACCTGTTTCCTATTTCCTAAGAAAATAACTTTCAGATACTGTTCATCTGCTTCTGCTTACTTTTTTGTTCACTGCTTCATAAATTTCCTTAATTTTTTAAGGACACACAGCACAACATGGTGAGATATGCTATTTTTGACTAACAGCGCTTTTGGGAATCACCTTGCTAACGCAAAAAGTACTATTTTATCCCTGTTAATCTGGGTGATCTTTGGCATTTTTAAAATAGATTAAGTTAGAGAAAGTGGAACAAGTGATATTTTTCTGTGGCAGACTGCTAGTAACAAAGGGCCTAGAGGTACAATTTAAAATTGGTTCTTTGGTTTTTCTGTAGACACAACACTGGTTCATCTCTCGAGTTAGCTGCCTTTTCAAGCTTGAATGATTCATAGGAAAGTGTTGGGTGGCTTAACAACAACAACAACAACAACAACAACAACAACAACAAGCATTCCTCTGAAAATTGGGGAAAATAGTCAAATCCTGGAGAACTATTGTTCAGGATTACTTTAGAAAAATACAACTTTAATTTTAGCTGAGGGTTGAACAAGAGCATTTGATTAATTTTGGAGAAATTGTAGATATTTTATTACACTGTGACTTGTGTAAATGTTGTGGCACAATCAACCACGATCCAGAGCTGAAGTTATGACATTTTTGCCACCTGTATTTGTGACTCATTTGAACTTTTTTCTACAACACTGCTGGGGACTCTCTCTTTCCTTCGTTCGTTCGTTCTTTCTTTCTCTATCACACCGGTATATGTTTTTGTCCCAAGCTCCTTCTAGTTTCATAGCTGCTTATAGAATTTTAATGTGGGTGACTACAGAGGAAAGCTGAACTCTTAACCGAGGCAGCGTTTGTGTCATGCTCTATCCATTAAGCTACAGGGAGAATAAAGACCCTGAATCCTGCTGTTCATGCTGCAGCACAGGTCAACAGGTACATCTGGTGCAGCTTTTACAATTGAGTTCTCCTGTGGCACAGATTGGATTGCTTATATGTAGCTGACGTTCTCAGAGGTAATTAATTCAGTGTCAGTCAGCACACAGCTCTCAGGAGGACATGAAGGGGCACCACTGGATGTGATGATAGGTTTAGTTTGGAGTTTTCTCTCCTCTGTAACAGCTGAAAATGACCATGTCATTGATTGTGATTTTCAAGCAACACCTTTGCTTATGCTTACAAGGAGGATTTACCTGGACATATTTGCTTTTAATGAAAAAAAAAAAAAGCTGAGTTGAAGTAGTATTCTGCGTAGGAGTATGATTTCTAGGGCTCTGGGCAAAGTACTGTAATGACACTCTTAAAAGTAGTCTGCTGTGTTCTCTGCTTCTGATGGATACTTACAGGCAACAAGACAGAACATATAAACAGAAGGTGGGATGAAAGATGGGTCAGCAGTGGCTGACTTTGTCCAAGCGTTGAAGGTAATTAACATACATTTTGAAAATGGATTAATCACTTTGGGCACTATAAGTTCTATGTAGTTTCTAAAGTATGTGGATTACATAACTGTAAAGTGAATATCGTTATGGTTATACCAATTCAATAACACCAAATTTGATTCCAACAGTTTAGAGTCAGCAATCTACTGGAGAGTATATTGCAGCCTCTGGGCACATACTTCTTGTCAGTCTGTGTTTATTTAGATTCAGCTTAGCAACTGGCTTTCTACAACAATCACATAACTGGGTAGTAATATGGATAACAATAGCTTTTTTGAGAACTAAAGATTCATAGGAATTATCTGGTATGTGGGTAGTTTGAAATGCAAATTATAGTTTTACATTGTTTTCCTACTCTTGGAAATACCTTTGCAGTCAATTTTGGGGTTGCTGCATAAATTGGTAACTACAGAAGCTGCTATTTCACTCTATTTGTGGGTGATGCCATGACACACTCCCAATGGAAAGTAAAAAGAAATGTTATAATTGTGTTCCTCTTTACAAGTTTGGTGTAGTAGCAACTACTTTTTTATGGCTGCCCCTCTATGAATTTCAGTTCTGTTCTTTTGTATGATGACCTTAGGTCTAGAGGCTATCTGGTAACCACTGGACACTAGGGAAAATTTTGTATTCCCTGACTGGTTGGCGAGTACTTGCAGAAAGGTGCTAGCTGGACACAGCCATCCAGTGGTTACCAGAGGGTCTCTAGACCTGAGTGTGTTAAAGACAACCACTCGCCAGTTGGTTGGTTAGGGAATGCACATTTTTCTTTCCTAGAAGCCAGAAATTGCCAGGTGGTTGCCAACTCGTCTCTATGCCTTATTCTCTTGCACTACCTATGGACTCTTACAGCTAAGAACCTGACGTTAACCAGTTCTAGTCTAAAGACTGAATACAAGGAACTGTATCTCTGTATAAACAATGCCAATTTGAAAGCATACACTACAGACATGTTACACTGATGACAAAATATACCAATCATAAGTCCTTCAAAAAATTAAGAAAAAAATATAAACATCCCAAGAATAATTTGGGGAGAGATTTGAGTAAGTAGAGAAAATGTGCAGTTTGACCCACCAGCAGCTACCACACCAAGTTTGCATTCTCCATTTCATTATTCTGTGGTAGAAAAAAACATGTGGAGGTAACAGCAAGCATATTTCATTCGTGGCCAAAGAAGCCAGAGCCTTGAAGGTATGTTCAGTCACCTTTTCATCTTACACCATGTCACATATTTGATGTTTGAATTTGTATTGCTTTGCAACAATGATTAATTGACATAGTTCATATTGTATAGTTCATATTTCACATTTTCTGTAATCACCTATGGGACATACGATATGTTATGCCAAATAGTTAATGTCAGAAGAAAAGTCAAGCACTGTTTTATTGGTTTATTTGTGGAAAATGTAGAAGAAGAACTTTCACCATTCACCACACATAAACTCTAAAAAATAAAAAAACATTTTCTTAATGTTCGTAAAATAAAAATCATTTCTATGCTACTTCTATTACTGGCTAATTTTCCCCTTAATTCCCTTAGCACTTAGCAAAGAAGCAAGGTGCAGGGAAAAAAATTTGGTCTACATTGACATGACAACATCACAGAATTGCTGCAGATTTGTCAGCTGCAAATCTCCTGTTCCCAAGGGCGCTCAATAGGACAGACATCTGGTGACCGTGGAGGTAATTTTAGTTCAATAAACTCGTTGTTATGTTCAACAAACCAGTGTGAGATGATATGATGATGATATGTTGTGTTATCCTGCTGGAAGTAGCCATCACAAGATGTGGTCATAAAGGGTCATGGTCAGAACAATACTCACAGGCTGTGTGTTTAAATAATGGGCTCATTTGGTATTAAGGGGCCCAAAATATGCTCTTCACTATTATACAAACACCACAACCAACAAATTCCAACCCTATCCTTTAAAGGCCACATCAGAAATCAAGACTCATCACACCCAGTAACATTTTTCCACTTTTCTGTTTCCAATTTAGTTGAGATTGTACTCTCAGTCTCCTGCTCTCAGCTGACAGAATTGGCACTCAGTGTTTTCTTCTATGTGCTTCAATGTTCTGAGGCTCTTTTGTGTACCTCCATTGTAATAAGTAGTAATATGAGTTACTGTTGCCTTTCTGTCAGCTCAAAGTCTGGCCATCCTCTGACCTATCAGGTAAAGGATAGCTACTCTTTTTCAGACCATTCTCTGTAAACCTTAGAGTTGGTTTTGTGGTAAAATTCTAGTAGAATAACAGTTTCTGAAACACGCAGACCAGCCCTTCTAGCACCAACAACCATGTCATGTCCACCTTTGCTGTCCTTTCTGGAGCTCACTTTGAACTTCATCAGGTCATCTTAACTAGATCCACATACCTAACGCATTAAGTCGCTGCCATGGGATTGGCTGATTCATGTTCTTCAAAAGAATCAAATAATTGAAAAAAAAAAGACTTCAGTGTTTATTATTGTTCCTGTGAGGAACTGGCAACCTGTTTAAGGATTGCTCCCAGACATGCTTGGTTGAATAAACTTGGTTGAATAAACTTGGCAAGGCATCTTAATGTTTCAAAACTCTAGACAAATTAATTTTAATATTTATTTAATGAACCGGTAGTGCCAGAGACAGACTTTCCTAGTGTTCTCATATTTCATTTTGTCTATATCGGTTAGGCACACTGAGGCAAAGTACTTCTGATGGTAACGTTCACAGGTTAATCTGTGTGCTTTAGTTTGAGTCCTATGTTCTTGAACCACTCTCTGGTCCTTGTGTAATAGATTACACTGAAATCTACAGTTCTCATAATATTTCAGCCCCCTGTTTGGCTGTATATATGAAAATTTGTGTGTATACATGTAGTAGCAGGTGGTGACATTTCAAACAGTAAACAAACATGAGCTGGTCGGTTGGTTTCTGTCCTTACTGACCTGCAGAAAGAAGACCACTTTGGTATTTCGTGTTTTCTAGCATGAAAACATTTATACCGTCTCAGAGCTCATCGACAGCAACACAGGTGTTTTGAATTATGGGTTAAATTTCACATTTCCTGAAGCTACACTTGTGCTCAGATCATTAAAGTGCATGTAGTAATAAGAGCAATGGAAGCTGCTTTTATAGGTGTGAAAAAACCATCTGGAAGGCCAAAGGGATGTCAAGTCACTGATATTTGCCCACACTGTCCTGAGCTAACATAGGTGGAATTACATTAATTCATACTACTAATACCACTAATTCATGAAATAAGTTTTTTAGTTACCTTAAGCAATGCAGGAATGAATCGCATAGCCATTAATTGAGCTGGTGGAACTAATACATGCTAACAGTTTGGATTTAGACCTGACTTAGACTTCTGCTGGTGCGTTACATGTTAATTACCATGTGGTTGTGTTCAGCCGATGGAAACAAAAAAAAATCCTGTGACTTTTATGCCTCCTGGTTCATCGTTCTTTGTTGTGGTTAGCATTTTTAGGTGTAAACGTGTTTGTCTTTCTAGTTTTCCTACTTCTTTGTACATTCCCTCACATCCATTCTGATATTTCTACCTGTCTCCCTCCAGGAATTTCCAGACATTTGTGAATCCTTATATTGATGCTATGATCTTTATTCTTCACGCTGAGGTGATGATTGTTTTTTTCTCACTGTTAAATTAAAAAACTGTGGCGAAAAAAGTAGCCGGAAATGCGCACGAGGAATCAACTTTGCTGAGCGAGTCAATCGCAATAGACCCAATGTGTAGGTACATTTCTAATCAGGTGATGTAGTAGTTTATGTGGTAGGGTTTAGGGGGTGTTGTGGTTATGTCATAGGTTACAACATGTATTTCCCACTGAAACATAAATCAGGCCTTAAAGATCTGATGGCTAAACCTTAAACAAAACAAGCTAAAGATCATTTAAAGATGATTCACACAAAATTACCTGCAAATTCCATTTCTGCTTGAAGCGTGAACCGTGTGAAACTTAATGGGTGAGATTTTTATTTCATTTCTCCTGCTGCTGGGTGCTTCTGCTTTGCACTTTCTTTCACTGCTGTAGCCGAAACCATGTGTGAAAGATGAGACTGCGAGTGTTTGTACATTTCACTGGCGAGGGCGTGTTTTCTTTTCTGTGTCACAATACAGAATCGCCTGTCACAACTGCTGAGTCACTGTCATCAATCAAAAACCCCATCGAGGTCGGGCAGATTATGGTCATTCGGTGCAATGGGCCAGGATTTTTTTTTTCCTCATTTCCCTTGAAATGAGAATTATCTCAATTTCTCACACATAACAGACGCACACATACGCTGACATCATTAGGATGACTAAGCTCAGGGTTTTTATGGATTGGTTGATCTGCAAAACGGATGTGAGCGCACCCTCAGATGCCTACGTGGCCGCACTGCATTCCCTCTGTCTCATAGATGCGCACACCTGTCTCCCCCAGAACATCTGCCGCGTTAGAGTGTTTACTCGCTTATCCAATGGAGCTGATAAATGTCTGATTCCATGGTTTGAGCAGCAGCACTGAGCCTCTTTGGAGGACATTGTGTAATTTGAAAAGCCGTGAGCAAAATAGCAGGATGTAACACTTCATAATCTTCGATTCTATTTCAGCTCTGTTCACTCTGACATGATTTGTTGGAATGAAAGTAATGCATGATTTTGGCGGTATCGCTGCACGAGATGAAAATTTGCACACCACGTCCCCCCATTTCCATTTGTGTTTCTTTGTGAGCTTGTGCACTTGGCTGTGTGTGTCTGCAAGTGTGAGAAATCACTGGCTATGGCTGTATTTAATGGCTATCTCAGTAAGAGTTTAGTGATGAGAATTGGTATACGTGTGACGGTAAGGCCATTTTTGTTTGTAGCTCTGCAAGGATGTGTGTGTTTGTGTGTGTGTGTGTGTGTTTATGACAGCAGGGGCAGAGAGCAGAAATCCCATTAACAGTATGAGTTTGTGGAGGGAAAATGAAATAGTATTTTAAAGGCCTCTTTATCGAGTCAAGCTGGACAATTACCATCTTCCTCCTGAAACTGCCTCCCAATGGCCAAATACCCTGCTGCTCCCCATCTCATCCCCCGTTCCTACCTCTCTGGGCCGCCATCGTCTTTTTCAATTAAATGTAAGCATCCCCACCTTCTCATAGCTATATCTCTTCCCTCCATCTTTCCAATACACTTCTTCAATTCTTTCCTTCCCTCCTTAAATTACCCTCAATTCTCCTCCCTCTGATCTTCCTGCTCTCCGCTTAAACATTTTTCTATCCCAACTTTGGCCTTAATTTAATTTCCTGCACCATTAACACTAAGCTAAGGCATTATCGGCCTTATTTGTGGCACACTCTGAAAGAAGAATAAGTCAAGTTTATTTTCGCCCCCACTTCTTTCCTCTGGACATTTCCTTAAATCAAAATGGTGGCCCAGCTACCTGATGGACGGTAAAACTGATGGATGGTGGCAGAGACAGAAAAAAAAAAGGTAAATATAAACTTGGCCCAAAGGAGTAGACGTACGTACTGTATATGTATGCACGCACGCACACACACACACACACACACATATAACACACACACACACACACACACACTCATCTTGACAAGTACGGGTTTTAGCTGAAGAGAGTGTTGCTTCCATGAACTTCCACGAACTTGCTCTACCTCCACCTCAGGATGTAGCTGCAGAAGTAGAGCAGGTCATCTCTAATTGGAAGGTTGGTGGTTCAATCCCTGTCTGCTCCAGTCTGCATGCCAACGTATCCTTGGGCAAGATACTGAACCCTGACTTTACCCAGATGTCCTGTATAATGTAAGAACCAGGCCATTTACTATAACTACAACTAAACATGCCCCCAACAGAGTCCCAGTACTGCCTCCTTTAAATGCGGCCTATTATGCTTTTCCTTATTTTATGTAATATGTACATATGTTGTTACAATGTTGAATGCTCATATTAAACACAGATAAAAACAGATAAATTATCAAAACTGAGGTCAAATTATGTGCAATTAATCCCTAAAACTCAAAACCTTTATACTGTACATCGTACTTCATGCTCTTTTTTTAGAAAGTTCTTTCATGCCTTTGATTGATGTGTGATTGATCTGTGAGGGACAACCAATAGGAAGAAAGTTGATTTAAAGGAAAGGGAAGTCCCAATATGAGATTAAAAAGGATTATTATGATTTGTGAATCATGCAGACATTCTCAAGCCTCTAAAATCAGGTGTCAAAAGTCCATATATTAAATCACACCGATGGCATTGAGTACATTTTGCATATAGCAAAAGGCAGTTTATTTCCCAAATTGTCACACCTTTAACTTGCACAAACTGAATCATGTGCAGGTAAACAGAGCAGGCGTCACAATAGGATTCAGCTTATAATTTTGCTGAGATATTTTGGTGAATTAATGCGGCCACATTGTCATCACTCGAGTCAGGCTGCTGGCACGACTAAAAAGCAAATGATTCATTTATCTTAATGTTGTTTTCATAAGTGTGACACTTGCTTGTTTAGCTTGCAGTACACTCAGTTCTTATCATTTTTCACCACTGGCTGGCTCATCAGCAGCCTCGCCCACAGCAAACGGTATACAAAACAGGCCACTTTACTTGTCACACCTTGTCTTTCTCATGCAAACAGCATCATTAAGGTAAACAGTGTTTTAACTTCACGAGTTTAACAAAGTGGTGTGCAGCAAAGCGGGACGTGTGGGCTGAGCGGCTTTCCTCAGCCAGACTGGCGCTCTGCAGCAGCTGCTCGGTGCTGCAATGCTAATGTGCTACAAGGGCTGCAGGGGCTGTGGCCCGCAGCAGCAGACTCATCCTTTGGAACGTCGTGTGTTTTGCCTCTGAGGCATTTGAGGCTCTGACAGAGAGATCGAAATTGAGTTTACATTTTAACATCATCAGCAATAAGTGATGAGTCCAGACCCTGAGACACAATTATACATGAGTGTGCGGCAAAGGTTGAATAATGAATGAACTCTGGGGCATGAATGTAACACAGTTAGGGTTTTTCAAACAGCATTACAGTCAACACCCGGTGGGATTTTTTTTTTTCTTTCTTTAAAAGACTGGGGTGATTTACAACTTAGGGCTTAGCAGGCTACGCAGGAGAACAGGTACTACAGGGATTTGATTCCACGCTAGCGGGCGACATGTGGCTGAGAGATATCAGTCTGAACCTTCAGCTGTCTCGCTCCAGCCCTGAGTAATTTCTTACCTACCAGATGACACAATGCAGTTAAACATTGATCAGGTTAAAAAGTGAAGAATATTTTTGTAATTGGATACAGAACAGATAGCAAACATGCTCGATGCAACGTTTAGAGTGAGCTGTAATTTCTACAGTTTGATTTCCCTTGTGTTTGTTATGGCTCCCCTTCTGGTATCCATTAGGGCCTCTGCAATCACCAATCACATGCACACACACAGACTCTGACACACACAGGCAGTTTCCGCTGCAGCTTTCTTCCTTCGTGCTTCAGCTTCCATTTACCCACAGCAGTCCTCACACCCTCCCTCCTTCCATCACTCCTAGTGCCCAGAAATAATTGAAATGCTCCAGCCGACCTGCTTATTAAATAAACAGCACATCGCTCAAATCTCGCTGCCTCTGTCAGTTGCGCTGGGTTTGGACACATGTGTTCTGACGCCTTCAAGGTTCTATTAATCAGTCAGATATAATTTGTTCATGTTGCCTAAGTGGACGGCTTGTAAGCATACAGTGATGCGATGTGCTGTCCTTGTGTAATAAGGTTCATTTACAGTGTTTACCTAGGCTCATGTACACGTGTGAAGTTGTGTTATCTTCATATTGTTTCACTGATGGGTTTGACCAGATGTTAAAAATCTGCTCTCTGTGGATTTGCAGAAATATGACATGCAGTCAGCAACAAAAGCTGTTGCAGTTTCTACCTTTCTAGGTTTAAAAAAAGGTTACATTTTTAATAAATACAAATAGGTGCTCAACTGAGTTTGACAGCAGAACCGTGAGCCAGGTGTTGTTTTTCATCTTGTTCCAATCCAGGGACTAGACATGTATTAGCTGATGTGGGCTGGCATTCATATCAGCTGGTCTGCTGGGATTGTCTCAGAATTTGCCTGTTTTACCTTTGCCAAGATCCACACATGGGACTTCTTCAATTCATATGCAGTTCTGTCGCTTTACCCACAAAACATATGTACTTGTCTCTATTCTGGGAAATGCCCAGTGTTACCTGTGCATGTATAGAAACCTGGAGATGGGCACTCAAGCACAGAACAAAGCAGGCATCAGACACGGCAGACATGACTGTCGTATGGGAGAAGCTGGAGTGGAGATGTGTAGCAACTATGAGCTCAGCCTTCTTGAAGTTCAAAACAGTTTTAGCTGATGAGGGCTAACGTTCAGATCAGTAGGTCTGCTAGGATTTCAGCCGATCTTGACTTTTTCTCTTGTCTTGACTTTTTAGGCAGACAACAAAGTCTGGCAATCCACATAACTACTGGTAAAGAGTGTTAGGGGGATATACAGTATATAACCCGGTATTCCCCCAATCCTAAAACGTTGGGATGATGTGTAAAAAAGAAATAAAAACAGAATGCAATGATTTGCAAATCTCATAAGTATCAGGGTTTTTTTTTAACACAGGTGTAAGGAAGCAGCCATATGGGAACATGATCCAGAAACACAGCTGTCTTCTCTGGCTCAAAGCTAATGGACTGAGACAATGTGGAAATCTGTTCTGTGGTCAGACGGATCATAATTTGAAATTGTTTTTGGACAAGTAAGTGCTCATATTGTTATTAGTTCAAAGGCCTGCATCCCTGATTGTGGGGGTATATGCCTATCCTATCCAGATGACATGTTTTTCAGGGAAGGGCTTGCATGATAATGCTAAACCACAGACTGCAGCTATTACAGGAGCATGACGTCGTGGTAGAAGAGAGAGAAAAAGTCCAGGCTGGTCCCTATCCCAGCTACCACAAGGCAAGGGGCAGGGTATACTGTGGACTAGGAATGTATGCGACTACTCAACTAGACAAGTAATGATTGCTATTGTAACTAGTCTGTACCAGACATAGCAGTTGTTTAATATTATCATTTTACATTTGAACTGATGCCCATGTTGGTAAACAGCTATATCCTAAATGTTATGCAGTCATCTGCCATCAGATGGAGCATCGTTGTTGAGAAACTTCATAACACTTCCTTATCTCAGCCTGATCTTTTTGTTAAAACTACTATTGTTAGAGATCGTGGATACAAGCAGCGTAAATAAGGGGCGGATGGGCTTTCCCATTGTGGGGGGACATAGAAAGGAGCCAGCTGAGCTAACCCCCCCTGGGTAAGATGTTCCGGTTAGGCATGTCCTACTGGGAGGACACCTCGGGGTAGACCCAGGATGCGCTGGAGAGATTATATGGGAAGTCCTTCATATTTCCCTGGATATGTCGAGGGGGAGGCAGTGAGAGGGCGGTCTGGCCTTCCACGCTTTGGTGGCTGACCCAGTAACCCAAAATGTTATTAACGGTTTTAAAAGCCTTTGTTTAAATGTTTTTTTTTTTTTTTTACATTAAATCGTTCTCAAATATAATGTGATATCTGAGTGTTTCTTAGTTTTACAATAGTCAGTTAGTCAAATTTCTTTTCCCTTGACTAACAGCCTTACCCTGGACAGGTCACCAGTCTGTCACAGGGTTAACACAGAGAGACAGGCAAACATTTGCACTACCAGGTAACCTAGCCCATCTAGCTGCCTCCGACAGTCCAAACACATGCAGTCAAAGTACCCGGAGAGATACCAGGCACTGGGAGGACATGCAAGCTCCACACAGGAAAAGGTCCCAGCCAGATGGTGAAGTCAAACTCAGGACCTTCTCCTACAGTGCAAACCACCATGTCACCGTGCTGCCGAAGACAAGGAAATATTTTGTTTTTAATGGTAAATTTAAACATTGCTGTTTTTTCAGTGTTCTGCCAGGAATGAAATATTGCATTTTAGTTTTATTTACTTTTTACACAGCGTATTTTGGAATTGCATTTTTATAATGAAAAAATCCCATTTTTCCTCATCAGAATTTCACTGCATTGTATTATCTTGTCCTACTCAGGACTGGAGTATGACAGCTGAAGGAAAAAATATTTTTTTAAAAATGAGACAGATGTCGCAAACAGCTACTTCTATATAAAGTAGTGGGGAAAAACAGGTGTTACTAATCACATTAGTTAAGCTTAAATGAGCCTAAATGAAAGAGAACCTCTGTTAATGTGATTAGTAACACATGCGTTTACCTGCTGTTTAAAGCCAAAATGGCTGCTTAAAAGAGACCTTGCACTCCCCACAAAAAATGTGTAATCTAGACATAAACCTTGTCCTCATCAAGCTCACCACGGTCATATATATATAAACCTGTAACATGTTTAACTTTACCCATTAGGAAGTATCCCTTAAAGTGGAAGTATCACTTTAAGGGTTACACATGGATTTTTCACCAGCTCAGAATGACAGAAGAATGAACAAAATGTTCAAAACTACAACTTTTTAAAATGAAAATGTGTGTGTATTACACAGTCACACATCCCAATCAAGACTTTTAAACAGACCAAGGTTTCTTGTTCTTAAATGGCAGTGATGTGGCAGACTGCTGCCATTTGAGCTAATTAGCTGGATATAACTTACTCTGTGAGTCTGTAAAATTCATAGAGCTGTCAGACGACTGTCTGTGCGTGCGACACCGAGGAGCAATTGAGCAGATGGAAGCACAGACAGAATGATGGAGGGAGGGCAAGGGGAGGGAGGGACTGAGGTTGCAAACAAAGGGGAGACGAGAGATGGACAAGGGGGAAGGGGAGAAAGGGGGTGGCGATGACAGAGACCGATTAGAAGACAGCGAGAGACAAATAGAGATGGAGGGAAGCAGCAAACTTTCTGTCCTGCTGCTGTGTCTGCAAATGAACGGACGGCGCTTTGAAGGTGATGGAATGGAGGCAATCAAAGAGTCACATAGGGGGAGACGCACACTCACTCACACTTACACATATTTAAGGTTCTCTTGTGCAAATAGCCGTGAAAAACATTTCTGCGCACACCAAACAACCTTTTCAGTTTACAGACAAGCGTGCAAACCCTCATAATAACCACAGGATCTCATGTGCTGTATTAAATATGATTTATAACTAAATTATTCACCATACACCATCTGGTTCAAATATGTTTGGTTTTCAAAAACTTCCATTTAGGTGCGTGTATTTGGTAGCTTAGTCTGCCACAGTCAATTCTTTGAAGCACCTATTTCCATGAAAGAGAACATTTTAACTTCGGAAAGCAGTGTGGCATGTTAAGTTTGTTTATAAAGCTCCTGGATGCTTCCACTCACAGTTTTTGTACTGCTGGTTGCTTTTGTTTCATTTTGAACTGCTTTGGTAATTTTCTTCTTGTTAGATTCTTGTTAGATGACCACATTTATATGGAGCTGCATTTAAGAGCCTTGGCATGTGTAGCTTTCTGTTTAGTGCATTTCTTGAGGGATTTCTTTTTTCCATTAAGCCTTCAATAACTAGGATCAAATATCAGCATTTTATTAAATGAATGTATCTGTTTAGGCTCCTAATACCAGTGGAGACCTCTTTTTTCAGGCACTTTCTGAATAATTTTCTTCTTTACTTGTTGCATTTTTAACAAGTGCTCCAAAAAATCTCAAGTGGACGTCCTTTATTGTTACCAGCTGGCAGCTAACAGAAGATTTGTGAGTTTGCCTCTAGACCACTTAGGAAAATGTCAGTTCTGGTAAAGCCAATGTGGCAATTACGCCATTAAAATAAGATATTAGTGTGATTAATTAAGGGATGTGGAGAGTGCTCATTGGTTGAGGGGAGAGGAGAGACAGACCGGACCGGACCGGAGAGAGGATGAGAGGAGGAGTAGAGGATGGAGAGGGATCGAAATGTGAGATAAATCCTGTTAAGGTGGTATTAATGTTCTTAACCATACTGATAGCTGTGGTGCATGTGTGTCTGTGTGTGTGAGGCAGTGCAGTAGCGCTATAGGCTCATTAGGCTACGGGGAGAATAGCTAAAAGGATTAAACTGACATGGATTATTCACGCTTGAAATACTGGAAGCAAGGAGGTAGTGAGAGAGAGCAAAACAGAGAGAGAGAGAGAGAGAGAGAGAGAGAGAGAATGGCTGAATATCTAAGAGAATATGTATGTCTAGGAAAATATAGAATGTGGCAGAGGGATGAAAAGGGGAACTGGTAGCGAGACAGACATCGATGAGAATGAGAGCTCGAGGAGCCGAGGACTAGAGTAAAGGAGAGAGGATGAGGTCTGAGGTTTAAGACGGATCTCGAGCAATCTGCCGGGTGTAACGGAATGAGGAAGTCGAAATGGACGGCAGTGGGAAGGGAAAGAAGAGGATGACGGATTGGAATATAAAGTCCAACAGAGAAATGAGGAGGGAGATGCAGAGCAAAGCAGCATGGGCAAAACAACAGGGATGAAAGCGAGAGAGAGAAATCCAATAGAAATGAAAAGGAAAAAATGGTGTGATGAAATGAGGTGAAGACTAAAGAATGAAGAGCGAAACAATTGGACCACAGACTGGAGCTGGTAAATGCAGAAGAATGCAATTTGATGAAGAAGCCTCTAAACAAGCAGGTTTAGCTACATGCACCATCCTCTTCCAACGTACTGCTGTTATCCATATATAAGCTGGTGTTTCCTCACTCTATAGTAAAACCTAAAGGAGACTGTGCATTTAAGGTTGTGGCTTGTAAACTACTGAATGGACAAAAATTACATTTGAGATCTGTAGACACTTTTTAAGAGCAGCCCAAGACTGATTTGTACAAGCTTGGCCATTTAAGCATTTGATATGATTTAATAAACTGTTAAGAGGGCCCTAGCACCCTGGCGTGTTGAGACACGTCCAAAACATACACCCAGCAGGCAGTGATGGAGATTACCATCTGATGTAATGTCACATGGATGCATGTCATGCGTGGAAACACCAGTTAAAGTCTTATCTAGATCAATGAGGATTATAACGTACTATAAAATTTGTCTTTCCACTAGTCGGTGCTCTAACCTTTGTTAACGAATGGTATGTCAAAGTGTTTGGGGCTCGACTCTCATCGTGCCTGTGAAGTTTGTGAGAGATTGGACAACGTGTCCTAGAGTTACATCAATTTCGTACTTCGTCGCGAATGATCAAAACTCGATGTGCCGCCATGACCATGGCATTTCATGAAAAACAAAAACCTTCATGATTTAACATCACTAAGGTCTTTAGAAGATTCACCGACGATCATGTTGATCCGATAAAATCCCTAGGAGTTCGCACAGGACTCCCTGTTGGGTATCAGTCTATGGACTCAAGACTTTTTTGTTCATTTTGCTATGTTACACATGTGTACCAAATTTCATTCATGTAGCTCAAACTATGTGTTCACGGGACTTCATTTAACAACACACGGGTGGCGCTCTAGAGCCAAGTTGCCCGCCCATATGTGAAACTATTAAAATCTGTACATTTTCACCAGACCTGACCAATATGCAAACTTTCATGAGTTTTTGGGCATGTTTAAGCTCAAAAGCTCGCCTTTGTGATCAGGATAGATTTTAACCAAATTTGCTTAATTTGTTGCATTCTCAAAAACTCTAAACCCACCATCACACAAAAATTCTGATCAATGCATTTACTTTGATAGATATTTGAACGTAATTGCTGATGTACATTAACATCAGCATTTTAAAAATATAAGCTAATTGTAAGTAATGACATGAGCTCCTCTAAGGAGTTCATTGGAAATACTAAATGCCTTGTAGTGGCAATATATAAACAGATTACAATGGTTGCAATGAACAGACTGTGAATTAAGACTTTGTCTGCCTTTAACAGCTTGTGGATTAATTTATACAAACTGTCTTCTAAAATCCAAATGATGTGACATTCATGCTCACTCCTGAGTGTTTTGCCCCAGTGCCTCTTTGCTATACCAACACCAAAAGTAAGCTATACAAGCTAACTCAGCTTAGAAATCACTAATGTCAACATATGGCTAGTTTGAAGGAAAACACAGACTGCAATGCAAAGCCTGTATTAGGGTAAAAGAAAAAAACTGATGTGCAGAAGTCTTATTACACCCATCATTTCTGTTTATTTTGCCTCCAGGGAGCCACACATTCTTTTCATTTTAAAATTTGTAATGAGCAAGACTTTCTGAAAGTATTTTGGTGGACACTGGCTGTTTTTCACTCTAATTCAGTCCATTTCTTGTACCTGACAATTACAGAGGAATGGTTTTTTTTTAGGTTGAACCACTTAATGTTGACCTATGAAACTCAGTGTACAAAAGTGACGTGCAGGTAAAACAAACAAACAAACAAAAAAACAGCTGATGAGCAATGTCTGAAAGTCACAATCACACCATTAAAACCATTTTTCATCTGTAGCTTTCCTTTGTTCTACCAAAACACCTCTGACCTTGTAAGGGGCATGGAGACAGGACTTTTGGGGGTGTCTGGTAGTAACTGAACTGTTTCCTACCATTTTCTGAGGTGTGATAGTTTGCACTGTCCTGATAAATTGGACTACAGCTAACAGGAAGTGCCCTTGCCATTATTTAGGCTATATATACATGTCAAATCCACACACATATGAATGTCAAGACCAGAGGTTTCCCATCAGAACACTGCAATGTAACAAGATCAAAGCTCTCTATTTCACCTGTCACTATTTAACCTGCTTTAAATATTCTGACTGCAACAGAGTTCAGCACATTCAGTAAATATGATTTCTAAATAACCTGTGATCGTCTTGGCCTTTAAAACACTGAACGCAGATAAGTTTTACTCAAGTTTTACACAAATCCTGTTATTCCAACTCTTGCAGACAGTAAATTCACAAAATGTCGCATGTTTGCTTTTTCTTTGCTCGTACCCCCAGAGCTCAAGGAGATCAGAGCTCTTACTTCTCCAACTGTATATTTGCCACAGTTGTTTTTAGTTCCGAGCGTTACAGCGAACTCATTATCCCTGAAAATATATCCATATGCATTACTGTATCCAACTAGACTCACAGTTTGGATCTAACGAAGATATTGTGAATTCAGCCTTGGAATGAGGAAATGGGCAGATGCAGCTGATCTTTTAAAAATGAATCCTTTCTCTAACTTAAATTTTTCAATTCTTCCTAATCATAGGTCACCTGTGTGCTTTAAGCATGACCTAACTCCAGCATTAACTAAATCACTGGTGCCATATGTAGCTGTCTAGTGGTACAATTGAATCTCAGGGGTCTTCCCAAAGTTTTAGCCAGCCTGTTAGTTGTTAAGTGAGGTAGAAATGCTGAAATCCTTCTGGTATGGACAAAAATCTGGTCCATTTTTCTTTAAAAAAAGACTTCAAACAGCTGTTTTTTAAAACAGATGCTTTCTTACAGGCACTTGTCCAGCTGCTTTGACTTTGCGTTAAAAAAAGAAAACAAAATAGTACATGGTGTTTTTCTCCACATGCATGTTCCCTCAGATTTGATCAGTGAACCTCTGGTCAAATGCTCTGCAGTCACAATGCCTGTCAGTGGTATCAGTTTCTGCCTTGGTCATGTGGAGCCACTGCCATCTGAGTGTACCCAAAGTGGGAGAAAAACTGTGTCACGTCAGCTCTGATTGAAAGAAAAGGAGGAAGAAAAAAGAGATCTCAATGACGAGAGCAGGAAAGGTTGCAAAAAGGAAGAATACAAAGGCAAAAGAAGAACGAAAGGAGCTGAGCACACAAACCAAACAAGGAAAAATAAGGGAACAGATGGAGGGAAGAGGGGAGGGGCTAACATCAAACTATCAAAAGATGAAGGAGAACAGGAGAAGTGAGGTGGCGGTTTCAATAAATAGAGGTGAAGGCATCAGAGGACAAAAGGTTAGGAGGGCAAACTGTGAGACACACACAAACACACCCAGAAAACCAGCAATGACACGGTCAAATATTTGGAAAGAACAGACTGGGTTTGCCTTATGCTGTGTATTTCACCACATGAAGCCTTCTGGCTGAGTGACACTCGTGTATGAGTGCAACGGCGAAGAGCAATTATGTGACTGTGGATGCAATATTACTTAACTGCATGTGTGTAGTGAGGTGTATATGTAGAAAAATCTGTCTGTGCGTGTGTGTAGAGTATGTGGACATAAGAATGTTTGCAGAGAGTGGCAGCTAATCTGTTTATGCAGTCAGAGCTCATCCGGCTCCAAAACCCACAAATAAATATTTAAGGCTGTCTGGCTGCTGCTGCTTTTCACGACTCGTATTAAGAAAAAGAAAAAAAGAACGAAAGAAAACAGAAAAAAAAACCCAAGCAGTACTTTTAAAAATGGCTTTCTTCTCTCAAACGTCACAGCAGATGCAATGTGATGTGCATCATTTTGTGTCTCTATGGCTCTCTGACTTCATCTGCTGTAGTTTCTGTATGTGCATGTAAATACTAGTTTGAGACTCCACTGTATGTGTGCATGAGGGAACTGTCTTTGATGTTTTGGCGCATGTTCTTGTACACCTGACTTTACAAGGACACATTTTTGTAAAGGAAGACATTTTTTTTGCCCCAAAATATATATTTTTTACTGTGTTCTTTTTCACCATGTTTCTTGAATACACTAATTTAATGTGTAAATTTGGCCAGAAAGCAAAAAAAAAAATTATGTTTGACTATTTTTTTGTTGTAGCAATGCTTCTTCGCAATATGCAGGTATGACATCATATAACTGACATATTTATTTCCCTTTAAATGGTGCTACATTGATAAGGAAAAGGCATTTGTGATAAGAACATGTTAATAGTACATGTTGTTACAACATAAATAGTAAATGTAAATGGACTGGTTCTTATACAGCACTAAAAGTGCTTTAAACAATACGGCTTGTTCACCCACTCACACAAGCACTTTTTTTCTATGCTTAAATGGATGAATGCCTCGGAGCAACTTGGCGTAACTATCTTGTCAAGGAGGGACCAAGGATTAAGCTACCAACCTTCCAATTAGTGGTTGATCTGCTCTACCGCCTCAGCTATAGACACCAGTACAGCACTGGAAACTGTACTTGTGGAGGAACATTGTGCAGTTGGATTGTAGGGTTGAAGTGAGGAAAAGATGCAGAGAACACTAAGCTGATTACTGCAATTTGTCAGAGACTACCTCCAGAATTGGGAAGTGGAGAGGATGGAAAGGCCTGCCTTCAGTTCTGACCTCAACCCTACTGAACACTTATGAGATCAACTTGGGCATGTCATTAAACCGAAATGACCAACACAACCACGTTCACTGACTTGCGATGAATGGTGACTGTTTTGTTTCTTCAGACTTCAGTCATCCAATCCAATAAACAACACCAAACAAGAGTCAATAGCAGAGTAGCTTTTTGACATTATCAGAAGACATTTGGCAAGTTTTCTGTCAACCCACATACTCTGCTGCTCAACTCACAAATACATTTTTCCCCTTTTACACCGAAGGGGAAAAAAGGCTTTCCAAAAGTATAAGATTTATTGCCAAGAAGCAATGTTACAACAAAGAAACTGCCCAAACATAAATTTTCTTATGTCTTTGAATTCTCTCAGTCATCCAGGTCATCGTAGTCTAAGGAGCTTGGAAAGAAAAGCATCTGGACTTCTTTAGGTTTCCTTGAAGGTTGAAAGAGGAGTGAAAGAAGCCATCTATGTCCACTGTGAACGATCATGTTTGAACAGAGGCGTTGGCTTACGACACCAACTGTTTGCCATCTATAATCCAGTTTTGAGATCCCTTCCCAGACGCCTTAACGCCCACTCACATCCTGGGCCATTTGACATCAGTAAATCACATGATAGGGTGGGGCTAGGCATCACAATGGGTCACCAGAAACCTTGGCTGATTGTGACACACACCCGTTGTCACACCTTGGCTCATGTGATTAGGTAAAGGATCAATAGGGGTTCCATGCCCTCTTAGGGACACTCCCACAGGTCTTAAAATCTGGGACTCTCCACCAGTTGCTCTTAGAACTGAAGAAGCTTCGTGGATGAGAGGTGGAACATCTTCAAGGAAACTTAAAGAAGTCCAGATGCTTTTCATTCCAAGCTTCTTAAAATAAATGTTCTTACTTTTTGTGCTAAATTATATGGTGTTAAGAAAGTAACATATTATTTCACTTTTTTTTAAAGACACAAAAAAGCCATGTTGATTATAACAGCTTATCAGGGAATATTCATTATTTTCTGAGCTAGAGAAACTTTGGTAAAGCTGAAGCAAAGCAAAGTTCAGTTATTGTTCCTCAGTCCCAAAGCAACACGCTCACATTTGCATTGGGTTATCCATTTGCTTATTTGCATGAACATTTTTGCCTTGATCTCTGTGTGCATTAGTTACTGTGTGTTCACACATACAGTGCCATATACTCCAGTGAGGAGTCTGCCTTACACATTTTCCATTATCTCTGCATTTATCATCAGCCTCTCCTCACTTCACATGCTCACAGACTTCCTGTATCTGTTTTAAGCAAACTGTGTACCTGCTAGTTTCCGAGGGAATGTTGCTAGATCATATCAAATCCTCCAGAAAACACTGAAAAACAAAATGATTTTATCACATTAAATCACCATAGACTGAAATAGAAAAGCTTATTCTATTGACTGCTTATTGAGTAGTTGCAGAGAACAAAACTACTACATATTCCAAAACTTAATATTGAAATGTATTTAAATTATAATTTTCTAGTATTTTCTTTTAAAAGTGTTTGTGGATAAACAACCCACAACTAGAGATGCACGAATGCCACAAAACAGAGCTTTATTAATTAAGAAGTAAATGGTCTGCATTTATATATGACCTCCTTTATACCAAAGCACTGGTGCTGGAGCATACTCTAGAACCAGTTCTATGTGTTTCCACCTAAAAAGAGAATGGTGCCTTTGCCCAAAATCAAAAGGGGCATTGACAAGAAATCATAGTAATTTTCACATTCACAGGCACACGCACATCAGTGGTGAGCTGCCACGGAAGGTGTTAGCATTTGATCGGAAGCAATTTGGGACACTTGACCATGATGAAGTGAACTGCCAGCCCTGTAATTAGTGGACAACCTGCTCTACCACCTGACACAAAGATATGCCACTTACCAAGATTTTAGCAGCATAAACACCTGAAGTGAGACCTTCCTCCAAGCTGCTCTTGACATGATGGCAGCGAAAGGAAAAGTGCCAAAAGGAGATTAGCATTCCAGATGTAGCCTAATCGCTGTCTACCTTATCAGGTGTAGACACACTCTGGATCCAAGAGGCACGGTAATGTCAGGGTGAAAGGGGAGCCACAATGAACTAGGAATAAAGACTTTCAGATACTGTTTTAGAAAGTTGTGCATCTTGCTGTAATTTAGAGAATGGTCCCATTTATTTATTTATTTATTTGTTTAGATGTAAACAATTGAGGTAGATTGAGGTGAGTGAGTGTGTGGAGTACAATCTCTGCCTCTAGCAGTTGGACATTTGTGTCCCCACATCTCTGGATCTCCTATCATGGTCTTTTTGCTTGAAATTAATCATCACAGTCAAACAGAGAAGTGTCCCCTCACTGATGGGTCCATATTTCAATTCCCTTCCTAATTAGTGAGGGCACAAAGACATGCTCCTGAGTGGTTTCATGGGAATCAAATGCACAAAATCTTTTCTATATGAATGTTTGGATATATTTAAGAGATTTTATCTGTAAAATGTATTTGTAATTATTTTGAATATAAAAGCAAAGATCCATTATGGAAAGAAATATAACGAATCATTTGCAACTCAAATCAGTTCAAGCAGTTCACCCATTTCCACAAATTCATTAAGTGGCACACATTTAGCATTTATTTGCATTTTAATCCAGTTTCTCTTGAAACTGTTGCTTGTTGGCATAAAATGATTTAGTCAGCCCAAAATGATCTGATCCTATCTATGATAGGAACCTTAGGACAAAAACAAGCATGCGGCGCGCAAATTTCCACAAAATACAAATCATTTGAAAATGCTCACAGTGGGATCTAAAAGCATTAATCTGTCCTGTTTTTGTAAAGCATAAGGGGTTGTTTCAGTCTCTGTGTGCAATCACTGTTCACCTGTTAAAAACGTCTGTGCCTCAGCCAGGCAATGTGCTCTAAGTAGCTTTTTTGATATTGTGGAAAATTACATCAGAGGAAAATGCAAGTTTACTAAGGATGGCAGTGCTTTAAGCAGATGTGAACAACACGTCATGTGCATCAGTTGAACAATGGTACACTAACCAAAGATAAGCAGGACTATTTATGGAAAATATGTCTTTCATGAAATTAACAAAGATACACAGTAAAGAAGGTCAGACACCAACGAGGCTGTCATCTATATGTAGCAGGTTTATAAGAGAGCTTATCAGGAGAATCTTCTCCAAGAAGATTCGAACTGTTAACCCTCTCAAGGCAGGCATTGCAGATTTGCAACAAGTAAAAGCTAACAACCTGATTACCCCACATACATATTTTATGAGTTTTTTTTTACTCAGAAGTACCACTGCAGGTATTCTTTTGTGCATTAGCAACAAAAACTTAATTTGAGCCTGAGAGGGTTAAATATCAACACTTAACCGAGTTCTTTTGATTCCTCAGAGGCATCCGATGGAAGACAACACACTGCTCAGTAGACCATTTCACACTTTATTCTCTTACACAATTACTTCGAGAAGGGAGATGCATCCTGCATGACACGGTGCCGCGGATCTTAAAATGGCGGTGGACCCCCAACAGTTTTATTACACAAGCTCTCTCACTCTAGTCTAAACAACAGTGTCTCAGTAACTTTCCATTAAAAGGTGGTCCACTGTTATCTACCTTTTTCCCAGGCAAGTGTGAGCAAGAGTCTACAGCATTCTACCCCCCAAGGACACGTAGTCTAATGCCTTTATTTTCAGGGCCGTGTCCACTTAATACTACATACTAATACTACTGCATATGGGTAATATAATAGATAATACAAAGCACAGAATTGAGGCATTTCAATTAATTTAATCTCAACAAAACCCAGTCATACACTCTGCTTCATTCCAAAACTCCTGAACGCAAACTAAACAACATAATCCATACAGTGCAGTGAGAAGTGCTCAGACCTCTATATTGGAGAAAACAGAAAGCCACTCCATAAACGCATGGCACAACATAGAAGAGGCACCTCGACAGGACAAGACACGGCTGTCCATCTGCATCTAAAGGACAAAGGTCACTCTTCTGAGAATACTAATGTTCACATTTTGGACAGAGAAGACAAATGGTTTGAAAGAAGACTGAATGGCCATCTTTGAACAGAGGGAGTGGCCTACGACACCAACTGTCTGGGACTTATAATCCAGTTTTGAGATCCCTACCCAAGCGCCTTAACACCCACTAGGTCACATGATAGAGTGAGGCAACGTCTTACAATGATTCAACCCAAAACCTCTGCTGATAATGACCCCCATCCTTTTTCACACTTTGGCTCATGTGATGAGGCACGGGATCAATAGAGGGTCAGCAACCTTCTTAAAGCCTTCTTTTACTCTCAGAACTGAAGAATCTTCTTGGACGAGAAGTGAAACATCTTCAAGAAACTTAAATAAGTCCAGCTGCTTTTCTTTCTAAGCTCCTTAGAGCTTTATGGAAAAGGTGGCCTATTGAACATTTTGGGGGAAATTGGTGCATATTGTGATTAAACTGAAAGGGATGGATACAAAATGAGATATAATAATCTCTTTAGATATTGAACTTTTCACTACAACTGTCAGGTGTATATTCACAATTCTTTTATCTTACATTTTAAATTAATACAAAATATTTCAATAAGGAGGGATCATTAAACATGAAGAGTTATGCATGAATTATTGAAATCAATGTATTTAGTAATTAGACAGAGATTATGTTTCGTGGCAGAACAGAATCCCAGCAGTGATGGGATTTAGGACAGGACCCTGAAGTCTAGATGCTGGTGGTGGGAAAGATTAAGACTAAGGTTTGGATGGAGCTCTGAGTGACTTGAGTGAGGTGGAGGTGGGAAGCAGGTGGGTTACACAAATGAGAGTCTGAAAGGGAGAATGACAGCAAGCACAGATCACACAGGGTGGAGGCTGACTGGCTCAAAGAAGGCAGGCGAGAAAATGATTGGACAACAGTAATGATGACAGAATTGAGCGTGGGAAAGTGGTAGTGATGTAATAAACAGACTAGCAGCTGAATTTTATGCATAAGCTTCAGAAGTATCTTCATTAGTGGTCTCAGGCTCTGTAAAAAAAACCCATCTGATTTTATATCTCACAAACACAAAAACAAGCTTCTGCCAAACCCTGTCACGAATCTGTGATTCATCCCAGTGGTGGATCTTTGTGAAACCTTATGCCATGTGATGAAAATCAGTATGTATTTCAAGGAATTTCAAATTGGCAGAACTTGCAAGTTGTGGCTTCCTCTCGTAGTGAAGAAGACAGAAAGTGATGCCACATTGCATCTGGGCCAACAGTCTGTTCAGGCTGTTTCTTAATGCCTACAGTGGGTTTTAAACTGTCTGTTCCAAAATCAAAACACCCTCAGCAGCACACAGGATCCCATTTAGTTTGAAATGCCTCTAAATACCCTTCAGACAGGCATCCTCATCAATCTGATGCCATAATCCATCATTATGAATGCAGAGTAGGAGGCTTTAGCTCAGCAAAATGGCTTCTTTTGTTTTCTGTTGAAAAATGACTCGATGGCTTTGACTTTCCTGTAGCACATGAGTGATGGGTTTGATCCAAGAACAAAGCACTAGGAACAGTATTACTCATTTTTTAAACTGGAAGACAAAATAATGTACTGCTTGATGGGCGGCTAGCCTCTTCACTTCTTAATGGACTCATTTTGCACACGGTGGTTCAGTGGGAGAGGCTACATGTCTTAACAACACTTTTCACTCTTTAATGAAACACATGGGATGAAATGTTTAAATTTTGAAGAAGGATTTATGTTGTATTTTCAACAGTATGTCTTCTAGTTCCAGAGAAAGAGTAAAATGCAAAACCATGCATATTATATAGATGACAGGCAACATTTCCTCAAAGAACAACCTGGTAAATTGTTGAATCATGTAGAGAAAAAAGTATTTCTGTGATAGTTTCTAATAACCTTCATTTCTGTATGCTTATTAAAACTTCATATATTAATTAAAGAGATTCATAGCAGTGCCAAATCAAATTTAATTCCCTCCATAAATAAATTGTTACATTTTAATAATCTGCACCCCTCTAATACAAAGCTCAATCTTTCACTTATACGTGCTTATCTAAGAACCCAGTCTCATTTCCAACGTGTCGTATAAAAACATTAGATGAGGATGCCTTGTGGTTAAATTTTAATTCACGGAGAACTCGTAAACGTAACTTCTCAATGTTTCAACTTTTTGAAAGGGCAGGTTTTTACATAATACACGATCGTTTCTTAAACTTAACCCAGTTGTTTGGTACTTTAATCTAACCAAACCACATGTTCATGTAAAAATAACTACAGAGTGAAAGGAACATCTCTTCTGGACTTGCCAGGGATCTAATTTTTTTTGTAAAGTGCAACATGGTATCAATCCGAAAGGACACCTTGTGCAAATCTACTAATTTAATCTAAGTCTTACTGCTAAGCTAAAAAATGAAGAAGATGATGCCCTGTGAAACAGAATAGGTTGGACTTTGCCAGTCCAACATGTCCATTTCACGCTTTGCCTCTCCAAAGTGTGAAATGGCCATGCATGCAGAAGGTGCAGTAAGTTGCAGTAAGCTTCAGTAACAGCAGAGGGAGATATTTTATTTAAAACCAACATAACAATAATAAAAGAAAAGCATTTAAACAGACATTATTAACACATACATATTACATATTAGCCACCTAGTTTAATAATTTCTGGTGATTAAGGACTAGCATGTACTTTATACATTTGTTGCTTGCTACCGACATCTTGGCTTTAAATGTACCCTAAATCTCCCCCTGCTGGTAATGCAATTTCTGCATGTGTGTCTACTTATCGCTTTGGAGAAGCAAAGCGTGAAATGGACACAGTGGACTGGTGTCTATTACGTGCTTTGGTGTGATATTGGGTTGGTTGGCATGGAAGACTTTTCTGCAAACAGTAGTGTCAGGAAACTTGAAACTGTGACGCAAACCGGAAACTGAGAACTCTCACCTTAAAAGTAAAAGTTGTGCTGGAACCAACACATTTCAGAAGATACAAATTTTACTTTAACGGTGAACGGTTAAACCTCGGTAAACTCTTTTCACAATGACCGAAACGACTGCCAGGAGCTGGTGACCCATGACCCGTAGTTAGAAGGTATTCACTTATTGGTTTGTTGACCTGTGTGAATCGGGCTTCAGCAACTGATTTCAAAGCACCAGCTAGCAACCTCCAACAATCACTCGCAACCAGTCTGGGAGTCCAGTGATACTGGTGGCTTCCAGATGGTCTGGAGCCTGAACTTTCTACAAGCTGTCACTTGTAGAAATTTAAATTTTGACTTTGTCTTCTTTCTGGATGTTCCTACATTTCATTATCCACACTCAGTAAGAGAATAACCTGAAACTAAAGGTGGCATATGAATCATACCACCCACATGCTCATGTGTGTGCATGTGCGTCCTTGTGTGCAAAGACCTTTCAGTAAAAAAAATTAGACATCCACTTTTGATGACTGCACTGCTCCATAGCTCAGCTAGTGATTAAATACTACACAGACTAACTTTAATACCTTTATATAGTCAAAGTCCGCCCACATGTGCGTGTGTATTTTTTTTAACCGTGCTGGCATGCACAGACTGCAATTGACTGACAGCCGAGCTGTCACAGTTTATACCTTTTTTGTTCTCATCAGTGCATTCACTAAGTTCACATCATAGCCTTCACACATACGCCTTCCATCCGAGCACAGGTCTCATCTGCCAAGGTGACTTAAAAACACCTGTGTGAGTGTGCAGTGCTTATTCAGTTTGTGGTGGTTATGTTCTCTCTTTAAATCAACTTCATTCTTTATGAAAGGGAAATTATAACCTTTCTGCCCTGTGTTGCAGTTACTGGGATAGGCGTACGCCGCAGAATAACAAAAAGTACTAGGAAAGTGATTAAATACAAAGACTAGACTAGACCAACCTGAACAAAAATATCAGAATTCAATAACGAGCCCCTTCTGTCTTCTTTCATCAACGCTGGTTAACTTCATCTTGAGGTTGTGAAGAACTCAAGGGTGTAAGCACTGTTCAAAGAAAAGAAATATCTGAAATACACTTAAAGACTTGGCCTTGGAAATTAATATCTACAGTATGTTAGTTGTTATTCACTTAAAACTGATATTCCTGACAGTTTTTAATGCGCTCATGTTATCTATGTAGGGTAAGTCAAAGAAAAAGGATATATAAAACATACTGGAAACATTGAGTGTGAGACAAACTTAACAACACTGAACAAAACATTTAGAAAGTATGTTAAAAAAATGGGATATTGTAGTGATAGTTACTCACGTATGCACGTTAAATACCTAGTGGCTTCTTCTCACGAGTGTTAATAGATTCACGTTGAGCCATTATAACTCGTATCAATGAGACACATGATTATAATGATCTAATCAAGTGTCCTCTGTCTGGTTAGCATCCTTAACAAACTCTCTCCATTGCTAATGAGCTAATTAAGACATCATTTTAATCAGACCAACTCTGGCTTATTGCAGATGAGACACAAGATCAACATGGTAAACAGAAAAATTGCGGATATAAAAAAAGCAGTTGCAACAGGAAGTTAACAGCCAGTGATGCTGAAGCGGATGAAGAGAAGGGAGGAGAGTCAGTGAAAGTTGCCATTGGAAGTAGTTTTAAATTATTTAAATAGAGAGATTCTGGTTGATGTCACGTGTTAAATTTTATGCCATTGTGGGAGAAAACACATTTATGAGTTTCATAGATTTCATTGAGGTGCTCCAAGAAACAGTGACTTTGTCAGTGACTTTGTCATGGCTTACAGACAGAGGTGAGAAGTAACTAAGTACAAATACATCATTACTGCACTTAAACAGAATTTTCAAGTATGTGTAGTTTTTTTTTTGAGCATTTATTTTTCCAACATATTTTTACATTTTCAAAAGAGGCTAGTTACTTTAGGTTTAAGACATTTTAGGGAAGTGTTTTGCTTATTTTTTTTAATTTCCATCACTGACTGACAAACATAAACTGACTTAAGCCTAAATAAACCTAAATTAGCAGGTAATTTCAACAGCTCAACAAACATTGTAGAACACAGAAACTTTTTGTTTACAGTTTGTCACACAGTGTGTTGCTAGCTAAAGGTCCAGCTGCTGTATTTCACAGGGAGAGCAAAGAAAGAGAGCTAACTTCACTCAGACATGGAGAAAGATGAAAGATAGCTAGGACATGAGCAGAAGAAGAGAGGTCATATTTCTAGGTAATGACTCCTCCTCCTCCTTAGTAACCTTTGGTGACAACTGGAAATTTAAAGCTTTCATGTAATGTCCTCATTTTTTAAAACCAGATATTAGGTCTGTAATGGGAACTTGTTTTCACACTGTGTTTAAGCTAACTGTGTTATTTAAAGGTTGCAAGACAGCTTAGTGCAGGATAAACAGGTTAGCTAGCAGTGCTGCAATGAATTTACAAGCTCTATGTTGGGCTGGTGCACAGTGGCTGTGGTGTTAGTTTTAAGGTAAATCAAGTTAATTTAAATTCTCATGGTGATTCGATTCTCTGAATTCCACCTGTATACTAACTCTGTATTATCTAGTACTGAGGCGGCATTAAGAATATACTGTCAGTATATAACTTTAGAGCAGGAACAGCACACTTCTCCAATCAGAGCCTGTGCACAAAGAAAATGAGCTGGCACTTACAATAGAAACTCTGGTGAGTTGTGATTCTTGTCCCCAATATTGAGGCTGTGCAACCGATTTTAGGGTCCCCCCCACCTGTCAGATCCCACTTTAATCCCAGACTGTACTAGACTTTTTGTTAGGTGTGGGGGCAAAGTGAAAAAACAAAAAACAGATTGTATTCCCTTGTTATACTATTATTTCATTATTATAATAATATAGCACGAGGTTTAGTTGGCCTTGCAAAAAATATAAAAATAACTGGTTGAAATGTTCTTCAAAGAGTCCCTTTTTGCTGTCTTAGTTTTAGTACTTTTTCACGTTTACTTGTGTAAATAAGTTGAATCAGTACTTCAACTATTTCTACTAGTTAAGTAAAGATTCCCTGTACTTTTTGCCTGCATACAGATCATTTTCACAACAGGAGTTTTAACTTCACATGGCAGATGTACAGTTGCTTATAAAACTAACGAGTGAAATCCATTTAGGTGAGGTTCCTGGGTTGGCCCTTCAGGCATACAGACTCACTGTCATGGCCTACTGGGAGACTTGATGGAACTTGGCATCGTTGATCAAAATTACTTTCATCTGTGCTTCTCCTGCAATAAAAAGTCAAATTGTTTGCTGTAAAAACTGCATTTTAGTGTGTGATTAGAGCTATTATTAAGGCTTTTGCATATGTATTTCCTTCCTTCTTATTTGATGTAATTCTTGCACTTTTTATTCATAATCCTTAATTTGAAAACATAATCACAATGTTAGAAGTCCCTCTGTTTATGTGCTGTCTTGTTGTGACATGTATCATTCATCTGTTTGGGTACATGTAAACTGAGGTGAACTTGTAGGAATCAGCAATTCCTTCTACCTGCTATTTGAACATAATCTGTATCCTTATCCAAATACGAGCTCTTTCTTTTTTTCCACACTTAGTATTAATAAATGTGGTTATTGTGATAAAGTCTGAAATGTTGCAGACTTCAGAAACGTAGTACGTACAAGACAAAAGCAGTTAACCTACTGTAGAGGCGATATTTATTTTTCCTGTCTCCCAAAGCATCCATGCAGCTTTTAGATCATCTTACTTGAGACAGCAGCAAGAAGTGGAAGAAGTCAAACAATTTGACCTTTTGTGTTGTTGAGTGTTTTGTTTTCTCTTAAGATTGTGGCTAGACTTTACGCCTGGCTGGGTTCTGATCTCAGTGTTAGCCAGATCACCTCTAGATGTCATCAGGATAATCAGAGAGTAATCCGATTTCTTGTTGTTACATATGTTTTTTATATCCACCCTACGCAGCTATATTGCTTGTTGTTACAGGTCCAATGATGAGGAAGAGGGACGGTGGTATATATCATTATGTGAGACTGAAACTTATCTGCAATTGACTCCACTTTTCTGTCTTTTTAATGGCTTGGATTGCTGCACCCATGTGACAGCCTTCTCCGGTTTCCTTTTTTTTTTCCAAGGTAAAGATGTGTTTTTTGTGGGGAACTTGGCACATTTCTATTGTGTGTCCAGGCTGCTTGAATTGCTTTTGTCCCTTAAACCCAAACTGATTTGGTGCTGCCATCAGGGTGCTGTGGGTGTTGTTGAATCTATTGCAGGATTAACTAATTAAATCTGTGTTTTCCCTGCCATGACAAAACACACTCATGTGAAAAACTTCAACTGATCAATCCTGTGTGAATCTTTGAGTTGTGCTGCTCTATTTAATATGCTTTACATTCTTAGTAACAGAGATAACAAACCTTGCTTCAACACATCTTGCTTCAAAACTCAAGTCTTATCCAGCCAGCGAAACTCAATAGTCAACCCACCTCCTTATGCCTACTGTTATACACCTTTCTCACCAATCATTGTGTCTTCGATCTTCCTCTCTTTGTTTATCCCCTCAGCTTTTCGTGTTCTTCGCTCCGCTCTGCCCTCCTCCCCTTTGTGTCCCGTCACTTCTCACTTATTGCTTTGTTTTACGGCCGCCTGTTCTCACACTTTCTCTGGCAAGCTCTATTTTTCTAATATGGCTGCCAGTGCTGGACGTGTCATTGGCTTCTGCACTTGCTTCACTGTTTCATGCTTTGCCTTGTGATTTTTGGGGAAAGGAACATTAACTCAAACAAATCAGGACCATATGGGACATAGTGAAGGGTTTATATGGGTGAAATTGGCCAGCTGTTTCATACACAATGACTTTTACATATTTTTATTGTAAAACTTTACTGTTTGATCTAAAAAGCTATCAAGACATTGGAGTGAAAAGAGCTGGTCCCCTAGAAGTGGTCGCAAGGAAAAAATCTAATCTATATGACCCAGGTAGTGCCAAGCCTATACCACACATGCTCTAGGGTAGGTTGATCTAAAGCACGAGACCATAGTTTTAGAGAAGGTTATTCTAGTAGTAGACATGCATGAGATTAATTTAGTATATAGTAATTTAGTGGCATATGGGCATGATGCAGAGCGAGATAATGACTGTTTTGGGGAAGTTTTTATGTAATGTTTCAGTCTTTCTTCACCCTGACCATCCCTTCGGTATGTTGCTATAGACTCAGACACTCACACTGAGCGCTTCTCTGCTCGCCTCTTTTCATGCCTCTACATGTATAGAGGCCACTGCAACATGACGTTGTCACATTTTTTGTCTTCTCTCTTCCTTAGTCTGGGCTTTCGTTCTTGTCTCTTCTTCCTTTCTCATTCCTCTCATCCTGCTTTGACATAGTGCTTGCTCATAAGGGGTTGCTTATGAGGCCCTATATAAATAAACCTCAAGAGAATAGAGTACAGCTGAATTGAATTGCACTGTGAACATCTCAAATATGGTGGTGGTTAATCCACTGACTGTATGGCCAGAGCCCAGAGAAAGGATGCATAAGGTTTGGCTACATGGGCAATTGATTTGAACCTGGTGTATGCCTCGTTAGTGACTATTGTTTTGATTGATTTTGATGAAACAGGACCGAAATATTCATCAAAGCTGCAGATGTGTTGTTAGCAGTCGGGCAGAGCTGTAACAGCAAGAAAACCCCCAGTGATGTTTTCCCAAGTTACAACAATGCTGTTGTATTTCTGTCTGTGCCTTCCTCTGTTCTTACTAGGGACACAAAATGATACGAATTTAGTGATTCAGATTACATTATCGATATGGTATTGAACAAGACTGCAGTCATGCAAACTTCCGCCTGATTGCTCATCTGTCTGTTACCTGTCTGTCTCCTAGGCTGGAGACTGCATTCACTTAGCTTTAACATCACTCTGGATTCTTGGCTAGCTTAGTGTTAGTATGGTGTCTTTGCTGGTGCTCGCAAAGAGCCGAAGTTGCAGCATAAATTACTTGTCTTTGTCCTTGATGTAGTTTGCACTTTACCATTGCTTCATCTACATAGACTTCACCAATATTTTTCTCTTCTGGCACACAAACTGAAATCAGCTAAGTGCAAATGCAACTGGAACCAATAAGCAGAGTCGATAGGGATTGGGGTATTGTAGAGATCCAGTTCTTGATTCCCATCCCTAATTCTTCTGGGTCTTACCCAGCGCCTCCTCCCGGTAGGACATGCCCGGAATACCCCACCTAGGAGGCATCCAGGAGGTATCCAAGGAAGATGGCTAAACCACCTCAACTGGCTCCGTTCAACGTGGAGGATCAGTGGCTCTACTTTGAGGCCCTCTCGAATTACCAAGCTCCTCACCCTGCCTCTAAGGGAGAGCCCGGCAACTCTTCAAAGCAAATTCATTTCTTGCATACACAGCTGCATTGTTTCGATCACTGCCCAAAGCTTGTCACCATTTGTAATAATAATAATGGATTGGATTTATAAAGCGCTTTTCAAGGCACCCAAAGTGCTTTACAATGCCACTATTCATTCACTCTCACATTCACACACTGGTGGAGGCAAGCTACAGTTGTAGCTACAGCTGCCCTGGGGCAGACTGACAGAAGCGAGGCTGCCATATCGCGCCATCGGCCCCTCTGGCCAACACCAGTAGGCGGTAGGGTAAAGTGTCTTGCCCAAGGACACAACGACCAGGACAGAGAGCCCGGGGATCGAACCAGCAACCTTCCGGTTACAGATACGCTTCCCAACCCCCTGAGCCATGGTCGCCCTTGTAAGGGTAAAGGAATATAGATTGACCAGTAAATTGACAGCTTTGCTTTTATGCTCAGTGGTCTCTTCACCAAAACAGACTGGTGAAGCATCCAGACTCCCCAGTCTGTCTGTTAGTCTCACATTCAACTCTCCCCTCACTCACAGCTTCCTTACAAAGTTGCACAATGTAATGCATTTTGATATATAGTGGTATCTCTTGATATTATTGAACAATACACATAGGCAGCAATTCAGTCCAGTGTGAAAAAATTCAATTTAGTACTTACTTTCTCTTAAGTACCCTCTAAAAGCACTAAATGTTAACCACTGGAAGATAAGAGTGTATCAACATCACTTGGAAAACGGATGTCAAATACCTGGGCTACTGGGACCTCAGAGACCTATAGATACAAACTATTTGTAGACTACACATTGTAGACAGTATATAGTTTATCAATGCAAAGAAACAGTGACATGTGGTGCATAGAACATAAAACCTCAGACAAGCCAAACTATATGATTTCTGATGCTTAATTAAAAAAAGCATATTTGCCTGACAGAGTCATACTTGGTGCTAGCAGTTAATTAATTGACAGGTCTTTTGAGTATTTTTAGCCTGTAAGACTTATATTGTTTGAAAGATTGTGTTGTTTTATGTAAATATTGGTTTCTGTGTGCTATTTGTAAGATATAATTTATTAGATTTATTATCAGAGATCTTTTTTAATGAAAAGGAAAGTTTTACTTTTGGAGGAATTCAAGTGGATAATATCAGGTCAGATGGAGAGACAGATTGTCTTGGTATTTCTAACAGTGTGATATCACATATGTAAATTTGCTGATTTGTTGGGGTTAATAGTCTGTTAGTGAAAGTTGATGTCTAAAAGTAGTAAAGGAAGCATATCCAGAACGAAAACACACATTCATATTTGACAAGCTTAATAATAAGCTGGTTAATATGGAGACTATAATATTTTAATAAATAATTTAGACTTCACTGATGGTGTAATTGTAATTTAAAAATAAAATGTATTTATAATCATCTTAAGGCATTAAATCCCACCACGACAGCATTAGAAACTACAGTACACTGCTCTTATGACATAAACCATGACACGTATGACTTTCTGACTGTAACTGGAGTAATGTACCTCCTTTGACCCCTGAGTTGTCTTGAAAAAGTTGCGATCTCTGGTCCATACCATGCAAGAATGGGCCATATTGCCCATCAGTCTAGCCGGTCACAGTGTGTTAACTCACTGGCTGTAGCCTCCTGCCATGTTTAGCATGCCAGCAGTGAGAGGACAAACAGTCTGTTGTTGGTGGATTGTTGTGCTGCTGGCTGGGTTTTCTCAATTTTACCCAAGAGTCAGTGAACTGTTGGAGGTGTGGAACAGGATGTGGACAAGATTATTCCGAACATTGTTCGGAATAATGTTAATTCGAACATTATTCCGAATATTGAGTGTATGTCTGTGCCTGTATGTGTACTGAGGCTGTGCAACAGGAACATTTAAACAGACGTATATCAGACACACTTTTAGGCCTTTCAGCAAACGTTCCATCCTGCAGGAGAGTATTGATGGTCACTGTATGAGAAATAAATCACCCTATGTAGCAATTTCTAAATTTCAACAGTGTACCAATCTATGATGATACTGTGCAAATTTTAGGCTCAGTTTCCTGTTCTTAGCTCACAGGAGGTGCAAGAGGCACCTTACAAATCTCTTTTTGTCAGTCTAAGCAAATTAAGCAGATGGCATGGATAGATAGATGGCAAGGCTGGAAGAGAAATAAGACAGATAACAGACAAACACACACTTTTAAAGTAAGCGTTGTATTAAAGTAGCTGGCGTAAAGCTGTCAAGCTAGCCAGTTTAACTTGACCAGATTGTCAGAGCATCTCAAACTACACTAGGTGGTTGATGTAAGATGTTTTGATCATGTGCTATGGTCTGTGTTATATCACTAATCAACATTTAACCCAATTATTAAAATCGCTTCCTATGGGTGTTATACCTTTCAAACAATAAAAGTATTGCCATTACATCAGAGCATTTGTAAAATATGATATCTATTATAAACTTTCTATAAACTCTGTAAACATTGATTCAAATATAGGCCGTAATAGTAAGCTGCGTTGTTTATAGCAGCTGCATTCACAGCATCTCTATCATAAGCATGAAGCTTAGTCACATACCGTGTAATGCATGTAGGCTACATAATGGCGTCAGCATATGTTATGCTTCCACACCCTCTAACATCCTACACACACGCGCACACACACACACACACACACACACACACACACACACACACACACACACACACACACACACACACACAAAGACTACTCAGCAGCACATGTGCCACCACTTTTCCCACAGTGCTCTGTGGAAATAACTACAAACACATATTGTACTGTGTATCACATTTACATTTAGCTGATGCTTTCATTTACAATGGCTCACAATGAGTATAGGTACACCCACTCTTGTGTAGGCTAACACTAAGCCCCCCTCTGCTTCTCCCCAGGTGGCTCAGGTATAAGTATGTGTGTGTCCTTTTGTGATTCATGGAGAGACAAAAGAATGACGCAGGTTGAGAATCTGTGTCCATAAACAGGAAATGCTGCGTTCGGATGAGATGAGCAAGAACAGAAGTCATTTTAAATGTTTTTTTTAATGATACTGTTTATGTGACCATCAGAGACAGTCTCTAAGCCTCTGCATACACTCTCTGATGGCGTCCGTTTTCTTGAGTGTGATGCAGTGCGGCACCAAAGTTTCGAACGCCGAAGAGATTCAGCTGTTATCCGTCTCTTTCTCAGACTAACTTGTGTTTGCTTCAGTGTGACGTGAGAGTCCACACTCAGCAGGTGTCAGCAGTGTTTACCCAGCATGTGGCCAAGGACTGTGGGCTCTGCGGAGTGGGAGGGCAGCAGCATGATGCAACATAATGCAATTGTCTCATAGCATTATTAGGTGCTGCAATGCAACACTACAAACAACAAAAGTGTTACTCTGAAGTCCAACAGTGGTAGTCGAATTAAAGTGGAAACACATGTTATGATCCACAGGTATCTCTCACCTTTCTCCAGTTCTTCTAATTTTTGGGCTTTTCATTTACCTGCACCAGTGATGTCAGGTTGTAGTGATTGCCCCACCGTACCCACTTCAGTATGCATGTACTGTACCACCCATGCCTACACCAGTGCCTTCAGTTTTGCCTTCATCCACTCCTCCTAGGGGACTGTCAGCTTCAGCACCACCACCTGTTTACCACCACACTGGTCTGAGGGCCTATCTTGTCCGCACACCCAGCTGCCACACCGCTTTCGTCTGACATACATGCAGCTCGTCGACCTAAGCTCCCACTTCCTTCTTGACCGAGCCCAACCTCTCATCGCTCTTGACTTTGTTGAAATTGGTGGTTGGAATGCTGCCTAATCCTGCTTGGCCAACTGCCATTGCTCCCCTCAGAGCACTGCTGGGCTCAGCGGAGACTGGTCCGCTACCTGATGTGCCTTTTGCTTCTCTCCCGTCCTCACCTTAATGCTAGCCTGAGAGAATTTTACAAGCTTTGCTGTATGTACAGCACCTCCTAACCTTAATAAGGCTGATGAAGGGGGGCTTTAGCCATTTTTCTTACCATAGAGGGCAATGGGGCTATTTTTGGCTATCCCAACCACCTGAGAGATAACTGGTTATACTACTTTTTAATGGTAAAATGGTAAATGGCCTGCATTTGTATAGCGCTTTTCTAGTCCATAGGACCCCAAAGCACTTTACACTACATTCAGTCATCCACCCATTCACACACTGGCGATAGCAAGCTATATTGTAGCCACAGCTGCCCTGGGGCGCACTGACAGAGGCGAGGCTGCCGGACACAGGCGCCACCGGGCCCTCTGACCACCACCAGTAGGCAAACACGGGGTTAGTATCTTGCCCAAGGATATTTGGCATGCAGCCAGGATGCAGCCTGGGATCGAACCACCGACCTTCTGATTAGTGGCTGACCTGCTCTGCCACCTGAGCTACAGCCACCCCGTTTTTAACCCCGCTTCACTAGGAATTCATACAGTTTTCTGCTTTACACAGGATTTGAATTTTATTGGTAGTTTTGTTTTGTAGTCAACTGTCAATCATTCAGTTCTTTTCTTTTATGTTTTTGCTGTGTTTGAAGTGGGTTCCTGTAGAGTGCTGGCAACGCTTTTTACAAGACTCTGTATTGGTTTCTCTGAAGCCACTGGAACTCAAGTATCTCTAAGACAGAAGCGGAACCAGTTGGTCACCTTTCCTCTCTACGTGACCTTGATTTTTACAACTTTAAAACACATCTCAGCCCAAGTTGCTATCCTTTCTAAAAGATCTGAGAGATCCATCTGCTCCCAGTTGCTGCCCTTACCTTCTCTCTGATTTTAGTTTTTTAAACAGAGCAAAAGCATGTACTTCATGGAGTGTACATAAATACTACTGATATACTAAACATACTTCCATAAGACAGATGAAAGTTTGCCATTATATTAAGTATATCAGTACATATATAGTCTTGAGAGCCAGAACTGGTTATAGAAACAATTGTGTTAATGTAAAAATATCTCTGATTACACTATAGTCATGATTAATGAGCCGTCCTTGAGAGATTGTTCTTGAGAACACTTGTCATACTTGATCATCGCATCATTGTTGGTTTTAATGTTTGGTACCAAGTTCTGTCCTCTTTACCATGGCACTAAAAACACTGATTGCCTGGGTAACTTTGGAGGAATATAAAAAGCACATACAAGATAAATCTACGTGCATTTCATTTGCTAATGTCTGTAAACGAATTAAATTAATTCAGAAACTATGTAATTAACTCCAAGCAAAATTAAAGAGCATGAGTAACACGACATCTCTCTTTCCAAAGAAGGCAGTTGTCATGTGAGAAGGGAGGAAGCAGTGAGGCAGACATACATACACAGAAAGCTGTGGCTTCTGTAGTGTGCAGAGCTTTCTATCTGCCTGATACCTGGAGGCTTTGCTCTCTGTTCCAAATACATGTCAGCGAATCCACCATGAACTATAATCTGCCGGTTATGTGAGTTGTCCTAAGAGGGCTAGTGGATTAAGGCCCTTATGATAGCATGACTCCAATTTCACCCCCCGCAAAACTTTCCAATCCCCTAAACTCACCCAAATCCAGTTTACTGACTCTAGTATAAAATTGCAAAAGGTTCTAATATTAAAAACGGTGTCTGTCTTAGTAGAATATATCAATATATATATACATATATATATTTTTTAAACTTGAGGGGGAAATTGAATTTTTTCCAGACTTGTATCCATAAAGAGGCTGGAATAAATTTAGCTATCTGCAACTAGTGCTGTATTCAATCTGCTGTGTGATGGAGTTACATGTTAAAATCCAAATTGATGTTACTGTCTTTAAACTTTTTTTTTAATGCCCTATTATTTGGAAGCTCTATCCCTGTTCATGCTTCACAGAAATATAATATGAGAAAAATGTTTTTATCCAAGTATAGCAGTCTGGGAGTTAACAATAAGCCCAAATGGAGCATCACTTGTTGTGATTATGGGCAAAAACGGTGTAGCAAATGACAACTTTAATGCAACGAAGCCTCCAATAATCACAGCCACCAGCTCCCTCTGGGGAGAAATGGCTTATGTACAATAGGTATCGACACAAGTGTACTACATGGAGCATTTTCTTTAAAGTGCTATGAAAGCATAAAAATAAAAAATCAGGGTCAAACAGGATTGTATCTTGTTAGCTGCCTGGTTACCGCTTGAGTTTCCACAGCAACACATGACACACGTATGTTTCTTCAAGCATCTTTACAATCTAGAAAGTGCTCTTGTTTGAAAAGCGTGTATTCGTTTTCAGATATTACCTGCAGTAAAACTGTAACTGCAGCTCAAACCAACTTATCTGTTGGTTTAAATCTTTTGAAATGTGTATTTGTAAGAGATGCAAAAAGTCGTAAAACAGCACTCTGCCTTGTTATTAACGATCCTTCGTTTTGAGTGATGATGGTTTAAATGAGTAGCACACTCTTCCATATGTTACCCGTTAGTGAGAGTGACTCGCCACCAGTTCACTGATGGATAACGGGTGCAGGCTGTGAGAAGCGAAGCATGTCATTGGCTGGGCCAACCCGAATAAACGCAGGTCATCCAGATGAATGATTAAACAAGCGAAAGGGTGCTCTGGCCAATCAACAAATAATCAGCCTTTTAAATGACTATTATGCAAATTTTGCATCTGAGTGCATCAACACAGCTATATGAAAAGGATGCCTGAGGTTAATATTGAATTTTGTAAGGATATATTTGCTTTTAGGGTTCATGTAGGTCATAGGTGTCAAACTCTGGCCCGTGGGCCAAATTTGGCCTGCAGCCTAATTACATTTGGCCTGCGAAGCCATACCAAATTACTATTAGAGCTAGTATTATACAGCTAATATATATATCGTTTAGTATTAAGCTTTGCTTGTTCATTATTCAGTTTTTCAGCAAAACTTGTTTTAGTCCATAAGAAAAGATTCATTCTTATATCTGGAGGAAGTTTTTTTTTTTCAATAAATATTGTTCCAGATTGAATTTTGGCCCACTGTTTGACACCCCTGATGTAGGTGTACACAAAATATGAATCAACAGCAAAAACACATTTAAACTTTTAGTAGTATACGATCATTTGAATGTTATAAGAGTAAAAAGCAGTAGTAGTTATAGAAGGGAAAGTAGTGGGCTTAATGTGATTAAAATTTCTTGTGCTGCCGCCTAAAACACTTCTTTTAAATCATTCTGGATAAGAATGTAACAATGCAAATGCATCCAGATATGAGAAAGAGAAAAAAAGCTGTCTTTTTGCAGGCCTTCTGGCTCTTGTTTAGTGCTCAGCAAGTGTTTTCTGTCCTGGCATACACAGAACAGCAGCAGAACTTCACTTGGAGGACATAACTACTCACTAAATGTGTAGAAATTTGCATAATATGCACAGATACACAAGTTTGTTTGCACTTATGTAGCTCAGTAGAGAAAAGATGGTTCAATTGGACTTTTCAAACTGTTACGAGTCACCGAAATAACAGTCTCTTCTTGCAGTGGTTTTTAGAACAGTTTTCTGACTGAAATGTGAGTATTAAAAGGGTAAGTCTATGGGTTTTTACCCATAACTGACAACTGACAATAGATTTTTGTACAAATCAATGACATAATGTTTCAAAGAATTTTTTTTCTTTCATAATGAACGTGGTTTTGTATTTATTCACTAAAAATCACCTAAACTGCTTGCTTTCTGACAACAAAATCCACTTCTGATCAAACTGCAACTGAGTTGGGCCTGTGAGGGTCCGAGATCCTAGTGAGGTTTGCGCTCAGACCAACAGCGCGCAGCTCAATTGGCATTTGCCAAAGAGCACAAGAACTGGCAGTCCAAAAGTGGCACTCTGTTCTCTTTACAGATAAGAGGTTCACACTGAGCACACGTGACAGACTTGAAAGAGTCTGGAGACACTGCAGTGAACATATGTCGTTTGCTACATCATCATCAAGGACGTCTGGTTTGGCAGTGAGTCAGTAATGATCTGTGCTAGAAAACAGTACCTATTGTGACCCATTGGTACATCCTGCTGGGGTAGTGGGCACTTGGTTTTGCCTGATGGAGGACAATCCCCAGTCATATGTGGCCAGAGAGCGTAGGTAGTTCTGGATGACGAGGGAGCTTATGTCATTGACTGACCCTCGTGTTCCACGAACCTGAATCTAAAGAAGAACCTCTGGGACATTGTGTAACATTTCATCCAAAGCTAAAGAGCTCTACAGACTGTCCTGGAGCTCAATGATGTCCTGAACAAGGTCTGGGAGGAGATCTCTCCAGGACACCATCTGCCGATCTATGAGGAACGTGCCCAGGGGTTGTCGTGAGTGCATGCATGTGGGGGCCATACACACTACTGAGTCACATGAGAAACGCTGTGATTTTGGTTTCCGTGTATTATTACCTCATTGTGTTCTCACAAATTTTACAATATATATGAGTAAAGACTTTCAACTTAAATATTTCTTTCATCAAGGTGTGATTTACATATTCTATCAGTTTTTCAGAGCAATATTTCATTATGTGATATGCTGGGATGAAAACACTTTGAAACTACTGTAGCTCGTAATAGATGTAGGGGAAGAGGTTCATTACAAACTAATACATCATGTTGTAAAATCACATAATAATTGATCTGACAAAGTCTTTTATCACTGTCTTATTGTTCAAATAACAGGCTCACGGTGAGAAAGGGGTTCATAAACATCGTTTTGATCACCGACCATATCCTACCTGTCATTTACAGTTTCCATGCCAACTCCCACACCAAGCAGCATGCCTAACTGGACAGCAGCCACGTCATGGTGATTTATACAAGAAAAAAAATAAATCCAACCAAATAATGATCATTAAAAAAGTGTTATTTATCCAGGTATTTCAGCTTAATTAATGAAGGCACTAACTGCTGGGTACATGTATTAAGTGGCTTAATGGTCATTTGCAGGAATCCATTTTACTTTGTTGTTCCCCTGTTATATTAATGTACCCCATTTAGCTCATTCTTCATTAATTCATGTCTTGTGTCTTCAATCTTTTACATAATTGCGTCAGTGTGTGTCACTGAGAGTAAGCCTCACTCCATATAAACACATTTAATTGGCGTATCTCTTTGAAGCGAGCGTCAATTCAAAGCACTTTTTTGTGAATATGCACTAAAATAACCTTGATGCCATCAGCTCTAAACAAAATTCGATCCAGCATCCACTTGCAGACTTTAATTAATTTCATTTATAAGGGTTTGTGAAGCTGTGTCAGTTTGGGGGAAAATTTTAGAGTCTGTTCTCCACTATGTTCAGTCAGTCCCTGGCAGTCAAATACCGAGTACGTACTTTAGATGCCGACTTGGCACATCTCCAGGGTGTGAGTCTGTGTTTATGCATGTCTGATTGTGTATGTAGTGCTTCTGTATGCAGTTTTCTTGAATAGTTTGAAGGTTACTGATATAACCTACTTTCCTGCCTTGCTTACTTGTTAATTTTTGTTCTGGCTACTCTGCAGTATTAAATGGAGTAGTTTACCATTTTTGCTTTCCAAGATATCATTGTTCTCGTGACGTTGCGTTCAGTTCAGAGACGTATTTGGATGTGTTTAGTTGTTTAGCTAAGCTTAGCATAAAAGCCCAGGGAAAACAGTTGCCTGCCTCCAGTTAGTCTAAAGCATCTTCAAAAGATATCTTCATATTTAATCTGTATTGAACTATTCCTTTAACTTCCCTGCACCGTTGTCAGTGTGAGCCAAAGTTTCATGCAGCATGTTAAAGTTTAATGTGTGTATCGAGGACGGACTGGGATGTTTGAATTTGTTTGAATCAAACTGGTGCATTTGGATAGACTATCTAAAACATTATTTTTGCCGTTGTTGCTGTTGTTTAAGAAAATGTTCACGTTAGACTTTTCTTTTCTTTTCTCTTTTTTTTTAGGAAACTTGCCCTGTAATATCTTAGAAATCAATGTATATGTATTTAAGGGGAAAAAGAATTAACTTCTATGTAGCCTGAAGCCACACAGTGAAGAGTGAAGAGCACTGTTTAAAAAATGGAAGGTGTACTTGGACAAGCTTATAAATGAAGGCTGGAGGATAGTTAGTTAGTGAAGCAGGAAGTGCAGAAGTTTAGTAAGGAGGAAATGAGTTCAACTATGTTAGGACGAAGAGTGGAAAGGCAGTTTGTCCTGATGACATACCTATGGAGGCATGGAGATGTCTTGGAGATTAAGAGGATTCTGAGGAATGGAGAAGGTGTGTACTGGAACCAGTTTTGAAGAACAAGGCTGATGTGCAGAGCTGTGGTAACTACAGCGAGATAAAACTGACGAACCTTCCGCTCTTAAGTGAAGTAGTATCAACCTTGGTTCCTGGTCCAAGATCTTGCTGCTGTTATCTCTTTAACATCTTATAATCCTTTGTATCTTATTTTATTTAACATAAAGAAGCCCCTGAAAATATTCAACAGTTGCTTTCCTTAGCACTGCTCATGTGCTGCACAATATAAAAAACCTTACAACATCTCAAGTACATCTCACGGGCTCGTTGTTTGCCAGAAACCAAATATTGGAACGCTTTAGAAAATAATCACTCTGAGGCTAACTAATATTTCAGTGTGTACACGAAGCTCTAGGATTAGAATTTGTTTATAGTGAGTAATCAAAACCATGAAGCAGCATATTAATGACGACCCTTCAGCCACTTTAACCTGCTATGAGATTATATTTGTCTCTGCTCATCTGCAACCCTCGCCTTAAACATTACTGAGGGGATGTTAACATTCTCCGCTGTGTTAATGTGTTTATCCTAACCAACCCCTTTAGCACACCAGGTACCAGGTAGCCCAACTTGGATAATCCTGCAAATATAACTGCTGCTGTTTAGTTTTTCTGTTTACTAGTGAGTTATATTTTTGCTAACGTGCAATGTCTTTTAAACTTCGTACGTCCTCTTTTCATGGATGCCTGGATACTAAACTTTTATATACCACCTGGATGAGCAGCCAAACTGATTATTTTATTGAAGATGGAATAATCTGGGCAGTTTTTAACCCCCAGTGATGCTAAAACGAAGAAGAGCTTGGATGGCTAACGACGTCAGACCATGAAGCTATGGGAAAGAGCTGCTGAAGCTAGATTAAGAGACATGTTTATGAACCAGTGTTTGAGCTTAAGTAAGAAAAATGTTAAAGTGTAGACAAAAAGAGATTGTTTAACATGGCTGCTTTTCATAAGTAAGGGGCTTTGAGACTTCTTAATTGGCATAAGATTTGTTTTGCAGGGTGAAAGTGTGAGACTGGAGGTGAAAGCATGCCTCACACGCCAGAAGCGTGAGAGTTGGCAGCCCTGGTTAGACAGAATGTACAGTACACAAAATAGGACATTTTCTGAAGTAAAACTTTGGCTTTGCACTAACAAAGAAAACAAGAGAGAAAGAGAAGAGCATTTAAAGGCTTTAGAGAGAATATAAAAAGAGAAATTACGCCAGTAGTAACGAGCCAAAGTGGAGTGAAAAGATGGCGAATTCAAAGTGAGCATGCTTGTAATTACTTTGATGATGTGCTGCTTTTTTAAACAATAGGCAGAGACAGAGAAATGAGAGAAAATTATAAAAATAAGTGTGAAAGTGAAATTGATGTGTCAAAGTATGAAGAAAGGCTTGCATCTCGTCATCTGTCCTTTATGTGCTTTCCTACTGTATTTTTACTCCTTGTCTTTTTCATCAGCCCTGTGTCCTTTCTCTATCTCTTGTTCTGATATATAAAGCTTGCACATTACAAAAGGCTCAGAATAAAATCCTTTTCTTCTCCCGTTATGCCTCCCTCCCACTTTACATCTTCTCAACATTAGTTGTGCGTTGGCCGCGTTAAATCCTTCTTTTTGTCCTGTTGAGTCATCTGTTTTAAACGCTTCAAGTTCACCCAAATATCTGCGTCCGTGCACCTTCCCCATCACCACGTGCCACCATCCACAGCCTGTGTTACTCCTCTGTCTCTTACTTCTTACTGAGGCCCAAATCTTTTGCTCACTTCCAGTTTTTTTCTTTTTCTCCCTCCATCACCATCACTCCTAGCTGTCAGTGGCTGATCCCCTGATTATTCAGCACAGCAAAATAGGCAGTGATGATGCGGTGGTTAATAGTGTTGGTATAAGATGGGTTTTTATGGACGGGGTGAAGCAGAGGACAAGGGAAAGCCGTGGAACTCACTAGCATTTTGGCTCATTTGTGCAACTTTTCAGATGGATATGTGTTGAGCCCATGCAACAGCTATACAAATATTTTGTGGGATTGTTCAGTAGCCACTGATATGTTCAAGGTTAATCCACGTGCACTGTGCATGATAATTGTTTCCCCCTTTTTAAGCTTAGCTGCACTGGTTGGTTAGCTCCAAACATCCAGAAGGAAGAAACCAGCTGCCATTAAAATTATATGTGGCTCGTAATGCACCATTAAAGCTTCAATTTGCAACATCTAAACAGCATAGACTGAGGACAGTTATCACACAGAAATGCTTTGAGTGCTTGATTAATGACTTGTAGAAAATTGATCCTCTGGAATAATTGCTCAGTACTCAAAACAACTGCAATTATGTTTTTTTTCTTCTCCTTTGCCTTGGAAACAAATGAGGTTTTTTCAGAGAAGGACTCGTTCCCTCTCCAAGGAATAATAGGAATTTTCAGGAATAGTCAGCCAATTCAGACTCAGATGAACAGATCTTTGCTACCTTATAATCGCTCACTCTCCTGTGTACCATTTGTAGGAAATAGCCACAGGCCTTTATTGGGGGTTAAACACTGACTGATTTCCCCATTTTCTCATGTTTTTATGTACAACCAGCTTTTCTAACTAAGGCCTGAGAATGTGAGGGTTGTGTGTATTATCTTAGCTGTTCCTACGACTGCACTCTTGGACAGAGAACTCTGATGTTGTGCCTGGAATCTGCTGGAGCCACTCTTCCAGTTTCGGGTGTACAGCACCTAATGTCCCTATTACCACTGGGACTACTTTGGATTTTACCTTCACATCGGCTCCAGTTGTTCCTTCAGTCTCTGGTACTTCTCTGTTCTCTCACACTCTTTCTTCCTGATGTTGCTGCCCACTGGGATTGCCACATCTAACATAAATGCTGTGTTCTGTTCCTTCTCAACCACTACTATGTACAGTTTGTTGACCAACTTGCTGCCATAGCTGCTCAATGGTGTAATAGCAACACTACCATCTTTAGTGTTGGGTGGCTGTAGCCTACTAATCTTTCACTTAGTAGGTGATCTGCTCTACCTCGTGAGCTACAGCCAAGCCCAACTTTTGAAAAAATATTTAAAACAAACAACAACAAAAATTAGAAAAAAATATTTCTAGGTTTTGCACGTTTTTAATGTTCTTGTACTGTTTTCAAATAAATACAGTGTAAGGCTCAACCTATCTGAATTGTAACTCGCTCTCAACCATGGCAATCAAAAAGAGCATATTAATGCCTTAAAAAGTGTTCAGACTTGTGCAGCTGGTGATTGAGAGTCATATTATCCCCTCCATTTCTGCTCTTTTTACACGTGTTTCCTTCTCAGGAGTACAAACATGTACATGTAGCTTGGCTTGACTGCTGGTGATCTGCACAGACAGACTGACCTCAAACATCTTCTACGAGTGGCTGATTGATTGGTTTGCCCTTTGTGGTCAATCTGGCACCCCATTTTTTTGTGATAGTGTAAGGGCAGCTGGTTGTGGTGACAGCTTAACTGGACATCTCTATAGTGGATATGCTGCATGTGATGCAAATTCAGGCTTGATTTTATGCAGCGAAAGCCTGCTAAGCATTCTCAGCAATTCACAGGTGGCAAGTGAATATTTCCACTGTGGCCACATTGACAAGATTAAGCACCTTCCTCAAAGAACTATCTTAGTCAACTTTTTCCAAACAGACTTCCCCATGTGATGTTTGTGTTAAAATGATAATTTCGTTTTTGTTTGCAGCGCCTAGTTTGTCATTGATTTGTGTGTTAGAAAAAGATGAGGTCAGCACCGGCTTTGTGTGTCTGTTCGTGTCTCTCCGTGGGGGCATAAATTGCACCCACCTCCTGATTAACACAGTCAGCTTGCATGAGGCTGTCAGGTTGGAGGAATTTCAGTGGAGGGTGGAAGGGTTAGAGCGGTGCAGTGCTGGTTGTGACAAAAACTGTGGGTTTCGGCTGAGTGGCGGTCATCGGAATGTCATCCATACACCCACTCAGAGTGCAGGAGATTGGACGGTAGGAGCGGGGGAAAAGAGGATGTGGGGATTTTTCTTAAAGAAACGACACCAAGACGTGATGAAGAGGGAATGGGAGCAAAAGAAAAAAAAATCGTTACCGTGAGGAAAACAAGTCATGAGACTGTGGAGAGGAGGAGGAAGAAAAGCAGCTTCTCTCAAGAACAGATGAAAGAGAAGGAGAGATTGTGGGGAGGAGAAGAAGCATCTCGTGTCCTTATTAAAGAGATATAATTTGGCTTGCAGTGGGGAAAACGCAGAGAGAAAAAAGGGTGAGAGTGTATGGTTGCCAGGGACAACAGCCTAATGGAATCATACAGTCATGCGCTCACCCCCTCCACCCCACTGCCCTGCCTTTGTGGATCTGCTTTTGATCCTCCTGCACCTTTAAAACCACTTCTCATCCTCCTCACAGCATCTCTTGTTATCTCTCACTGCTCTCATTCTGCCTTCTTACGTGCGTTTACATTCAACATGTCTGTTCATTAATGCATTTTATTCTTCCTCTGCATTATCTTTTATGGTCCAAGTTAGTGCTGTGCGATACTGCAGATTTTAGTATGGATTTCATACCAAGTGAATACAGGGCCAGTATTGCCAATACCATACCAGTACAGATGCTTTTAACATAAGGCACCTTCTGTGTGTGTCATGGTGCATGAAATGCATGAAAATAATTGAAATCATCAATTAGCCAATTTCTGAACACATTTTAATGAACACTGAATCTCTGTGATTTTTACTTTCAACAATAATTAAACACACCTTTCAGCTTTTCATGAATCTAAATGCGCTTGTCTTTAAAGCACTTTGGGTCAACCTCTGCTTTTTAATGTGATATAGGCTATAAAAAACAGAAAAGTCCACAAAAAAGATTTTCATGGTGCATGTTTGAAGTATATTTCCCCCAACAAATCCAGTTTATTTAACACAGTTCAATGAGTTACATACTTAGAGGATACTATTGATCCTATTCCACAAGTATCAATCCAATACTGATACCAGTAGTGTTAATTTGGGTTGAACCCAGGAGTGTATAGGCGTTGGCTGAATAGCAGTGGTGTTCACCTTGTGGTGTCGGTCAGAACACACAGGACGCACAGATAAAGGTTATACCGTCTTTACTGTGATTCCTCAGCTTAACAGCACAGTACAGCAACACAGTAATGCAACCACAGGCTTACAGAGTGGTGAGGGGTGTGGGTGTGTGTGGTCTGTGAACAGAACATATACAGAATACTGAATGTAATAAACATCTAAGTCATGAATTATGATGCATTAGCGTTCTTCAAATCTAACCAGAACTACAAATGGGAATTCCTATATGAACATCTACATGCACGAGTTTCATACACTACTCCCAAACCCTTACAGTACATGACATTGATTGCCAATACACCCAACAACAATATATCACAAACACCAAGTGTTATGAGTGGCTGTGTGCACACAGGAATAGGACCCAAGGTGCAGACTCCGGAGACAATCGTGAACTCAAAATGGCTTTTATGTGATACTCAAAATATATCATAACTGAAAAAACTCAAAATAAACTTAAACTGGAGGAATGACAGAACACACAGCAAGGTAAACGGTAGATCGCGACACGGACACAGAGAAACACAGGGCTTAAATACACAGAAGGAGCAATCAGGGAATGAGTAACAGGAGGAAAACACAGCTGGGACAAATCAGAACTGACGAGACCAAAGAAGCGTAAACTGAACACACTGAGATAAGACAGAGACCTTCAAAGTAAAACAGGAAACACATAACACAGACTCACATGCAGGCACTACAGAGGGAACAGAGACGTGGGACCAGGGCAGACACAAACACAGACTGAACACGGGGATATAGGAACTAAGGATACACAGAGACGCGAACTAGACAAGGGGATACAGGTGATAGGGGAGACAGAGCAACTAAAGAAGACAGAGACATAAACCATAAGACAGAACTCAAAGAAACCAAAGACTAGAAAGTATAAATAATATAATAAACTCAAAAACCCTGGGTCAACGACCCAGGCATCCTAACAGTACCCCCCCCTTAAGGGCTGGTTTCCAGACAGCCCAAACCAAAACACCAAAACAAAAAAAAACAAAAACAACCCAACCAGGGTGGGCGGCGGGGGAAACAGGATGGAGGGCTCGAAACAAAACCAAACAAGGAGCCAGAAACAAAAAAAGAACAAACAATGGAGCCCGGAAAGCAACAGAACAAAACACAGGAACAATGTCCAAAACAACAGCACCAAGGCCCAGGCATAGTCCAAAAGCAAACAAACAAAAGAGCTCACGGAGCAGATCAGGAGGCCGGCCGGGCGGGAGGCACCGGCGGCGGAGCAGATCAGGAGGCCGGCCGGGCGGGAGGCACTGGCGGCGGCGTAGTTCAGGGGGCCGTCCATGACGGCAACGACGTCCAGTCATCAGCCGGACAGGACGTGCAGGACGAGCAGGACGTGCAGGATGGGCAAGACGTGCAGGAACAGACAGCACGGAGACCTCAGAAGCAGACGAAGCTGAACACTCGGAGGCTGGACCAGGCGGAGCTGCAGAGGCTGAGGCTGGACCAGGCGGAGCTGCAGAGGCTGAGGCTGGACCAGGTGGAGGAGCCGGTGGTGGCTGAACGGCTACGCCAGAACCATCAGCAGACACTGGGACGTGCTGACTGGGTCCTCCCGAACCCCCAGCTGACGAGGCGGGTGGCTGAACAGGCCCCTCGGACCCTCCAGCGGAGACGGATGGCTGAACGGGCCCCTTGGACCCGCCAGCGGAGACGGATGGCTGAACGGGCCCCTCGGACCCTCCAGCAGGAAGAGACGGCTGAAGCGGTTCCTCGGACCCTCCAGCGGAGACAGGTGGCTGAACGGGCCCCTCGGACCCTCCAGCAGAGACAGGTGACTGAGCAAACAACTGAGGCGGTAACTGAGCAGGTGACTGAGCCGATAGGTGAGCTAATGTCTGAGCTATGGAGAGAAGTTTAATATGTATCGACTGTTCTAAAGATGGTAGTAATGGTGGGTAAGGCGGTGGATTAGCAGTAAGCTGAGCTAGTTCCCCTGAGCCTCCAGAACCTGAAGAAAACTGCTGGACGGGCTCACCTGAGCCTCCAGCGAGGTCAGAAACAGGTACCTGCCGAACACCAGCCACTCCCACCCGAGGAGAAGGTACGGGTGCCGGAGCTAACTGGTTCCTGGTCATCCTCACCCTGGGAGCCGGGACAGGCACCGTCAATGGCTGGGCAGCTGCTGTCCCCACCCGAGGAGCTGGTACGGGTGCAGCGACAGGCAGAGGCTCAGCCGGCCTGGACACCGGAGCAGGGACCAGCTGGACCTCAGCCTCCCTCACCTGAAGCACTGAAACAGGTGCAGGGGAATGCTGGGCCCGAGCTGCCCTGGGATTAGGAACACAACGGTGCGAAGGAGCAGGCTCAGCAAACACAGACTCCTCAAAAATGTTTTTTAGCTTCCTACCACCACCACGTCTAACAGTCTTAACAGTGTTCACAGTCTCAGAATTTATAGTGTTCACATGATTGTCTTTTTCCCGCTCAGAGGGAGCAGAATGAAAACAGTCATTATAACTCACCACGGGGAGTAGCTCAGCAGAGACAGAGTGGCAATTGCGTGAGCGTCGCTTTCTCCGGGAAGTGGGAGGTGGCGAACTGGGCTGCGAATCCTCCAAAAGACCGGGCTGCGATGAGGAAGCAGTGAGTTTGTGAAGCTCAGAACGTGGCAGACCCAAAAACAGAGCGAAGGACTGCAGCGGAGTCTAACGTCACATAATCACATAATCTTTCTTCCTCCGCCGCTTAACCCTCTTGTCGGACTGGTAATCCAGGGGTGAAGGCGGAGGTGTAGCGACTGGAGAGAATGAGTACGTGCTCAACCTGATCGCCCGAGGCATAGGCGCTGGCTCGGCCGTAGCCATGGCAGTTTGGAGGCTGCGGGGCCCTCCCAAAGCCAAACGTGATCCATAGAAGGGTGACTGGGCATGTTTAGCCTCCTGCCTCACGCTCTCCTTGAGGAAGGCAGAAACTGCGGGTCGCCGATACCACACGGAGTCTGCTGGGTCCATGTTCTGGTCGCGATCTTCTGTTATGAGTGGCTGTGTGCAGACAGGAATAGGACCCAAGGTGCAGACTCCGGAGACAATCGTGAACTCAAAATGGCTTTTATGTGATACTCAAAATATATCATAACTGAAAAAACTCAAAATAAACTTAAACTGGAGGAATGACAGAACACACAGCAACGTAAACGGTAGATCGCGACACGGACACAGAGAAACACAGGGCTTAAATACACAGAAGGAGCAATCAGGGAATGAGTAACAGGAGGAAAACACAGCTGGGACAAATCAGAACTGACGAGACCAAAGAAGCGTAAACTGAACACACTGAGATAAGACAGAGACCTTCAAAGTAAAACAGGAAACACATAACACAGACTCACATGCAGGCACTACAGAGGGAACAGAGACGTGGGACCAGGGCAGACACAAACACTGACTGAACACGGGGATATAGGAACTAAGGATACACAGAGACGCGAACTAGACAAGGGGATACAGGTGATAGGGGAGACAGAGCAACTAAAGAAGACAGAGACATAAACCATAAGACAGAACTCAAAGAAACCAAAGACTAGAAAGTATAAATAATATAATAAACTCAAAAACCCTGGGTCAGCGACCCAGGCATCCTAACACCAAATCGTTTAGCTTACAGCTAGCAGGTATGTAGCATAACAGGTAGCATTGGTAGCATGAACTAGCCACATAGCGAACAGGTCGATACACATTGCACTTCTACATCCACTAAATGTCTAATTGGCATAAAAGACTAAAACTGTCCTTTTCAGGCATGGCTCCACATCTACTCACAGTTCTTTAGCGACGCACACAACTCACACCGTGTGTAGACATCCCCTGCAGAGTCAGTCTGCCAGGCGGCTCTTGCTATGTGTTAGCTCCAACTCTGATCACTGGAACATGTGCTCAATAGTGCAACTGTGCTCTCTCGCCACAAGGGCCCCCCCCCCCCCCACACAGCTGACAGCCTTTCCAACAAGTAGCATTAAATACATTATTAATATTTGGATTGATCTGCCCACCTTTCATCCAGGTACCTCATTGCCTCAGGTAAATATTGAGCTTGCCAGCTTTTTGGGCTCTCTTATTTGACCTTTATTAACTCAAGCCAAATGTACTGTGCAGCATAATTCTGCCTTTGCACTTGTAGTTGTAGTTTCAGCTCTTTGACCACATTGATGTACTCAGGGAGTCATTGACAACAATGCTATACAATACTATGGCACGAAAGCCTTTTCACTAGACCAACATACTTGGAAAAATGAAGTTGGATGATAAAACTATTACCCTCAGTCTATTCTACACATCCATCTATGTGTACAGACAGACAATGTAGTTTATCATAATTGCGCTTGCACAAAATGTTCCTGTTCAGTGAAAGATTAATGTTCTCCAAACCTTATTAATATATAGAGGAGAGGATAAAATTAGGAAATACTATTTCCATTAAAATGTTTTATGAGTTCATGTCTGTTGACCATTCATAAAATACTGATCTTTTCCCATTTATTTTTCTTCCAAATGAATTGTCGGATAAATTGACTGAAAGAGAAAGAGAGTGTGTTTCATCAGTTGCACCTTACTGGGGTTGGATTGGGCCCCCTTATTGTTCAGAACTACAGACTACACTCAGTTTGTTGGGTTCTGGGTCATTTTACCTCAACAACGGCCTTAATATTCACGTAGCACAGATTAAGCTAGGTGTTGGAAACATTTCTCAGAGCTTCTAGTCCATATTTGACATGGCAACGTCACACAGTTGCTGCAGATTTGTGGGCTGCCCATCCTTGATGTGAATCTCTCATCCCACTGTATCCCAAATGTGCATTAGGCATTAGGCAAAGTCATGGTTATGGGAAATTAAGTAAGCATAGTTTCTTCGGGGCAGCCTGGCAATGCTGTTGTTGTCACTCTCGCTACGAGGTCCAAGAAAAACTCAAGAAGGTCCTGGGCTCAATGTGAGGGTCTTTCTGTGTGGAGTTTGCATGTTCTTCCCATGTCTGTGTGGGTTCTCTCCGGGTACTCTGGTTTCTTTCCACAGCCCAAAGACATGGAGTTACTTTAGTTAGGTTACCTGGTGATTCAAAATCACCCAGATTGATGTGAATGCGAGTACAAATGGTTGTCTGTCCATGTTAGTGACCCGACTGGCGACCTGTCCAGGTTGTACCCCGCCTCTTGCCCTATGGCACAATGGTAGGGTGATAACCTTGAGTGCAGCTGGGCTGAGGGTTAAGGCGTCTGGCTAAAAATGCACGCTTACGGTTGTGTGGATCCTCAAACATTAGCTCAAACATTACATCAGTTAATTGAATAGAACATCGAGATTCATTTAATTAATATGCTAGCAAAATATAAACCTATGAAGAAGCAAGCCAAGCCACAATAATATTAATATATAATCACGTACCTAAATCTGAATGCAAACAGATAAACATTTCATATAAAATAATGTGGGTAATTGGGCTGAACGGATTCTTCTCTTGTACGGCCTCGCGCTGTGGTACCACATGAAAAAACATGAGCCTTCCACTCACATTATGCCAGTTAATGATCAGTTTTCAGAAGTTTAGATGCTACCACTCCGAGCCATGTAATGGCCAATTAGGAAGTCTCTAAATACAGAACCCCTGATTTGCTTTGATACGATTCGCTGACAGCTAAAGAAATTATATATCAACCAGCAGGAACTGGGTTTTAGATCAATTGAATTCGAATGTTATTAGCACTTTCATTTCCTGATCTTGAACTTTTCCAGCATTTGTTGCAGTTATTTTCTCATAATTTAACCTTTTTTTTGTTGCTCGTATTTGAAGTTACTGTAAATCTTTGTAAATCATTTAATAGTGCATGGATAGGTCTTCATTTCAGGTACTTTAACAGCTTGCCCTCACTTTTGAATTCTCTCAGTCTTCATTCTCTCTGAGACTCCATTTGAGTTTTTCCCTCTTGTCCTTCACTGTCCATCTTCCCTTTCATCCGTCTGTGCTGCATCTCACCATTTTTCTTCTTCTCCCTCTGTTCCTTGATGGATTGTGGCCCCCGAGCTGACTGTTGGGCACTGCGGCGGATCAAAACATAATTTTCACCCATTTATTTTAGCCTGAATCCACACTCTCTTTTCTCCCATCCTGTGCTGGAGTTCAGATAAAAAACTGGCCTATTTTTCCCATCATACACACTCTATCACCTTTCTCTCCTCCCACTTATTAAACACCTTGTTTTAATTTGCCTTCTATTTTGTTACACTTTCTTTAGAGTTAATAATCTAGGCCCTATGAAGCTATATTTCCTACGCTGTTTCTAATTTACACTAAATAAAAGTGCATGAAACCTGTGTTCCTCTTTTCGCATTCTGCCTCGATCACACACAAGATTTATGATTTTCCCCCGTTTTTGTCGTCTGTCGTCGGTTTATATTCCTGCTTCTGCCACTCCCACTTTGTCAAGGCCACCATCTTCTTGAGGTTACAGGCAGTAGTCTCCTGTTTCTGACATTTAACTTATTATTCCCTCTATCTGCCAAGCCGATCCTCCCTCTTACCCCTTCCTTTCTTCTCTCTCTTTTCTCTGTCACACACATGCACCCACCTCCTGACCCTGTCTCTTCTAACCTTTACATAAAGCCAGAGGATTTGCACGCAGCTGGAAAAAAAAAAGATATTCAGCTTCGTTCCCTCCTGAAAACACTTAATATCTCCGATGCTGCTGTGGTCCCACCCCTTTAACACCAGATGAGTTGGCGCCGACCTGCATCAGTGCACTCTGACATTTATGTGGGCCAAGTACCTTTTTTTTTCATTCCCCAGCAGATGCATTTTTGTGTGTGGTGTGTTTGTACGGCACAGGATGGTGGTTAATCCTTTTCTTTTTTTTGTGTCACTCCATGCAAGCTTGGATTTGTGACACAATCGCCCAAAGTACGACATAAGACATAAGCATTACATACTGAAGATCTGGAAGAATATAGGTAATAATTATTGTAAATGTAGACGTGTCTGGGCCATTTCCTTTTCAGTAAGTGCCTGAAAAGGAAAAAGCTCCTTGAACTTGTAGGAATTCGTGAGTCATCACTGGTCAACAGAACAGTGGGCTTCCTTTCGCTTAACAAGTCATTCATTTAACCCAAATGGGATGGTAAAACAGCGTCATCCTGGCAACTGTAACTCATATGACTTGTAACACCTTTACAGGGCACCACCAAATGATGATTGATGGCAAAAACAGATATCAAATCAGAAATTAGCTTTGAATTTGGAGAGCAGTCATAATATTATTTGCATAATTTGTTGTAATGTTCCACATTTGTATATGTTGCTTTAAAAGGCTTCATTGTTTTAACTCCTAGCATAAGCACTGGTTGCTAATAATAATTCCTTGATTTATGAAAATGCTTTATTATTTAGGTTTACACTGGACTGTGTTTGAAGACAACATTGTAATCTGTAGTGAAAGTAGGGGGCAGGTGGAAGTGAGCCTTAAAAGGTGGAGGCATGCCCTGGAGAGAAGAGGAATGAAAATCATTGGAGGCGAGACAGAATCCATGTCTGTGAATGAGATGGAAATGGGGGAAGATGCCGAAGTAGAGGCAGTGAAGATAGGCAGAGATGGAATACCTGGGTAAACTATCCGAAGTAACAGACAATGCACAATGTGTAAAGAAAAGAGTGCAGGCAGGGTGGAGCGGGTGGGGACGAGTATCAAGGGTGATTTTTCACAGATGATAGCAGCACCAAGGGGTGGTTTACAAGATGATAGTGAGACCTGCTATGATGTATGGTAGACTAGCAAAGAGATATCAGGCAGAGCTGATGATGTGAAGATTTCCACAGGGACTGACCAGGTGGTGCTGGAAACAAGTTTATCACAGGCAGAGCTCTGGCCGAGCAGTTTGAAGACAAAGTTAGAGAGGCGAGGTTGTTCAGAGCAGGGACTGTGGATGTATCGGAAAAAGGATGTTGAGGATAGAAAGTGAGTCGGTTTGCTTATGCAAATATATGTTCATTCATTCATTGTCTTTGTTCCAGCAGAAATACACAAAGAAAGTGGCTTTTGACGTATGGTCAGTTACACTGGTGCAGTTTTGGGGCATTGCAATCAACAGTGTCACTTAAATTAGATGTCTGCTGTTTGGTCTGCGCTTCCACAGGCACCGTTGGTTTAGAAACTTATTCCTCATGAAGAAAGCAAGACAATCAGCGATTGATCTATTTTACTTGAGCAAGGGAGGCCCCGGTCGGTGTCTCAGAAAAGCACTCTGGATCCAACCACAGACGACCTCGACTCTGGCCTCCACTTGCCGCCTTTTATTGAAAACAGTTACAATACACACAAGCACCTCCCATTGTAAAACCCCCCTATGGTTACAAAAGATAAGGCACTATGTGTGTACGTGTAAGCACGTGTATGCATGTGCGAGAATGTCTGTGTAGGCGTGTGTGTGTGTGTGTGTGTTTGTGTGTGAGTGTGTATGTTTGTGTTTGTGGTACATTTGTGTGACCTCCTGCCCACAAAAGGATCATAAAAGCAGGAAGCAACAAACAGAACCTTCAGATAGGATGTGCCTATAATAAAACACTTCAGCCTCCCCCACCAACAAACTGGCTGGAGAGGTGGTCAGAGACAAAGGAATGTCTTTGATCTGCTGCTTGAACTAAGACTTACAAATTTAAGTAACACAATGACAATATTTAACAATTTTTTCTGTTATTTCAACACCCCAAGAAACCAGTATCAACGTACATTTCTATCCCCAGGGATTGAAATGTAAGCCCTCGGGGAAATAATTATTTGATCCCCTCCTGAATTTGTATGTTTGCTCACAAAGGAATGAGCAGTCTCTGATTTTTTATGGTAGTTTTGTTTTTAATGGATCATAATTATTTCCCCCACTGTACCTATGTGTACCTTCATAGAAAAGTTATGTATATGTTCACGTGCAGCAAAATGTACATATTTGTGTTGTAGAATTAAGTAGGAAATATCAGGAGACAAATAAAGAATGAAAATTAGGTAAAACTGAATTCTATACGCTACTCACCTCACATCATAGACATACATTTGAACCTTGCTAAGGTCTTTAAAGTTGGCTATATGTGTGAAAGATGAAAGTTTGAATACTCAGTAAAAGTATATTATGCCAGTCAATGTCCAGGTGAATTAGTCAAATTAATACTTAGTAAGAAAAGATAATAAAGACTCAGACTGCTGGCTTACTTGTGGTTCCTGTGGTATTTCAAATTAGAATGGGAGGCAGAGGGCTCAGCTTTCAGGCCCTTCTTCTCTGGAACTAAGTCCCAGTTTGGATTCAGGACTATCTCTCTACTTTATATTAGGCTGAAAAGTATTACTGTAGGCTCTCCACCTTATAATATAAACCACCTTGTGGATACTGCTGTTGTAATTTTGTGTTACATAAATAAAATCGAATTGAACTGAATGCGAATTTATCTGAAAAAGTAAGGCTGTCTTCAAAGATGCTGTACATTCCACACTTATAATTAGACTTGATTTAGTTATAATCTGGTATGGAATTTACTAATAAACATCAAAAAGTGTTTGACCAAACAAAAATGTTCAATCAGGAAAAAAGGGCTCTTGGTATGTGCACCTAATCAAGTCATTCTGGTTAATTAAAGGTTTGCATTGATTTGATCTCTATCTATGGCTGCCTCTGTCCCTTGATGTTTGTCTGACTTGAAAGTAATTTTCACTTTTATTAACACAGCCTTGCTCCTCTTTTCTCATTCTCATTTAACAGTCAAAGCTCTACTTCTGAGATCTCTTGCCTCGGCTAGCAGAGAAAGAACCATTTGCTGGAACAACACCTGTTTCCCTGTCTGTGTGGACACGGGAATCCAGCTGGGCCACAGAGAGTTTTCCACAAACACGTGAACAAGCTGAAATCCATCCATCAGTAGAAAGGACAGTTTTTGAGGAGCTCATTGGCATTTAGACCTGAGGAGTGACACTCCACGCAACCGACAGTGTCCTCAAGTGGGAAGGACTCTACTGCTCTTTGGAGCTACTACAGTAGAGGTGAGTGAGTCAGTTCAAATTGTCCTCCCTTATATGAAAACCCCTTACACTGTAGTGTAGAACAACTGTCATTTTAACTCCTATTCAGTTCTAGTGAGGCATGGACTTTCTAATAAGTCCAGTGCTTTGGGCTGGGTTTGACGGGGCAGCCAGGCTTAGCTGAAGGCTCACCCACTGAAGCACTTTCCAGCAAGAGCACTTGACAGTACCCAGTGGTGTTTGACTGTGAAAAGCAACCATATGTGAAGGATTTTTTATTTTATTTTTTTCAGATAAAAAATGGTAAGACATTTCTAGCCAAACTAGCCTGGCCGGCAAAACAGGATGTCTGTTGCCATAGCAGCAGGTGCTAATCCATATGCATGGCTGGAATGAGCTTTTTGGGAAGGTGTGCTGAGGGAGACAGCTGTGCAAGACTTCTCTGGCTTAATACGTTTCCTGAATCTGTCATTTGGGTGGAAGTGGATGTATGGCTTTTACTCAGACTCGAGTTGAAGTTTTGTGCACGATGATGAAATCTGCTGCCATTTACGAGACGAATACCGAAATGCTGTGTATACAGTTGAATTCTTGTGGTTTTGGCTGAGCATCCTCTGTGCTGGCTATGATGTCCCACTTCTGGCAGCATGCTGAAGGTTCCAGAGCTGGAAGGGTTCTTCTTTTAGAGACATTACTGGGTTAAAATCTGTCAGTGCAGACATCGGCTCTGTACTAGTTCTGCAGGGGGGAAAGTGGAAAACTTCTTTTTCTTATTAGTTCATAAGTAAGTTTGTCATTAGATAGCAGTGTCTTTAATTATTGCCACTGAATAGTTTGGATACACATACTGAAATAATATATTAAAATAGGCTTGAATAATAACACTAATAACACAAAATTCTACCACGTTACATCAATTCTGAGAATTTCAACTTGTGCACTCCAAAGTTTGCAAATCTTAACATCCACTTTGATAAAACACAGACTGTCTGGTTATTTTTTTTAACTCAGATTATCTGTATAGTAGTTTCTGCTGGTATTCATGATATCGTGAGCAGCCAGGCAGTCATTTTCTTTGCCCTTTCGAACAGCTCAGGCTTGGGAAAGAAGTTGATTTGAAAAATGTGCATATCTAACTTTACTTAACATAAAAAAGACTATCCTGGCATGCTATGTATGTAAAGTGTGAATTTGCATTTTGAATTGCTCACTTTTAATTAAAATGATGAATGAATGAAGAGATTGGCAGCGGTGGAGTTCAGTCAGTGAATCCACACATAGTTATTCCAAGCGAATGCCTCCAGGGCTGAAAAATGAAGCCAGTGCACAAATGCCAAAACTGCAGCTCCTCGTGTGCACACTTAGGTGAAGCAAGTGAGTAAGGCAAGTTCATTAGTAGGACTGTTACAAAGTAACCCAGAATATGTTCTTGTTGGCGGTCATTTTGTTTATTAGTGGGATTGTTGCAATGACCGGTCTCACACACTTAGGACACTCTTAATTTGAAAACGGTGGCTCGTTCTTGAGCTGCTTTCAGATTTGTACAATTTTGTACAGTTTCTGAGATGTGCATTTAGCTTTGAATGGGGACCTGGGCTGCTGCTTTGGTAGTGTAGTTGTAAAGCCACCACTCATTTCGTCTTCCTTTGTAGGCTGAAGGTTATGAGTTCAAGTGCAGCAAGGGATGCTTTTCAGATTCAAGCAGCATAGAGCTATGTGCTGCATGAAATGACATTACAGTAATGTTATTGACAGTGTGTCACTACAGGGTGCAGCACTTCTCTCAAAGAGAGAAAAGAGGGGGTTTTCTCATGTCACGCCTCCCTAACGTTAGTATCATATGTAGGTTGGATCGTCACCATAGTCAGGCTGTCACGGTTTGTGGCACAATTACCACTGACTCATGTGGGACATGCAAGCCTGGACTGTTGTGTGTTGTTGGTTGGCTTAGTGGGTTAGTTCCTGCTCTAAAGCCTTTCAGAAGCTAAAGGTTCACAATTCGACCACAGTTTGCAACAATTTTTTTCACCATGCTCTCTTTCTCGTTATGAACTTACAGTATGATTAATAGAAACACACATCAATTTGGGAAATGTTTGCCACTTTATTAGGCACAAATGTTTTCACTCTACACAAACAAGCTATTTATCTAGAACGTTTTACTCCCATTGACAGCATGCCACAATCCAAATCCGCAAGTAGCTAATCCCACTGCAATTTCTCCCAGAATTGCAAATTCTAGTTAATAGTGCGAATCCCAGTATATGTTATTCACCTCTGCCATTTTGTTTATTATTATTATTAGTGGGATTGTTGCAAAGCAGCGATGCCAGTATATATTATTTGTTTCACCACAGTCTGGCTGTTCCCCTCATTGGTACACTTACCACTGCCTCATGTCTGTTTTGTCAGCGGGATGGTGCATGTCACCCCAATAGCATAGTGGGTGCATCCCTCATCCTGCACGATCTCTGGCACTTTATTAGGCATACCTGTTTTTGGTCTAAACAAACATGCTATTTATCTACAACTCTTTGCTCCCATTCACAGCGTGCCAAAGTTCAAGTCCACAAATAGCTATATTGCCACCACAATTTCTTGCAGTTTATTAAGCCCTTTTCACAGACATGCAGTCACAACGTGCTAAACACAGAAAGATTTTTAAAAAATAAGAACATTAAATACCATAATAACAATTAAAATCTACAATAAGGCACAATAAACAGGTAGTTTTAAAATATATAATTATTATTTAATAAAAAATCTCACCAAAAAGCCTGTTTAAAAGCCAATAACTGGCAATAAATGATGTTTTTTTTCTTTTTTCTTTTTGCTATTGCTGACAAATACTTTGTGAAATTGTAATATTCTATTAGTCACTAAGTTAGTTACCTAGTCACGAGTTCTCACTCTGTACAAGTCACTGACCCTGGATCCAGCAAAACAGCCCCAGACCATCACACTTCCTCCTTCATGTCTGGCAGTTGATGCCACACACTATGAAATTATCCTTTTGCCTACTCGATGTCGATCCAGTGGCGGTGTTTCAGGGCCCAGGAAAGCCTCTTTGTCTTATTCCGACGTCTTAGCAACAGGGATGGGTATCGTTTAGGTTTTATCCGATACCGGTGCCAAACCGGTACTTTTGAAATGGTGCCAGTGCTTAAACGGTGCTCAAACCGGTGCTTAAAGAATGGAAAACACAAATGTTGTCCAAAACCTCTCATGTTTAGCTGTTTTTTTGTAAAAAGATAACAATGTTAGCTTTTTCTGCAGCTATAGGGCATCTATGGTATCACTCTTGGCTGGAAGCAGTGCTTAAACAATGAAAAAAACACAAACTTTATCCAAAAACCTCTCATGTTTAACTGTTTTCCACTTTTTCTTTGGTCATTTTAGCTTTTTTGGCCAGGATGAAGGGAGTTTCTGCCATCAAACAAGAAGACAGCCGCATGTAACTACGACGTGTTTGCTAGTTCACCTTACGTGCATTAATGTAATAACGTGGTTAGCCTACTCAACGTAAATTGCACGCGAACAACATTAAGCTACTCACCCAGAGAAGAACAGCTGCTGCTGCCATCATCATCCATCATCATTTCTGCTACACTGGCAGGGCTAGGGGCCAGGACTCTCCTCTTCGGGTTCTTGGGGGATGTTGCTAACTCTGTGTCGATAACAGGCACCACACCCGCAGTAGATGTGCTCGGTGTGAGGTCTTGCAGCAAGGTGTCAAATACGGTGCATTTCTCAGCTTTTAAAAAAACACTATGCGTCGCTAAGTGTTTCATCAGATTCGAGGTGTTACCTCCTTTGCACAGTATCACCTTAAAGCACTTGTTACAGGCTGCTGAGTTTGCATCTGTTGCTGTGAAGTACAGCCAGACTTTGACCACTTCACCTTGGGCATTTTTAATCTGTAGCTCTGCTCTAAAAGAACGTACGTACCTGGGCCCGCCTACTATCCTCGGAAAGGTAAAATGATTAGCTAGAATCCAAAGTGTATGACATCTCAGAAAAAAAAGCGCCGAAATAAAGCACCGACATGTGCGCTGCTTTTCGGTCTGTTACTACCGTTTATGTCAGAACCGATACCAGTACCCATCCCTACTTAGCAATGGCTTTCTTGCTGCAACTTATCCTGTCAAAACTGCAGCTCGAAGTCTTCTCTTCACAGCTGAAACTGGGACTTACTACGACTGCTGTCGTCCTGTGAGCCACCTATCACGCTGTTAACTCTCAGAAACTTGGCCTCTGATTCAGTTGTGGCTTTGGGTCTACCAGAACTCTTCCTCTCAGAGTTTGCCACAGTTTCTCAGTACCTTTTGATGGTGAAGAGAACTGTACTCACTGACACCTTGACTTTCTTTGCAGTTTCTCTGTAGGAAACACCTACATTTTCAAGTGTTATGATGCTCTGTCTCTCTTAAATTGTTAATTGCCTTTTTCTCACCAGTTTTGTAGCAACATACAAGCGGCAACTACTTTCTGCAGTACAATACTGTCCAACTGATGGTCACCAGGGTTTGGTACCACAGTGTGTTCCAACACTGCTTTTATGCAGACAGAGGAGATTATAAGTAATCCAGAAAAGTTGGAACACCTGTAGAAATTAGTAGCACCAGCTTTCAAGGCTTGATCAACCTCCATTGCTCCAGAACAGATTTAAATTGTTAACCCATTTCGAGTTCCGTGCAAAAGGCCTTTTTGTATAATTCTGAAATGTACATTATTTTTTAGTTTTGGGTAACCTTCCCTTTTGTTTTTTGTTTTTTTACTTCTGGCAGTTCACCACTTACCTTTCTACCATTTCAGGGTATTCATCGGACTTAAACGACTTGAATTGCAATAAATAACTTTTCAGAAACTGCTGATCTACTGGGATTTTCCCAAGCTACCATCTCAGAGAGCTGGCTGCAGAGTCCAAAAAAGAAAAAAATATCCAGGATGTGAGTTGCAGATCTCTGGGCAACTGTACCTGAACGGACAACATGTTGACTTTGACGCAGACGGGTTACAGCAGCAGAAGACCACATGGGGTGCCGCGCCTGTCTGCTAAGAACACAAAACTGAGGCAACACCAAAATTTTACAACGCAAAATCTAAGGACATAAGCACATGTAAATATTTAATACCTAGAAAAACTCAATGTTTCTTGACTGACATCATCTCTCATTTTATCTAATAATAGCCTTTGATTGTGCTTGAAATTCTCTCCTTCACAGCTATTTAATGAAAGACTCCAAAATCCAAGGCAAAAACTCACTGAGATAAAAAAAAAAACACCTTAAATTGCAACCTTGGCAACACCACCTCTGGTGTTACATATTTCACATTAGAGTGACACTAATACCCAGTAATCCTTCCTGGCCGTGTTCAACAACAGATCCGTTTTATATCTATGAACATCAAGTCTCATCAAAGCTGAAATATGTCAGCATCAGTGTAATAACAGCTTAATTCTGATCAGATTTGCCTCTGAGCTGATCTGACTCAGGCTAATTATTTGTAATTTCAGATGTTCTTCCACACCAAACAGAAAACTATACCTATATTTATGTGAGCATTCTCTGGTCCTTTGATGCTGTTTTCCCAAAACGCACAATTTTGGCTCTGTGTTCACATAGTAAGATGGCTGACTTCTAATAAGTCTGTCCTCAGTTATGTTGTTCTTTACAGAGCTTTATTCATCATTTAGTTCTCATGAAATGCTAAACTTAACCAACCCTAGTGCAAACTTGAGCATTAAGATTACTTAATGCAGTCTCTAAACAGCTGCATTTATTTTGGAGAAAGGTAAAACTGACTTTTTTTTGGAAAAATATGAATAGTTTTTGACATTTGAGAATGATTAGATTCATTGTTAGATGATTATAAAGACTTAATAGAACCATGTAATAAAAACTAAACTTTTGACTGTGTAGGGTTAGAGTTCAGGTTGAGGTCATCGCTCATGTGGAATGATACTTTAATGGGTCAATTTTTTGACAGCATTGCTGATATTGAAATTAGCTATTAACTACTAGCTTTCTTAGTGTATCACTGAGACGCCATCAATGATTTTTTATTAATTCTTAGAATTCTGGCCCTTTGACCCAATTCGTGCGAGTTTTAATACAGTCAAGAGGATAATTCAGCCTGAGCTGCTTAAAAACTCAGACACGTAGGTGTTACTAAATTCTTTCCTGCTTCCTTTTATTTTTACCAAAGGTTCGAATATGTTGGCTGAACCTTTCACACAGTTTTAGCATCAAGAAACAACCGGGTGTTTTCCTTTTCTTTAACATTCAGAGCCTTTTTCCCATTATTGGTTTCTCTGTTGTGCTCTGCGCAACTGAAATCATAGCACATTTTTCAGCTAACAACTGTAATGAAGCTGGTGGTAGGGCCTGTCACTTAGAAGCATGAATCTTTTTTATGTTTTTGAACTGCTGCATAATTTGGTTCTTGCAACCTACATAAAATTTCCGTTGCATTTTCATGAGACTATTATTGCGCATTTTTGTCATTTTCTGCAAAATAAAAAATGTATACATGGCTTAAGGCCAATATTCAGTGATTCATTAACATGGATGCGAGGAATTTATGTCAAATGCACCTCGTGTAAGCAATAAATTAATTTCGACTGCAGGGATTTTAAAAAATAAAAACAACCAAATGGTTCCTCTTAGGAAAAAAGTTAACTCATGTTTGTGTGAACTGCAGTGCAGACAATTGTGATCTGCCTGATCTTTTTAGCATTCACCATGTTGTGTGATCCTGATGTGACTTGATTGAATAGTTTATCCTCCCAGAGCCAGAGGTTAGTTTACTCAGTGTTCACCTTGAGCAGTATACAGCACGCCACCAATTATCTAACTTTGCATGTTTGTGTGCACCTGTGTGTCTGTGTTTGTGTGTGTGTGCGACCCAGTCTGTGCGAGTGCATATTGACTGTGGGCTAACTGATAGATATTTCTGTCAGGGGGAGTGCATGGGTGGCTGCATGTGGCATGTGTGTGCGTGCAGGAGTCGGAATATATGTGTGCGTTCTTGGAGAATGCTAGCTCATGAATTCTCACAGTATGTGTGCACACATATGGAAATGTACGCTGCTATGTGGCATGGGCAGAAGTACTGTGTTGTCTCTGTGTGATCGATCAGCATGAGATTGTGTGCGCTGTGTGTGCGTACTATGATTATGGTGCAGCTCTGTGAAAGAAACAAAGTGTAACTGCATATATTTCTGTGTGTTTGCGTGAAGTCAAGATCACCTCTCAAAGCCTTGCTGTTCACTTCACATCTTCCTGATCACCATGGTGATAGCTCACTCTGTCAGCACAACTGTATTTGGGGAGAAATAACTGGAGTTTGCTGATAAGGATGTCTGTGTGTGTATGTGTGTGTTGTGTGCATTATTAAAATCCTTGACAAGCCTTTTCCACCTTCTCGCTGTTTTAATCCGCTGCTTTGTGTCTGATTTTGTCTTTTTTTTCATTTCTCTTTGTCTGCATCTTTACTTTTGCTTCTTTTAAAGAAATCCCAGCACATTCTCATCCCAGTGTGACAGATACTGCTTTTTTCGTTAAATACCGCTGACATCATAGTTATAAGTACACGGCGCCCCTGGTGCCGTTACCTTGATGCACTAGAAAGATATCTGTTATGTTTTAAAGGGGCATGAAGTCTGCATTAACAGGTTTGGAGTCGTGGTGTTTCTTGAGGTCGCAGGTTTCTCAGTCAGGAGATGCCGCTTGTATGGAATATTACTTGCTTTCTCTTCACCTGCTGATTAGCTTAGTTTTTATTTTATGTTATTACTTGCCCTTCTCCTCACCAGTTAGCTTTAGGAACCAAAAGTACTTGGAATTGAAATGTAATGTTTCACAACATTATAATCGCTTTCACAGTGAAATGTACACTGAAATATTACACTCAATTTAAATCAATTTCAAGGTACAAGTTACTTTATATTGCATTCAAATGACCCCCTGTGAGCAAGTGCTTTGGCTACAGTGGGAAGAAACAGGAAAACAGGAGTACAGTGAAGTCATCATCATGTTCAAGGAAAAGGGACAGGGATAGTTTAGTAGGTAGAGTGGGGGCCCCATGATCGGAAGGTTGAGGGTTCGAATCCACTGAATGGCTACCCTGAGGTACCCCTGAGCAAGGTACTGTCCCTACACACTGCTCCGCAATGGCTGCCCACTGCTTCACTGAGTGAATGGGTTAAATGCAGAGAGGAATTTCCCCATGGGGACCAATAAAGTATACATTATTATTACATTTATTAAAAAGGTTTGGGATGATTTGTGCTTCGTGACATGGATTGTTAGCCTGCTGGAGGCCATCAGAAGATGGGTATACTGTTGTCATAAGGGATGGACGTGGTCAGCAACATTTCACAGGTACACTTTACTGATTAAATGATGCTTGATTAATACTAAGGTATGTCAAGAAAATATACCCCCAGACCATCATCCCATACACCAGCATAACCAGTGGGAACCATTGATAAAAGGCAGACTCCTGCTACAGCTGCTGCTGTAGCCCATCAGCTTTGAGGTGTGGTGTGTTCTGCATTCAGACATGCTCTTCTGTACACCTTGCAGTCTGGCCATTCTCCTCTGATGTCTGGCGTCAGCAAGTCATTTTCTGCTAGAGAACTGCCGCTCACTGGATATGTTCTCACTTTTGGGCCGTTCTCTGTAAACCCTGGAGAGGCTGTGTGGGAAGATCCGAATCGATCAACGGTGAAATATTCAGACCAGCCTGTCTCGCACCAACAATCACATTCATAATCCTTTAAATCACATTTCTTCTCCATTCTGATGCTTGGTTTGAATTTCAACAGGTCATTTTGACCGTGTTTTTTTTCCCAACATGTCTCAATTGCATTGGGTTTCCGACAAGTGAAAGTTTAATAAGATGTTTGCAAATATTTGGCTGCATGTATCCAGCACTGGATATTTTCTCATACACACCTGCCATCATCATGCAGTTCTCTATGACGGCCAAAACACATAGAAAACAGCAGACGGGATGAAGACTTGTCTTTGGTACCTGCGGTACTTTCCCACTAACCACTGTTAAACAATCAGAAAATTGTTATTCTGGTTCACAGATTTGTTGTTATTAATGCTGCTGCTTCTCTTTATTCAGTGTGAGAGACAGCTTGCTAGCATTCTCTCACCATCTCCATCTCTGACACGAGATCTCTCTGGACCTCATCAGCGATGCAGTACCCACAATACCCACCCATAGCCACAAAAAACAAAAACAAAAGTCCTGTACTAGCTCATCGATCTATTTATGACTTCAATTTTTGATCTTGTTCCTGTTTGTTCTTTTATTGCTTCCCCCCCCCCCCGTTTCTTTTAAATAATTAGTGCATGTTATTGTTTTCCTCTCGAGCTACATCAAGGAGTTTTTCATGTACCTACTCCAGATAAGGTCCTTTATTCTCCCCTGAAAACAACCCTAGAAGAGGCCACACAGTGACGTCATCCACACAGATGAAGGTGGCTCTCAACACTGTATGGGAAGAGCTAGTGGCTTTAGGAAAACATCAGAATTTGGCACTCCAGGAATGAAAATGGGCTCAAAATACAACTGAAAGTCACGTTCATATGAACAAGTCTTTAAATGCGACTGTTTGTCTTAACTTGAACGATGGCTTTAAGGTCCTTTGGGCGATATAACATCAGTGAAGGATGGCTGCGAGCTGATAACTAATATATCTTTAAGTTGAATGAAACTCTTGAAGAACTTTGGGAAATGCATCTTCAGTTCACTGATAGATTAACAACTCAGCTAATTTGACTGAGAAATCAATCAAACCAGTGAAGGATTGCATCCAACTAATTGGAATGCACTCAAAACAACTTAAGGACCTGGGACGTAAGCTTGAAATAATTGCTATACTTGTGCTTCCCCCTTTTCGATATCTTTGTAATCTTTTTCTTTACACGTGTATCTTCGTGTCTCTTGGTTAGACTGCTGCATTCATCATCGGCTACTCCTAATGTTGATGATATATCACTTTATGCGTATCTCCCTTTGCAGTTCTTGAAGTCATGCTTAATGAGAGGAGGTGCTAAATGTTTAAAATATTTTTGTGCATGCGCTTGCTTTAAAAGTCAGTGATTGAATAAATGTGGTCCAGGCTTTGACTAGGCAGGCTCAACAATAAGCCCTCAGGAGGTTGTGCTAATCTGATTCATCGCCTCTTCATTCCTCAGCCCATCCAGTTTCTCCCCACTCTTCTCTTCCATGCTGCCAGTCTGAAAAGTGCCAGGTTCAACCATTGCTTTTCAAACATGGGGTGAAGCTGTGGAAGTTTTCCAAACCCTTCCCACCCCCCCCCCCCCCCCACCCCCCCACACACACACACTTGTCACGGGCCAAATTTCATCAGGAGGCTCTTCTCGCTTGGCTAACTCACTCTCACTGCTGCCCTGCTTCACCTGGGATGTTCCCTTTTCCCTCCGGCCCCTTGCGGTGAGGCCCAGGTGGAGCTGGGGGGGCTTTCCTAGATCAGCCACCCTATAGTCAACCCACACATCCTGGGTACCTTCCTGCCATGTGGCGCGCCTGTTGAAAGAGAGGTAAGGCAGTACAGAGGAAAGGGGAGCCGTGTGCATTAGCCATGCTAATCTCGTTAGTGCGGCCATGATTGAATCCTGTAGGAATCTGCCACTGCTGCCAAGAGACACGCAGGAGCTTGTTTATTATTAAAGGGTTTGCTCTGTTGTAGGGAATGGAGAGGCTGGGGAAGGAAAGACAACAGATAAAAAGAGGAAGAAGGAGAAAGACAGAGAGACTAACGAAATATTGTAAGATGCACAATGATATGTTGGAAGAGAATCAGATTTAACCCCTTAACACCAAGTGTATCATATTGGACTTTTTGAGTCGAGTCTTCTACATCATTATGTGATTCTCAACACTCTTTATATTTTAAGGCAGAGGGCCTACAATAATACAGTAAAAAACTGACCACCTATGAGCAAGCACTTGGCAAGAGTGGGAAGGAAAAACTCCCTTTTAAAAGGAATGAACCTCCAGCAGACCCAGGCTCAGGAAGCAGCAGCCATTTAATGTGACCAGTTGGGGTGAATGGAGGGAGGCAGGAGAAAATACACACTGTGAAAGAAAGCCAGAGATGAATAATAACTAATATTTAAATGCAGAGATGTCTATAAACACACAGAGAGTAAAAACAGGAGGGTTTCTGTTTCCTAAATTTAAACTGGGAGCTGGTTCCACAGAAGAGGGGCCTGAAGCTGAACCTTCTGTCTCCTGTTTGTCTTTAAAGTAAACCCTCACTAAGCCTACAGTCTGAGAGCTCTGTTTGGGTGACAAAGAAAAAAAACCCACTAAGGGTGTTTTCACATATATATTTCATTTATTCTGGTCTGAATCAGTTGATGAGTTCACAATCTTTTCTCTGTGGTTTGGTTTCTTTTCACACAGAGAAAAATCAAAGTCAACTCCAAGTGAACCAAACACAAGTCGCTACAAACCACGTGAGGATGTTCAGCCAGACGTGTCTGCGGTGTGACACAGGAACAAGGTGCTGAGTTCTGGACTATAGGACACATGGAGAATTTACATTCATTTCACAGCTAGTTGGTAGCCAGTATAGACCTTTGCACATCTTGCTGCATCCCAGAATGCAAAGCACATGTTGCTACAGGACGTTTTCTAGCTCAAACTTGCAACTTTCACTGGGTAGTTGGTTTGAATCGAGGTCAGACCATGTTCACACGATGAATGACCACCACTGGAGTTCATATGGAACCACACCAAAACCACCTCCTCTAAATGCACTCAGTGCGGTTGTTTTGGTTCACACCTGAGTGCAATTACTGTGTTCACACCTGTGCAAGCAAACCTCACCAAAAGGGAAAACACCTGAGTTCCAGTTTAAGCTGAATAAACACCTCAGTTGTGAAAACACCCTTAAAGAGAGCAATGGAAAGAAATGCTCACTGAAACAATATAAAACAGCCTTATCAGGACAGAAGGGAAGCGTGGCTGAATATGCTACAAGCTAGCCACAAGCACTGAAACCATGGCAGGAGAATATGAGATGGGGGAAAAACCAATCTTCTGCTGCACTCAATGGATGCAATGAAAATGCAGTACAAGCACACGCAGCATGTTGATGCTTACACTCGACAAGCACAAAGCTTAATATGAAAGACGGAAATAATCACTTGGCTTTAGGTTACAAAGAAAAAATTGAAATCGACTGATGAGAGGAGAGGCCAAATGTGAGATAAAGTTGATTAAAAATGGATTTATTTTACTTTTGGCATTTTATCTTGCTCCCTGATCTTTTTATTCTTTTTTCCTGTCACATAATGACTGCTCTACCGTATTAGTCTCCCTTGAGGAACCGCACAAGGTCTTTTTTTAAGCCTCGACAGGCACCTTCCATGTAAACATATACCTGTCAAACAAAGGCTTAACCTCCCACTTGTTCACATCCAGCCCATCCTCCTTTAGATGTTGTAGTCCTTAAAAACATCCTTCTCTTTTCCCTCCCTTTTGCCAGTGAGCATGTCTTTTCTTTCTCTTTCTTCTTCTTCTTTTTTTGCAGCTGTCCATGACTATTTTTCTCTCAGTGCTGTCATGTCTTTTCTTCACCCTCTTTCTCGATCTCCCAGTCCCCCGTCTCCACTGCCTCTCCCAGAGGAGTAACATTTTGTTTTTGCTGCTGCTCCAGTGACTTCCACCCCTTGAGTTTTGGAATCATTGTCTAAACAGACTGTTGTTTTATTGTCTATGGTTCGTTGGTGTCTGGGACCCCGACAGCTTTACTTACTGTTGCAGTGTTGTCTGAGAAATTTGTTTGCATATGTGTGTGTGTGTGTCAGAGAAAGTCAGTGAGTTGGCACTGTACTTATACTGTTTTCCTCTGTTTGTTATGATATTGCTCATTAAAGACCGAAAGTCAGAATCTGATGACAAGGCCATTTAATGACTCTCTGGCAGCCTAAATTCTGCTTCCTCTTTTGTCCTGATTGTTTTCTGAGGTGATTTAAAGAGTTTTTAATGGTTTGTTTATACCGATATGGGGTGTGTACCCTATAGCCCAGTGTGGCGTGTATACCACAGCTACTATGTCACTCTACCAACAGTGAAAAAAAGGATCCTTGCAACAAAAGGATCTTTTCTTTTTAATACACTGACACATGGATAGAATGCTGCTGTCGCTGTTGGAAGCAAGGCGCTGCCTTCAACAGACACACTGGACTCACTCAGAATTTCTTTTCTCTTCTAAAAGTTGTCAGGTCCGTGCTGTTTAATGCACGTAAAGACACTATCTAGTTGTAACACACATAGCTGGTATTTTATAGGAATTATAGTGGACACTATGTTACCACCATTGACATGTTAGCAGAAGTAAACAGTTTATATACACCATTGCTCAGTTTTAATGCAAATATTTAGTAAAGGAATGAGGTGCATGGGGATCTGAAAGCATATGAAATCTTGATATTTTGCTGGGGGAATAGGAAATATTTAAAGTTTATACAACAAGCTTGAATGCATAATATTTGGTATGATAACCTTTATTTTTCAACATAGCCTGCCTCTCTTTAAGTAGTCTTCAGGAAAACTTCTCCAGGATTGTTGAAGGACATTCAGAGCTCTTCTTTGGATGCTGGCTAGCCTTTATTCCAGTCTTTATCAACATGATCCAACACTGCGTCAATAATGTTGTGGACCAGGCTCTGGGGAGGCCAATCTATAATTGATAATGTTCCACTGTGGGGAGTTTTTCTTGCTTTCTTTTTTATTTGACGTCCTTCTATTCCTGTGTCTTACCCATGCTACCCCCCTCTTTCTTAAGCCTCTAGTACTTGCTTGCTCTCTGCCCTGGGCATGCCTGGCACTCAGTTTATTTGCTTAGCCATGTTGTCTTGTCACAATCACCATCCAAATCGCTTTAATGCCAAAGACATGTGACACAAGCCAGGAATTTGCCCTGCTGGACTGGTGCAACACTGTTCAACAGACATCGCTTAGATTTTTCTGATTCATCCTTCGTCACACTGCTCTTTTTCTTTTTCTTTCATTTCCATGGTCCTCGATCTCCCGACTTCTTAGCCTTACCACTTTACCTTGTCTCTTCTGATTTACTTCACTTTGTCACACAAATGACCTTTTGTTGTATCTCTGACTCTCTGTCTCATCCTTTTGGCATTGCTGTTTCATTTCCTCTCTATGGTTGTCTCCTGTATCTCAAGAGTATTGTTGAATATCTTTCATTCTTTTTCTATAATTAGAACAAGTTTATCTGTCTTATATCTGGGCCACAGCCTTGCGATTATGTAACTGAAGGGGTTCCAACCTCCAGTCTTGTGAAGACTTCTCAGGTCTTTATTTCTTAAAAAAAATGAAATATAAGATAAGAAGTGTGTTTCACCTTGCTTTCATTTTTTCAGATTTATGAAGCTGGTTTTCATGTGGAGTTTGCTGTAGTCAGGTATATCCATAAATATATTAAAGAAATCTGGCATTGAAAAGTTTAACCTGACAGTTACTTTGGCGAGAATTGCACCAGTGGGTGTTCACCGCCAAAAAAGAGGAAATGAAAGGAGGAAATGTCAAAACAATCAATTATAGCATCTTTAAATAGTCTCACAAAATTATCAGAAAAAAGCCTCATGCACGTTTTCGAGCTGGGATGTGATTGTTCAGCCTTCAGGTCTTATGGATCGGCAGAGGGAGGCTTCCATAGATTAGGGCTGTGGTCTGGCGTATCCCACAGATGCTTGATTGGGGTAGGACGTTGCGGCGTTTAAAGGCTGGGTCAATGAATCTGGCTCTTTGAATTGCTTTTTGTTTTTTTAAGCAACTAAATGATTCCTTCAAATATTAAAAAAGGTGCCTAACGCAAGGGAACAACCAAGGGGTGCTGTATTTACACATAACAGAAAGACTTATTTTAACTTCTAGCTTTAGTCACTTTCTTACCAGCAGCTTGTCAAATTATTTGGTTCCACTACTAAGAGCAGAAACAGGATGTGAGAGATTCATCTGGCCTCAGGACCACTGGCGGGTTTTGATTCAACATGCAAATACCATCTGGAATGTGTTTGATCAGCAATTACTTCATTTTTTAGATTGCCACTGATCCCAAACACACTGCCAATTCAGTAGAAGCATAACTGGACAGAAGACTGTTGGACATGGATTGGCCTCCCCAGAACCAGGACCTCATTATCATTGACGCAGTGCTGGATCTGTTCACACAGAACAGAACAAAAAAGCAGCCAACATCTAAAGAAGAGCTTTGAATGTCATTGAAAAACCCGGAGGAACTATTAGTGAAACCTACTTAAAGAAATTGCAAGCTTCTGTAAAAGAGTTGAGGCTGTGGTGATTTTACCAAATATTAACTTTAGAGCTCATTAGAATTTTACAAACTCTGTTTTTCCTTTTTATATTCCAGGTATGTTTGCACAAGTCTGAATTAAGTCTATCACAGTAATTTCTTTTCACATCAGTGTGTAGCAAACATCTCGGTGTGCAGACATTTCAGGGATTCTCTTGAATTTTAACTACATTCTTTTATTGTTTTGACCTTATTTTATTTATGGCTTCAGTCTCTCTCTCTCTGTTTTCACAATGTCTATTCTTGTCTCTCATGTACTCCATCTTCCTCACCTTTCTCCTCCCACCCAATTCCTCATTTCATCTTTCTTCCTGCTGTCTCTCGTTTCTACGCTGCCATAATTTTTCCTCACCCCCTCCTACCCTTTTCACCCTTCTCATTTTCTCCACACCCTTATTTTTCTCTCATCTTTTAACTCTCTGACTGGTTGGTAATTCATTCATCCAGCCAGGCGTTAATTCACATCAGCATAATAATTCACCAAGTGTTCTTCCTCGCTCTCTTTTTTCCCATCTTTTTCCATCCCTGTCTCATTTCATACGATGCATTAGCTCCTATCTATGGTGCTAATCACTAAACCCGTACTGTCCTTTTCTCATGAATTCCAGGCACATGCATACTTCAGTAAAGTTCATTAATGAGATTGTAAACATGTTACCCACTGCTCAACATGATAAATTGAGCTGATGCATAACATCAAAGGTGTTTTATTTAGTAGTTGCATGGTTAAGTACTGTTTTGCAATTGTTCTCTTATAAACATGAGACCCGATGGATCTTGTGATGTGACAATAAAAGTGATTTGATTTGATTTGATTTGATCTTTTCTCTACAAAATCACAAAATCCATCTACAATATAATCCGTCAATATCGCGCTATGCACGATGTCACGTGGAAGCATTACAAAAGCCACAGCAATTGTGATTTCAACCCAGGGCGATGCATCTTTTCTTCTCCACACAGACAACAGACTATGATTACCAGCACTATGCTGAGTGCTGCCCATCATGGCTCCAAATTATATTGCAACAATACATGTGCTTTAATAAACATTCTGTGCACCAAAGACATTTCAAACATTATTAAACATACAAAGAGCCGTTGACTTTATTTCACTATTGATTAAATTATCGGATAAATCACAAAATACCCTGCAAAAAAATTTAAGAAAAATCCAATAGCATAAGAAAATGACATTTTCAAAGCTAATTTGAATGAATTAATAAGACTAAAATTATTCCACCAACCGTAGAAAGAACACTGGGACCAGACACAGTTTTCATTTCTTGAATTTTCTTTTATGTCTGTGTTGAATAGTTTGTCAAGCTCAAATCTTAAGTCCTATTTTCAATGCTTAACATAACTTATAAATGATTTCTGAAAGCTGGAAATATGATCCTGCCACATCAGTTAGACATTTAGCAATCTTTGGTGCACAGTTTCTATAGTGTTTGACTGGCTAATATCTAACTCAGCTATGGTGCATCGCAACAGTGCGTTAACTTTATGTCTGAAAGACATGCAGGGATAATTACACTAATTGTGTATTGTGTTATGTTTTTAAAAAGACACTGTAAAAAAAGAAAAGCCACACAGATTGTGTTCTATGAGTAAGAACGACTAAAATAACAAACCAGGAATTAATAATTAGTAATTAGCCAACACAGAAAACGCTGGTTTTCAGACTGCTCTGAAAGGAAAGTCTCTTATTGTCTTCAAGCACCGTCAACCCTTCAAATTGTACATTATTATCAAACTGGGCAGATTTTTAGTTTTTCCCAGAAAGAAGGTTCAATGACATCAAAAGCAGGAGATGACAGTGTAGTAAATGGAACACATTATAAATATTTTGTTGATGGCAGAGGTGCTTGAGCGGGTTGGGGTGAGGCAGAAAAACACGAAAGAATAAAAACAAACAAAACAGGAGAGCTTTGTACTGCTAGTAAAATGGCTGATCTCACACTTTGCTGAGCATTCGTCTTAGTGTTGGTAATTTAATGCAACCTTTTGAAATACCACTAAATGACACAAAAGTATTTAATTAACTGTTTTGGAATTAGAGCCGTTTTTATGAATAGTCCTAAAAGTAAAAATCGAATGGGAAATCAAATTTTTCATGGCCATGTGAGAGCTGTTTCCTCTCTTTTTTTTCTCCATGATAAATTAAACATAGAAAACATCCAGAGTTGAATCCAAGTGTCGAACGTCCATTTAAATATGTAGCTTGCCATTACCAGTGTGTGAATGTGTGTGTGAATGGGTGGATGACTGGATATGTAAAGTGCTTTGGGGTTTTTAGGGACTAGTAAAGCGCTATATAAATACAGACCATTTACCATTTACCATTTAAGTATAAGTCTCGGTACGTTGTCAAAAGAGATGTTAAGTAATCATTGGACTGAAAAATCAAAATAAACCAACCAGAGAGAGAGAGCGAGAGCAAGAAAAATGGCTGTCCAAATCAACAACCTGCTGCATTTTTTAAAATAAAGACCAGAGACGATAACTAAAGTAGATTTTCACCACAGAATCCTTTCTATTGTTAAGAAAAACTATTTGTCAATGAGTCAAGACTCTCGGGGGGTACTTGAGAGTATCTTAAGGGGCTCATAGTCTACTTTCTAAAAATAGTTTACAACCAGAATCAAACCAGTGGTTACACTTAAGAACACAAAGGCCAGAAAACACCTAAAAGCGTAGTTATTAAAATATCTTGAAACCAATGAAAATCCAAGGTTAACTTGAACCAGAATGACGGGAAGAAAACAATGAAAAAGGAGAGAAACAGGTCTTGAACATGCCACACCACCTGTGGTACTGGTGTTTACTGATGATATGACTACTGTGGGAAGCAGTGGGACGAACTCTGTAAGATTATAGGGCTATACTTTCTGCTTGGGTATTTTGTCCAATTACTTTTGAACCTTATTATAGACCTAACTGTGCCTGTGTACAGTGCTTAGAGCAGCTAGATGTATACAGTCTTTCTAGGGCGATAAAACCACTTTATACACTTTATCTACAATCTGTAGAGTTTTATGTAGAGTACATGCTATGATGCTCATTTTAAAAGGTCAGAGGAAAATGTTAGATCGAGATCTTCGATCTGATCTTCATTGGTGGTGGGAGAAACAATTCCCTCAGTATCACCACTCCATCCAGGTGTAAAAACAAGAGCTTGCTGATCTCATCACTTTTGAAACTTTCAAGTTTCATATTCCAAAATGACAAAATGCAGAATATGGTAGAATTAAATGTCACCTCACACACTGTTGAAACAAAGGATCGATACATAAGGCACAGTTTTTCATGATAATGAAAAGTCCTGGAAGTGTCTTCAGATTTAATTTCACATAATATCCTGTATTTGTTTTTGCCCTGACAACTGGCACATAGATCACCTGTGAGGCTACTTTGGATAAGCGGCTAAGAACAGATGGATGGATCATAGCATTCCACAAAATCTTTACTCTTTTTTAGCACAATATAAAGAATGCACAGTCAGTTAGTGGTGAGCTGCTCAAGCACAGAAAGAGGTGATCTGAACTGATGAAAAGCTCCTTGAAGGTAACAAATTTAGAAATGAGTGTGCTATTTCCTTACATTCCTGACTGTCTCGGCTTCTCGTCTCATTTTATCTTATACGGGGCCAGCTCTTTTTGATCCTGTCTGTTATGTGTGTTGCTTTCCTCTTCTGTTTTGTCTCTTGCTGGTTGTTGGACTGTCTCACTCTTTCGTTCCATAAATTTGCTTCTCGTCCTTCAGGGTCGCTGCCATCTATCTAACAGGCAGCAGACTTTACTTGTCATGGATGTTCCTCACAGAGAGAGAGAGAAAGTGGTTGTACATGGGCAGACAAGACACCCGGCCAGACTGCCCCATGGCATGATGGCACCCAGGGATGATGGATAAGCGTGTTATATGATTGTTTGGGTAGCGTGTTTGAGAACTTGTGTAGACATTCTTGCAGACCTTTGGGCGAGAATGTTGCATCTGAAAATGACAAATAACACTTATCACCTTAGCAGAATCATTAAAAACAGCTGGAAGCTTTGGAGTGTGTGAGACAGAGACACGGGGTGGATAACAGAGATGGCACTTACATGTGTTTATAGATCCACTAGGAGACACACATATTTACATATTTAAATGTCTCAACCAGAGGCCACTTTTAAAGAATGAATTACCCCTAACAATGCATGACACTGAGCATGCAGGGATGCATTTTATCTTATCAGGGTTCCGTATCTGCAGCTTTCACTTTCAGAACACCAATTTAACATCTGGTGAGCAGATTTTGTAACTATTCAATCTGTTGAGTGAGGTTTAAGGGGGTAATATGAACAAACCAGGTGGCGGATAAAGAAAAAAAAAAGCTGCAAGTGTAAATGAAATATTCTGGGATGTGCTTCAGTTTGATAAATTGTTCTGCATATGGTTGTCTTGTTCAGTGAGTGCAGGGCAGATACTGCCAGAAGCCTGACAAACACAGTAAACATGTGCTTGAGTTATCTGGCTTTTCGAAAGTCAACAGCGATGATCCACAACTGATATTGTGCGTGTGGTTGTCAAGTACTTTTGTAATTACTAGGGTTAAAAAATGTCAGTGGTTCACATGTAATCACTACAAATTGTATTCCAGGAGCCTCCTGGCGTGGCTTTCCATGGCCAGGCTGTATTTTAGGTGGAAATACTCCAGTGCTTTAGTCTATGTAGTGTATTTCATTGGTGAAAACTCTGCCTAGCAGCTGGGTTTTAATCGGTGAGCCAACTTGCTGATGAAGCTTTGTGTGGGATTGTGCAATCAAAGTTAGGATGGTTTAGAAATATCCTCATTTTTAAAGGAAAACATGTTTGTTTGACATGCTGGTATTGGATGGATTTTAAAAAAATAAAATAAATGTCAGTCAAAATCATTTTCAGCAACCATCTCTTCTGTGTTGACTGGCACCTTACTTAATGTGCTGTGTGACCCTAAGGTTATCATGTTCACAGGCTAATTGACCCTTCATAATTGTTCTAATCATGTTAGTCTAGCTTAATAATACAGCTGTTTTGCCCGGTTGACTGTCAGTCTTTACCTTCACATTCATATCGTAGTTCTAAATGATCTGTATTTTAGTCTGAACTCGGAGCAATAATATGTTTTAGTCGATAATCCCTCATTTGTGCTCAGGCATTGTTAATGCTTTGGAGTGATGCATGTGACGGAAAAGATTAAATGAACAATGTTTTGTGTTCGTTTGTATCTCTGACACTGCATTCATTGGGACCTGATTTCCCTTTACTACCAGCTCTTTCACTATTCTTAACACTGTGTGCACAGTCTATTCTGACAAGGTAGAAAATATCTTTGCTACAGAACTTAAACTCTCATTATCAGATCAGTCAGAGTTTTCTTATTCATATCTGCATTCTGATATAATGAAGATCAGACTGTATTTCTGCATAAAACAAACCTCTTCAGGTATTTTGCATTATTTCAAGTAACTGTACATTGTATATACATGACAGAACTACTCTAACTTTTTTGTCTGCTTTTGCACATGACTTGGTTTGACTCAGTTTGTCTGTTAAGCTTCAGGTGATTTTTGAAAGTTCCACATGATAAAACCTTAGCACCTTTGATAACTAATAGCTGCAAAACTGTAAAGCTACACAAATAACTTTCATCTCAGCGGATGGAGAAATCTTACATAATGTAAAGTTCCTTTTTTTAATCACAAAGACAAAGTTAGATAAATTGATATATGCTGACTCTACAGTCCAGGGAACTTTCTACTTCTGTTTGTAGACTGATTGTAGTGGCCAATCAAACCTGAGTGGAATTTGGCTGCATGCAAGTAAACAGTCTGTGTTCAGAGCATAAGAGGAACCCCACTGGTTGAAATGCAGACTTGAAACCATCTGCTATAGTCTGATGAGCTTTTCATCTACACTTACAGTCAGACTGTAGGCTGTTCACTAAACAATCAGCCCACAAATAGCCTAACGGGTCAGATGCTGTACATTGAAATCTAGTAGAAGTTAACCCATCGCTATTAAATAAAGATGTTGATACTGTGCATATGGAATTGTGCAGACTTAACAAATGTGCAAATATAGGGAAAGAATGATTCACATTTTATGACTTTTAGAATGTTCATTTAACCTGTTTTTGATCCAAGAAATGTCAACTCCCAAATAGGGATGGGTATCGTTTAAGTTTTATCCGATACCAGTACCAAACCGGTACTTTTGAAACGGTGCCGGTGCTTAAACGGTACTCAAACCGGTGCTTAAAGAATGGAGTGTTAGGATGCCTGGGTCGTTGACCCAGGGGTTTTGAGTTTATTATATTATTTATACTTTCTAGTCTTTGGTTCTTTGAGTTCTGTCTTATAGTTTATGTCTCTGTCTTCTCTAGCTGCTCTGTCTCCCCTGTCAGCTGTATCCCCTTGTCTAGTTCGCGTCTCTGTGTGTCCTTAGTGGCTATATCCCTGTGTCCAGTCAGTGTTTGTGTCTGCCCTGGTCCCACGTCTCTGTTCCCTCTGTTGCAGTGCGTGCGAGTCTGTGTCTTTGTTCAGTCTGTGTTATGTGTTTCCTGTTTTACTTTGAAAGTCCATGTCTGATGTTAATGTGTCTGGTTTTGCTTCCCCTTGTCTCGTTAGGCCTGATTTGCCCCAGCTGTGTTTCCCTCCTGTTACCCATTCCCTGATTGCTCCCTCTGTGTATTTAAGCCCTGTGTTTCTCTGTGTCCGTGTCGCGATCTACCGTTTATTTTGCTGTGTGTTTTGTCAATCCGCCGGTGTTAGTTTATTTTTGACCTTTTTTCCCCAGTTATGTTATGTTTGAGTTCAGCATTAAAGCTGTTTTGGTTTAAGTTCTGTCTCCGGAGTCTGCACCTTGGGTCCTATTCCTGTCTGCACACAGCCACACCTAACATGGAGAACACAAAATTGGTCCAAAAACCTCTTTTTTTTGTAAAAAAATAATAATGTTAACCTTTTCTGCAGCTAAAGGGGATTTATGGTATCACTCTTAGATGGAAGCAGTGCTTAAACAATGGAAAAAAACACAAACTTTGTCCAAAAACCTCTCATGTTTAACTGTTTTCCACTTTTTCTTTGGTCATTTTAGCTTTTTTGGCCAGGATGAAGGGAGTTTCTGCCATCAAACAAGAAGACAGCCGCATGTAACTACGACGGTGTTTGCTAGTTCACCTTACGTGCATTAATGTAATAACGTGGTTAGCCTACTCAACATAAATTACACACGAACAACATTAAGCGACTCACGCAGAGAAGAACGGCTGCTGCTGCCATCATCATCCGTCATCATTTCTGCTACACTGGCAGGGCTAGGGGCCAGGACTCTACTCTTCGGGTTCTTGGGGGATGTTGCTAACTCCGGGTCTGATAACAGGCACCGCAGTAGATATGCACGGTGTGAGGTCTCGCAGCAAGCTATCAAATACTGTGCATTTCTCGGCTTTTAAAAAAACGCTATGCGTTGCCAGGTGTTTCATCTGATTCGAGGTGTTATCTCCTTTGCATAGCATCACCTTAAAGCACTTGTTGCAGGCTGCTGAGTTTGCATCTTTTGCTGTGAAGTACAGCCAGACTTTTGAATGTAAAGAATACATATCACATCTCAGGAAAAAAAAGCACCGAAATAAAGCACCGAAATGTGCGCTGCTTTTCGGTCTGTTACTACCGTTTATGTCAGAACCGATACCAGTACCCATCCCTACTTAGCAATGGCTTTCTTGCTGCAACTTATCCTGTCAAAACTGCAGCTCGAAGTCTTCTCTTCACAGCTGAAACTGGGACTTACTACGACTGCTGTCGTCCTGTGAGCCACCTATCACGCTGTTAACTCTCAGAAACTTGGCCTCTGATTCAGTTGTGGCTTTGGGTCTACCAGAACTCTGCCTCTCAGAGTTTGCCACAGTTTCTCAGTACCTTTTGATGGTGAAGAGAACTGTACTCACTGACACCTTGACTTTCTTTGCAGTTTCTCTGTAGGAAACACCTACATTTTCAAGTGTTATGATGCTCTGTCTCTCTTAAATTGTTAATTGCCTTTTTCTCACCAGTTTTGTAGCAACACACTACTTTCTGCAGTACAATACTGTCCAACTGATGGTCACCAGGGTTTGGTACCACTGGTTACTACCGTTTATGTCAGAACCGGTGCCATCATGGTACCGGATACCGGTACCCATCCCTACTCCCAAACAGGATGTGTGAGATTCTATTAACCAGTACTGGGACAGTCAAATGGCTTTGACTCTGTCAGTGCATCAATGAGTTCACCGCTTATTATTTCTTTTTAAAGTTATTGGTAGTCGTTGGCATTGTTTAAGCTTGCCTGGAGTAAATATAGGATAAGGAGTTATCATAAACTAACATACAGTGGGGCAAAAAAGCATTTAGTCAGCCACCGATTGTGCAAGTTCCCCCACCTAAAATGATGACAGAGGTCAGTAATTTGCACCAGAGGTACACGTCAACTGTGAGAGACAGAATGTGAAAAAAAAATCCATGAATCCACATGGTAGGATTTGTGAAGAATTGATTCGTAAATCAGGGTGGAAAATAAGTATTTGGTCAATAACAAAAATACAACTCAATACTTTGTAACATAACCTTTGTTGGCAATAACAGAGGTCAAACGTTTACTATAGGTCTTTACCAGGTTTGCACACACAGTAGCTGGTATTTTGGCCCATTCCTCCATGCAGATCTTCTCGAGAGCAGTGATGTTTTGGGGCTGTCGCCGAGCAACACGGACTTTCAACTCCCGCCACAGATTTTCTATGGGGTTGAGGTCTGGAGACTGGCTAGGCCACTCCAGGACTTTCAAATGCTTCTTACAGAGCCACTCCTTTGTTGCCCGGGCGGTGTGTTTTGGATCATTGTCATGTTGGAAGACCCAGCCTCGTTTCATCTTCAAAGTTCTCACTGATGGAAGGAGGTTTTGGCTCAAAATCTCATGATACATGGCCCCATTCATTCTGTCCTTAACACAGATCAGTCGTCCTGTCCCCTTGGCAGAAAAACAGCCCCATAGCATGATGTTTCCACCCCCATGCTTCACAGTAGGTATGGTGTTCTTGGGACACAACTCAGTATTCTTCTTCCTCCAAACACGACGAGTTGAGTTTATACCAAAAAGTTCTACTTTGGTTTCATCTGACCACATGACATTCTCCCAATCCTCTGCTGTATCATCCATGTGCTCTCTGGCAAACTTCAGATGGGCCTGGACATGCACTGGCTTCAGCAGCGGAACACGTCTGGCACTGCGGGATTTGATTCCCTGCCGTTGTAGTGTGTTACTGATGGTGACCTTTGTTACTTTGGTCCCAGCTCTCTGCAGGTCATTCACCAGGTCCCCCCGTGTGGTTCTGGGATCTTTGCTCACCGTTCTCATGATCATTTTGACCCCACGGGATGAGATCTTGCGTGGAGCCCCAGATCGAGGGAGATTATCAGTGGTCTTGTATGTCTTCCATTTTCTGATGATTGCTCCCACAGTGGATTTTTTCACACCAAGCTGCTTGCCTATTGTAGATTCACTCTTCCCAGTCTGGTGCAGGTCTACAATACTTTTCCTGGTGTCCTTCGAAAGCTCTTTGGTCTTGGCCATGGCGGAGTTTGGAGTCTGACTGTTTGAGGCTGTGGACAGGTGTCTTTTATACAGATGATGAGTTCAAACAGGTGCCATTCATACAGGTAACGAGTGGGGGACAGAAAAGCTTCTTACAGAAGACGTTACAGGTCTGTGAGAGCCAGAGATTTTCCTTGTTTGAGGTGACCAAATACTTATTTTCCACCCTAATTACGAATAAATTCTTCACAAATCCTACCATGTGGATTCATGGATTTTTTTTTTCACATTCTGTCTCTCACAGTTGAAGTGTACCTCTGGTGCAAATTACTGACCTCTGTCATCATTTTAAGTGGGGGAACTTGCACAATCGGTGGCTGACTAAATACTTTTTTGCCCCACCGTAGCAGAACAACCAGAAATAATGACTGTCAAACTCAATAATCAACATCTACAAAAAAGATTGGTACCCCACTAGTAGTGACACATACTTGGTCCTTGGTGTGTCCATCAGTAGAAAACAACATTATAGAGCAGACTGCATCCAGCAAGTTGTCAGTAGGTTTTACTTTTTATTTTGTTTTGCAGGGATCTTAAAGCCTGCTGTTTTGTCAGTAACTGGAGTTGGATCTCTGTGAACTGGACTGGATTTTACATTCAAACACACATTTTGAAAGCAATCTTGATTTCAAATACTGAATATTTTACCTTGTAATGGTGATTGGTTCGCCATTTGCTTGGTTTTGCCAAACATTTGGCATTAACCTAAATTGCTAGTTTCATCAAACATAACTCTGACTCCCAACTAAGTTGTCAAAGTCGAACTGCAACAAATTCTCAACTGTAACTTAATTTACCCACAGCACAGAAGCACTAAAATGCTGCATTTTAGTTAGTACAAGGTAGTCCTTCATGAATTTGCCTTGCTGTGTGACAATTAAAAATGGCAGCCTGGTTTTGGAACAGATACTTCTACAGCAAAATGAGTTATTTAAACTGGAAAGAGCGTGACGAAGTCAGTCAGGTTGTGAAGCCAGTGAAGTGAATAAAGAGTGCTAGAAATACATGCGTCACAGGACTATCCTTTCAATAACACTACCCTCACACTGGTATGCCCTGTTCAGCATTTATTAATTTTGCTCTCTGTGTTAAAATGATTTGAAAATAATATATGATGTGACATTGAGCCTGCCTGTCTCTGAGACATCATTGCAAAAAGTGGTCAAGGAGACACCCATTCTGAGTCTCTCTGCTTTTTTAATCTCTTTCTCATCTACAACAAATTGCATTTTTATGTGGGAGAAGATTCTCTGCTTTTTCTTTGTAAAAGACAATATAAGCATTTCAGAGAATCTCATTAAGAACAGACAGTTTTACAGCTGTTAAGATAATCTATCAAGGCAAAAACATGCTCTCAACTTTTATGATTGATCAACAACAAAATAAAACCACAGAAAAAGCATGCAATTTATCAAATATAGTCTTGTAGATTTGGGCAATAATTAACCGAACAATCTATCTATCTATCTCATCCGTCATCATCACTTTATGTATCTGGCGACAGTGTTCTCTCATAAATCTAATCACCTGCCGTCAAATTGGCTTGAAACAAATTAAGCATACTCTAAGAGTCCATGTGATTCCTCTCAACATGAACAAAGCATTGTCAAAGCAATGCATCACAAAGTTAATCTCATTTCCAAATCACTGATTTAATATAAATTGCCTTGAGTCTCAGGAGGGTGGGACTGTCCACTACTTACTGTCTGCTTGCAAGGAAAGGATGAGAGGCTGAATGAATGCTGCAGGGAAAATATATGGAAACAGGGATGAAGTTTTATACAGAGTCAGAGACAGAGGCTAGGAAAAGAAGGACGACAGAGAGAAAAGAGGAGAGATGTCCAGTAAATTGGTGAAGAAGCTCAGCCATCCGAATCTAATACGCACTGTGAGTCTCTAGACTGACCAGGCGCAGCCTATCAGCTACAACATGACAAACACTGGATTACTGGCATGTGTGTGTGTGGATGTGTGTATGTGGACATGGGTGTGTGCGTGTGTGTGATTATCTCTTGATGCTGGACAAGATCCCTGTCCGCCAGACTAACTTTCTGGCTCACAAACTGTACAGCAGATGGAGAGTTGGAGAAACTTTGACAGTTCATGTTATGTGTTTCTTAACCCATTAAAAGCAAATGCAACATATGCTGATGTATCTTTCCAAGGGTGGGTGCGACATTTGTGTTGTCTCCCTTTAGAGCCAGATGTAAAGCAGCAGAAAAAGTAATTAAAACTCCATAAAATCCTGCTTCTCCTGACTTTTTCAAACTTTTACCAAGAAAAAATGAGCTGGTTCTGTACATGGAAATATAGCAGGCAGCTCACAGCTGACATTTAAATACAGACCAGCGTGTTGTACATATTGAATTGTGCCTTAAGAAACGAAGAGAAATATAGGAAAAACCATAAAGATTAGGTCACATGACATGACTTTTTGAGAGTACATTAAACCTGGTATGAGACCTTTCAAACAGCCAGTGGCACTTTGTATTAAGCTATACGAAAATTGGGGACAATAGGCTAATGCAAAAAAGGAGTCAACTCATTTTTGTAAGAATAATCATTTTTAAAAATGTGTATACAAAGAAATCTGTGGCATTGGCAACAAAAGCACTTGTTTGGAGAACTCTGACACAATGACATAAGCAGTCTGGGCGGGAACTACAGTAAAAGAATCAGAATCAGCTTTATTGACCAAGTATGTGTACACAAGAAATGAATTGGGCACCTATTATTTCTTTATTCTGCCCAGAGGTGTGAATGGTTGTCTGCCTCTCTGTTTTAGCCCTGCATCAGATTGGTGACCATCCCAGATGTCATATGGCAAGTGAAAGGATAGATAAGATAACCGTTATTAGTCCCACATGTGGGAAATTTGTTAAAATTTGTACTGTACACCCTGAAGAGGTTACAGGTTGGCTTAGATTACCTTGATAGTTGACAGAAATGAAACAAAAGAAGCTGAAGGAAAATATTTCAATGATGATTTAACAACAACAACTGTAGAATATTTGAGAACATGATACAAGTAGTGTTAATGTTAGAAATCGTAATCGGTAAAAAGGTCTCACAGTCCTTTGTAGTCATTTGTGCAGAAAGACCTGTTAGCTTTGCTACCATTTTATTGCTGGTTAGAGTTGGACATGAACTATAAGACAGAGAGGCGAAAAAAAGAGTGTGTGGAAGCATCAAGAAAACAAGCAAGATGGGGATATACACAAAGAAACCGTTTCCTTCCAGAGAACATAGAAATGTACATCAGAAAGGGCAAAAGAAAACATCCAAACATGCCTTTTTAATGATCCATCACCAACACTTAATGGTCTGCCTACAATTCTTTCCGTCTTCTTTCTTTCTGCCTCCTACTTTCTACTTTCTGTCAGATTTCATCAGCTGGCCCTTCCTGCGGCTTGTGTCTTGCTTTCAGATTACAATACTCCCCAAAGGCGAGGGCCTCCTCTATCATCTTCCTCTGTGTATCCCCCCACTCTCGTCTGTCTTCTGCCCTCATGGGGACCAAAGTCTTCTCTCTGTCTTGTCATCTCAGGCCTGCATTTCCTCTTCTTTTTCTCCTTCCTTCCTCCAAAGACCAGACCCTTGCCCCCCCCCCACCCTCCCACAAAAAATAGTGAAAGTCAAACTTTTCTTTACTAAACTAGGTCACTTCAGCAGCAATAAAGTGTAAGATAAAGGGTAAGACAGAGATATTATTTAACTAGACATGAACAAGTAAACGCTTCATCTGAAAAAAACTAAACGGGTGTCCTTTTTTAGTTGTTCTTGATTTTATTTGCTACATTTCAATATAACTTAAAGCCTTTTTATGCTTTTATTGTTAACTTTTAAGTTAAGTGTAAAGGCCACATTATCTTTAATCATAAAACAATAATCCTTTACCCTTAAAAATGTGATATTTATTTCAGCCATGAAACAATGTTGTATGAAATCCTGAATCCACTCAATCATTCAGATTTCTAATGGATAAATAATGGATGGATAAGTCCGCCCACCTTTATGTGTATCGGTTCAGAGAGGATCTGTGTCTGGCCTATGAGGCCTGGTTGCAACTGGAGCTGGAGCTTTGCTAATCATACTTTTCTGACTTCAGCTGAAAATAGCATGAGGTCAGGAAAGATGTAAAAATGTAATCAAAAGAATTTGGACACTTCAATCTACGTGTTTTTAGTTTGTTTCAATTAAATGTTGTTTATATAGATAAAGACCCTACAATAATACAAAGAAAACCCCATCAAACACCCCCCTGATGAGCAAGCATGTGGTGACAGTGGGAAGGAAAACCACACTTTTAATAGGAAGAAACCTCCTGCAGCACAAGTTTGCTGGTTGATCTATGTCCCTACCCTAAACCATGGTCATGAGCTACAGTACTTCTTTTTAACTTCAATTCTCTATTTAGATGGGCTGTTCCTATCGGTTTTGGTGTCAGTCTTTTTCTCACTTTCTGCCTTTGCATCCATCATCCATCCATCCATCCATCCATCCATCCATCCATCCATCCATCCATCCATCCATCCATCCATCCATCCATCCGTCCATCCATCCATCCCTCACTATTGTCTCATGCTCCATCCTTTTTATCTCCCCTGACTCTCACAGTTTTCCCTCCCCTTGTCTCCTCTCATAGTTATCCCCATTTTCTTCCCTTGTTTCCTACCCTTTCTGCTGCAGTCTTTTCATCAGTTCTTTCTTTTCATCTTTCTATCCAAATTCCATCTTGAATTAGTAAAATAAAAGCTCAAGAGGTGGAAAAAGTGCAGTGGGAGAGACAAAGATAAATGGACACGAGAGGGAGAGATACATTACAGTAGGAAAAAAGCAAGTGAGAGTTTCCATTTGGTGTCTCATTTAGCTCAGTGGTGTGTTCTTGCTGGCTCAGCCCTAAGGGCCCTTTAATGACCAGTATTAATGAAGCTTCCTATCTTCATTACACACTAAAGAACACACAGAGACACACAGACTGTATGTTCCTGTTTTATAGTTTATCTTAAAACACACTCTCATACTGTTATTGCAGCAGAGGCTTCTAGTATTACTGAACAACCTTCAATGTTGAAAGCTATTATGGGTTAGTACAAAGTAATAGTGCACATTTTTATGATTTTATGTATATATAAATGTATGAGTAACCACACTGGTTGGAAAAATATGGGACATAAAATTAATCTAACACTAAATCAATTCCTCAAATGAGACGCCTCCAATTTGCTGCAGTACAAGTCGAGGTTTATTATATAAAATAATTCTCTACAAGACCAAACACAAACAAGCCTCTAAACTAATGTCAATCAAATTAACTATTAAGGTGTAAAACAGGACATTCAGTAACTCCAGACATAATTAATAATTAATAAAACAAACCTTCAAAATAAGTAAGGATAAAGGTCGGCGGTGGGTGGAGGGAAGGCAGCTGTCTGCCCTGTTTGGCTTTATGTACGTGCTGGTGAGTCTCTGCAGCTAATAAGCAATAACGAAAAGGGGAAGGAGGACAGGCTGATAATGGATGAACAAAATAAGGTATAATTGGAGGGAGAATGTGTCAATGCACAGGAGCACATGCAACAACAAGAGAAAACCAAAACAGTAACACACACTGTCTACATGCTCTTAAGATGTGAAACAAAAATATCTGCTGCTGGATTTAAACAGTAGTGACAGAAGTTTACCTGTCCTGTACAGTGATTCACGTGCATCACTTTTAAATCTCAATCATCGTACTGTATCTACATATATGTGTGTGTGTCGTTCCACGCGTTCTTCAGAAGTTAGTGCCTGCAAAGTGTTCGTGCATGTGTGTCTGTGTGCATGGAAGCCTTTGTTCTTGGTCCCAAGCTTTACCAGCACATGATCACTGCTGCCCCAAGGAAGAGAAACGTCTTCTGCTCTCTTCCGTAATAGGAACCACAGGGAGTGGACAAGCAAACAAAAACAGAAGGGAACATAGGAGCTGTAGGAATCCTGGGACCATGAATTAAGACTGAGGGAGATTACAATAGAGGAAGACAGAGTGGGGAAGGATGATGGATGGAAGAATGAGACAGACCACGAGAAAAAGGGAAATAGAAGAAAAAGCTGCAAAGAGGGAAAATTCTCAATTCAGTCCTGTCATGCAGACCACAGGACAAGACACCCGCATACGTTTTGTCCAGTGACAGACTTCTGTCTTACCACTTACTTAAAAAGGGACTCATCTCTGTAAAGGTTTAAGATGCATTGTTTCTACCAGAATTATGCACTGATCAACAACAACATTATGAAAGTGTAGAGAACAATGCGGCATGCGAATGACAGACACGACCACATAGTTTGCACTTTCAACAGTTCTTTATTCGAATGCTTGTTCGTTCGTATAATGCTCGGTTGTAGCTTTTCAGCTTTTCAACTGCAATCCCACACACAACAACAGCCACAGGTCACGGCACACTCTTTCATGCAGGGGAGGCGTGATGAGCTGATGGACCTCCGGTGTGTCTCAGCCTCCCTTGCAGCCGCACCCAAGCCACACCCCCCCACAGACAATATTCATTACTCATTGGAAATAGCTTTTCCAATCAGCAATTCACATAGGAAACTGCAAAGTACAGTCTGTGCCCCTTAGACTAGCCCATTGTTTAGGAATGGTCTAAGGACTGCAGCAGATCCCAAGACATTGACAAGGCCTCCAAACTCCCCAAAATTGGTCGAGCAGGTTCCTGTAAGCCTTCCTGTAGGATCAGCACGCCCATGTTAGACACCACATGGCACCAGAACACGTGTTCTGTCTTCAGTGATCTGTAAAAAGATGGGTAAAAGACTTCTTTAGGACCTATACAGTACTTGGCAGGGGCTTTTAATTTTAATACTGATGGGTGTGTTTTTCTTCACACATTTTATTGAATGTGTGAATGTATTATGGAGATATGCACAGTTCGTCACACTGTGGCACAGCTGGGTTACGCTGCTGTTATTGCCTTGATTGATTCTTTTATCACTAAGGCAATCAAATGTTTCTCTGTGCTTCTGACTAACGGCATTAAAGGCATCAAACAATACTTACTGCTTCTTTTTTTTAACTGACATTTTAATTGTTTTTGTCCTCCACAACCAGCCTTATTCCTAAAAGCATGATTACCCATGCATCCTTTGGCATTAAGCTTACTTTGAACACAGAAACTGCTAAGGCGTTGTCCATTTTCCTTCATTGTAACAAGGCTTTTCAGACACACACCGTTCAAGTAGGTAACACTTCGACTCCTTTAGAGGCATAATAGGCTAAACCAACTTGCAGAAGACGGTAAAGGGTTCTTGATCACAGAGAGATGTGGAGAAGAAAGTGGTGAGAAATTTGGGGGTATAAGCAAAGATAGTAATAGGCGAGGAGCAGTAACACAGAGGCAGTAGGCATACAGAAAAAAAAGACATAAGTAATGAGGGAATATAGCCAGAAGCAGGAAACAGAAGGGAAGAATGGTTGATAGAGGAAACGGAAAGGTTTAGACACACTGAGACCTGGATAATTAGCCTGGGAGGCGCATGAGTCTTCTCTTAAATCACCATTCTATGCCTTATTAGCTCAATACAGCTCCCTTTAGATCCCTGCAGCACAGACACACATCTTATGTCCTACTGCTCACATACAAAATACAGCTTTCAAGTGCAATTTACAGCTTTTGCTTCCTCTCTGGAGTGGGTGGACCAATAATAATGAGGTTTCAGTGCAAACCCCGAGTTCCACACCTCTGAATCATCACACACGAGTAAAAATCTGTCAGGCCAATCGACATAGCTCTTATTGACATATTTGTGGGTAGGAACAAATAAATGCAAGGACGTCAAGTTCAGCCGTTTTATTGCTATTGTAAATTAACATGATTTGCAAAACATACTCCTATCAAATTCTGACATGATCTCCTTATTTTTAGGCAGTTTCAAGCTTCGCTATCCCAGCTCTAAACACTTTGACCACGTATTTATTCATTTTCACTGGTTTTATTCAGGATGGTATATGATTGTGTCATATCCCAGTATGAATCTCATTTAAGAAGAGAATAACTCCTTTGGATGGTGCAGATGCTGTAGGTCTGAAGACACTGTGTACGTGTGAAATTTATTCCAGCAGAGACACCCAGAGAGATGTTTTATTTACAAGATCAGTTGCGTAAAATGAGTAACCTTTCTGATTAATATTTTACTGACCTTTTATGTGTAACACGCAGGATTTAAGAGGCTCACAGCCATGTCATAGTGTGACACCGAAGAAAAGCCTCTGTCTCTGTTGCATCTGGGAACACATAAATTAATGGAATTAGATTTGTTACTTAAAGCTGTAAAAAAAAACAACTTCCTCCTGGTAATGTGGCCAATACATGTTCAAAGAAATGCAATAACCTACATCTGGAAAATGCAAACTCCAAATAGCTTAACTGATGGACATGTAGGAATAAAGGCCTTCACCCACTAAATACATTGCAAAAAACATTAAATTCAGATTTTTTCTGATGCAAATTTGGCATGTAACATATATACAGACCATTGGCATTTGGTGAAAATGTTGTCCTCAAAAAATGCATTGCGAAAAACTTGGAGCTGACATCAAGTGACGATGAGCTGGTCCTGATGTTTCTGAACAACAAAAGGAAGAAACACAGATTCTGGGTTCATCTGATTCTCAAGAGAAGGCAGCAGCCAGGAGAAGTTCATAGTCTGATCCAGGAGTCTAAGCTGTATCACGATCGCTTTCGTACATATTTCAGAATGTCGACGGCGTATGTTGAGCTTTTGTTGGCAGAGTGGGGGACACGTCTGAGGAGGCAGACAAGTCATTTCAGACAGCCGACTGACCTGGAGCAGCATCTTGTTGTCTGTATGCAGCAAAGTATTATTATTTAACTATTTTTTGTTTTTGTTTGAGCTATGAGTACTTGTTACCAAATGCAGTGGTCTCACTGGTCAGTTCTGTTTATTTGCATTCAGAAAATCGAGCTCTGTCCGAAAAAAATAAATGCCAGAAATTCAACCTGGAAAATTATGCAGTCTGTTTGAACGATGGCAATAAGGACAAAGAAGTCCAAAAAAGAGAGTTACATTTTTACATATCCAGTGTATAAAGGCCTTAAGTTGCAAGCCACTCATAAACACACGAGACAAGTTAGACACAGTTGCCTCATTTAGTGCCGCTGCCTCAATGGCCTGCATTCACATTGTGCTTAACTCTCCAAGCACAAGTACACTGAAGTTTGTCTCATTTCTTCTCTGTTTTACTTTCATTATTTGTTTGTTTTTATGCACGCTAGTAAAGTAAACTGGACTTTGTGGGTCAAACTTGCTCAGACACATTATGGATTGCTTTATGTGAGTATGGCCTATACTCATTAAAGGCCATGTCCTGCCAGCTGTTGGAAGAATGAAGTCCAGAGAACAGTAACTGTGTATAATATATGAATCCATATAAAATGCAGGCAGGTGTTCAGAATTGAGGAATAATATATTTGCAAAAATAAGAATAGCTAGCTAACAAATATAGCAAATGGTGCAAATACAGTAAGTGCAGTGACTCGACATGCATTAGCAGAACCGGACATGCTACTTTCATTCCAGAGTTTGTAACACTGTTGTTTTGGAAGAGCATCATGTCAGTAAGCTGCAAGCATCGTCATCATTGTGCTCTGATTCTGAGTGTTACTTCAGGCTTTTTATATTTATAGCACTCTTCTAATAACATTATTCTAAGTGAAGAGCAACAAATGTTCAATTTTCTTTACACAGACTTTGTGTTGAATGATGTTGGTCAGGCAGAGGATGTCTGCAGATAAAAATGAATCCGCTATAAATAAATTAGTAAACATAAATGGCTCAAGTTATTCAAATGATAAGAAATGTGTTTATTTGGCTTCTTTATAATAAGAAGCAGAGAAAGTGATGACCTGTTGTGGCAGTATTTATGGTACTGGTATTTTTGTATTGACTGATATTTCCAGACCAGTAAGGAAAATAGCACTTTGCTGATAAATCATAATTATAAAGCTTCTGATGAAACCTTTTGAATAAACTACTCTTCTTTATTCTTTCATTTTTATACAGTTTTTGGAGCATACAAAATTCAATTATGTTTAACAAACAGGCAGTTCTCCCTAATGGGTATGCTTTCAAATTACATCTATGGCTGTGCCTAGAATAACCTTCTTTAGAGAATCCATTTAATGGGAGAAAGCTCGTGCACGGGGGTTGCCACAAAGGAAGGCTGCCATTTCAAATCCCAAACAAGATGGGAGCCAATTATAAAATGAAAGCTAATGAGACATATTCTCCCCTCCTTCAGCCACTAATTGTCCCAGAAGAGCCACGCAGAGTCCAAAAGGCTAGACTTGTGCTTTAAGGTTCCCAAGTGGGAATAAAGGTAATGCTTTGAATTTCAAGTGTGGTATGAGCCTCCTCTAAACAAACAGGGCAAATAAATGGTTGTTTTTAAAAAAAATCTGAAATACTAATTTTTGTTGTTCATTCTTTACTACATTGAAATTTAGCTTATCACTCCTGCATTTACTTCTAAAGCCAATTTAGACTTTCCAATTAACCTATCCCCACTAACTGCATGTCTTTGGACTGTTGGAGGAAGCCAATGTACCCAGAGAGAACCCATGCAAACACAGGGAGAACATGCAAACTCCACACAGAAAGACCCCAGCCTGCTTGTGGATTAAACTCAGGACCTTCTTGCTGCATGGCAACAATGCTGCCCACTGTGCCACCGTACTGCCCAGGATGCAAGCAGTGAGAGCGAATAAAAAAATAACTATTTTCTGTTGCCTACATTTGAAGACGAGTGACTTTGCCTCCACAGCTAAACAGTAAAACGAGTTCAATGAGGGTTTAAAGTCAGATTCAGCAGTTGTAGGAACTCTAAGATCTGTGTAGAGGCTCAGTCTGGAGAAAAGAATCACAACTCACAATCATTTCTAATATGAGCTCCAGCACAGGGTGCGATCGGCTGACCTGCTGTTCTTTGTGGATTATCACAAAATTCAACAAGATGTGAGCACATGTTTCTTGAGCTAGCTTGGTCCATCCCCTGCACTGACAGTACATCTTTATACTAGACAGTATAAAGTTGGAAAACAGACTGAATTCAGTGAATAAATCTAAGCATCGTCGGCTTAAACAGAAAATAATCGGTTACACGTTTGGTTCTTTTGCCATCAGAATTATTGTCTAAAGGCAAAGAAAGATGCCCAATGGATTTACTTTACCAAATGGACCATCCCAGCCTTGCCGTAATGGTCTATTTGATTCACCTTTGCTTTTATTGTTTATTTTATTTTATTTTATTTTCACTTGCTAATTACGGGACAGACATGACTGGGGGAAAGAAAAGGGAGAAAGAAAGAGGGAAAGACAAACAGCGGGAAAGAGGAACAGTGATAAAGGGCAAAAAACAAAAACCAACAAAACAAACAGAAAAAATAGAATATATCAATCAACTGGATCTCTGAGAAAGACAAAAGAGAAAACAAGCAAAAAAAGAGTGCAATATAATAAACAACATCATGGCGATGATCTATGTGAATATAACAGCAAATACTAAATATTGAATATTATTGTGCAGCACGTAGGATCGATAGCGCACAGTGTGATTTGAGGTGGGAGCCAAAAAGGGTGTAGTCTGTGTGTGTGAGCACCCGTGTGTACACCTGTGAGCATGTAATCTGTTACACTTGATGTAGCCAACATTGACCGTGTACAGCGTCAATCCAACACAGCGCTGTAATTTAAATTCATCACAGTACTGCAAACTAACCTGTTTATCTTGCACAAAACTGTCCAGTATTTTCATACAACTTTAAATTTACATTTCCTAAAATAGCACTGAGCATTCCTTACCTTTAAATCCAGCTTCTGATTCTGATTGCATTTGAAATGACCTGACACTTAAAAAAGAGCATAAAGGGAGTAAACATGACTCCCTTTATGCTCACTTCACTACAGTAGCACTAGCTACATGCTAATGTACTGTGACCACAAGTTAGGGACACTTACTCAGGCTCGCTTTAACCCCTGAGAATAAATACTATTGATGATACTGCCGAATCTGAAGTAACAAGCCTGTTTTGAAAGTGTAAGAAGTGGAAAGTACAGATATGAGCAAAAAAATAAATACTCAAGTAAAATATAGACACTTGAAAATTCTACTTAAGTACAGTGACTATTTGTACTTTTTTACATCCCACCTCTGGGAGGAAGTAAACATCAACACTGTCAGTAAACACAAATATTTCTTCACATATTACCCCAAAATTCAAAAGACGCTTAGAAACAGTGACTGTAAAACACGTCAACGAGGGCAACACCTGCAACTTCACATAGGACACAAGGGAGTATTAAAAATTCTGATACAGGCAATACTGTCTCTGCCATGCATGTTCAATTTGGAACTTCAATAAATGCCACAGTTTTAATGGTAATCAATCACTGTGATACTGTGATTATTAGTACAAAAGACAAAACCTGGCTTCATCATCATGTCAGAGTTTCTACATGAGGTCCAGTGTTTACTGCTTTTCTGTTTGGCTACTCTGTCTTTGGGTTGTTAAATTTTAAAGCTCTTCAGTAATTTAGAACAGCTCCTTCCACAAAAAGACCAGAGGCCAAAATCCTGACTTTTATTCTCTGTCCTACCACATGGAGGGAATACACAACACTTACATATTAAAAATGGTAACACACCTCTGTTGCCACCTATACAGTTGACACAGCATCATGGATCTTGTCTTTGATTCTTGAGTATTGATATGGTATGATAATTGCTCAGCATCATTAGAATTATCACTGATTTTAAGTAAGATTTAGCATTACATCAAAAGAAAAAAATGTTGAAAATCTGAGCTTATTGCCAAATTAATGAAGCCTGTTGTCTTGCTGTGGAGAAAACTCCTTCTATCCTATAAAACTTTGCTGTTGGGAAATGTGTTCTACACTCAACACAATACCATTATATCCAAGTGTTGGGAGGTGTTGCTCCAGTGGTATGAAAGATAGTACTAAGGACTGACATAGATGTATCTAATTAGTAGAGCCTATATGAAAGTGTACCTGCATTTGTTTTTAATGACCATTGTGGGGAAATTCCTATGGTTTCAAAACCCTTCGGTTCCTTTAGAAGTCAATGGGAAAAACACTTCCCTGATGGGTTTAAGAACTCAGACTTAAAATGACCCAAAATGAATGACGTAGGATCAGAAAGGAGGATTAGCCAGGGAATCCAGTGTTAATGGTTTCACAGTCAGATCCACTCCTCACACATCACTCCTCACCAGTTTCATATTGGTGACAATGAAAATGCTCCGCCTGAGAACTATACTAACCAACAGGCTGCGTTGGCTATGTTCATATGTTCAAGCCAAACCAAACACAAAGAAAGAGAAATTAGCACAGCAAACTGTATTTTAGTTGAAGTCCAAATGAATACATTTGTGAGGTTGTGAATGATTTCAAACTAGTTCTTACTTTAGGCTCCGATGAGTGGAACTACATCCTTATCTTTTCATAGTGAAGAATAAAAGGAGATTGTGTCAGTTTGTAGCCCTGAATGACAGTGCTTGTCTTCCTTCTATCAGTCTTATTGTATTTCATCATGTAGCAGAACAATGTGTGTGTGTCTGTGTGTGTGCATGCAAGTTTATTTTGTATGTGAGCCTATTATTATTCCCCTTGTGTTGCACCTGCCATACGGCTGATTACCTTCCAATCTCCTTTGTATGTAAGCCTGACACACACTTCATTCCTCTTCATTCAGTGTACGACTTCCTCCTTTTTGACACTCCAATCCGCTCTCCCTCTTTCTTTTTTACTCCATTGCACATTATCTTTTCAAATTCTGTGAATCCTTTTTTCTGTCCTGCCTACAACTTCTGTCTGACCTACCTCACACTTTCTTTTTCTTGATTTTTTTGTCTTTGTGTTGTCTCTCATCCTCTATCACTAAAGATGTGTTTTTGAGGCCTGGAAAGACAACCTGGGTGTACGCATATAATAAGAAAGTTTAAGTCCCACACAGAGGATTGCATTTGTATAACAATAATCTGGATCACTGTGCAAGTGATTGTATTTACAGCTATACTGTATGCATGTTTTTCAGTGTCCTGCATATTGCACATTTTTGTGTATATTATCTTTCATTGTTATAAAGTTTCTTGTCTGCCATCCAGCTGCTTTATTCAAAATTTATCTGCATGGACTTAATGCTTGTTAGAGGACAAATTAGGTTTATGGAATTAAGAACAAAAGTTGAATTGAAGAATAATTGGATCATTTCATATGCACTTTGTTATTTATCAGCTTTATTTACAAGTTCCCGGGTCTGAAAATTGAAACCTGTGTTATTTTTAATGGCTGCCTGGGATCATTACTTTGTTCTAGAAAAACTTCTGATATTATAGAAATAAATAGGAAAAAAGCCCACGGTCCTAACCTCTCTAAGCACTTTCCCCAGTGAGTTCATGGGGCACTTATTTCAAATTATAAGGAATAAAACAGACTATTTTGTAAACGTAAGTGATTTTAAGTGTCAGAAAGGTAAGATAGTCCAGGATTTGCTCATTAGTTAATGACTTTTTTGACTGACAAGTTGTTGACCAATGAGCATGCAGTTTTGCAGTCAGAGCTTGTCATTTTCATTTTCAAAACACCAGGATGGTGATGGAGAGAGGTGCTCAGTTAAAGGGTTTTAAAATGTTTTAAAAACGTTTTTTTAATCACCTTAAGGGTGACCCTAACCACCCCCGAGAAAGTACAGTTGACCATTCATCACTGCATATGCTCTGATATTAACCAAAGGCTCACTCATGCTCAGGCCTGGTCACACCGCAGTACCAGTCCATCTGTTGATTTTCTGTCCTGTGATATATAAATTGTGACAGCAGCAAACTCTCGATTCTAAATGAGGCAGAAAATAAAACAAAATAAAACAAACAAACCAAAAACAAATATTGAAAAGATTTCTAATATTTACAAGCCATTTAAAAAAAAAATCTGGAAATTGTAGTTATTTTTGTTGTTTTTTTAATAAGAGTATTCAATTTTAAATTAATTTCCTTCCATCTTCACTAACAGTTTCTGGTGTGTATTAAATTTTGTTGTCTCAACACATCTCCATCACGGTGAGCATTTGTGTTTTCTTTCACTGTACATGCATGGATATTTTAGAGAATAGTTGTGGCCATTTGATCTCTTGCTGAGATGCTGTGTTTTTGACTCCTTACTTCTTACTAATGACTCCTCGTAATGCTGATAGTGAAAGACTTTAAACAGATTTTGTAGTTACCCTAATTGAAAACTGCTCTGCATATCCAGCTTCTGGTTAATGACTAAAATGTAAATGTAATCTAATTAAGGGGCTGGTGCTTACATTGAATTTAAAGAGACACTTTACCCATGACATTATAATTCCTGTTATAGCCCCCCCAGTGGTTACCAGCGCTCCCTTCATTTCACAACCGCTTTAAATTTATTTTGTAATTCAGCTTTATAGGAAACAAGAGTCAGAGTAACAGGAAGCATGATGTAATTTGTTTAATAATGGTCAGATAATTGACAGGAAGTAAATCTTAATCAGGCGAAATGTATTTCTGATATCATGGTGCACATGATGTGCACAAAATGGGCAAATGTCAAACATTCAATCAAACCAACTCTAAATTACACCTTTCAAAAAATTAAATCTCAAAAGAATAAAACAACATATGAAGAATATGCATGATATATTCAGATTAAAATCATGCAAAATAAATATACTATCAGCTACTGTCATTTCACAATGATAACAGAAGTCATTTTCCTAAGCTAGTGGGAATCAAAGATTTAATGCTTTAAATTAACTGTTTTCCTGAAATTAAATGTGCCACTAATTTGTTTTGTCACCCACATTTTCAGGGAAAAAATGAGAATTAAAACAACAGTAACAGTTGTGGGTGGTGGCTGAGGTGGATGGCGCTTGTGATGGTGCTTTGAAACGATAAATGCCACATGCTTGCTTTCACATGAGGACTCAGATCAAAGCACTTTTAAGATTATTTGATGATAAACATATCCTTGGCCTGCTAAAACTACCAAGCTAACATGTTATGAATTCCAATTTACATTCATGTAAACACTTTTTTTTTCTACAAATCTCCCTCACTCAAAAAAGTTAGTCTTGGAGCTCCACAGGGTTCTGTGCTGGGACCACTTTTTACATTATACATACCACCTTTTGGGTAATATTATTAGAAAACGCTGTCTACTTTTTAATTACTATGTAGATGATACCTGGCTATTTTTATCTATAAAATCTGATAATGGAAACCAATTAGTTAAACCACATGCATGTCTTAGAGACATAAAGGCCTGGATGACCTATAAGTTTTCTTTTCATAGTGTCAACATGGTGTCCAACTTACTCTGGATGGCATCTACATTTTTCTGGCCTCCGGTAACTTTATAAGGAGTCTTGGAGTGATTTTTGACCAGCACATATTCCTCAATTTGGACATTAAACAAATATGGACTGCTTTCTTTCAGCTTTGCAATTGTGCTAAAATTTGAAATATCCTACCTTAGGGTGGTTCTGAAAAGCTAGACTGTGCACTGTAACTGGTGCTTCGCTTACAGTTCAATTCAATTCAATTCAATTTTATTTATATAGCGCCAAATCACAACAAAAGTCGCCTCAAGGCGCTTCATAGCTACAGAGAAAACCCCACCAATCATATGACCCCCTATGAGCAAGCACTTTGGCGACAGTGGGAAGGAAAAACTCCCTTTTAACAGGAAGAAACCTCCGGCAGAACCAGGCTCAGGGAGGGGCCATCTGCTGTGACCAGTTGGGGTGAGAGAGGGAAGACAGGATAAAGACATGCTGTGGGAGAGAGACAGAGGTTAATAACAGATCAATGCAGAGAGGTGTATTAACACAGTGAGCGAGAAAGGTGACTGGAAAGGAAAAAAAGTCAATGCATCATGGGAATCCCCGGCAGCCTACGTCTATTGCAGCATAACTAAAGGAGGATACATTGTTCTTTCTTTGTGATTGTTTATGTTTAAGTTGTTTGTTGCTGGTTTTTAGTTTGTTTTTTGTCTTTTTGGGAGCTGACACAGTCTCTATGGAGATGGGTTTTTGGGGGGGTAGCAGGAGGAGAGAAGCTGCAGAGAGGCGTGTAAGACTGCAACTCTGCTTCCTGGTCCAAACTCTGGATAGTCATATTTTGGGGGGTTTAATAAATTTGTCCATATTTCTATAAATGAGAGCTGCTCCATCCAAAGTTGGATGGATGCTGTCTCTCCTAACAAGACCAGGTTTCCTCCAGAAGGTTTGCCAATTATCTATGAAGCCCACATCGTTTCTGGGACACCACTCAGACAGCCAGCAATTTAAGGAGAACATGCAGCTAAACATGTCTCTCCTGGTCTGATTGAGGAGGGGACCAGAGAAAACTACAGAGTCCGACATGGTTTTGGCAAAGTTGCACACCAATTCAATATTGATTTTAGTGACCTCCGATTGGTGTAACCGGGTGTCATTACTGCCAACGTGATTTATGATTTTACTGAATTTACATTTACCCTTAGCCAGCAGTTTTAAATTTCCTTCAATGTCGCCTGCTCTGGCCCCTGGAAGACAATTGACTATGGTTGCCGGTGTCTCTAGCTTCACATGTCTGAGAACAGAATCACCAATTACCAGAGTTTGACCCCCGGCGGGTGTGTCGCCGAGTGGGGAAAAACGGTTAGACACATGAACAGGTTGGTGGTGTACCTGGGGCTTCTGTTTAGGACTATGCTTCCTCCTCACCGTCACCCAGCCACCCTCTTTCCCCAGCTGCTTGGGGTCTGCTGGGGAACAGCTAGCGGGGCCTAGGAAGTGATACTCTACCACAGAGCAGTGTTGCCAACTCCTCAGTAATGAAATTCGCTATTGGCTGTCCTATAAGTCGCTAAATGACATCACCTAATTTGCATACTTGGTCATGCTAATGTAATTGTAACCTACCTACGTTGTTGGAGACAGAAATAACATCATGGAAGAGACATAAAGTGAGTAAAAAACGTCCTAAATGCAGTTATAATTATTTAACTACAAATTTCTTTTAGCAATTATTGTTTTTTAATGTCACAATTCCAACCCTGCTCCACACCGGCAACAGTGATCCGAAATTGGCACTCTGGGGGAGTTACTTTGTGTGTGTGTTTATTAGTTGTTTTAAACCTTGTGATCCACAAAACAGCATCACAGTAAAAGAAGAACTGACGGCGTTACAGTCAGTGCGGGAGCAGCAGCTTTGCAGCTACTGACCTCTGTCATCATTTTAAGTGGGGGAACTTGCACAATCGGTGGCTGACTAAATACTTTTTTGCCCCACTGTATATATATAGATACATAAAGTGGTTCTGGGAAACCCCATAAAAGGTCATGATGTCACTCCACAAGTCCATTTGCAGCTACTATCCACTGCAACACTCCCAAAAGCTGTTAACAACAGATAATCAGTTCAACAGAATTAATTGCATGCTGACACAGAACATCCACTAGTGTATAAAAATGATGTCACATATCCCAGTAATGATATAGAAGTAAAAAAAAAAATCCTGTGAATCTAATCGACTGAATTTTACCATTTTACTTTTCTCTCTCTGAACTTGAGCTGCAGGTCTGATAATAAATCTGTAGGCAACTGTAAATGAACATGTCAAAAATAAATTCAGGGAAAGCCACAATAAAAGTAAAACAGACAGCAAAAATGTGTTACATGTAGCTTGTGTGATGATGGACACTGTGGAAATTCAGATTGTTTCCATATAGGGAGATTACAGGAAGCAGTCTGATATGAAATAAAACAGGAAGAAAGAAAACTCAAACAGTTGAAAACAAAGCTCAGCTTAGAGAACATGAGGAGGACACAGGAGGAAGATTCTAACATTTTCCAGCCTAGAGAGCATCACTAACTCGTTTTAGGTTGTGTGTTTGCAAACCCTTTCTTGCAGATGCCGATACATCTGAATAGAAACCTTTGATACTTTCCATTTCCTCCATTTTTGCTGGAATAAAACATCAGTATTGGTTATAATGACAAACTTTGCTCCTCGTTATCTACGTTTTTCCTTCCTTCTTTTGTTTCTTCAGGAGTTTGCATGCTTTCTTACCCTTAGCAATAAGCGTTTGTTGTGAGGTATGTTGTTAAACGCTTACAAAACCCAAGAGCATGATGTACCTGTCTAGCTTGTGAGGATACAGATAATAGTCTATCACGTTGATTTTTAGAGTAATGCACCTGACATGACTGCAGGTGAATACTGCACTTGAAATTAGACATATAGACTTTTTTCCTAACTGAAATTTCTATTTGGACCACTGACGCGTTAGGAGATTAAAGGCTTTTGGCACTTTGAAATCAACTCTTAAAAGAAATAAATTAGTTACTAATTCCATTATTTCCCATAAATATCCTCCAGCAACTCAGTGGAATCATACTGGTGCCATCCCTGTAATTATTATTCTCACCCACTGGTCTTTCCCCTCTTGCATTCCTTGTTGAGTTGTTGCTTCCCAAGACTTCCAATTACCATCAGTCCAAAGAAATTAAAAGTCATATGTCGTGCCAAATAGCCAATTAGGCAGACTAGAAGCTTTGACCGAATCGAAGCTCACTATACCCGGGATCACCAGGGTCATGAGGAAATGGGATGTGGGGAGGTCACCTCCTCCTCAGGTTGGCTCTTGACAATTATGTTGAAACAGTCAAGACTTGGGATGTGTGGAAACAGTAATGTTTTTGTGAGGTGAAGTAATTGATCCTTTAAATTCTTGTGTGCTGACTGTTTAAAATTAGAAGCTTTGGGTTGCCTGTAGCTCAGCAGGTAGAGCAGATCATCTACTAATTGGAAGGCTGGTGGTTCAGTCGCTGGCTTTTCCAGTCTGCATGCTGAATATCCCTGGGGACAATACTAACTAGAGATGGACCGATCCGATATTACGTATCGGTATCGGTCCGATACTGACCTAAATTACTGGATCGGATATCGGAGAAAAATAAAAAATGTAATCCGATCCATTAAATATCACGAAAGCACCTCACAAAACTTGCAACACGCCGTAACTCACCTCAGAACGTTAGCACGTCGTGATAGAGCGGCTGTGGCATGCGGGACTTGTGGTGGTCTGGATAGCATGTGGAGCTTCGCTAGCAACCCGGCATTTCATCTCCAACAAAGTTATCCCGAGAGAAGTAAAGCAAGTTTGTAAGTCCATCTCTGAATGTTTGTAAAGCATTCCTGCGTTAAGCTTAACAAGCGACTGCCTCTTCTTGCTGCTACTTCGTTCATGAAACTGCTTAACGATCAGCTGATCGGCTTTTCTGTCGCTAGTCCGTGTCTCTAGTTTGCTTTTGGCCCACTTTGCACCAGAAAGAGGAAACCAGCGGCTGAACAACAGCAGCACGTTTAAGCTTGATCAGCTGTTGTTAGAATGTATTTAATATTACTTTCTACACCAGGATCTTTTACTACGTAGCTGACGCTGGTAACTGTGCAGGGGCGGATCTAGCAAAGTTTAGCCAGGGGGGCCGATAGGGCATTAACAGGGAAAAGGGGGCACAAAGACATACTTTTCTTTCTTATTCTCATTTAAAATGTCTAGCTTTTAATAAATAATTATCTGACACCCAAAGTTTTAATTTGATGCAAAATGAATAGAAGTCCATTACTGTATATAGTGACTATTAAGTCTAATATATATACCCTAGTAAGCTATAGTACTTTTTACTTTGGGAAGGTACCATCTGTGCAGTCTGCAATTTTGTTGAAGAAAGATGTTGAATCTATTTAATATTTCTTGAAAAATAATTGATTTCTGTGCATTTTTTTTCACACTGCATCAAATTAAGGTTGATTACGTCGATTAAGCATCATGAGGTGGAGCGTGAGGGGTGGTTCCCTATTTTTTATTTATTTATTTTTGTTGTTGCTGGGAGTTGGAACCCTATTAGTTAGGTTGCTTAATATTTATGCTAAGTACTCTTTAAAATACCAGAATAGGGAGGATGGTGTAGGTTTAAGTTTATTAGATTGATCAGTATTGCTGAACTATGAAATATTTTTTTTTGCATACAGGTATAACAGAATAGCTTTAGTGTAGTTGTTGTTTTAAACTTGAGTATGAACTTATACAAAATGCAGCAAGATATTTAAAAAAACAGTTTTGTTGATTAAAAAACACTATATCGGATTCATATCGGTATTGGCAGATATCCAAATTTATGATATCGGTATCGGTATCGGATATAAAAAAGTGGTATCGTGCCATCTCTAATACTAACCCCAAGTTGCTCTTTAATGCATGCATTGCCATATAAATTTGTATGAATGTTAAAAAGAAGAAGTGCTTGTGTGAATGAGTGAAAGACACATACATAAAGTGCTTTGAGTGTTCAGCAAGTGTAGCAAAGAACTATATAAAAAAATCAGTCCATTTACCATTTCAGGGAGACTGGGGGAAACACCCATGGTGATACCAGAGGCAGGTTGCCATTTTTCTTCCGTTGGTATGACAGTTGCAACTCAGGCTGACAGCCCAGGTCAAAAAAGGAAATACCACCAAGCAGAAAAGGCAGATCCAACTTTCTATTTATTTGCTAGTAAAAAGTTACCCATTAAAGTTGATCTGCATTGCTAAAAACCACATGACACTAAGTTCAGACTCTTTACCACAGAGTGTATGTGGTGTTGCGGCTCCAGTGACAGTCCACCATTCCTTTTGGCTTCCCTACAGTATTTAAATCCAGATACCTTGCAGCTGAGGGAAAATGACAGACTCTCATTTCACATCTTAGGTGGACGTCTTTTTAAAAAAAAGAACAGTTGAAAAAGTTTTTGTCTCATATGTAAAGTGCACATGTGAAGAAAATAGATAAACAGGCCAAAAAAGAAATCTACTTCACCAGCCACTGCAAAATATTCTTTTTTCTTCCCAGTCTGTGTTTCTGTCACATTAATGAGTTTTTAAAATAAACTTTTGAACACCCGCTCAAGATCACTTTCATATTTGTGCCTGTCTTTTACGTTCTATTCATTTGCTGCTGTCTTATTTCCACATATTTTTTTCCTTTTATCTCTTTACCCTCCTGTTTTCTCTCCTCCTCTTGTCTTTGCCATCTCCGTATCTTCACATCACTTTGTTCCAAGAAATGATTTTAGCAAAAAGTAAGTTTTGTTACCAGGCAACAAGGCCACTGCGTGTGGTTGCACTGCATGCTAGAGTTCTCAGCGAGCCCACATGTTTATGCATGTGTCTCTGAGAGTCATGGGTCATGAATTTTTGTTTGTTAAACTTTGAATATGTGCATAAACACTTGTCATGTATGAAGTCTGATTGTTTCTGAATCTTTAAATGCTGTGCTGCACCAATGATTTAGAGATGCAAGCTCTGTGTGTCTATGAGGGGAACACTGATAAGGTTTGTGCAACTTTAAACTGTACATCTAGTATCCTGGTCCATGTTTTCTGCCATATATGTACTCCAAAGGTGATGGATGCTTATAAATCAAAGTTCAAAGTTTCAAATAAAGAAGTCAGCAAATGTAGACAGCTTTCGCTATGAACACAGAACCCCCCCCCCTCACCTGTTGTGCGGGGTGAGGGGCAGCCAATTAGAACTTAGAAGGATGAAAGGCAAGTGGGAGCTGCCAAGGCAAGTTCTTTAAGGCAGTGGATGAATTGAGGGACTGCACTAAGACCAGCTATACGATGAATTAGGGTTATTTTGAACTGAATCACGCAGAGCTCCTCAAATATAGTCCAAAAATTTAAATTTGAAGCTGAAATGAGCATTATAGGTCTCTTTGAACTGACATAGGAAAAAAACAACATTTCCTATTTAAGGGGAAGCTTTAGATATATCTGGAGGCATCTTTTTTTCCCCTGCGTTCTAGTATCAACCAACATTTGTGTAATTGAATGTGAATTCATTATGCTGTTCAGGATCTGCTGGATTATAGTTTCATCTTATGTAATTAGTAATATATCCAACTTGTTTCTTGACACCTGAAAGTAAATTGTACCTTGAATTGACACACTGTTCCACCATTCCCCATTTGCTCTTCCTCCTGAAATGTTTACTTAGCATATATGGAAAGATTTCGATTTGAATCAACTGGTCTCATTGAAAAAGAAAGTTGATTTATCGTCCCCTTTTTCTCAGTCTTCATTTCTTTGTCTACCCTTTGTAGAGTCTTTTTTCCCACTTCATCATCCTCTGTTCGTGTCCTTTCCATATTTTGGCTGTTTTGTGCTGAGCTGCTTTCTCTCACCTCTCTACTATTACTCTTCCATCTCTCTATTCCTTGTAGCATATGGCCTGAGGTGTCCTGGCCGGCTCCCTCTGGACAGAGTCGTGCCAGTCGTATTCTGGACTCAAAGTAAACGAGTGGAATGAAAATGAAGGGGGGTGGCGGGGGGAGCTGTGGGGAAGGAGTTCAGTCACGACCGGTGAGGGGATGGGGTAAGATGAGGGTGCGGGGGACTGGAGGCAGGCAAGATTTGAGGTGAAAACCTCTTGAAGAAGGGAAACATAAGCAGAGGATAAAAGGAGGAGAGGATTTGGACAGATTGAAGGTGAGATTTTGAAAATGTAAAGAGTGGAAGTCATTAGAAAAAAAAGGCATAAAGTGTGAGAGAAGAAGAGAAAAAAGAAATGAGAAAAGAGATGGAGAAGAAAGAGATTGAATGGATGACACATAGAACAGAGTACGCCTGGCAGGTGAAAGACTTACAAACCGCTATACATTGTCTCTCAGTGGTTATTGATCTGCCTATCAGTCATGGTTTCACTGGGTCACTGGTTCCCATTCCATCAAACAGATCTAATCAACATCTGCAAATAGAGGTGCTTGATTCTTTCTTGAATACTCTGCCCTCACCCTCACTCAATCACATGCTCAGTTTATAATTTAAAGACACATTACTGATCAATAGTCTACACACAGGTATTCTCAAACTGCGGTGAGCTTTAATGCAATGCCATTTAACACACAAACTGGTATAAACATCCAGCAGTCTTGGTGACAGTTTAAAACATCCTCAGACTAAACAGTCTCATTGGTTGTGAGAAACGTGCAAATGCTTCTTTAGTAGTTTTCTTTACTGTTTGGTTCAGTTAAGTTCAGAAAAATGCATCACTCTTTGAGTATTTGGTTACAGTGTTAAACACATTAGAAAGCTCAATTTTCTGGGCTTCCATGTTGTTTCCACAGTGACAAAATCAATATACATACACAGACATACATACATGTGAGGACTTACTTACCTTCAGCATCGAATGTGTCAGTCACTGATACAGTAACAGGATGTGGGTACTGAGGGTTTTGGCACATGCCACCCTACACCATGAGTTGCTGAAGATTGTTTTTTTGTCCTTTCAAAGAAAGACCAAAGAGTCTTTCAAGAATTTTCCCAGAGAGCATGGTTAGGACAGGAAAAGGAAACTTTATAAAATATAAATTCTCTACTATTTTTCTTCCATGACAGACAAATTCATCTAGCTGGGGCTTACTTGAAACCAACTAGCATGGTTTAATAAACTGCTCGGTGATTTTCTGTACTTTTATCATCTAAAACGTCTTTTTCTTTTCTTTTTTTTTCTTTTCGCCCTAAAGGATTCTGCTGTTTATTAGAAGTTATGTCTTTCACATAATAGATACATCTAATTTTGCCATGAGATGTTATCTATTTTGCTTTTTTTCCACAAAGATGCCAAACAGTAAAATCTGTTTCAAATTTAGTCACTAGCAGTATCAGAGCACTTAGTACAGTAAGGCAAAAGTTTAGCTCTCATTAGAACAACACTCTGCTGTGACAGAAATAAAGATGCAGTGTTTAAACATGAGTGTAGTCTGCAGGAAAATAGTCCATACTCTGAGTGGAAAGGATCTGAGAGCCACTGTGATATTAGATGAGAAGGTATTATAGCTGCAGTAACTGCTGGATGCAACAGAGCATGATGATGGAAAAGGACTTATTCGTGTCTACGCAGTTCAACCTGTACGTAGCTTTCTGCCCTCTTGTGAATTCACTGGGTCGCTGTCAAAGGCCATTTTTTGCCCATCACTGAATCTTAGGTCCCGTTAATTACAGTGAGCAAAGCAGAGTGTTTACGAGGTCAAGGTGTAGGTTGTTCTGCTGATCTAGGCAGTGACAGATGGTGGTAGGTTAAAGAGTCAGTTTGCATCTCACAGCAGCCAGCTTGGTTTCTTTATAGACTTTTCATGTGAAAATCACTGCCATTACACTATGTGTCATGGACCAATTCACCCAGAGCACCTAGGACATCTGTTCCTACAGAGAAATACATATTTTTATCCTGAAACAAACACCTACCTGTAAGGTTTTGGGTCAGATTAGTTTAGTTCTATTCAATTCATTTAAATTTCATTCACCTTAGTTCAGTTCAATTTATATTGCGCTATATCATAACAGCATTTGCCTCAAGGTGTTTTATAGTGTAAGGTCTCTACAATAATAGAGAGAAAACCTGACCAATCACGTAACCCCCTGTGAGCAAGCACTTTGCGACAATGGGGAGGAAAAAAGCCCTTTAAACAGGAAGAAACAAAACACATATGTTTTGCCATTTTGCTTTTGTACAGCACCACAATGGATTTTAATTTAAACAGTCAAGATGTTATTGAAGTGCAGTCATTAACTTTTAATTAAAAGGTATGTCTGTGAAGGTTCTCAGTCATCCAGGTCATCGTAGTCAAAGGAGCTTGCAAAGAAAAGCGTCTGGACTTCTTTAAGTTGCTTGAAGACGTTTCACCTCTCATCCGAGAAGCTTCTTCAATTCTAAGGTCAAATGGTGGAGAGTCCCAGATATAAACCTAGTGGGAGTTTCCCCCACGGAGGGACAAAAGGACCCCCTGATGATCCTCTAATCGCCTGAGCCAAGGTGTGAAACTGGGTGTGGGTCCCCATCAGCCAGAGTTTCGGGTGTGTTCATTGTGAAACCTGGCCCCACCTTAATTAAAAGGGTTTTATATAAGTATTGAATTAACTGTTTAGGAATCAGAGCCATTTTTATACACAGTTTGCCATTTTCAGAAGCTCGTATTGCAACATCCATCCATCCATCCATCTTCATCCGCTTATCCGAGGTCGGGTCGCGGGGGTAGCAGCCTAAGCAAAGAGGTCCAGACCTCCCTCTCCCCAGCCACCTCCTCCAGCTTTTCCGGGGGAATACCAAGGCGTTCCCAGGCCAGCCGAGAGATATAATCTCTCCAGCGTGTCCTGGGTCTGCCCCGGGGCCTCCTCCCGGTGGGACATGCCTGGAACACCTCGCCCAGGAGGCGCCCAGGGGGCATCCTTGCCAGATGCCCGAACCACCTCAGCTGGCTCCTTTCGATGTGGAGCAGCAGCTGCTCTACTCTAAGCCCCTCCCGGATGGCCGAACTTCTCACCCTATCTCTAAGGGAGAGGCCAGCCACCCTTCGGAGGAAGCTCATTTCCGCCGCTTGTATCCGCGATCTCGTTCTTTCGGTCACTACCCACAGCTCGTGGCCATAGGTGAGGGTAGGGACGTAGATCGACCGGTAAATTGAGAGCTTCGCTTTTACACTCAGCTCCCTCTTCACCACGACTGACCGGTGCAGCGTCCGCATTACTGCAGCCGCAGCCCCAATCCGTCTGTCGATCTCCAGCTCCCTTCTCCCATCACTCGCGAACAAGACCCCGAGATACTTGAACTCCTCCACTTGGGGCAGGAACTCATCCCCGACCCGGAGTGGGCACTCCACCCTTTTCCGGCTGAGAACCATGGCCTCAGATTTGGAGGTGCTGATCCTCATTCCCGCTGCGTTACACTCGGCTGCGAACCGCTCCAGTGCGAGCTGGAGGCCCTCACCCGATGAAGCCAACAGAACCACATCATCCGCAAAAATCAGAGATGAGATTCTGAGGCCACCAAAGCGAAAGCCCTCCGCCACTTGGCTGCGCCTAGAAATCCTGTCCATAAAAATTATGAACAGAACCGGAGACAAAGGGCAGCCTTGGCGGAGCCCATCACCCACCGGGAACGAGTCCGACTTATTGCCGGCAATGCGAACCAAGCTCTTGCAACGGTTGTATAGGGATTGAATGGCCCGTAGCAATGGGCCAGACACCCCATACTCGCGCAACACCTCCCACAGGACGCCCCGAGGGACACGGTCGAATGCCTTCTCCAGGTCCACAAAACACATGTAGACTGGTTGGGCAAACTCCCATGCACCCTCAAGTATCCTCGAGAGGACAAAGAGCTGGTCCAGTGTTCCGCGACCAGGACGAAAACCGCATTGTTCCTCCTGTATCCGAGGTTCGACTAGCGGACGAACCCTCCTCTCCAGCACCCTGGCATAGACTTTCCCGGGGAGGCTGAGGAGTGTGATCCCCCTGTAGTTGGAACACACCCTCCGGTCCCCCTTCTTGAAGATGGGGACCACCACCCCGGTCTGCCAGTCCACAGGTACTGCCCCTGATCTCCACGCAACATTGCAGAGACGTGTCAACCAAGACAGCCCTACAACGTCCAGAGCCTTCAGGAACTCGGGGCGGACCTCATCGACACCAGGGGCTCTGCCACCAAGGAGTTGTTTAACTGCCTCAGTGACCTCGCCCCCGGAAATCGGTGGGTCACACCCCTCATCCCCAGACTCTGCTTCCTCCCCGGAAGACGTGTCAGTGGGATTAAGGAGGTCCTCGAAGTATTCCTTCCACCGCCCGACAATTTTCTCAGTCGACGTCAACAGCGCTCCGCCAGCACTATACACAGTGCAGGTAGAGCACCGCTTTCCCCTCCTGAGACGCCTGACGGTTTGCCAGAATCTCTTCGAGGCAGTCCGAAAGTCTTTTTCCATGGCCTCTCCGAACTCCTCCCACACCCGAGTTTTTGCTTCAGCCACTGCCCGAGCCGCATTCCGCTTGGCCTGTCGATACCTGTCGGCTGCCTCCGGAGTCCCACAGGCTAACCAAGCCCGATAGGCCTCCTTCTTCAGCCTGGTGGCTCCCTTCACCTCTGGTGTCCACCATTTGGTTCGGGGATTACCACCACGGCAGGCACCAACCACCTTGCGGCCGCAGCTCAATGCAGCAGCTTCGGCAATGGAGACGCTGAACATGGTCCATTCGGACTCAATGTCCCCAGTCTCCCTCGGAATGCTGTTGAAGCTCTGCCGGAGGTGTGCGTTGAAGATCTCGCGGACTGGGGCCTCTGCTAGACGTTCCCAGCACACCCTCACTACGCGTTTAGGTGCACCAGGTCTGTCCAGCGTCCTCCCCCGCCACCTGATCCAACTCACCACCAGGTGGTGATCAGTTGACAGCTCAGCCCCTCTCTTTACCCGAGTGTCCAGAACATATGGTCGCAGGTCTGGTGATACGATTACAAAATCGATCATCGACCTACGGCCTAGAGCATCCTGGTGCCACGTGCACTTATGGACACTCTTATGTTCGAACAGGGTGTTCGTTATGGCCAAACTGTGATTAGCACAGAAGTCCAATAACAAAGCACCGCTCGGGTTCAGATCAGGGAGGCCGTTCCTCCCAATCACGCCCCTCCAGGTCTCGCTGTCGTTACCCACGTGAGCATTGAAGTCTCCCAGCAGGACAACAGAGTCTCCAGGTGGAGCACCTTCCAGCACCCCCCCCAGGGACTCTAAGAAGGCTGGGTACTCCGAACTGCCACTCGGCGCATAAGCGCAGATGACAGTCAGGACCCGTTCCCCAACCCTAAGGCGCAGGGAACAAACCCTCTCGTCCACCGGGAAAAACCCCAACGTACCGGCAGCAAGCCGAGGGGATATAAGAATACCCACCCCAGCCCGCCGCCTCTCACCAGGGGCAACTCCAGACTGAGACAGAGTCCAGCCCCTCTCCAGGAGACTGGTTCCAGAGCCCAGACAATGCGTAGAGGTGAGCCCAACTATATCTAGCCGGTACCTCTCAACCTCACGCACCAACTCAGGCTCCTTCCCCACCAGAGAGGTGACATTCCATGTCCCTATTGCCAGTCTTGGCAGCCGGGGGTCGGTCCGCCAGGGCCTCCGCTCCTGGCCGCCACCCGGCTCACAATGCACCCGACCCCTATGGCGCCTCCTGCGGGTGGTGGGCCTGCGGGAGGATGGGCCCATGTCTCCTCTTCGGGCTGTGCCCGGCCGGGCCCCATGGACTAAGGCCCGGCCACCAGACGCTCGCCCTCGGGCACCCTCCCCGGGCCTGGCTCCAGGGCGGGGCCCCGGTAACCCTATCCCGGGCAGGGTAAACTGTTCCCTCGATATTCTTTTCATGGGGGTCTTCTGAATCGCTCTTTGTCTGGTCCCTCACCCAGGACCAGTTTGCCATGGGAGACCCTACCAGGGGGCAAAAGCCCCCAGACAACATAGCCCCTGGGATCCCTGGGACACACAAACCCCTCCACCACGATAAGGTAGCGATTCAAGGAACAGCTTTTTAAATTTAAATGACATTAAAATTAATTGTCTTGCACTTATCCAATTCAGTACAATGTGTTTTTTCCAACCAGTGGTTGAGTCGTTGCTAAGTCACTACCAGGACACTACACCAAAATCTCATTATGATCACGCTGGTTGCTAGCAGGTTGCTGTGGTCACGTTTAGTTTACATGAGAGAAACTAATTTATCTGCATCTTCGTTCGATTTGCTCTCTAATCAATAGTAAAACTCTAAAAAGTGTGTTGAGAACCTAAAACGGAGACCGTATGCCTTCAGAATGACAAAATGATGCCTTACTTGTGCAATCAACAGATTTCGAAAGGAACATCATTTTTTAACTTCACTAGATGGGCCCACGTCCTCATTTTAGGTTTGACAGGGTTTTAGTAAGTAAAGGTGAATGCTTGGACATGAATTGAGCTGCGGTTTGGGGAAGGCTTCGAAGGGGACTGGCGACAGCTCCTGGGCCTGGCAGATCCCCATGAACTAAATAGAAATGAAGAAGTTAAAGAATAGAGAACGAGGAGGGAGGGAAGGGCACGTAAACGAGAATGAACAGTTTGCAGAACTGGGGGAACCTATATAGATGACAACCGGAAGGAGCGTGTTTGGAGGCGTGGTCCTGCTCCTGAAATTCCGATACATAATCGCCAAAAGAATCTGTTTCCTCAGCTTTCAGTAACAAAACACTGGTAACAACTAGTAGGAGGAGGGGGTGCAGGTGGAATAACAAATTAAAAATAAATATAAACTAAAAATGAAATTAAACAAGTAAATAGAAAAGTGCATTAAAAGCCAGGATATTCTGCCATTCTACACCTGAAATCAAGTTAGAAAAAATAGGTTTTGAAATGTTTTAAAATGAGAGACTGGGTGGCTAAAATATGAAAAGGTAAGTTGTTCCAAAGATTAGGAGTCACCACTGAAAAGGCTCTATTGCCTCTGGTTTTAAACCTTGATCTCAGAATCTCTAGGAGGCCTCATCAGAGCCAACATATAAAGAGTTACAGTAATCAAGATAAGAGGTAATAAAAGCGTGAATTACTCTCTCAAAGTCATGTAGCGTGAACTAGGCCTTCACCTTACTGAGGAGCTTTAGTTGAAAGAAACTTGTCACTGTCAAAAGTCACACCAAGGTTCCTTGTAACTGGATGACAATAATAGACCAAAGGAGCACTGTCATACCTATCTAACAGACTGAGTTGCCAAAATATATTTTTTTTCTCTGATACAGTTCACTAGTGCCTGGATAGAAACGCGGCTCTTGATTTGTACAGGCAAATATATCTGGAGGTCATCTTCAAATCCATAAGTGGACCCCAAAAGAAGCAAATATAAAGAGAAGAGAAAGGTCTCCAGCAGAGAATTCTGAGGTGCTCCACGACTAAGTGGGGGCACAGATGATGAATACTGCCCTAAATGGACAGAGAAACTCCCATCTCACAGATATGAAAGGTCATCAGTCTGTCACAGGGCTAACACATAGAGACAGACAACAATTCACACTCAAATGCACACCTATGGGCAATTTAGAATCATCAATTAACATAACCCCACTAACTTTGGACTGCAGAATGAAGCTGGCGTACCTGGAGAGAACCCACACAAACTCCACACAGAAGTGTGGAGTTTGTGTGGCACCAGGTGGTGGAACTGAACTCAGGACGTTCTTGCTGTGAGGCAACAGTGCTAATCACCGCACCACCATAGCTCTAAAACCTTTGATTAAAAAAGAGAGCTTAGAAATGGGCCTAAAATTAGAAAGTCCAATTTACACTTTTTGATGAGTGGCTGTATGACCACATGTTTTAAAGCAGCTGGGGAACAACCAGATGTTAGGGATGAATGATTAGGTCAATACATGGCTCAAGAATATTAAAAACCTCCTTGAAGAGGTGTGGTGCAATACTGTCTAGGGTTCAAGAAGACGGGTGCATATGCTGAACTATGTCAGATAAAAAGGGGAGAGATGCTTGGTCAAAGTTCTCAAAGACAACTGGGCAAAAAAGAGAAACAGCAGGATCTGGGACACAATTAGAGGGAATAGTCCTGAGAGCAGAAATCTTTTTAAATGTGAGAAACCTTAAATAAAGTGCAGATGAGGGCACAATACAAGTAGCACTACATGGATTTATAAGAGAGTTAAGAGTGAGGTTTGTGGCTATTATTTGACATAAGATTTGATCAAAAATTGGGTTTTTGCAGCTTTAACAGCTCTCTGATACTCCAGTAGGCTGCTTTTTAAAATAGCCAATGAAACTTGAAGGTAATCCTACTTCCATCCCCTCTCTCTGCATGGGCAATTGCGCCTTAGAGAGCGAGTGGTATCATTCAGTCATGGCTCGGTCACTGGTTTAGACCGTTAAATTCTAAAACGAGCAACCACGTCCTGTAGGCTGCTACAAGATTAATTAAAAAGAACTACAGTGGGGCAAAAAAGTATTTAGTCAGCCACCGATTGTGCAAGTTCCCCCACCTAAAATGATGACAGAGGTCAGTAATTTGCACCAGAGGTACACTTCAACTGTGAGAGACAGAATGTGAAAAAAAAATCCATGAATCCACATGGTAGGATTTGTAAAGAATTTATTCGTAAATCAGGGTGGAAAATAAGTATTTGGTCAATAACAAAAATACAACTCAATACTTTGTAACATAACCTTTGTTGGCAATAACAGAGGTCAAACGTTTACTATAGGTCTTTACCAGGTTTGCACACACAGTAGCTGGTATTTTGGCCCATTCCTCCATGCAGATCTTCTCGAGAGCAGTGATGTTTTGGGGCTGTCGCCGAGCAACACGGACTTTCAACTCCCGCCACAGATTTTCTATGGGGTTGAGGTCTGGAGACTGGCTAGGCCACTCCAGGACTTTCAAATGCTTCTTACAGAGCCACTCCTTTGTTGCCCGGGCGGTGTGTTTTGGATCATTGTCATGTTGGAAGACCCAGCCTCGTTTCATCTTCAAAGTTCTCACTGATGGAAGGAGGTTTTGGCTCAAAATCTCATGATACATGGCCCCATTCATTCTGTCCTTAACACGGATCAGTCGTCCTGTCCCCTTGGCAGAAAAACAGCCCCATAGCATGATGTTTCCACCCCCATGCTTCACAGTAGGTATGGTGTTCTTGGGACGCAACTCAGTATTCTTCTTCCTCCAAACACGACGAGTTGAGTTTATACCAAAAAGTTCTACTTTGGTTTCATCTGACCACATGACATTCTCCCAATCCTCTGCTGTATCATCCATGTGCTCTCTGGCAAACTTCAGACGGGCCTGGACATGCACTGGCTTCAGCAGCGGAACACGTCTGGCACTGCGGGATTTGATTCCCTGCCGTTGTAGTGTGTTACTGATGGTGACCTTTGTTACTTTGGTCCCAGCTCTCTGCAGGTCATTCACCAGGTCCCCCCGTGTGGTTCTGGGATCTTTGCTCACCGTTCTCATGATCATTTTGACCCCACGGGATGAGATCTTGTGTGGAGCCCCAGATCGAGGGAGATTATCAGTGGTCTTGTATGTCTTCCATTTTCTGATGATTGCTCCCACAGTGGATTTTTTCACACCAAGCTGCTTGCCTATTGTAGATTCACTCTTCCCAGTCTGGTGCAGGTCTACAATACTTTTCCTGGTGTCCTTCGAAAGCTCTTTGGTCTTGGCCATGGCGGAGTTTGGAGTCTGACTGTTTGAGGCTGTGGACAGGTGTCTTTTATACAGATGATGAGTTCAAACAGGTGCCATTCATACAGGTAACGAGTGGGGGACAGAAAAGCTTCTTACAGAAGACGTTACAGGTCTGTGAGAGCCAGAGATTTTCCTTGTTTGAGGTGACCAAATACTTATTTTCCACCCTAATTACGAATAAATTCTTCACAAATCCTACCATGTGGATTCATGGATTTTTTTTTCACATTCTGTCTCTCACAGTTGAAGTGTACCTCTGGTGCAAATTACTGACCTCTGTCATCATTTTAAGTGGGGGAACTTGCACAATCGGTGGCTGACTAAATACTTTTTTGCCCCACTGTATAAATTGAGCAGGGTTAAGATTTAACAAGTACAGAGTCATGAAAAGCTAATGCAAACATAGATCAACATCTGTGTTTGCACTCGTTGAGCTGGGACATGTGGTTTAGCAGTAAACAGTGACAGTAAACAGTAAATAAAATAGCATAATAATCTGAAATATGAGTCTCACAGAACTCAGTCAGGCATAAGTTTAAATGAAATGATAACAGTAGGTCCAGTGTGTGTCCTTTTTCACGTGTTGGACCAGACACAGACTGAGTGAGATTAAATGTTTCAATAAGATCAAGATATTCCTTGAACAAGAGTCCTGATATAGTCAAATATTAAAATCACCGGCAATCAGGAACTTATCATAATTCACAGTTATTCATCTCAGGAGGGCAGTAGACCAGAGCCCATTTGACTTGCAATTCAAAGGTGGAGAAGGAGTTAGATGTTGACTATTGACATTGGAAACTGGATTTGAATACAGTAGTGAGCCTCCCACCTCTGCCTGCAGTCTGAGAGGAACTGAAAAACAAACAGTCAGGAGGGAGAAGTTCTAAGAATGGGGTGAACTCACCAGTACAAAGCCAAGTCTCTGTCAGAAATATAAAATCCAGTTCAGGAGAGGTGAAGAATTCATTTAACAGAAAAGTCTTGTTTTTTAGACCTCTAGTGTTAATAAGAGCCAAACAAACAATCCCGTTCTTACGGCTTGTTGTAGGGGTGAAACTCGGTGCCCGAAGGTTCCTATAATGCACACTGTGATGCCTGGCCCATCATAGCCTGGTAAGATACGTTTCCACCGGCAAGTTAGGTAAGAAACAGCAGAAACAACAGGCTGGATCCACTCAGCGATTGCTGACTCAGAAAAAATCCACCTGAATAGCAGAAAGGACTACACCCACAGCCATATCTCAGGTAAGCCCCAGGTTCTCCACAGAACACCGCCACGCTTCCTCAGTCTTCTTCTGTGTGATGACAGCAGGTCAGTGACCGGTCAGTACGCCGGTATAGACACCAGTTATTTATATTTAGCTCATCACCTAAATTATGCTTTATCCAAGTTTTGTGGGATGATCTGATATCAAAAAGTGTTTGGTGCTGATACGAGCTATAAGTAGGGATGGGTATCATTTAGGTTTTATCCGATACCAGTACCAAACTGGTACTTTTGAAATGGTGCCGGTGCTTAAACGGTGCTCGAACCAGTGCTCGAACCAGTGCTTAAAGAATAGAGAACACAAAATTGGTCCAAAAACCTCTCATGTTCAGCTGTTTTTTTGTAAAAAGATCACAATGTTAGTCTTTTCTGCAGCTATAGGGCATATATGGTATCACTCTTGGCTGGAAGCAGTGCTTAAACAATGGAAAAAAACATACAAACTTTGTCCAAAAACCTCTCATGTTTAGCTGTTTTCCATTTTTTCTTTGGTCATTTTAGCTTTTTCGCCAGGGTGAAGGGAGTATCTGCCATCAAACAAGAAGACAGCCGCATGTAACTACGACGTGTTTGCTAGTTCACCTTACGTGCATTAATTTACTAACGTGGTTAGCCTACTCAACGTAAATTACACACGAACAACATTAAGCTACTGACCCAGAGAAGAACGGCTGCTGCTGCCATCATCATCCGTCATCATTTCTGCTACACTGGCAGGGCTAGGGGCCAGGACTCTCCTCTTCGGGTTTTTGGGGGATGTTGCTAACTCCGGGTCCGATAACAGGCACCACACCCGCAGTAGATGTGCACGGTGTGAGGTCTCGCAGCAAGCTATCAAATACTGTGCATTTCTCGGCTTTTAACAAAATGCTATACGTCGCCAGGTGTTTCATCAGATTCGAGGTGTTACCTCCTTTGCACAGTATCAGCTTAAAGCACTTGTTGCAGGCTGCTGAGTTTGCATCTTTTGCTGTGAAGTACAGCCAGAATTTGACCACTTCGCCTTGGGCATTTTTAATCTGTAGCTCTGCTCTAAAAGAACCTACGTACCTGGGCCCGCCTACTATCCTCGGAAAGGTAAAATGATTGGCTAGAATCCAAAGTGTACGACATCTCAGGAAAAAAAGCACCGAAATAAAGCACCGAAATGTGCGCTGCTTTTCGGTCTGGTTACTACCGTTTATGTCAGAACCGGTGCGGATACCGGTACCCATCCCTAGCTATAAGAGCTGTTGTCTTGGCAACAAACACAAAATAAAACAATAGCAAACAAAAATCCGATCAGGCCTGATAGGTGGCTAGCCGCACACACTGGCGCCATCTTCCTGCCAACATAAAATGAAGATTATGAGTCATCAAAATGAGTCACCGGAGCTAGTTTCTCCTCTTTAAGCTAATCTTCTTTCATCTAAGAAAAAGTGTAAAAAATTAGACTCTGACAAAGAAGGAGGAGAGAGATGAGGAGAAGGGAGATTTAGGCTCAGATCAAGAGAGTGGCAACACAGCAGTGTTTATTTATACGCTTGGTACAGCATGTTTTGCTCCATTTATGCTTCAGATACAAATGATCCTAATGCTCCTCAGTCAAAATGAGATCAAAGAGCCATGGAGCTATAAAAGAAGGTGGGTGGGGGGACAGTAATATTTAAGAGGGTAGATGAGAAAATCGATCCCCAAGACAAGAAATTTTTCCATATTTATATTTGTTTAATTTCTCTATCAGTCTTCCCAAATTTAAAAACATTCTCTTCTCGCATGAGTCTATAACATAGATTCTTCCCCTGCTATGTCTATATAGCACAGCTGAATTAAGACAAATCCCCTTATAGAAAAGTGCACTGAGGATTTACTGTTAAAGGATACACACAGAAACTACAAAAGAGCCAGTTCATTATTTCCTTATTTTAATCGATTGTGTGCTTCAGGAGAAACCTTTCATCAAACATTAGATTCAGTAAAGCAACCTGAATTGAGTCAAATTGAATTGACGCAAAGTGGTAGAGAAAGAGAGCCACAGAGCGAGGCAAGGGAGGGACGCAGGGGCAGTAAGAGCTGGGGGGGGGGGAACCCAAAACATCCAAGATGGTGGATATGAGAGAGAGAGGTGGAGGGAGTAAATTGGCGAGAGAGAGAAATGTGAGGAGAAAGGTGATAAAAGCTCAGCGGGACAAGATGCTTAATGAGAGAACAATGAGTGAGAGACATTGAGAAGCGCGTGGCATAGAGAGCTGACGGCAGAGGTATAGGTGGAGAGAGAGAGAGAGGGACGCTTTGTCAGATATGATCAAAAGAATCTTTATGTGCAACATTTGAAGGCAGCCTCATGCGGCAAGACACAAAATCCCTCACAGTAAGGGCAGTAAACGAAATGGAGGGAATGTGGAGAATTTTAAGACACTGCTCCTTGCTTAGTCTGTCTCTGTGATTGTTGCCTTCTAATCTCTGTCACTCATCTCAATCGCCTTCTGTTTTCCTCTGTCTCCTCTTTGGTCTCTCTGGTTTTCTTTTTATGTCACCATCTTCCCCCATCTCTGTCTCAGTAGATCGTTGTTTTTCCTCCATTTGTAGCCAGCCAACCTGCACTGCTTCACTCTCTGCTTCGCGCCGCGGGAGGGTAGAAATTAATTCCCACTCCCATTAGAAAAACAAGCGTTTTGGATGGCAATCAAGATAGCAACCTGGAGCTAAAGCAAGCTATCAAGGCAAAATCTTGATTGTTCACTGAGCACTTAGGAAGCAGGAGAGTGTTTGAAAATAGAGACGAGGCGCACCCAAACTTCTTATCTTGTTTTCGTGTGAAAAGTGGAAGGAAGCATCCACATGTGACGTGAGTTCGGAATTACAGGGACAGAATCGGAATGGGACAAATTACACAGACAGGTGATAAGGCGGCATGCTGATACTGAAATGATTCAAGCCATGTCGGAAAAAAGGAGCCCAAAGGTATCAGAAAGTTTATCTTGGTCCAAAAAAAAGACTTCACTGCTTGATCCTCTACCTGAACAGAGTTTACAGCGTCACTGGTTTGTGGCACTGTGGTTGCAAAGAAGTCCTCATATTGTAACCAATAACATATTGTTTGTTTGTCCTTACAGAGCCTCTGACGCTTTTACAGTGCTTTAGTGTAGATAAAAAAAGATAAGAGTTAAGGTTATAGAATGATCATGGTTAAAGAAGAAAACTATATAAGGACTTAACAGGTATAAACAGGATCAACATAGCTGCCATGATCTCACCCACTATCTGAGATGACCACCCTCATTCTTCAATATTGCCAGATCTCTCTTAGACAAGCTTTGTTGTACCTTCTTTAAGTAGTCGTTAGAAATAGTTCTCGAGGCTTCCTGACAGACATTGAAGCGTGTCTTTGCATGTTGGATGTGTCTTCATGCATTCCCTGTCAAGATGTTTTTCAATATTCTTCTATGCTGAGTTCAGGGCTCTGTGAAGCCCATTGTGTGGTTCTGTGTAAGGATGTTTTACTGCACTGGCAGTGTGTTTGGGATCCAGCGGAAAATGAGGGCACTGGCAATCAGACACTTTCCAGATAGTGGTTTAAAAACTGACTGTATTTACTCTTTCTCTTTATTTATTTAATTATTTATTTATTTTTTGCATCTCTGAGGTCCTGTGACACATCTTTGCTGGTGTTTTCTTATTTCTTAAGGACATGACTTTCAGATACTGCTCAGCTGCAGTCCAAAACTCTTTACGCCTGCCTCTTATTTTCCCCTCAATTTGTCTTTTGTTTTGTTTTTTAAGCTACACTGCGGTCTGTGGTTGTCAAACTGTGATCTTTGGCATTTTCATAGCTTCAACTAAAGAAATGTTTTTGTGGCAGCTTGCTGATAATGAATTATCCATAGATACAATTTAAAACTGGTTCTTTGATATATTGTCTTTAATGACTAGACACAACACTGGTTCATCCCTTAAGTTAGGTGCCTTTTTTATGCTTGAATGATTCATAGGTCCATGTTAAGTGGTTTAACAAACAAAAATATTCCTCTGAAAATGATCAAACAAAAGTACTGGACTGAAAACGAATAAAAAAAGCAGCCAATGTTCAAAGAAAACCGTTGAAAGAGATCTATTGCTCCTGGCAAATTAAAATAATTATAAAAGAAAGCCTGACTTCTTGGAATAAAATCTAAAGAAAAGAGGTGGACTTTCTGCATAGCACTGTAAAGCAGTGACTACTGATCCATGTTTCTCTTTATCAGAATAAGAATTCTGATAAAGAGCAATTTTTAAAAAACAATTTCAGCAGAGGTCAAGGATTAGTGCGCTCGTTATTCATTTATTTATTTATTTATTTTCTCTACAACTTTTTATGACCTTGGCCAGGTCAGCAGCTTCAATGGCCTGATAAACTGGGCATAATTTGTCCGAATTTCAGGAGCAGACGCAAACCTCACACACTACACGGGTTTGTTTTGTTTTGTTTCGTAGACTGAAACGTATCAGCACTGTGTCAAGGTGTTTTTGTCAATGGCAACCATTAAAGCAAGGCCTGTAAACAAAGGTCACATGGATTTAAGTCACTCATTTACTGAGCTGGGGTTTGTTAACCTGTCATTCTGCCGGCTTTGACCTTTTCAGAGTGAGAGGGAATCAAACTCAATCTGATTCCACATCTTGTAACCCACGCTAAGCATGATTGACTTACAAGCACACGTTTCAGAATGTAGAAACCAGCTAAGGAGGAGGAAACAGATGGAAATCAGCAACAGTTCAGATTTTAGTTCACCCTCAGCCATACTTACTGTTTGGGGACTTGCAAGCATGAAGATTTTTTTTGCAATCTGATATCATGCTTCATTTCTTTTTAATCAAAAATGTCTTATATTTGTTACCTTGTTGCATTTTCTAAGAAACCTAGAACCGAATTTGAAGTACTGTTTCGAGACATTGTCCTCATTGGCCTAGATGTGTAATGAAGGGAAAAGGGGTGGAAGAATTTGTCAAAACCTCAATCACTATATAGTGATTAGTATGATATTGACTACATAGGGTTAAATATTTCTTATCAAAAAATGGAGGAGGCTTGTATCTGCAGTTCAATGGAGGAAAGGAAAACAGTTTGTCATTCTTTTTCACATAATGCCCCGAGGTTTGCCAGCTGATATTCAACCAGTGGCCAGTTGGGCAGTGATCCAAAGTACAGTAATAAAGGTGCTCAGTTCAACAACTTCTACTCTCCTGTCCAAATCGCACTCCTTTCCGAACTAATTGTTGGTGGAACTTAAATTAAAAATAGATAAATTAGAGTTTGTCCAGACTTTTCCTCAGAAGGAGAAACAAAATCTGTGTATCATAATTGAGTTATATATCACTCATAAAATGTGAAATTGATTTGGTTTTATGCAGATCTTTCAGTGTTAATTGGGCTGTGGTGTAAAGAGAAAGTTGGAGTGTGACTAATGCGAGTTTTAGAACTTGTAGTCTTAAAGTCATTTCTCTCGCCAGCCTTTTCAGCTGCCTCCTCAGATAACCCCGACAGAAGATTGCCCGACAGTCAACCATCCATCTTTGTTCTGTACATCTGCACTCTTCCCTTCCTCTCCCCTCCCCTCCCATCAATAAAGAAGGCAGAAAACGTACATCACTCCGGACTGTGTGAAAATAAAACCTAAACCAAAGTAAAGCCAAACTTTTAAGTTCTTAGTGTTTTTTGTATGTGCTCAGTCCCTCGGTATTTATGGCCAAATCAAAGAAGCAGTTATTCAGCTCTGCTTGGAATGTATTTAATCTCCCACTTCACCATTTATTACTGTCTCTGCAGGTGCTTCTTTCTTGGGTTACTGGCTGAGGTGTTATACCCAGGTGCACGTGTGCAGGTAAGCTCTTCTCCATACATGAGACACATCCCTCGCTTGCATGCTTTGTCATGCAGATCATGCAGATCAGGATCGTCCACTAATTGGAAGGTTGGTGGTTCAGTCCCTGTCAAAGTATCCTTGGATAAGATGCTGAACCCCAGTTTGTTCTGTGATGCATCCACTGGAGTATGAATGTTAAATAGAAAGCACTTAAGTATAGAAAAAAAGTGCTTGTGTGAATGAGGCATGTTGTATGAATCACTTTGAATGTTTAACCTCTGGGGGGTCCTAGAAAAATGCATACACTATTGGTCTTAGAGCCACAAATCAACCACGCCATAAAAAGTGCTATAAAAAGATTATATATTAATATTTTTTTCCACTTTAAATTAGCCAGTCTGTTAAAACTACTTCTCCCTGAAATATTCATACAAAGTTTTAATTATAGTTTCGTTGTTTTAAGGGTTAGGGTTAGCACCAACATGTATTTCGATCCACTTTTATTTTTTTTTCGCAGGAGCATAAAAAGCCCCCCAGGCGGCCAGCTGCTGGCAAGCTCCCCACAAAGACTGAAGGTGGAACGATCACGATCCCTTTAACCGTAATTAATCTGCAGTGAAAAATAGCGTTTATAATGGGTTTCAATGGGGCACAAATCGACCACTAAGACCAAGTTTGTCTGTAGCTTAGCCACTGAAGCTAATTTCCGGAAGTCATACTGGAATTTTAATAGTAAATGTGACCAAACTTTTTTTTGCAGACTTTCGCTATATTCCATTCAACACAGTGCGAATGGCGTGTATACGAACAATGAAAAATGGCACAAATCGACCCAAGACCACCCAGAGGTTAAATAGAAAAGCATTATATAAGAACCAGTTCATTTACCTCTCTTTTTGTTACTGAATTTTTTGATGAAGTGGTGATGAAACTTCTGTTAAACAAAAAGCTAAAAAAAAGCTAAATTATAACTATTTTTATTATTAAAATGTTAACAACCTTGACCTGCTGCCAATCATTATACCAATGATTGTGAGAAATGCTTCTGAATTAAGTTTAGCAGAAGATGATACGATGGCACAGCTTTAACATCTTTGGCAGCCAGACCAACAGCAGCTCCTTTCGCCAGTGGTTAGTTTGAAATATAGCGATGCTTCATTGATTTTGAGTATTATGTCACACAGCAAACAAATAATCCAGTGAGCTAACCAGGGCAGTATGCAGATGTGTATATCTGAAAACCACAACAAGTATCAATATGCCAGATTCCAACAATATATTTCTATGATGTGTTCAACAATTTCTTGCTTTGATGTATAGTTTGGAGACAGAAGGTGGAGATGGAGGTGGAGTTAAAATGCTAATATTTTTTACTGGGAGTGACCAGGTGGGGCAGGATTGGAAACGAGTACATAGACGGTACAGCTTGTGTTGGTGTGACAGAAGAGGATGCTAGGGTTAGGGGGAGATGGAGACAGATGATCTGCTGTGGCAAACCCTAAAGGAAACCACTGAAAGAAGTTCAGCAGTGAAAAATCATCTATAGAACACAAACAAGAAGCATCAAGGGAGATGATTTTATCAAACCAGACTGCAGCAGTGAACAACAATGAAAATCAAGCAATCCGCCAGCTAGCTTGGAAATAACTTATTCCTGAATTAACCAACTGTATCCGACCTGAACTGATATACAGATAAGGGCTATGTGGTGATGCTGTGGGGAATTAGAAGCTGCTAATATCTAGCCCTTAAATTGGAACTCAGGCAGCGATGTGTGTAATTATTTAAAGTAAATCTGGTGAAACTATTAAGCATCATTAACCTTTTGTTTGTATCGAGAAACGCCACTCTACACATACCACATTTCCACTGCCTGTTCAGCTGTGCGGTATTCATTTTTGATTAAATAAAATTGTAGCACAGAAGATGAATCATTTTGATGACATCATGATTCTCATTCAATTATTACCGCACACAAGGACTACATAGAGACTTTGATTTAAAAAAAAAATCTGCTGGCCGAATTCATATGAATGAATACGCTGGCTTCCTGGTTGTTAATGTTTAGGCATGTTAGATATGAAAGTGTGAAAGAAAATCAGCTGAATTTATATTTCTGCCATGTCTACATAGAAGTTTTGCTAAAATAGCAGCAGCTTCATGCTTCTATCACTATGTTCATTACATCACCAATGGCTTTAGTAAATGGGTGCATTTAGACTCAACCTCAAAAATCTTAAGGTCGTGACTTAAAATTAGTTTGATCCATCCAGTCTGTCTTTTACAGCATTGTCACCTTTTTTCAGTATCTAGTGAAGGTTTGGCCTCTAAAAGACCCCAAATCATTTTACAAGCCCAACTCTACTTTCCTTTGTTCTGTTTTCTTTCTCCACTCTCTTGCTTGCTTCCTCTATTTTGTCATGAATGACATAACTATATGGCAGGAAATTGAACAAGGCCAATTTAAGTGTTATATATTTTTGTCCACATGTGTGTTGTCATCAAAGAAGAGAGAAAAACTAAAACGAAATGGCCCCACTTCAAAATTGTTGGTTCAAAATAATCTTGCACAAATCTCATTTTTGAAGTTCAGTTATATATCTCTCTTCTAAAGGATTATTATTATTTTATGGTTATTTTAGAACCTAGTTGTTTGTCACTGACCCACTGCTTTAAGTAATTTCATTCACTTTGCCTTTATTCAAGTTGCCGTGGGAACGCTAATGAAAAAAGGATATTTTTAGTCTTGGAAAAAAAACATTTTAGACAGTTTTTAGAAACATTAGAAAAGTATGGTGGTCAAATAGATTGTGTATATGATTGGTGTTATTGTCAAGTTGCAGAAAGACTTTAGGTCCAAAAACTTGCCCGTCTGATGACATTGTGTCAAAGATAATCTAAACAGCTAAAAGACATCTAAAACATCTGTACAGTCCTGTACGTGTAAAGTAAGTGCTGTTACTGCCTGAAGCACATATCAAGGAAATGTCAAGCTCAGTTTATGCCAGTGGTGGATCAGGGTTGGACAGTTTCCACACAGAGGATGTGACATGACTCGCTCAGAGTATTTGATGGGAATTAAAGCAAACAACAGGTGGAAGTCAGGAGATGTGATGGAGACTGATGGTTTTTAAATGTGTAGGGAAATGAAAAGGGCATTGATAGAGATGGAAAAGACTGATGAAAAGGTGAAGATGGGGAAGATATGAGCTATCAAAAAGCCAACAGACCTTGGCTCATATGAAACCAACCGCTATCAGGAAAAAAATAAATAAAACTGCCAAAGAGCGAAATGAGAAAGTAGCAGGCCGAGGTCAAACTTTCAAATGAAGATATATGAGAATATTATTTAAAAGGAAATTCCAATTTAAGTTTAACTCTAATCATCTAGGGTTTTTATTTTAATCTTCCATATTATTACACGGTCCTGGGTTCATGCAAAAAAATAATGTATGAATAGAATTTGCAATGTACAGTAGAGCAGAAAATCTCAAGATGAGTGCAAACTAATGGAGAAGGTAAACTGTAGGCAAATAAGCAGTGAAGATTTATAGCTAGTACATTTTTACAATGCAGCTCAAACTGCCTTGTATTAATTATATACTGAGTAATAAAGAGCCAATTTGTACAAATTGACTGTTCCAAACAAAAAGGCTTTAACCAGTTTTAACACTGAAGCATTAAGTGCTTTGCCTCCAATTAGTGAATTTTCTCTTGAAGAGCTTAAAAGCTAAAATAGAACCCTTCTCAGTTAAGAACATGGTAGCTTTAGATTTGTAGCTGGGTTAGTCCACTAAAGAAAAAAAACCCCCTAAAAAATAATGGTTTTATATAATTATTTTATGCATAATATAACTACATTACTAATCACTTTTACCAGCTGCTATAATCTCATGGAGTAAAAAATACTACGGTGTAACTGTCTGTCCTTTACCCCTTCACCAAGTTGGAGAGCATTTATACACAATATAGAGTTTAATGTTTCAACCAAGTGTAGGGAAAAAGGAAGCAAAGATGGAGATTAAAGAAAGGGGACTAGGAAGAAGATGCAGCAAAACGAGGACACAAGACGAGATAAGTCAAGGAAGAGGAGAGCTGTGAAAGATTTGTGGCCGCAATGAGGTGTGAAGCTAGACTACAGGAGGGCGAAGGGTGAGGCGGAGAGAGGCTAGGGATGACTTAAAGGAGCTAGATGTGGAGAACAAATGCAAGGGACCTAGAGAGCGAGGCACAGAGGATAAATGCATGAAGGAGAGCAAGAACTGAGATTGAAGCCAAAATCTGCTAAAAATAAGTATTTTTCTGTCCTAGCGGGGAAGTTGTACAAAATGAAATAACTTAGGCATATTAACAGTGTATTTACACCTACAGCTGGAGGGAAGATAAAATGTTTTAAAGGCTCATGTTGTGCGGGGACACTGATTAGATTCTTCAGCCTACTTCAAATTGACTTAATGAGACTAACTTTCCCCAAACTGATTTTTCCTCACACACTCTCAGATATTTTGTGGTCTTATTGTAATTATCTGCTTATATCCTGTCATCAGTGGCATCCATCATAGCTTTGGTTTAATGAATTTCAAAGCTTTCAGTCATATTTTTAAATAAGATTACTGAGCCCAAGAAACATAAGCAAACACAGATATTTTCATAATAATAGTGTTGATGGCTGTATCCAGAATGTTAGATTAGATTAGATGTTGTTTATATGCTACTACTAAATATTCCACAGTCAGCTGTTAGTGGTATGATAACAAAGTGGAAGTTTTTGGGAATGACAGCAACTCAGCCAGGAATTGGTAGGCCATGGAAAATCATAGAGCAGCAGATCAGCGGATGTTGAGGGCCATAGTACGCAGAAGTCGCCAACTTTCTGCAAAGTATATCACCACAGACCTCCGAGCTTCATGTGGCCTTCAGATTACCTCAACAACTGTGTGTAGAGAGCTTCGTGTAATGTGTTTCTATGGATGAGCAGCTGCATCCAAGCTTTACATCACCAAGTGCAATGTAGTTCTATAGAGCAACTGGACCTCTAGAGCAGTGACATGTTCTCCATCTGGCAATCTGACAGATGTGTCTGAGTTGGCAGTTGCCTTAGAATGATATTTGTCTGATTTTAAAGTTTTGTGGATGGGGGGGATTATGGTCAGGCTTGGTGCCATAGTTCCAGTGAAAGGAACTCTTAATGCTTCAGGATACCAGGACATTTTGGACAAATCCTGCTACCAACATGGTGGGAACAGTTTGGGCTCCTTCATGTTCCAACATGACTGCACACCACTGCACAAAGCACGGTCCATGAATAAGTGAGTTTGGTGTGGAAGAACCTGACTGGCCTGTGCAGAGTCCGGACCTCAACCTGATAGAACACCTTTGGGATGAATTAGAGCTTAGACTCATCCAACATCAGTGTCTGACCTCACAAATGTACTTCATGAAGAATGGTCAAAAAATCCGATAAATACTCCTAAACCTTGAGGAAAGCCTTTGCAGAAGAGAGGAAATTGCTATAGCTGCAAAAGGTTGTCCAACATCACATTAAACCCTATTTTATACTAATTTTCTTAACAATTGTTAGTGCTATTTACATACAGTGCTGCAGATGCACATAATGACCTGTGAACTGATGCACTTTATAGGCTCTTGCTTGAGGTCCAACCATTTCTTTCTCTTTTTTTTGTGTCTTTTTTATCCGTTTTGTTCTGAACTTGTAAAGTTTATGGCTTCTGTTCATTTTAACCTGAATTAGTTATTGCCTGGATTCATTTCTTAGGACCAGAACTAAAAAAATCACCAAATTAAAAATAAAGAAATACCTTCCTTTTCTTGAATTCTTTGGAAAAAAGAGACAATGACAAATCTTACCTCTTCTCTGCTGCTGCCATGTGTAATAACTTGAGGTGCAAAGAGTTATTTTTATATGCAAATTGGGAACTTTCTCAGTTTCTACATCCAATTATGGTGATATGATAGGAGTGGAACTGAGTCTCATATATGCATATTGGTCTCACATATAAGAATTTCCCAATGACTTATAAAAGTCTTTGGGAAATGAAAAAGGACCACTTATATTCATGACTTTCTAAATGTTGTTAAAGACATTTGTGCATGTCTTAGCAACTTTTAAACAGTTGACATGGTTTGTAAAATGTAAACATATATTTTATTCACAATGTAACAGAAAAGACATCAAATATTTAAAAACAAGAAAATGTAGGGAAAAGCTCAATTTCAATATGAAGACAGCAACATGTTAGACAGGGAGAGTTTCTCAGGGGTAAAGATGGGTGAATGAGATTTGAGTCATGAGATTTGCAAATCATGGCACTTTTTATTTACATTTTATACAGCGTCCCAACATTTTGCAATTCGGTTTGAATTTTAAACAAACCCAGTGTTCGTGGCAGTGGTGCTGGTGCACAGCAAACCTTTAGACAGTTGCTTATTGTACCTGTGAAATGGGTTTGATATGTGGATAGTACTTGCTTTGACCTCCTATTATCTTTGCAATGCTAAAGAGAGATTTTATCTGTTACAGTGAGATTAAGTTCTTTTCTGCTACAGTCCCTATTATTTAAATGTATAAATTATTTATTCTAAAAGTTCTCCTCCATCATTATTAGTGTGAATGCTTGAAAAGCATTCACAGTATTGTTATTCGAATCTTTATTATTATTATATATTCCGTACGTTTTTTGGCATCTAACTCCTTCAAAACCGTTCAACTTAGAAAAACCATTCAAACACCGTTAGATTCCTATTCTTTTGGACATGACTGCTTCTATTTTTCATATTTTTAACATTTATATTTTTAATTTTATTCAACTTTATTCAACAAAAATTTCCCATGTATTTCAATGGGGAGACCCTTCAAATTCTCATTCAACTTACTCATTTTTAAACTCTTACTACTTCCACATACGTTGACATAGAGCCACCATTCAAACTTTAAAACGAAGACAAGACATTCAACTATTCAACTTGTATTTATCTTTTCAATATCTATTATACTTTTTCTTCAGTTCCAGTTTAAGTTTCATGATGTTTTTTCACCCGTTTCAGAGTTTATAATGGGTGTGTATGGGACGGAATGTTGGGGCTAGAGTGAGGCAGCTCAACTGCTAGAGTGAGAGGAGCAAAAAAATTAATCTTAAAATCTTTTTTAAAACTGCTGCTGTGTCCGCAGCGTTTGCTCTACAGGTATGATTTTACCCTCAAAACGTAGCCATCGCTGTCCTCTTTCATCCAATGTGTTTACTATTGTCCTAGGTGTTATGGTTCTTTCGTAAATGTCACCAATGCACAGCCTCCTCCCTCCAACTCTTCCATAGACTCTAATGTTAAAATGGCTCAGAAGGTTCGTTTGAAAATCAGAAGAGCATGGTGTCTTTCCACTGTCACCACGTCCATATAATAAACTCCACAGGCATGAAAACTGAGAATTCAGTAGACTAGACATTGCTGTCACTCACGGTGAAAGAATTTTGTCAATACGACCTATACTTTTCATTTGGGAACGATTTGTTTCGGCCTGACTTTTCTGTTCATTTTAAGCAGCAAAAGTGAGGCGCATGTCTGTGTACGTGTGTATGGAGCCATTGGGTGCGGTCACTATAGCAACCAGGCTCACACCTGCCTGCTTAACGAGCTCTGCCTGCCACTGTACCAAGATCCATCTTAAGCACTTCTCTTTCAACTGCTGCTGTGTCCACAGTGTTACAGCCATCATTTTACCCTCAAATTGTCGCCATTATTGTTCTCTTTCCAACACCGTATCTTTCAAAGCTCAGGCATTTAAACTTTTTAAACTGTGTGGATCAAAGTGGAGGGATCACATTTGAGTCATTCAGTGATTCAAAGAATATGACCTTTTAATATTCATTCAGATGTTTTCTGACTCTAAATGTTCTTTTCTCATTTCTTAGGGTTTTCTAATTTACAATTAAAACATTTTCAGCTTTTTTCCAACTTCTTCTTCTGTGTAACCTTCAGCTTTTAGCAGTTCAGCACTGTTGTTTTCAGGTTAAATTCGTTTTGTTTTTTTTTGTTTTTTTTCAATCTCATTCAACATTTTTAACTTAGAATTCAGCAATTAATTCATTTCAGTGCATACATTCAGATTCAAGCATTCACACTGCAGTTTCTTCAGAAAATGCACTTTCTAGTTTGTATTAGGATTCATATTTGAAGTACATTGTACACAGCTTACTTTAATGACCCAGTGGTCTACCCCCACAGAAGTTTGTACTTTTTTGACTTCCTACTGTGTGGGTGTGCACAGACTCTCATCTTTCCCTCATATCCTTTGGCATAAGGTTTAAAGGGGACATGAAACGCTACACATATAGAGGCTGATTTACACCATGGGGCCCTCTTCTCAGAAACGGACATAACTTTGTCTGTGTAGCTGGATTTAAGAAATAAATGCTTAAAGTTTTAAAAGCATGTTTAATGCCATTGACGTCATGTGGTTGGTTGGTTGCGGCTAATAGACTTGCATTATTTTATTTTAGCTAATTAATGACAGAATCGATAATTCAGAGGAAGATAACAACCAATTTAAGGGGGTTACTTTTGTGCTGTCTCCGACTGCAACCATTAGTTTTATGTTAAGAAACTGAAGTTTGCTGTCCACTATCACTGTTTGTTTCCGTAGCAGTAAGTGGCTGTTCGCTGTTTGCAAAGCTGGACTCAAACAGGAAAATCCAGCTGTTAGCTGTAGTGTTCCTTTTTTAAAGCACTTTATAAATGAGGACTGAATGAAAGAGAGCTTGTTTGAGTCACCAGACTGACAAACTGGAGTCCACACTCCAGCTTTTTCCTCACCAGGCCAGGTACTGAGCTGCGCAATCAGTTGGGTATCACAACAAAAACCGACATTTCTTACCGAAGATGAATGGGAATCCTACCACGATCAGCATGTCCTTCCAAAAAATTGACTTTCCTTCCCTGCAAACGTGCTGATAGGATTACCAATCATACTTCGGTAAGAAGCTTAGTTGTCTTTGTGGTGTGATGTGAGTGGGCTGTTTTGTTGTAAACTGTCTGGATTTGCTTGGAAAGGCAAAGATTATTTTATTGCATAAAATAGCACTGATAGCATCAGCTGATTTCCCCTCTCAGTACACTTGGCCAGAGGAGGAAAAATCAGTTTCTGTAGGTCTGGCGAATAATCTGTCACCTGACTCAAACAGTGCTTAAAAAACCCAAACATTATGGCTAACAGCTGGAATTTCCAGTTTGAGTGCTGCTAACCAAACAGCAAACAGCCAATTACTGCTAAAGAGCCAGAGATTAAAAGTGTACAGCATATTCCTCATTTCTTAAAATAAAACTGGGGAAATGTAAATCTGATCTTCCTATTAGTCCCCACCACCACTAGTTAGCTAACATAAACTAATGTAAGTCTATTAGCTGCAACCAACCAACCACATGATGACACGTTCCATACTGATAGTGTGTGACACTAAACATTTTTCTTTAAGCACTTATTTCATTGTTGCAGTGTTACATCCAGGGGCGATTCTAGGATCAGAGCTTTGGGGGTGCTGAGCACCCAGAGAGCTGCCCAGCCAGCCAAGATACACTTTACTTGTCACAATGAGACTAGGGGTGGGTTTGGATGATGGATTTATCGATTATATTTATCGATTCCGATGTTTCGCGCTTTGTGTTCACGCCCTTTTTGCGCTGATTCTAAAGCGGTTAGTTTGATCTCTCTCCAAACAATACTGACCGAACCAGCAGCAAAAGAAGATCCCATCTACACTTCACAAAAACATCGTCATGAATTCCCTCTGACTTTTGCCGTTTTGCTTCCACCACACTTCATGCACAGCTTTTCTTTCGTTTTTGATGTACTGCAGAATATTTTTATAAAATCCCGGGCCAGGAAAATCACCTTCATGTTTTTCTGTGTTTTATCTTTAGCTACTTTGACACAAAGGCATCTGCTGTGATGATTACACCTTTGATAAAGTCTTGCAAGTGTCAGCTTCCTTTTTATAGATACAAAAATATGTAAATGTACTGATCTGAATTATAATATTCCTGACTGTCTGAGGCAAAATTTCCCAGAGTTAAATCGAATTTAATCGAATCGAATTGTGGATCGAATCGATTCGGGACCTTGTGAATCGGAATCGAATCGATTCAAGAAAACATTGACGATACCCATCCTTAAATGACACTTCCCTGTCTCTGTCAGTCCCTGCGTCACTTATGCATCCAATACAGACACATAAAAAAACACTCCTAAAACAGAATATCCATCCATCCATCCATCTTCATCCGCTTTGTCCGGGGCCGGGTCGCGGGGGCAGCAGCCTAAGCAAAGAGGCCAAGCGGCCTCCCTCTCCCCAACCACCTCCTCCAGCTTATCCGGGGGAATACCGAGGCGTTCCCAGGCCAGCCGAGAGATATAATCTCTCCAGCGTGTCCTGGGTCTGCCCCGGGGCCTCCTCCCGGTGGGACATGCCTGGAACACCTCACCCAGGAGGCGCCCAGGGGGCATCCTTGTCAGATGCCCGAACCACCTCAGCTGGCTCCTTTCGATGTGGAGCAGCAGCTGCTCTACTCTGAGCCCCTCCCGGATGGCCGAACTTCTCACCCTATCTCTAAGGGAGAGGCCAGCCACCCTTCGGAGGAAGCTCATTTCTGCCGCTTGTATCCGCGATCTTGTTCTTTCGGTCACTACCCACAGCTCGTGGCCATAGGTGAGGGTAGGGACGTAGATCGACCGGTAAATTGAGAGCTTCGCTTTTACACTCAGCTCCCTCTTCACCACGACGGACCGGTGCAGCGTCCGCATTACTGCAGCTGCAGCCCCAATCCGTCTGTCGATCTCCGGCTCCCTTCTCCCATCACTCGCGAACAAGACCCCGAGATACTTGAACTCCTCCACTTGGGGCAGGAACTCATCCCCGACCCGGAGTGGGCACTCCACCCTTTTCCGGCTGAGAACCATGGCCTCAGATTTGGAGGTGCTGATCCTCATTCCCGCTGTTTCACACTCGGCTGCGAACCGCTCCAGTGCGAGCTGGAGGCCCTCACCCGATGAAGCCAACAGAACCACATCATCTGCAAAAATCAGAGATGAGATTCTGAGGCCACCAAAGCGAAAGCCCTCCGCCACTTGGCTGCGCCTAGAAATCCTGTCCATAAAAATTATGAACAGAACCGGAGACAAAGGGCAGCCCTGGCGGAGCCCATCACCCACCGTGAACGAGTCCGACTTATTGCCGGCAATGCGAACCAAGCTCTTGCAACGGTTGTATAGGGATCGAATGGCCCGTAGCAATGGGCCAGACACCCCATATTCCCGCAACACCTCCCACAGGACACCCCGAGGGACACGGTCGAATGCCTTCTCCAAGTCCACAAAACACATGTAGACTGGTTGGGCAAACTCCCATGCACCCTCAAGTATCCTGGAGAGGATAAAGAGCTGGTCCAGTGTTCCGCGACCAGGACGAAAACCGCATTGTTCCTCCTGTATCCGAGGTTCGACTAACGGACGAACTCTCCTTTCCAGCACCCTGGCATAGACTTTCCCAGGGAGGCTGAGGAGTGTGATCCCCCTGTAGTTGGAACACACCCTCCGGTCCCCTTTCTTGAAGATGGGGACCACCACCCCGGTCTGCCAGTCCACAGGTACTGCCCCTGATCTCCACGCAACATTGCAGAGGCGTGTCAACCAGGACAGCCCTACAACGTCCAGAGCCTTCAGGAACTCGGGGCGGACCTCATCAACACCAGGGGCTCTGCCACCAAGGAGTTGTTTAACTGCCTCAGTGACCTCGCCCCCGGAAATTGGCGGGTCATTCCCCTCATCCCCAGAGTCTGCTTCCTCCTCGGAAGACATGTCAGTGGGATTAAGGAGGTCCTCGAAGTATTCCTTCCACCGCCTGACAATTTTCTCAGTCGACGTCAGCAGCGCTCCGCCAGCACTATACACAGTGCAGGTAGAGCACCGCTTTCCCCTCCTGAGACGTCTGACGGTTTGCCAGAATCTCTTCGAGGCAGCCCGAAAGTCTTTTTCCATGGCCTCTCCGAACTCCTCCCACACCCGAGTTTTTGCTTCAGCCACTGCCCGAGCCGCATTCCGCTTGGCAACAGAATAAATTATTACAAAATATATAGAAAAAAAATAGAGGCAAGTTTGCCTGTGGTAGAACGTATACAATGCATGAAAATTTTTTTGTTGCAGATACTAATTTGACTAATTTAATAATACTAATTTTGTGTTGTAAGATTTATGAGTTTCATGCTTTCATAGTGGTACTTAGGAGAGCCTGACATTTTTTATCAGGTGGTACACACTGTAAAAAGTTTGAGAAACACTGATAAGGTAAGTGTATGTGTGCTTTTGGAAAACATTTAAAGCTGCTGTACAGAATCTTTGAAACAAGCTTAAAACATTTTTAGAATATAAACAGAGCGTCTGCTTCTCTTCACGTACGGACTGCGACCATACGTACTGTACGGTCCAAAAGTTACGGGCTGAGGTTTTGGTAGAGTTGTGGCTGAACCACATAAAAACATATGATTAATTTTAATCTCCCCAATCAATTATAATGTTATGTTGGAATGTTGTTACAGAGGGTCAAAAATGTTTCAACCCAGTTTGTTTTGCAGATTCTGTATAGCAGCTTTAATATAGGGAGGACACAAATTCCAGATTGTGTGAGTAAAAATAGTTTTTTTTCTTTGTCAGTTTAACAGTTTCTGTTGTGCTTGTCACTGCTCCCTGTCTGTTTTCTTACCTGTTTCTTCCTGACCTTGTACTTTCTCCTCACGTTCCCTCTTTCCTCTCTCCCTCTTCAGTCTGACAATCATACACAAATAGATTGTATTCAATTAGATGAAAAATTACATTAATATGAAAAAAATTCTATTAAGATCACTAACAAAAAGTCCTCTCTCAGTGTACTTTCAACCAAAAGGAGAATAACCAAACAGCATGTACATCTAATAAAAGATATAAACATTGAAACACTCATCCAACATTATTCTTGATTGATGGATAACTTGATCTTACACTTTTACCTGAATGTGGCTCCTTTCTTTGAAAAAACTTCCTTATATCCATTATGAACCTGGCTGTCTCTCTGTACACAAACACACACACACACACACACACACAGCAGGAGCTATAAGGTTAATGGGCATCCAGTCAGTTAGCTAGTTAATATCTGTAACATTTGTCCTGTAAAGCATCCACGGGACACAGGTGTGAGGACAGCAATACTTTTATTAATACTGTGGTTTTCAGTTCACTGGGACACAGTCACTCCCGCTCTCTGCTGTCACATCCGCTCTTCCGCCTCTGACTGTCACTGCGAACATATAAAGAGTGACAATCACCTTCAATTCCCAGCACACCTGTTCGCCCCTGCGCCACCCCGGGAGCTCACTGCATCACCCCTCCTCTGCAGCCGACCAGAGACCACACCCACGCCACAGTATCGATTTCAAACAGGACAGTGGTAACAACAGCAGGCTACGGACGGTTTTAAGTTTTAGATTTTAAATAGGCTGTATAAATTTCAATGGGAGCAACAGGACAGTCAAATGTCGCTGATTTTACTACAGAGCAGGACGGATTGTAGGGTAGCAAACGTCGTCGTTTTCAACACTGCAGGTTACCTGGTGTAATGTTTTTCAGCTAAAAAGAAACATGGCCTGACTCCTACCTAACTATATAAAGAGTAACTGAAGGTTAAATGCAGCTAATATGTCCTGTTTTAAGCCAGGCACTTATACCTCCGCTCTGCTGCATCTCAGCCACCATCGCTCTAGCAGCAAGAGCGCTAGAGCCAGAGCAGGGGAGATGCGAGCTGGAACAAACCATTTTGGGAGGGGGGGTATCTATACTTTTGTTGTTGAAATGTTACATTTCAACCAAGTACTGTAATCTTTTTATATTTTTAGTATATACACAAACAGCAAATATTGTGAAAAAAAGTAAGAAATCTTTGGGGGTGAAGCACCCCCAGCTTTTGAGAGCAGGGCTCAATAGTGTAAATTAGCCTTTATATGTGGAGCGTGTCATGTCCCCTTTAAGTTCTCATTTATAACACCATTCTTTAGAAATCAAGCTTGGAGTATTTAAAAACAGCTGACTTAGAAAAATACTTTTGCCTTTTCTTCAGCTGAAGTGTTGCTTAGGCGTCATGACGAGGCGTTGGTACTTTCAGCATAAACACAATGTGAGTACACAGTAACAATGCTAATCAGAGTCTGAGATCCAATAAAACCAATTTACAAACACTGAGTGAGTTGAATACGTTATGTGACGTTTATCTAGTTAAGGACATTCGAATAAACTGATGCTAATGTTTGGATTTTTGTCTGATTACGAAAGCAGGCAAAGACTGTGTTTCTCAAATGGCCTGCTTCTACTTCAACATAACGAACTCATAGTATTCAAGCTGTGTGTGCGTGTGTGTGTGTGTGTGTTGATGCATTCGAGAGAGCAAAAGAGAGAGCATACATGTGTGGTGTGTGGGCTGTTGTTTATGCGATGAGCCAACATGTGACTGCAGCTGTAAGTAAGCCACTGCTGTGAAATTTGTCTGTGGCAGGCTCTTCATCACCTCTACTTCCCTGCTAAAATCCTCTGTTTTCCTCTGTCGTAGTAGGTGTCCCGTATATCTGATATAAGTGCTTAATATTCATTGCATGCAGTATGCTGCTGTTATTCATGAATTGGTTGACACACACAGAGCTTTTATTATTCCTGCTATGTCTTCTAAATGAGCTGTTCATCTGCTGCAGACTAGTGTCCTGAAATTCCCACCATCTCTGGGGTGAAAAAGTAATAAAATGTTATGAATAGAAGGCTGTTGTGACCATGCAAGGAATTCATTAAGTCCATTTACTGCATGTATGCAAGTTATGCATATAGCAGAGGAGATGACAAACTGATTGAGTACAGCAGTTCTGGCTTTAGGGTTGAAGTCTATGCTTTGATGGTAATGGTGTGATATTCTTAAGAGCTAGTTTTAATAAATTGAGCAAAAATAGAAGGTCTCCAGGTGATCTAGGAACTATATGCTAACTTATAAACAAAGCCAAGCAGTGACCAACATTGTACAAAGTGCAACCCGAGTTAATGGGATAAAAATGAGTAGACCTGATAATGGGGTAAAGGGAATGAGTAATCTGATAACAAATAACATATAGTATAAGCACTTTTTTGTACATTTTTGAAGACAAAATCTTCTGTTGAAAAATGCTGGGGACTGTGCAGGGTACGGTAGACTGAAACAGGTATTCTCTGTAAGCCCAAAACTCAGACATGGCTGTGGACACTTACTGTTGTGTCTCTCTCCCGACCGCCTCCACGCATATTAATGAAAAATCTCAAATTTGTGTTCATGACTCCATAAGACCTGTTTTTCAGTGCAGTTGTTGTGTAATTTTGGTATACCTCAGCCTTTTCAATTTGTTCATGTTTCTTAAGAACTTCTTGACCATTTCTGATAACGCTCCCTTGAAGTCAGACTGACTGGTCTGATATATGACTCAGGCCCTGTGTCAGGTCTTTCCAGGATTTGTTTCCTAAGAACACGAGCTTCAAATATTGACCATTTACTGTATATAGTTTTATATAGATCTGCCTTTTCTTCTTTCGACCTCTATTTGTCCAGTTTCCTCAAATCTTTTAAGGATACACTGCACACCATGTTCAGATAGTGCCAAATTTCTAGCTAGTAGCTTTTTGGGAATCTCCTTGTTGGTGCAGAAATACTATTTTTATGTCAAACTGTGTTATCTTTGGCAATTTTCATAGATTTAACTGAAGAAGTTGGAGTAATTTATTTGTGTGACACGCTTCTAGTAACAACTAAACTGAGTTTGGTTACCTTTTATACTTGAATTATTTCAGTATTAAGTTGCTTAACCAACTAGCAAACAAAGTCTTCTGAAAACAGTGAGGTACTATTATTGTTTGCTCAAAACCATTTAAAATGATTTCTGGCTCCTTGGAATTATTACATTAACAAATGAGGGGTGCTTCAAGACTTTTGCACAGTATTATGAGTGAGCTGATGCTAGTTAAGTATTATTTGTCACTTACTGTGTGCGCACTACTGAGAAAACACATGCAGAGTGTTTTCTAAATCTGAAACACTACAAAAATAAAAATGAACTTGGCTGTTTGTATAAACCATTATAAGACACATCCTTGTGTCTTGAGATTCTTCCCTCCTTCCAGACACTCTTGTGTTCTGTTACATCAAAAAACAGACTGAATATCTGACAAGGAGTAATATGCTGGGCCGGGCTCTTAAGTTTCAGAGAAAAGACTCAGTAAAGAGTTACATGACAGAACCAAGATTTTGGCAACGCGCTGCTGTTCTAGTCGCATGCTGATTCTGACATCTCCCTCTCACACTCTGACCATTCTGTCACAACCACACGGGGCTCAACAAAGGATATGATTTTGTCTGTGCTCAGCAACATTTCACAGTAAACTGTTGTTGCCGTGAATCATTTGGTTGAATAATTTAAACATTCTCCTCCCAAGATTTTGCACCCTGTAAAGGAAACTCCTTCCACTGTTTATGTAATAAACTGTTAATAAATCTGGCCTTTAGTTTGCATGTGCAACATATGCGCCCATCACACTTTTACTTCGTCACTACAGAACCCTGCTGTTCTGCATTAGTGAAGAATATATATTTTCTTGGATGATATGTGAGCTTTAATTGTACTTTGGTTGTAATCATGTGCATATGTAAAAAACAACAAAAATAAATTCTGAGACATAAAAAGGAGCAACATAGCCCCAGTGCATTTTTCAGGGATATCTGTGCAATGCTTGGCTGTTTATTTAACTGCATGAGCACTTTATTTCATCCATTCATCATTTATAATGTTTCCTGTGCCTTTGTGTTTAGAAATGTTCCATTTGAGTTGAAATGTTTTAGTTAGCCCCAAGGAGTTTTTCTATTTTATATCCTACCTTTGTTTTATCAGTTTCATAAAGGTAAATGTACTTAAGTCTAAACTCTGCAGAGATGGAGACGTAGGGGTGACGGCAGCAGCAGGGGCATTGCAGAAAAGATACGACAGTAAAGTAGTCAGCAAAATGAGAAATAGCTTAATAAAAATAGAGTAAGCAGGAGGTGGAGCAAAAGAGAGAAACTTGGCAGGTGGTGCACCGTATGCATCAGTAACCAAAGGAGATTGCAGTGTTATTGATTAGCCTATTACAATATCAATCAAGCACACTGCTAATTTACTAATGACACCTTTACTATGGGATAACAGTTTGAGAGGAAGGCCCTGCACTGCACTGCTTTCTTAACAGTCAAAGACACCTTTTGGACCATGCCTCCTGCGTCTTTGTAGTTATTCCTTAGTGATCCAGGACCTTATCAGTGCTGACAGTTGATTGAGAAAACAGGAGACTGCTCAGGGAGAGCTCTTTGATGAAAAGAAAAAAAATAGTAGTAAATAAGAGATTCGCTAAAATAGTTCCACGGTCACTGTTTAATTTTTAATAGAGCAAGGTCTTGTACACAAGGGCAACAATGGCAATACAGCACATACAACAACAATACAGACTTACATTTTTAATAGACTGAAAAACTGGACACTGGGTCAGAAGCTTTGATGATTATTTGTGTTTCATGCTCTGGCTTGTTACAAGCCAGTAAATACCCTGTTATAGTAAATTACAGACACTGCCTTAAGCTAATTCATTCATATGGAGCTCTCATATCTCTGCACCTGTCTCTCATCAGTGATGACACTGCTTACACTGCACCACGTAAAAGAGTAACAGACTGGTGCATTTATAAGGAAATATCAATTTACAGCAGCACTGCTTGTGTCAACATGGGAAATGATGCTATAAAATCTGATTAGAGAAGACAATAGAATGACAATTGCTTGTAATCCCAGGATGGAGGAGTTTTCTACCAATGCATCCAGTTATGTCTAATTGCTTTTAACACTATAACCTGACCGATTGTTGTATACCCGAAACATTCAACAGATACACTTTACCTGTAATTAGAGTTAACTTTTTCCTTTAAATACAAGATTTTATGACAAATGCTGCTTGGAGTCCATTTATGCTACGTAGATCATCATTTCAGAAAGTGATGATCTATGGGGATTTTCCCACAACTCTTTATAGGGTTTCCAGGGAATGATCTGAAATAGATAAAATAACAAATGAGTAGCAGTTCTCTCGGAGAAAATGCCAGTGACTGCTTTAAGTAGATTGGAAGACTATAGCAATTCAAATAACCTACAAGCAAGGTATGCAGAAGAGCATCTCTGAATGCACATCATGTTGAACCTCAAAGCAGCAGAAGACCACAATATAATTTGCACAGGCTCACCAAAATTGGGGAATTTTGAGACTGAGAGTTTTTGTGCACACTTTCGGACTCGTAGTGCCAACTGAGCATCGTTTACATGCCTCAGCCTACCTTCAGTTGTAATATGTTCATCATTCATCTGTAAGTTCAACACAAAAAGCCTCAAGTAGAACAAATACACATGATGGTTTAACAAAATGAAAACAGATGCAGCAAGCATCTGAGGGTTTCCTTCTACAAGGCTCCATTTTCTTTTTGAGGGGCTCAACTTTGTTTTTTCTGATAATATGACCTACCAATTTATGTTTTGTAATAAATACCACAAATATTCAGCAGATATATAATGACTCCCCCTGAGCGATAGCTTAGAATTCAATTACAAATAGTAGAGACGCCGAACCCCCAGTGGCTTTAGACACTGTGGGAAGGCTACGTTCAATACTACCCCTAATCCCGTAAATGGTAAAGTGGCTAATCCCTGTCATAGTGAGGCCTTTATGTGTCCATTTTAAAGTTGTTGTTCACGCAGAAAGAAACCTCAGCTGTGACATGCCTAACTGGATTAGACGGCACAGCTTGTGCAGAATGACATAACACTGTTGCAAGGTAATAGAGACGTTCAGATCTCCCATAGGCACCAATACACATATGTACTGTGGGCGTGGGATTGTGTGTGAAGGAGTAATAAAGTGATAGAGATGTTAAATAGAAAGCTCCCAGTTGCATCAGTGAGAATAGTGCATGTGTGCGTGTGTACGACAGTAAGTATTCACAGCATGGTTTCTGCTGTTGAGAGATGTGTGTCTCTGCTTTCATGCATGCCCCTGTTTTCAACTGTTCAACTGGATTCCTACCATACTGATAACTGCTATGAAATACGCTTGTCTGTCTGTATGCCTGACTAATCCAGAAACTGTCTCTGTGTGTGTATGTGTGTGTGAGAGTGTACTGGCTTTTATGTGCGACTGGATATTGCTGTGAAACACTGTAGGGAGCGAACGTATCGGTCTGTATGACTGTGTGCTTGTGTTTGCAGTCCCAGCATGGGCCCTAGTGCCTGAATGTTTAGAAATACCATACAGCATGTCCTTCTGTGTGTGTGTCTGTGTGTGTGTATCCAAGATGGGCTAAATGGAGTCCTTCCATCTTAATGGAGCTTGAACCACGAGGTTAATGGGCGAGCTGTGCTCAGACGATGCTACAACACTGTAACCACATTCATCACAGCGTAAACCAGCGATGCAGCAGCAAGATGTAATGCAGATGTCCTGAGGTACTTGTAATGAGGAATTTCAGTTTCAGATTATACGAATAAGGACGTCTCCGGAGAGACTGCTCTCAATGGAAAATGAAGGCACTGATTGAAATCTAAAGCATGGGCATCCCTCAGCCTGAATGGTTAACTGCAACTTGCAAAAAACCCCCTAAAATAAGCATTTTTGTCACCGCACATCTTCCTGTGACCATGTGTATGATGTGACCATGTGAATGGCGAATGTCAGTGCTACCCTTCAACCCGAGTAGATGCACCTATATGTTTGCTTTTTTTCACCTCATTCTCACGTTTTTGCAACCGCAACATTTTCATAAGATTTGACCTATGACCCTAACCTTGAGGTCAAGGTCACCAGGATTCAAAGTCATCTGCGATTTTCAGAACATGCACCTATGGTATTAATGTAATTTCCTCGTTCTGGATTTTTCACATTCACATACCTGGGTGTCCATGATGCCAGCCGGCCTTCCCAACGGGGTGATGACAATACCCCATCAGCCTTTTAGAGCTGAGGGCTAAAAAACAATAACACCAAGAAGCTGCGTCATGTTCTTACGGTGCTGCAAAATTTTATAGGTTGGCAGCTTTGTGTCACCTCAGGAATACAGGAGCACTAAGATTCCAGTCTTTATGTGTTTGTTTACAGGAATACTTAGTGGCCGACGATATTCGAGGAATTACTTGTGCGAGCTCAAGAGCTACGGGGAGCTTTCACTGTCGAATGCATGCTTGTGTGTAGGTGTCCTACTGCACACGTGTCACTGTTAGTGTAAGTTGAGGTCTCCTTTTATGTGTTAACATGCATCTGAAGCCTGCAGAAAAGATAACCCCAAATCTTTTATTTCACTCTTCCTTTTGTCTTTGGTTCTCTCTCCCTGACTCTCTCTCTTTTGAGTGACTGCAAAGGAGCTCTTACCCTATGAGGAAAAAAAAGCTTTGAATTTTTAGGCACCACACCACACCGTCCATGTCCAAATTTATCACCTCTAATTACAGATCATTCCCTTTCAAGCTGGGCTCTCAAGAGAGAAAGAAGAAGGGTGAGAGAAGGATTATGTATAAGGAGTATGTGTGTGTTTTCTCTAAAAGAAAAGGAGGGCTGATAAAAAAAAAACAAACAAAATGAAATGAAATGGAAAAAAAGAAGACTATTGCAATAAGCCAAGCTGGTGTAATAGGCTCCACAATGGAGCCGGGTTGACTTGCCCACTTTTAATGACTCTGCTGCATTAAACATTGAAGCTGCCAAAAAGTATCAAAGTCTTTTCATCTCCTTTCTTTCCCTCACACTCTTCCCGCTCCTGTCATTCCTCACTGCACTCCTCATTTTCCTCCTAACTCGCGCCTGCATCAGCATCCTGGATGAAAAACAGCATCAGAGTGTAGAAAAAAAAAGAAAAGGAAAAATGAGGTAGAAAGGAAAGGGAAAGAGAGAGTCGCAGGGCTTCATCTCTTTCACCCCATGGTGTTTTTAATAATTAATTCACACATGGAATTTCTTGTGTCATTCAGTTGCTAAATATGACTCGTAGAGATCAGCTCTCGACTCATCTGTATTTCATGATTTTGCCACTACGTCTCAGTCCATATTTGTCTCCTTCACCACCACCTCATTCTTTCTCAGCACATTCTTGTCCTTTTGTTGTTCTACACTTTCTTTGCATTACATTAGAGACTTTCTATGTATCTTTTATTTAACGCTACACATTTCAAATGTGCACATAAAAACATTTGGAAAAGTTTCTACGCTTGGATGAGGTGGAAAAGTTGGCACATTGTAGAGGAGAAAATGCAATAAAAAGACTGAGTGAAACATCAATTGTTTAAATAAACGTTGACATTGCAATACTTTTTTTGTTTTACTGTAGATATGTTCTTCATGTTTTACTGCCACTTACCACTGAATGCCTCCAAGTTAATAAACACTGAATACAAGATGAATAGGACAAAATAAAAAGGAGTGTAAATGCCAACAGTGTGATTTCATCTCAACACACTGAATTTGTCACTAGCTTGAATATGCCAACAGCTAAAGCAGAAAAAGTGTTACTAACTAATTCGCTGAAACATAGCTCTCTCGCTCTTTTCACAGCCACATGTATTGAACACGGCTTTTTTCATTATGGTGGTGTGCTTAAGCTGTCACCTCGCACTTTTACCGCATGTCAGCTTCCACATCAGTCGCCTGAAAACAATGCTGTCACTTGCCTCTGCTGCTATTCATATTGCATCAACCACCCCAGCATCAACCTGTACACTCTGAGCCTTTGTTCCCCTCCACAGTGGAGTTATTATTGCCACTCCCCTCTCTCTCGGCACAGGGTAGACACCTACACATTAGCACCACCGCAATGGAATTTTATCCACCAATTCTATGTGACACTGCACATGCTTAATACAATTACAGCTGGTCAGGACACCTTAGTGTCAAATTTGAATGTAATTAGTGGCTTTTTAGGATTTTTTTCAATGAGCTTTGCAGTTCAACTGCTCACTGTGTACATAAGTAAAGATCTAATACAAGCATAAAGGTATAGTCGAGCTATAAACTCATTTGTGGTATGTATATTTATTTATTTAAGTGTATTATTTTTGATACACGAGTTTCTGTGTAGTTTATTGTAATTGACAAGCTTGCTTATCTGCTTGTTTCAGACATTGAAGGCCTATTATACTGACATTTATTGGACTGCCATGTACGTTGATATATAATTCTAAAGGGACAACAACGGGCTGATGACCAAGTATTTTCTATATGTGATGAGTTGGGAATGAGATCGGAGCATCTGAGTGGTAGCGGCCCATTTTCACTATTCAGAATTAGCATTACAGATTATTGAATAATTATAATGATATTTCGTCTTGTCAGGGTTTCCAGCCATTTTCCCCCACTTATCCAGTTCAAAGTTGCAGTTGGACTGCAGTCTCTCAGTTCAGCTGTCATAGCTCAGTTTTTAATTCAGGATATCGTTCTCACTAGTCAAAACAACAGTGACATATGTAATTCAGTTTTGATTAGTTAAATTAATAGTTGTCAGATATGAAGTTGACTAGAATGAGGCTCCCAATTTGATATTGGCATTTTAATAGTTTTACCTCTAGCAGATGCAGTGGTGGTTGCTTGGAGTTGTAAATCAGATATAAGTTAGAATATACCAGAAAAGAAAGAGAGGAATATATGGCCAACAAGAACTGGTGTAGAAGTTTACCTTTTGATGTGTCTCCAGACAAAAGGACTTACATAAAGAACACTGTCTCAGAACACTTATCACCCTTTCTGGAGTAATAATAGATAAAATTTATATTAGTGAAAAAAGTTCAATGTTAAAATGCTGTGCTTCAAGTTGTTCCACTTCAGCTGAGGGTGTCAGCGATGTCACTGTGCCCAGTCAAACTGTAAAGCAACATATTTGTAGTCACACTTTGCCTATTGTAAAATTTATTATACTTCCATGGCAACGCAACAGGCACTTAAAAGAACTTCTGCAACTCACTTATTCACGTTATTGGATGAAATATTTACCAGAGATCTTCACGCGTGGACTTTATCATTTAGTCTTAGCTTTTCCAGTCAGCACACTTTGGATAATGTATCAACAGGCTGTGCTTACCTCCTATTTAATGGGCCCATTCCAACTCGGTCGATCTGCCGGATGCTGTCCGTCCACGTGACCACCACTTGAGTCTGGATTCCTCCGTCAAACCTCCTCAACCACACCACATCCGGAGTCACATGCTAATAAAAGTTGAGTTGTTCCATGTCAACCTCCTTTGAACGAGTTATGCTCGTTCAATAGCTTCTAGATTAACATGTTACCAATAAAAACCCTAATGTCTAATAATGTATTTTCCACACTTGGCAAAATCAAATCTAAATGTGTACAAGGTAGTGTAGTCCTAGTGCTGATCTCAAGCCTGAATTGTGAGGGTGTATCACGAAGGGCATCTAGTGTAAAAACTGTACCAAATCAAACATGTGGATCCATCTGTGTGGGGACCCCATGGAAAAAAGGAAGCAGCTGAAAGTTCTTAACAACCTTATTTCAAAAAGTCACAAATCGAGTGCAAAATATCCTTAGTTAGACAATATTATGTCAAGGTGCATGTTGCAATTGGAACTATGGATAGTAAGACTAATAAGACTGTGCACAAATAAACTGTAAATATCAGACACAGAAATTGAAAAAAGAACAAATTTTACCATAAATGTGTGTCGTCTTTAACCCTTGTATGGTGTTCGGGTCTGTGAGACCCGTTTTCAGTTTTTTTTCAAAAGAAAAATTAAACAATTAATTATTTTTTCAACCTGAAATTCATTGGCTTTGGCTTATTTTCTGTGAAGAACATGAATCCGAACTAATTTTCAATGACCTCATACTGTACCTCCCCCCACGCATTTACATTACATACAAGGTGTTCGGATCCACTGGACCCAGGCCTAATAAAAGTGTTGAAAGTGCAGGTCCTGTGTTCCCACACTCTGTCTTCCTCCTTTCTGGTGCTGCTGATGGTGTTTTCTTCCCCTCCTGCTCTCGCACAAAGTTGCAACATTATTGAAAATTCAACTATCAACACCGTCTGCTCTTACATTCCCACACATTTTACCCTCTTTCTTGAGGGATCCAAATTTTCTCATCCCCTGTCCCACCTGCAAATTAGGGGCATAATACTATAAATAAGACTTTGCCAGTGTGGTTCTTTATCACAACTGATCAAGATGGCAAAAGATTATCTGCTGCGAGGGCCATCCAATTGATTTTGGAAGAGAGAGTGGCTTTGGATGATGATGCTGACAAAGAGGTTTCAGAATATTTCACATTTCTGAAAATTTAGAGTCTGACAGTGACTTTGAAGAAGAGGATGAGGTTGAGCACCATTTAGTAACAAAACGAAGACGAGCACCCCATCTGCAGCCAGCTCCAGGACCAGAACAAGCCCACCAGACAGCAAGTGAAGAAATATGGATGTCAATAACTGGTGAAATTGAATGGTCTTCTTGCCCAAGAAATGAGCCACCTTGCAGAGCTGTTACTGTGATAAACCAGGGCCAACACGGCTGACAGTTACTCATGTGCAGGACATCAAGTCTTCATTTGAGCTTTTCATCCCAGATTACATCCAGAAAATTATTCTGGATTGCAGTAATCTAGAAGGAAGGTGTGTTTTTGGAGAGAGGTGGAAGGAGATGGACCAAATTGATCTGCAGGCCTACTTTGGGGTTCTTATCCTTGCAGGAGTTTTCAGGTCCAAAGGGGAATCCACAGAATCCTGTGGGATGCAGAAACCGGCAAGAACCTTTCCGTGCATCAATGTCTCTGGAAAACTTCCACAAAATTTCCAGGATTATCCGTTTTGATAGCCGAGACGACAGACCAGCTCGACGGCAGAGAGACAAGCTAGCTGCCATCAGGACAGTGTGGGATAAGTGTGTGCACCACCTACCCCTGTTTTACAACCCTGGGCCTAATGTCACCATTGATGAGCAGCTGATCCCATTTAGTTGTGAAACATATTGCTTCACGTGTAAATGTGTTGTCTTTCCACTCACTCCACTTGATTATAACTGATTTATGTTTTTATAACATTTTATAAAAAACAAAAAACAAAAAAAAAAAACGAGAAGCACATTAATTCATAAATGTGATCTAACAAAGGTAAAGGGAAAAAATTTACCATGTTTGCTGTTCATATGGCTTGTAATTGGGATGAAGTAAACATCTGTTGAGTAATTTAACATAAAATTGTTTGATAGTGTTAATTTGGAAAGCCAAAACTCTAGCGGGTCCACCAGACCCATGAACACTGGCTGAGTAACAAAAATATGAACACCACACAAGGGTTAAATGGACTTACAGTATACAGAGCTTTTCTTTTAGACTCTAGTAGAGCACTCAAAGAACGTTAGACTGCAAGCCTCACACATGCACGCACACAGCATTTTCATTCTTTTAAGCCAAGGTTGTCGAACGTTGACACACTCATGTGCTGATGGATGCATCGGGATAATTTGAGGTTCAGTAATTTACTCAAAGTTGCAATTGTATTGCATATCTTCATTATGAGCATGTGAAGGGAGGTAGGAACACTTGTTTACTTATTGTTGTTTGTTTAATGTGCTGAAGTTGTAGAATTTTGCTTATTATAGAGTTATAAAAACACAGCATTTGCCTCTGACACACTGTGTCCTACTATCCAGCTATGCACGTTTCTTCTTTGTCAGTATTGCTGGCCAGAATGCACTTTCTCTCTCGGCTAGGAGAACGTTGTTTCGCCTTATTTTCCCCTTCACTGCACACTGCCTCTGTACGCTATAATAACCAGCTCTATTTTAATTTAGTTGCTATCCAACCCACTGAAGACCCCTACCATGATTTCGTAGTGTTTCTCTTTCCCATCAATCCTGCTGTTCACTATCTGTATGTCATTGTTTGCTCAGTCCACTTTTGCATTTATCATTTCTTTTTTTTCAGTCATATATAAACATATACACATTTTTTTCTGTTACTGCCTGCTTACCTAAAGTTTACTTACATTTTTATCAAATAAAACTTTCACTATTTCATACTCTCACTACTTTTGAAACCCCTGCTGATTTCACAGAAATACACAGTTTTATTGTGAGAGTCAAAATCAATCAAGACTTGTTTTCATTCTAGTCTCCATGAGTCTAATGAAATTTTAAAATGATGGGTAATCAAGATGGAACACAATGAAGCCATAAGCGAATCAATTTTATAAAAACATAATTAAAGGTCACTCTAAACTGCAGATTAAAAGAGAACAAATTAGTCAAGTGATTAATTGACAAGATGATAAAGAGCAGAATTGTCCAAATGCCCCCTAAATGCTAGTGGCTGAATGCCAAAAGCATGACATTCTTTGAATTATGAACTTCTTGCCTTAGTTGTCAATTACAGAAAAGTGTAAACTTGCCAGATTGTGAACAGTGTTTCATTGTGTTTCATTTCACAGCAGTTAAGGGTCAGCAACCTGCTATTAAAAGAACATTTTTAAGCAATTCTTGACATAAAATGCATAGATTCAGAAAACATATTAAAACTATATAATGCCTGCTTATAATTTTTACAGTAAGGTCCATAAATTTTCCTTTGACAGTAAGACAGGAGTTTTGCCTTTGTTGACCATCCCAATGGATTTTAAATCAAATAATCAAGATGAGACAAAGTACAGACTTTCCACTTTAAGGGGTTTAACAAAAGTATTCCATATCTGTTAGAAATAAGCCATTTTATACATAGTGCCAGAGGCCCAGAGCTTGAAAACGTTGGACAAACTAACATTGTTTTAGGTGGAAATCAGGAAACTGACTTGGCCTGTGAAGAATATTCCATTTCTTTGACTTGTGAAACTCTTGTTTTCCCAGTATGTAAAGTACTGTCCCATCAGTTTTGCATCATTTGGCTGAATGTGAGCAGTGAATACAACCCAGCACACTTCAGAATTCATCATGCCACCAATAAAAAGTAGTGACCAGGTTCTAACGGCATGCTGTGCCATATCATTGGTTTAATCATGTTTGATAGATGATGTTATATACTCTGGATCATGATCTGTTCTTTTCCTTCTCTGTATTTTTCTTTTTCGTTCATTCTTATACAGGTTAATCTTAGATCCATGTGTTTTCTAGAACTAGTCAGGCTCTTTTAGATGTTTTGGGTAAAGTATAGTCTGGCCTTCTTGTTATTAAGTGTAACCAGAGGTTTGCACCTTGTTGGAAACCCTTTGCATAAAGGTATCTCTTGTGGTACACCAGTGCATCCTTTCTTTTCAAGAATGTACCTGTTAATTTGGTCACTCCCTAAGCTTTTGATATATTTCTGAGAGGTTAACCCTATAATGCCCTTTGTATCATATTTGATACAAAAAATATATAATAAAAATATATCAAACACAACACGATATAGCAAAAAAAAAAGTGGATTTTGTTATAAGGGTTAATAAACATCTCAGTTTCAAAAAATTAGAATTTTCTGGCTATTTTCTGATGGGTTAGGTCTTACAGGGTTAAGTTTGGTTTTCCAGTCTAATAGATTCTTTCACTTGCATCTCATATTAAGGGTTCCAGTAAGCAGATGCCAAATTCATGCTTAACTACTTAACTTGGTATTCCCTGATATTATTGTTGGATTTTACTTATATAGAGAGGCCCTGATGTTGGTAACCTTATTCAGTAGTTTCTAACATGGTTATTGTTGTTAAATAATCTTTTTGTATTTAACCCCTAGTCTGTACTTTGTAGGTTTATTGCTGAAACCTAACCAAGCAGGAAAAAGTCTTAAATGTTGTGCTTCAGAAATCTCTCTAACATTTAATTTGCTTGTTTCTTTTATACATTTAAACATGTCAGGATTCTGCAGAGCATGAATTTTCTCTTACATCTTTCTTTCTGAATATCCATCTGATACTTATACCCTATACAGGGAGTGCAGAATTATTAGGCAAATGAGTATTTTGTCCACATCATCCTCTTCATGCATGTTGTCTTACTCCAAGCTGTATAGGCTCGAAAGCCTACCACCAATTAAGCATCTTAGGTGATGTGCATCTCTGTAATGAGAAGGGGTGTGGTCTAATGACATCGACACCCTATATCAGGTGTGCATAATTATTAGGCAACGTCCTTTCCTTTGGCAAAATGGGTCAAAAGAAGGACTTGACAGGCTCAGAAAAGTCTAAAATAGTGAGATATCTTGCAGAGGGATGCAGCAGTCTCAAAATTGCAAAGCTTCTGAAGCGTGATCATCGAACAATCAAGCGTTTCATTCAAAATAGTCAACAGGGTCGCAAGAAGCGTGTGGAAAAACCAAGGCGCAAAATAACTGCCCATGAACTGAGAAAAGTCAAGCGTGCAGCTGCCAAGATGCCACTTGCCACCAGTTTGGCCATATTTCAGAGCTGCAACATCACTGGAGTGCCCAAAAGCACAAGGTGTGCAATACTCAGAGACATGGCCAAGGTAAGAAAGGCTGAAAGACGACCACCACTGAACAAGACACACAAGCTGAAACGTCAAGACTGGGCCAAGAAATATCTCAAGACTGATTTTTCTAAGGTTTTCTGGACTGATGAAATGAGAGTGAGTCTTGATGGGCCAGATGGATGGGCCCATGGCTGGATTGGTAAAGGGCAGAGAGCTCCAGTCCGACTCAGACGCCAGCAAGGTGGAGGTGGAGTACTGATTTGGGCTGGTATCATCAAAGATGAGCTTGTGGGGCCTTTTTGGGTTGAGGATGGAGTCAAGCTCAACTCCCAGTCCTACTGCCAGTTTCTGGAAGACACCTTCTTCAAGCAGTGGTACAGGAAGAAGTCTGCATCCTTCAAGAAAAACATGATTTCCATGCAGGACAATGCTCCATCACACGTGTCCAAGTACTCCACAGCGTGGCTGGCAAGAAAGGGTATAAAAGAAGAAAAACTAATGACATGGCCACCTTGTTCACCTGATCTGAACCCCATTGAGAACCTGTGGTCCATCATCAAATGTGAGATTTACAAGGAGGGAAAACAGTACACCTCTCTGAACAGTGTCTGGGAGGCTGTGGTTGCTGCTGCTCGCAATGTTGATGGTGAACAGATCAAAACACTGACAGAATCCATGGATGGCAGGCTTTTGAGTGTCCTTGCAAAGAAAGGTGGCTATATTGGTCGCTGATTTGTTTTTGTTTTGTTTTTGAATGTCAGAAATGTATATTTGTGAATGTGGAGATGTTATATTGGTTTCACTGGTAAAAATAAATAATTGAAATGGGTATATATTTGTTTTTTGTTAAGTTGCCTAATAATTATGCACAGTAATAGTCACCTGCACACACAGATATCCCCCTAAAATAGCTAAAACTAAAAACAAACTAAAAACTACTTCCACAAACATTCAGCTTTGATATTAATGAGTTTTTTGGGTTCATTGAGAACATGGTTGTTGTTCAATAATAAAAATATTTCCTCAAAAATACAACTTGCCTAATAATTCTGCACTCCCTGTACAGCTAAAATTTTAGCCCTGATAACTATATCAATATAAGATCATACTTTGAGAGAACAATGTCATTCCTATCTTTTAGTGTTAGATAAAGGTGAAGATGAAAACACTTGACTTTTTTTTTCAAGGACAGGTGGAAGTTTCTTTTTCATGATTGCAAGCATTTTCAGTATTTACTGAAGACAAGTATTTACCCCTAAACTCAGTTGAAACTTTAAGAGAAATGCATAAGAACTCTAGCCTCAGAACAGTCTTATGGCGTCCAGCGTCCAGTGCTATTAATGAATAAAGATAGCTAAGGTTAGTATAGGTTCATCCATTGATGGTTACAGGAAAAATACCTGTGATTTTGCTGGTTTTATATGAACACTTTCATATCCTAGTTGCAATATTCTGTTTTCTTTCAAGCAGCACAGTCATTTTGTGGAAAGCCCCACAGCACAGCAGCAAGCATTCAGATGATCTCATATTGATTACACAGCTTTATTGCGTTACTGGTACTAAGCATTATGCACAGTGGAATGCTTGCAATTTCCCGTTTTGCAATTTGCACCTACCTTTGTGTATTTTTATGAATGCGTGTATGCACCCATTAATCTGGGATGATACTAACAGAGAAGTTGCTGGGAGATGCAGAACACATCCATAAAGCAAACCCAAGTCTCATTAGGGTGACAGCACAGAGACAACATTACTCACGCCTTGCTCAACCTCTGTCTATCTTTCTTCCACCGTCTTCAGTCTCATTTCCTTCTTTATCCTCAGTTTCAATCGGCTTTTCTTTACGTGTCCTTCCTGTCACATGCCATCCTCAGTCTTTTCTTTTTATCTCACCTGCTCACTTCCTGTCTGTCACTGTGTTTGACTCTCCTCATCTTCTTTTAATCACATTTTCCCTTCATGTAACATGTAATTTCTACCCCCCCACGCACACACACACTCTCTTTTCTTTTCCTCTACATTTCTTGAGCACATTTCTTTCCGATGTTTTTTCTACACCTACTTATCATAGTTATTTACATCACTTGTCTAATTTTAGCTGGCTTTGTCTTACACTCTAGCTCTCTGTCCTCATCCTCTGTTCATCACTGCTGTAGCCAGAACTTTGTGGATGACGTAATCTTTCTCACGACTACTCCTTCTGTTAATCTATCCATCCTTCGCTTTTTCTTGTGTGTCTCCCTCCCTGTTCCCTCAACCCTTCTTGTGTTTCCTCTGCTTACTGTGACCACTTTTCTCATTTCCTCTTGTCTTTTCATCCCCCTCGCTTTGATTCAGCTCCATCTTGTTCTTCAGCTGGATCTCCTTCACTGTTCCCTTTTGTCTTTCATATGATACTGTACTCACACTTTCCGCTTCCTCTTTACCTCTTTCTTCATGTTGCTTTATTTTCTCCTTCTCTATGTAAGTAATCCGTAAATGTGAAGTCAGTAATTTTCTGAGGTTATTTAATTTAGAAAAAATATTGTGTAATCATAAATATACATAGATTAGTGTGTAATTATGTCAAAAAATGCATTCTCATGAACTTTTAATTAATCCATGAAAAATAAACATGTGGTTTGCATCTTGTGGACATCTCACCTCTGACTAATTGCATTTTATGTATGAGGCTTGAAACTGAGCACATATGTAGCATGCCAAAGGCAGAGGAGAAAAGAAGTCATAAGGAAGGAGGTGAAAGAGTCCTCTTCACCAAAGTAGCTGAAATGTGAAGGAAAGAGTCATTGCCATCGAGATCTTAATAAAATGACATATTCTTCCTCCTCATCTGAAGCCTCGTCTCCTGAACAATCAGTCAGGGCTCTAAGACATGAAAACAAGCATAAATAGTCTTATTTATTCCAGATATTGTCACAAATGCTTATTGTCAGCAAATTATCTATTTGCTCACCTACCTCAGATACATCACATATGTACAATTTCCAATTTTCCTCTCCTCGTCCTTGTTTTTGTGACCTTCATCTATACATCTTCATTTATTCCTCCTGTCTGAAACTCCAGGTTTGTAACGGCTCCTTTGCTATCGAAATCTGACGTCATTTGGCATGTTCTTATACCCCAACACAAGAGAGGTTACTCACAGTGTAATACGATGATGTGCTGACTGCAGTAATCCAGCAGAGGAAAAGATATGTTAATATGGTTATGGCGAGCTGTCAACTTCAATCCAGTGCCATGGACAATGAGCCCATCATTGTTTGGTGAATGCTGTCGTTGCAGTTTGTTCAGGCTAATGCAGCCCTGGGCTTTTAATGCTCACAAGTACACACTGGGCTTGATGGATAAGATTATGTGGGATTGTCCTTATTGTTTTCACTGTCAATCATGGCTACATTGTAGCTTGCCATCACCAGTGTGTGAATGTGTGTGTGAATGGGTGGATGACAGGTTGTGTAAAGCGCTTTGGGGTCCTTAGGGACTAGAAAAGCGCTATACAAATACAGGCCATTTACCATTTTTTACCATTTTGCCATAGATTCACTGACAGACAACATGTTTTGTTTTTATGGGTAGATGGAAGCATTTCCATCTACCCATAAAAACCTAAATTTGTTTTTTTTATACTTCAATATTGATGAATGAGAAGGCACTTGGCAGTGGTAGGGAGGAAGAGGACCTCAAGGAAAGTACTCTGACAGAGTCAGGCTCAGGAATGGCCGCCAACTTCCTCAACCAGCTGTACTTGAGACACAAACTCTGTGAGAGAGCAGACACAATCTAATGATATAAAATAACTGAACAGAAATACATGGGGAGTGCAGCCATGCTCACTGCATACCTGTACTGCGCCTGCTACAGGAGTAGCAGGCTCAGCCTATAGCAGCAGACCTAAGGGTTGCTTAAGGTCGACTGAAACACGATACTGTGCTTTGACGTCTTCTTCACTCTCCCATTTCCCTCTCCATGTGCTTATACACCACTTTGCACTTAATCATTAGCTATTTTTAATCTGTAGCTCAACTTGTCTTTTCCATCCCCTTAGTCTAAACAGTCATGGCAGATGTCTTGCCCTCCCCAGGCCTGGTTCTGCTTAAGGTTTCTTCCTGTCAAATGGACTTTTACTGTCCCACTGTTACCAAGTGCTTGCATAGGTGGGTCATCTGGTTGTTGGGGTTTTCTCTTCTTGTATGATCTTTACTTTATAGTATATAGCACCTTGAGGTGGCTTGAGCTGTGATTTGGTGCTACATAAATACAATTAGAAGTAAAGCAAAGTGCTTCATTGAGCTAATATGGTGGTATGAGGTCTCTAAGGTGGGAGGGGACTAGTTTATCAGCATCATTCAGAGACAGGAAAGCAGTGATGAGAAGTTGGCAGGGTTAACACACTTTATTTTAGCTTCCTGTGACCCTCCTAATTTGTGAAGTTTTGTGGTTTACCAGTGCAGCAGTCATGGAACACAATAAGGCAGTGTCAGAACAGGCCTGAAAGTTCTACCTTTTGGCCTAAACTTGGCCCAAATGTCTAACAACTCAAACCCTCACCAGAATTAGTCAAGCTCCTATTCAGTCTAAATTACAGTCATGTAATCCAAGTTGTTTATGGCCAATCCACATTAGAATTTCAGGCCAAACAATTTGCAGAGACAATGTTCCATAAAAAGTTTTTACTCATCAATAGTTTCCTGTCCTCTGAAGAAAGCGGCATTCTGTGATCCAATGCATGTGTCAGCAAAATCTTTTATCTCAAAGGATTCTGAGGTAGGTCACTTGGCGGACATCCTACCATGAAGTGATTGATGTCTCTTGAAAGAGAAAGATCTGTATGCTTCTGTCTCAAAGGGAATCACCTTTCACGTTTTGAGTATATCAACAAAGAAGCCTTTTAGGCTTATCATGCAACTCTATGTCAGGTGATTGTGCATTGGGACAGTGCTGCTGACTCAACTGATGAATAAATCAACATGGAAGGAATCTTCAAACTTAAAACTGCTGTGTCAGCTGGTTATTTTTGCTTTTTTGAAGTCACACTCTGCATGTCAGTAGTGTAGTGATGTAGAACCTGTGATTAAGGTCTAAATTAAAGATAAAAAGGTATCAGTGCAGTATTAGGTATATATGGAAAGTTATAGTCAGATAAATAGTTGACTGTGTGTCGCCCACCAAAATAAAAGCATGTAAACGAATATCAGTAATGCCGTGTGTTAGAGTTCCTGATTAGCTGAACCTGAAATGACAGCAGAGTTTCCCATAAAGGTTAAAATGCTTTTCAGTAATGTTTTATTTTACTACAGAGTTCTTGGGGCCAAGGTAAAGGAAGGACATACAGTAAGTAGGCCATGTTATTAGGTGTTCCAGATATTCTTGGCAGCACCTTAAGTACACAACTATCTCTATGTACGTGTGGGCCTCTCTGTAGAACGTATGGTCTGATCTATTACGTGAGATCTAAAGTTTCAACAGGTATATGGTCTATAGGCAGACCATGTAAATTTCCAAATGATTCATCCATGTATAGAAAGTACCAGCACTAGATTAATATCCCAGTAGATGTACATCAAACATTCTTTTATAGCAATGCTGTACTGGCCCAATGTTGTCAGTAATAGGAATCCTTTAGCCTGAGGTTCATTCTGTGCCTCTTAGTATAGGGCCTTAAGACTTTGTCCATATAACTTATGACAGTCATTTGCTGTAGTGCAGGAGTTGGCTGTTTCTGGGGTGTTAAAATATGGCTCTTGGTTCTGCACTGCTTGGTGTAGATTTCATGCAGGTTGGGTAATGTGCCTTTGGTGATGTATGTGGCTCTAAATAACGCAAATGTAAAAAGTCCTTTGGAAAGGGGTCATAATCCTGAAAAGCCCAAGGTAAAGTATAGAAGTAGTATTTCATTTGGGGTTTTTTGGGTTTTTTCAAGTGAAATATGTAATTTCACTTGCTATTGTTAACAGTGTTGTTAGCCTTACTTGCTATCACACTGGAAGCTGGTAATGCAAAAGCCACCAGGCATCACCCCAATTATGATGTCTAATTTTCTACTTACACCATTGTGATTAAAATGGTTTAATACAATTACATTTCTACAGATACCACTAGTAATTGTAGAAATGGACGAATGTGCTGTACATCAGCCTGACGATACTCTAATCAGTCAGGCTTAAGAAATATTTAAAACTTTAATATTTTTGAAACCCTGCCATTACATACTTAGTAGCGCTAGGACTTGCAGGTGAATGGTTACAGCAGGTATGTTATGAACACAGTGTGACTAAAAGCTACTCAATTATCAAAAAAGTCCTCCGTTTACTTTCCTAAACCCTCTTCTTGTATCTAATTGGGCCTGCTTTAATCCACACCTCAATCTGCTTGTTAGTCACTCAATCTGGATCCAGAAACTCATCCGCACAATCGTTCTCTTCTTCCTTAACTGTAGGTTATCTCGCTTCACTGATTCAACTTTGATCATGGTGGTGAATAAATTGCACCTCTCTGTGTGCCTAAAGCAATGTTTAATGGCCCTGAAATGCTGCTGCTGGCACAGAAAACTTTGCAGTGCCTCCTATTGCTTTTGCTAACAATGCATGGCTGCATTGAAACACTTCTGCAGGCGAAGACTAGACAGAGATCACAGGGGATCGTTTAATATGCCTTAACAAATAACAGTGTGAGTCTCACAGATTTCCTTCTCCCCGGTGCAGATACAATCCTGAAGAAAGCCTTTACACTGATGACTTAGCGTGTAGAAGAGTCCGCTCTCTCCACTTTCCAGCTTGATGCTGTGGTTTTTTTGTATTTTTTCAGGACATTTTTCAGGTCCCTGACTCATGGCGTGGCGACCTGTCTGTCTTTTGAGGAAAAAACTAAAATCCCCATTGTGTATACTGGTAAATTTTGGTATAGAGATATGGTTTAAAAATAGGTGAATAAGTGTCTTTTTATACAGCCTGATTTGGTGGGGAGGTGTGGGAAGATCGGGCGCCCACCTTCCGGCTCTCCTCTCTGCTCTCTCCTATCATGTCCCTTTTGTCTTACTTCTATCACCTTTTCTATCCCTTTGAAGAAGTGAGGCTCTATAAATATTGAAGAGGTAAGTATTATTTCTTAGTTGCAGTGAATAGATACAAGAAAATAAACTGTAGAAAACTAAACAGAAGAAAGAAGAAGAGAAATAACAGTTTAACATATACCAGTGACACACTCTGGGGCCTGATCAACCCTGGCAAAGCCTCCTTGGATGAGGGTGTCTAGTGATAATGGCCGAAAAACCCGATGAATGCAAGGTCCACTACTGACGATGTGTCCCAAACTGGTAAAGTTTCTGGGCTGCCTTTCCCTCAAGATTTTCTCCGTTTAAAGCAATGCATTATCAGGGATTGCAACATCTAATCCTTTTACTGAATAAGTAATTGGTTGTTTGCATTGATCTGTATTTTGAAGGGATGGAAACACAACTGTGCATGTTTGCTGTTTGATTGTGAGATAAATGGCCAATTAAATCATTCCCGGGGGCGAAATTTGAAAATGAGACACTCCAATAGAGGTTTAGATCTTTGGCTTGAATGAATCTGTTTATATCTTAGCAACATTGATATTATTGGATGACTGGTCAATTACTGTTTAACACCCTGATAGAATGTATTTAGTGGTTACAATTGAATAATTTTGGCAAATTGAGATGATAAGAAGGACAGCATAACGTAGTTAAATTTAAATCTACAAGAAATAGATATTTATTTATTGCATTTTGCAAGTATCATTACATTCAAAAAAGGTCAACTTTTTACTTTTTTACCCAGGTCACCATGTGTTTGTGTGCCACATCAAAACTCAAGTCATGATTATCACCCATCTCCATCTGTTGCTTCCCTTTCCAGATATTTGTTTTAAGAATATGGTTGAAATGATCTTGAAAGTGAAAATGCAGCTTGACTAATTTGTTGACTCTTGACTAAAATGACTTGATAAAACTTTCCAGTAGAGACTCTTCTACACAGACAATATTTTAATAAGTGTTCCTGTTGTAGAGAGCTGTGTAGTTCCATGTGTTTGACTAAAAGGAGAAAAATGACAGGGCCTTTTTTTGAATTTCAAGTGTTTTGAGTGGTCAGCATGGTGGCATGGTGGTTAGCATTGTTGTCTCACAGTAAGAAAATCTTGAGTTCAATTCATTAAGAAGTAAAAGTGTATTGTACAGCTCGCCAACGCCCTTTGATATGATATATTACTCTACATGGGTTCTTAAAATTGTTTTTTAAGGTTTTCTTTGACTTGGGGTATAAACAATGATGGTCAAGGCTAAATGCTTAGCCAACCTAAGTACTCATGTCCCACAATGCCTTGTGTATTGTTGTGAGGTTTGAAGACAATCCATAAAGATAATGCATAATATACCTTTTTACTTATTTTCACACTTGGTGTGACATTGACCTGCATTGGTATCTGTGATGATCTGTTTCTGACTGAGAACCTTCACAGACATGTTTCTTTAAGCAGTCTTCAGGAATAGTTCTCCATGATTCTTGAAGAACATTCAAACCTCTTTTGAATGTTTGCTACAGTTTGCTCTGTTCTCTGTCAAGATGATCCCATGGTGCTTTAATAATGCTTAGGTCCTGAGAGCATGCTTTTAAGTCCAGCTCTGCTTTTACTGCAATGACACTGTGTCTGGGATCATCGTCTTGCTGGAAAAGGAAGCATCTTACATGGGGGATCAATTTTGATCCCCAACACCACTGGCTACAAGTCCTTTGACCTCCTTGAATGTAATGTAAAGTGCAGTTCTTGTGTAATCTAGCATGTAGCAGTAATTCCTACCTTCTTTTGCTTAATAATGCCTTCTTGACATCTATTTTTTCCACAGAAACTATTTCTAATGACAGTAGATGGATTACCTGAAGGGCTAGGTGCATCTCTCAGCAGGTAACAGGTTTTCTTTTTTTTTCTTTTTTTGCCCGTCCTGTTTGGCTCTTTTGCCAAGGTGAAGAAAGATGCCCAACGGATTTACTTTACCAAGTGGACCATCCCAGCCTTAACGTAATGGTCTATTTGATTCACCTTTTATTGTTTATTTTATTTTATTTTCACTTGCTAAATACGGGACAGACTTGACTGGGGAAAAGAAAGGAGAGAAAGAAAGAGGGAAAGAGAAACAGTGGGGAAGAGGAACAGTGATAAAGGGCAAAAACCAAAAGCCAACAAAATAAGCAGACAAAAATACATATATCAATCACCTGGATCACCTGTTGAGAAAGAAAAAAGAGAAAACAAGCAGAAGAAAAAAAAGAGTGCAATATAATAAACAACATCATGATGATCTATGTGAATATAACAGTAAATACTAAATATTAAACATTATTGTGCAGCACGTAAGATCAACAGCGCACAGTGTGCTTTGAGGTAGGAGCCAAAAAGGGTGTAGTGTGTGAGCACCTATGAGTGTAGATCTGTGAGCATGAACGCGCTTGTTTTCAAAAGGTTCCTTCATGTAAGGATCAGCTAGAGGGTGTGGAGGGCCACAGCACCGTCCTCCAGGGCATGAAGCAGGTATGGAGGAGATCCAGGCTCCACACATCCAGAGGCCCTCAGAGCACAAGAGACCAAGGAAGACCAACAGAGGGGCAACCGCGCCACTGTCCCAGAAAGAGCTGAGGAGAGCCCCAGATGAGGGCTCACTCAGCAGCCGCGAAGCAGAAGCCAGGGGGGGTTGCAGTGACGTGCCCGTGAGCTCCGCCGGCAGCCAGCTGTGCCTGAGTGACCGAGCCCCAGGCCGAGAGGTCGAAGGCACCCCGCCCCTGAAGTGGCCCGAGTGAGCCCCAGGCTCCAGGCCCCGACAAGCAGCCACCAGGAGTGTGCCAGTGTGTACCTGGACACCCATCCCCAGACACAAAGACCCACCAACGCACCAATGTCTGAGGGCGTCTGCCACTGGCAGGGGAAGTGGTGGGGGGAGATAGGCCTCCATACCATGGAGGGCCTGAGATGTCCCCAGAGAGGTGGCGTCTGATACCCAACCTGACATATGGACACAGACATACAGGCACACACAGATACAAACATCCATAGAGAGACACTGTACACACAATCACACTCCCCAAGCGTACTCTAAGCCCCAGGTCTAGGTACCCTTGCCCTGGAGGGGTAAACTGCACCCAGATCCAGGTAGTGTTACTCCTTTCCCTGGGGTGGAGAGAAGCAGACTGCCCCGACTCCGCAGCAGGGAGGCCCCACATTCCAGACCCCAATCGGACAGCCAACTCCTCCTACCAGCCCCCCACTCCAACAGGCAGCAGAGAACGGGGGGTGTGTGAAGACTCCAAACCTCCCTCCGCCCGCTCGGTAACAGGTTTTCTTAAGGGCATGACTTTCAGATACTCTTCATTTGCCCTTTTTCTATGACCCGCTGTATACCATACCAAGGTATGCCAGGATTCTGGTGAACAGCTCTTTGGAAATCAACTTGTTGGTGCAAAAATACTTTTTGGGGGCATTTTTTGGAGCTAGAAATGGGAAAAGGGATGTGTTTTTGTTTCTAGTTGCTACTACCAGCTACTAGTACCTATTACTTGCATTAGGAATCATGTGTCAGTGTTAAACACAGTGTCGGACAGGGTCGTCTGCAGTACGGGGGCCCCACAGGGAACGGTTCTGGCTCCGTTCCTCTTCACCATCTACACTGCAGACTTCTCCCACAATTCCACCCAGTGCTTCCTGCAGAAGTTCTCTGATGACTCTGCAATAGTCGGCCTCATCACTGATGGGGACGACAAGGAGTACAGAGGTCTGACCCAAGACTTTGTGGACTGGTGCCAGCTGAACTACCTCCAGATCAACGCCAGTAAAACCAAGGAACTGGTGGTAGACTTCCGCAGGCACAAGCATTCTCCACTGCAACCACTGAACATCCAAGGTATGGACATTGAGGCTGTGGACAGCTACAGGTACCTTGGTGTTCATCTGAACAATAGACTGGACTGGACTCATAACTCAGACGCCCTCTACAGGAAAGGGCAGAGCAGGCTGTACCTGCTGCGGAGACTCAGGTCGTTTGGAGTGGAGGGCCCACTCCTGAAGACCTTCTATGACTCTGTTGTGGCTTCTGCTATCTTTTATGGTGTGGTCTGCTGGGGCGGCAGCATCTCTGCTGGGGACAGGAAGAGACTGAACAGGGTGATCCGAAGGGCCAGCTCTGTTCTAGGATGCCCTCTGGACCCAGTGGAGGTGGTGAGTGACAGGAGAACGGCGGCTAAGCTGTCATCCCTGATGGAAAACATCTCCCACCCCATGCAGCAGACTGTGACAGCACTGAGCAGCTCCTTCAGTGGGAGACTGCGGCACCCACGGTGTGGGACGGAGAGATTTTGCAGGTCTTTCCTCCCCACTGCTGTCAGACTCCATAATAAAGACTTTAACTGATCAAGCACACACATCCATACATATGCAATAATACTAAGTGCAATAATCCTTTCTGTCATCGTTGTATTTTTACTCAGTTGTATATAGTATTAGTATTCTATTTTTATCTTATTGTATATTTATTTTATTTTATTCTACTGTATATAGTATTTTATTTTATTCTATTCTGTACAGTTGTGTACTGTATTTTATTCTTATTGTATTCTAATTTTTGCTTCATAACTTTTGCACTGTCCACTTCCTGCTGTGACAAAACAAATTTCCCACGTGTGGGACTAATAAAGGTTATCTTATCTTATCTTATCTTATCTTAAACCACTCACAAAAACATGGTCAGTTACATACACAGTATAATATAGCATGCGTTTATTTCTTTAAATTCAGAAGTTACTGTGAAGCATCGATTAATTGGACAGAAATATTCGGTGTTTGTTAAATACACACTCAACTCAATTGTATGCTCTTTTTTGCTTCAAGTACTAATATCACAAACATTTTGGGGCCTTGGACATTTAGCATTCTGAAACCTCTTTTTTTACTCATGTATCCATGTTTAAATAAGTTACCGCTGTCATATTTCACAGGCTATTAGCTCCAGGTCAACTGTGAAGCTTTTACTCTGCACAGTCAGACAAACAGATGTTTTATGTAGGTTAAAATAATATTAACTTACATACTGACAGAAAGGAAGTGCTAGTTTGGATGTATGATATACATATCACACATTATATTGGACTAATACATGTATCATGCATTTAACCATACAATCTTATTTTGAAGCTTGCTTATTTATGCAGGAAAATATTTATCAGTTAAAAGATGTCAGCTGTATTTTTGGATAGTGTATATGTATAAATGTTTGTGAATGAGTCGGACCCACACTGTGTTTAGTAATTGTTTGGTAGCTAGTTTATGGCACACACAATGCTTCCAGATCGGCGCCTCTGTGTTTTCTGTGGCGAGCTGTCCAGCTGGCTCCACACTCCACTCGCCCACTGTCGGTCCCCGGTGTCGCTAAAGAAGGAACAGAGTTCATCAGTCTAATTCCCTCCACCTGGCCCTAAGCCTCCTTGGCACTGCCCCCCGAGCCCGCTCCACCACCCCTCCTCTGCAGCGGAGCCAAGACCACACCTCCCGGCCACAATGTTCATTCTGTCAAATTACTAATATATGTCAAGTATTCTGTGATTTATGAAGGAAAATCTAATGACAATGCTCTCAGTCTGTCACAATCATATATATACCACATATGAGTTTTTTTGCATAGCTTCTTTAAAAGCTGAATTTAAAGTGCATTGACAGACGAGCAAAATCAGGGCTCAGTCGTGGACTCATGCCACCCTCATTATTGTCTTGATTTTGTTCATCATTGCCTTATTACATCTCCCCCTGATGTGTGTAGTTAGTTCTTCTTTGTGAGGTCTTTGCCTTTCCACCTTTCTGTTCCTGTGCCTCTCTGTTTTCAGTTTGTTTCTGTAGCTCTTGGATTTTGTTTATTAGCTGGCTTTTCCTGACACGTAGTGCAGCACTTTGTGTTTATTTCAAGTGAGTTTTACAAGCAATAAAAAAGTTTTTTAGCTACTAGAAACTTCTGTCTCCCTTGATACCAGCTGCTGGGTTTGTGGAAAACACAGATTTCTAACTGGAATAGATACTCACTATAGGGTAAATACCAATTCAAAGTAATATAAGATGGAAAGAGGACTACAAGAAAGTTCATAAAAGTTGTCTTGAAAAGTAATTTTGAGTAACACTCACACACACACACACACACACACGCTGATTCTTTTCTCCTTGGGCAGCGTGTCCCCTGCGGCCCTGGATGGCAAGAGCACCGGCACGTTTTTGATTTTTTCTTGGTTCCTTGAAATACTTGATACTCCATATACCATTTTAATACCATGGTTAAATAAAAATAAGGGAATTTAGAGAAACACTTTTTAAACTTAAATAATTGTGTTTCCCAATTAAATTTACTCTATGAATGTTACACATGATAACATTTGGTGCTTAACTCCCACGTAACATGTTTTATTATTAGCCACAGCTGTTTAACTATCTTAATGATAACAGATTGCTAAGGTGGCTATCAGATAAATGCCAATAGTTAAAGAGCTAATATTAGTATGCGTGCTGGCTTGGTTAGCTATGCTAATTGTTTATGTTGACTCAATAGCTTTGTTGAAACTCTATATTTACTGACCTCAAAAAATTCCATATAAAGACCGGAGTGTCACACAAGGTACTTCACAGAGTTTGTTGTGCTGCTGTTCATCTGTTCGGCTCTTAGTGAAGGGAAGCTGTGTACTTGTCTTTTGCAGCAGTGCCGTGTGTGAAGTTGTGCGTCAGCTGGAGGACGGAAAGCTGGTACCATTTGTGTTAGTGCTGTTGCAGACGAGTAGTAATTTTTAGTATCAATTAGTATCAGAGTACAAATTTTTCAACAACCCTACTTGGTACATGCTGAGCACAGTATCTACGATATTTTATTTTTTTAAAGAAAAAAAAAAGCATTTTCAGAACTTACCACAAGTGTCGGTTCTGTTGGCAACACTATTTTTTTTTTTAAAAACTTTAGCATATTGTTAAAATCAAATTAAAATATACATGGAGCCACTGGATAGGTAGCAGAACTGGGGTGATGTTGTCTGCTAAAGCCTGTAGAAACTAGTGGAGGCGGTGTCGTAACTTTTTCATTTGTGCCAGAAAGCAGGAGGTTACAGAGAGTCAAGCCTAGAGAAAATAAGCTTGTGAATGACTTTTCCCAGGTCACCGTGTGAGAGCATTCATCTTAAATTGCTATCAGCTATTACTACACAATGGTGAAGCATCTCATATAAGCAATAAATTTAACCTTAAGCTCAACCTTGTCATTAGGCAATAAATGCCAAATCAAAATGGCTGTAAACATCTGCCCTGGTTAAGCTTTCTTCAAACCAACAAAACTATGTACAAGATCACAAGTTATACTAGGTCATCATATCCCTCCAGAAAGCAATCCTTTTAGATTTCAAAAAGTTTACATTTTGAATATTTTTTTAAAATACTTCCATAATTACTAACTATTAGCTAAATACAACAAGACTAACCGGATGATGCATATTTCAGCAGTAGAGAAAAGACAGCAACAACCTGGAAGAGATATTTTTATCCAAATATCAATGATTGCTTTGCCACAAGTGCCTCAATTCTTCATGGCATGGAGTCAACAAAGTGCCAAAATCACTGCGGGGTGGCTGTAGCTCCGGAGGTAGAGCAGGTCATCCCCTAATCACATGGTTGGTGATTCAGTTCCTGGCAGCTCTGGTCTATATGCCTTGGGCAAGATACTGACCACAAATTGCTCTCTGATGCATTCATCGCTGTGTGAATGTTAAGATCAAAAACACATGAATGGGTGAATATACACACACACACACACACACACACACACACACACACACACACATATATATATATATATATATTTAACCCTCCTGCCACCCTTTAAAAAACTCACACCCATCACCCTAGGGACCATTCTCAGCCACGCCATAAAAAGACCATATATCCATATTTTATTCCACTTTAAATTAGCCAACCTTGTAAAACTACTTCTCCCTGAAATATTCATGTAAAGTTTTAATTATATTTTCATTGTTTTAACCCTTCAAATCCCAGTGTTATTACATGAGCGCCCTGTGTTATAAGCCCCAAAAACCAAAAAACGAAACTAAATATTTCCACAAAAAACCAGTTGAAGTAATATGTGATTGTCATTATAAGTAGGCCTTTAGATGGACCAAAGATTGGCACCAACATACATTTTGACCTGCCATTATTTTTTTTGCATTTTTTTTGCAATTTAAAAATTAAAACTTCAAAGCCCTGAGTCTTCATTGACATCCAAGAAAAGAAGAAAAAATAAAATCATATGATGATAATTTGGGGTTGAAAAATAGAGTTTATAATGGAAGTCAATGGGCAGAAAATGGTCCCCAGGGTGATGGGTGTGGGGATTTCTGCTGCTGAGCCATTTTAGGCTTATTTAAGGAATTCACACTGGAATATTAACATTGACAGGTAAAAACTATCCTGTGGCAAGTTTGGTTATATTCCACTGAACACAGTGGAAATGGCAGCCATTTAACACATAGCAGTGGCACAAAAAGGTCCCAAGAAGGCAGGAAGGATATATATACACTCAACAAAAATATAAACGCAACACCTTTGTTACTGCTCCCATTCCCCATGGGATGGACGTAGAGACCTAAAATTCATTCCAGATACACAATATAACCATCCCTCCCAAACAGTGGTCACAAATCAGTCCAAATGTGTGGTAGTGGGCACATCTGCCATATTGAGATAATCCATCCCACCTCACAGGTGTGCCACATCAGGATGCTGATCTGACATCATGAGTAGTGCACAGGTGTACCTCAGACTGCCCACAACAAAAGGCCACCCTGGAATGTGCAGTTTTGTCTCACAGCAAAATGCCACAGATGCCACAAGCAATGAGGGAGCGTGCAACTGGCATGCTGACAGCAGGAATGTCAACCAGATCTGTCGCCCGTGCATTGAATGTTCATTTCTCAACCATAAGCCGTCTCCACAGGCGTTTCAGAGAATATGGCAGCACATCCAACCGGCCTCACAACCGCAGACCTCGTGTAACCACACCAGCCCAGGACCTCCACATCCAGCAGGTTCACCTCCAAGATCGTCTGAGACCAGCCACCCAGACAGCTGCTGGAACAATTGGTTTGCACAACCAAACAATTTCTGCACAAACTGTCAGAAACCGTCTCAGGGACGCTCAACTGCATGCCCGTCGTCCTCATCGGGGTCTTGACCTGACTCCAGCTCGTCGCCGTAACAGACATGTGTGGGCTAATGCTCACATTCGATGGCGTCTGGCACGTTGGAGAGGTGTGCGCTTCACGGATGAATCATGGTTCACATTGTTCAGGGCAGATGGCAGCTGAGAATGTCCCAGTTCTTGCATGGCCAGCATACTCACCGGACATGTCACCTATTGAGCATGTTCGGGATGTGCTTGACCGGCGTATACGACAGCGTGTACCAGTTCCCACGAATATCCAACAACCTCGCACAGCCATTGAAGTGGAGTGGACCAACATTCCACAGGCCACAATTGACAATCTGATAGACTCCATGCGACGATGTGTTGCACTGCATGAGGCAAATGATGGTCACACCAGATACTGACCGGTTCTGGGTCCCCAGACCGCCAATAGAGCAAAAAACTGCACATTCCAGGGTGGCCTTTTGTTGTGGGCAGTCTGAGGTACACCTGTACACTACTCATGATGTCAGATCAGCATCCTGATGTGGCACACCTGTGAGGTGGGATGGATTATCTCAATATAGCAGATGTGCCCACTACCACACATTTGGACTGATTTGTGACCACTGTTTGGGAGGGATGGTTATATTGTGTATCTGGAATGAATTTTAGGTCTCTACGTCCATCCCATGGGGAATGGGAGCAGTAACAAAGGTGTTGCGTTTATTTTTTTGTTGAGTGTATATATATATATATATATATATATATATATATATATATATATATATACGCACACGAGTTCCTTTCCCATGGAATCAAGATTTAAAAGATTATAGAGCTGAGGACAGTGTGTACACGTATATATAGTATGTCATTACTTGTCTGACACAGTTGCCTATTATGCTCACATAGGATAAGTACTCTTTGCAGCGGAAAGGTGGGTGGCTTGTATCAGACTGTTTGATGGACAACAAAATGAATAGAGTGGTGGATGTGATAAAGAGAGTGCGAAGGAGAAGTGAGTGGTTATTCAGTAAGGAGCCCACATACACACATTCACGCAAGGGAAGGAGAAAGTGAAGTTTTTGTAGGAAGAAAAATCAATAAGCGGGGCTATGAAAAATGAAGCTGCTTCCCAAAAAATCCTATTTCTCGTTTTTATTCCTCTTTTGAGCATGATAAAATTGCATTTTGAGCCTTTTGAAACAAGACTAGAGTATCTTTTGCACTAGAAAACGTTCATTTTTATAATAGGGAGAGAATATCTGATTAACAAAGTATAAGCTCTAGAAACACATATGTGTCACAGATCACAGTCACAGATCTAAATTACTGATGAAGGCGCCATCAAAATCCTATTTTCTGCTATATACTTTGTCATATCTGTTAAAGTATGTAAAAGCCTGTCGTGTAGAAGCAACGCTTAAGAGAACAGTCGAGTTGTACTTTACCCTGAAAACAGAAAACAAACTTAACTGGGGGTTTCTAAAGCTCCAGTCAATCTCAGTGTAATACACTAAAATGCTTACAGAAGTTATTTGTCTGGGTCCATTGACTAAATCCAAATTAGAACAGACTGAAGTAGTCATTTAAAGGACTTTGACAAGAAGCCCGTGGAACTAATTAAGGACCATGGTTTGTGTTTGAGAAAAATTTTATTTTGATACTGTGCATTTCACCCCTAAGAAGCAAGCATTGGATGTTAATTATTCATCAGTGATGTTTAAGTTTTGTTGTCCAACAAATGAGAGTAGTGGTAAGATTAGAGGATTTGAGATCCAATTAAAAGGTGAGACATCGACCCCAAATCAAGTCACCAGCCAAAACTGGTAAACATAATTTTAAATTTAGGTTCTACATTTTGAATTACTTCAAATCCAAGATGTTGATTACCTAAAATTAATCTTTATTCAAATTTTCATTTAAATAAAGCTAATAAGGAAACATTTATTTTAGGTTTCTTTGCTACTGCGCTCTCCAAAATATTACTGCACACATACAATCTGATGTACTCCTTACAGCTGACTATCAGACCTGAAGGTAACTGTGTACCTTTATTTTTTTGTTTTTTTGTTTTTTATTTTACTTAGATCATTTATATCTCCAGAGGCTGTAAAAGGTACACATGCTGGGTGCAATTTGCTGATGGGGGATCCCCCAACCCTGCTAAATAGTTTTTATCCTCTATGGTGTCATAATTGTATCTGATTCCACTCTATTAAATCAGAAAGTATCACTGTTTCAGTGTTAAAAATACTCTTTATTAAGTAAAGGAGAATCAGCGTGAAAAAAATTCCTAAAACTACTCCAGCAACATGTTAATAACTTGCCTGATCACCATCGAAATTTTTGGAAGAGGTGAGCTTTGCAGCTTCTTTCTTTTAAGTTGTTATATTGCACCTATGTGCCAGAACTGCTGTCTGTGACATCCTGCAGGTATGTATGACGTTTGTGAAGAAATACACATATAGTTTGTTGGTGTTGCAAGTGAAAGTGCAACTGCTGCGATGGGCTGATACAGAGGAGCAGTCACACCCCTAACTGAAAAGATCAACCCTAACCAGACAGACCTTTGTTCACTGTATCATTAAAAGCTAGAACTTGTGGTCCACGATGCTTTAAAAAGCATTAAATTTCACATGAGTTATATTTGCACGTTTATTTACTTCAAAGCCTGCTGGTGATATCAGTAAATGTAACAGAGTCAGTTTCCTTCTCTGTCCACAGACTTTTAGATGAACATTTAGATGTACTTCTGCAGGAAAGCAGAAAAAGTCAGTCATCAAAGCAAACTGTTTTCTGAGTAAAACGATAGAAACACATATATCCCTATTGTAAAAGGGATCTTTTACATGTAAATTGTGCGTGTAAATCACTATACAGACAATTTAGAGCTTGGTCAAGTTCATAATATATTCTGTGAATGTCACATTGACTGTAATAAATACTGTAACAGGCTTCACATTATATAGCTCCACTGTAACAATCCTTAGGTAGGTGGTACGTGTCAAAGTAACATCCACAAAGATAGCATGATCCAAGGTTTCCCAGCAGAACATTGCCCGAAGCATCACACCACCTCTGCTAGCTTGCCCTTTTTCCATATTGAATCCTGGTGCCAGGTGCTCCCCGAGCAATGCACACATACCCAGTCGTGTAAAGGAAAATGTAATTCATCAGACCACTGCCTTCTATTTCTCTGTGATCCAGTTCCGATGTTCATGTGCCCATTGCTGGCCCTGTCGCCAGTGGGCCGGCATCAGCATGGCCACCCTGACTGGTTTACAGCCTAATATGCAACAAACAGCAATGCACTGTGTATTCTGAAACCTTTCTATCAGAGGCAGTGTTGCATTTTTCTGCAGTTTGAGCTATAGTAGCTCATCTGTTGGATCAGCCCACACAGCCCAGCCTTTGCTTCCCATGGGCATAAGTGAGCATAAGTTGCTGGTTCATTATTGTTCCTTCCTTGGAGTTTTGACATATACTGACCACTGCAGACCAGAAACACCCCGACAAGAGCTGCAGTGTTGGAGATGCTCTGACCCAGTCAAGCCATCACAGTTTGGTCCTTTAAAACTGGCTGAAATCCTTACACTTGACCTTTTTTTCCCACCACTAACAGTTGTCATGATGAAGAGAAAGTCAGTATTTTTAACTTCACCTACCTGATCAGTCTATTAAATAGACTCTGTTTAATGTGAGTTAATAGGTAACACTTCTACTTTTCAACCTTATTTCAAAAAGTCAGGTTTGTAATTTCCTCCTTTGTTTGAATTCATCTTTGTTCAAATTAAGCTTTTATTTTTCAATTTTCACTGCCTCATGAGTCTGCATCCTCCTTCCATGCAAACTATGACAAAATAAGTTAAAATATGTAAAGTGCACTCACTCCCAGCAGTTTGCCATTTGCCATGTTTCCACTGGGCTACAGAGATGCCAAACTGTGAGAGGGGGAAAATATTTATAGCAAAACCTTCCACATGATCTGTTTGTGCTGCCCCTGCAAGCTTTGTGTATTCTTTAAAGTGCAACAATTTAGGTACTTGCTGAGAAATCTTCCATGGTTTTGACACTTTTTTTTTTAAGTCGACAACCTAGTAGAGTGTGGTAGTTTTCAAGCTGACTGTCGAGCTGTCTCAGGCAGTCTGAGTTCTCAGCTCGGGCGCTTCCTCCTTACGTCATGTTTTATGTCAACGTCACAGCAGGAAAGAATGGAGATGAGCCGGTGATATATATACACAGACATAAAGTTTTCCCCACAGTTAATTTCACATGTATGCACACATGCACGCACAGGTCAGGCTTTAACGTGCTCTGACAATACTGCCAACATAAATCAGAAATGCAGAGGGCTATTAGCTGGCCAGTAGTGGTCTGACCTCATGTCAAGAGAGCTTTGGTAATGTGTGAGGGAACAGACAAAAATGAGTCTGAACAGAGCATAATTTAATAATGTGATTCAATACCAAAACAAATAGTTTTTGTCAGTTCGTTATTCACAAGGTTAAGGACGCTAGTCCTCAAAATTTCATTAGTGACGCTCGATGAATGTTAATAATACACATTTGGAGAGAGGCTGCTCAGGAAGCAGACAGCTGTGGTCGTAATGACTTCTCCAGGGTCCTCGCCTAAAGAAGTCAGTTGTCAGAGTGTGGTGAGAGATGGATGATAGAAAATTACTGCATTATTGCTGAAGTACATCTTGTGAAATGTGGCACTTGGTGTAAAACTCGGCGAAAAGAGTGCACTTGAAAATACTGAGAGAAAATTTCTCGGATGCAAAGCCAAAGAACTACTTCTTTCCTTTTCTCTTTGTCTTAGCACTGATTAGGGTGAGTCTTGGACTTCGTTCTCTAGACTATTGTTCTGTTGTTATGTTAATTTTGAGCAGGCCAGTTTTCCTTAGTGCACTAAGAATACTCGGATGTAAGTTGTAGAATCATTTGCTTGCTGTTGGTATCAAGGACATCTTTTGTTATTGCCAACTCAATCCTGGGGCTGTCCTTGCACCAGGAGCAGTTTTCTACTTCAAACAAATATTTTATTCATTAATTCATTCAGCTATTTGCCTACAGCTCACCTTTCTGGTGTTCAGGGGGCTGCAGATATAAGTAATCATAATATAGGAAGATCCCAGTGATTTTGAGGCCACCAATAGCATAGCATATAAAATTAATGTACCAACAAAGAATTCCTCTGCTTGACTCTTTGGGACATTTCCAACAGAAAATAAAAGGGGCCTTATCTAAAAACTCCTGCCAGGTTCCAGCCTCTCTTAACCCTTTAAAACCGGTCAGAGCGGACACGCTCCGTTTTGCGTAACTATTTTTAAATCCCGGTAGCTCTGCAACCACGTGAGCTAGCGCAATAATTATTTTTGCATATGAAACCAGAGGAGTTGTACTTACATCTTATGCCATCAGCTTGTCCTAGGTCACAGTTTCCTTCCACATATAGTTTTGCAAAAACTGCATAAAAAGCACTTGCAGCAACAAAAACATAATATTCCAGAAACAAGCTTTGCCGATCCAATCAGCTGTTCATAACACTTCCTACGTCCATCAGCACGAACTATCGCATGTCCGCCGTGACCTGCCCGACACCGAAAGTGACATCATTTTGCGGAAATGTAGTTTTTTACCATCAAGACCTTATGAGCTTATTCTGGTGTTTTTAAAAGTTATGTTTGACTTTATGACTTTCTGTGTCGTTTCTGGGATGCTTAGGACTCATATTGCACTGCTGGAAATAGCTTATTTTGATGCATATGCTGCTTTTTTGCAAATTTGCACTATAATATTTATTTTAGTTTTTCCTGCAGTGTATAGAAATTGGTGTATTTCAAAAATAAAACTATGAAGACACTCAAAATAAATTTCCTGTGGTAGGAAACTATTTTGTGCAACTTTTTTGTATTTACAGTTTTGAGGGATAAGCCTCTTAAATTTCTCTAACTAGAAATATATGTTAAAAAACAAAAACGATTTTCAATTTTTTTGTAGTTTATTGCACTTTTTTGCAACTTATGTAATTACTATGCACTTAATGCATGTATATTATTAAAATTTAGGCTATAATGGTTGTATTGATGTATAGCAACTAGAAATGCTCCCAAAAATGGCACTACAACATGTAAAAATATAATATAAGCTCTGGCGGACTTGGTTCTATGGTAGGTCTTAAAGGGTTAATGGTGGCGATCAAGAAGTGAAGCTTACTGTGACCATATGCATGAAGGGGCAGGCAGTGGATAGGACCGAACACCTAAATGCTTTAGCGAGGTTTACCAATGAAAAGACAGTTTCATTTGCAACTTATTGCAACCTCTCGTGAATGCAAACATCTTACTGTCATTAACCCATTCACCAGTGTGTTTTTTATGCCCCAAACACACCAACTGGATGGAGACTGGAGAGCCCTGCGGTGCCAAAGTTCAGACAGATTCCTGAGAATGCAGGTCGATTTACTTTGCAAATGTGAAAGCTATTTTTTGCCATCTGCTGAAAATACAAATCCCACAGAACCTGACCTAAGCTTGTCATGACTGGCGGGCCATAATAACATAATTAATTCTGGAATCATCTAAAAACTGACAGCTGATTGTGCTGAATTCGCTATTTAGAGCCCGTCCCTATAGATCCTCACCATCTCTCGGTGTCAGTTAAATGTCTACCACGCAAATGTTGCCACAGACTCTATCCTCTCACCCTCTAATTAGGCTGTAATTATGAAATGCAGCAGCTGTAATTGAAAGTGTCAACTAATTTTTCTAATATGAATACAGTTCCTATTCTAAACCTCAGTGAGTGACACTCTTTTTGAGCCTTTCCCGGATGCGATGACTGGAACTACTCCAGCTGTGTGCTGATGGCAACGCTAAAAGCACACAGCTTTTGAGAAGCCTGACCTTTGTGAGTTGGTTGTGTGCAACAATGAATAAACACAAGCAGCATCATAGTATGTGAGTACACTCATACATCTAGACTGCCAGAAGATGATTTATGGCCCGAGGCTGTGTGCAGTAAAATATGTAACAAATTTCACTGAAAGCTCTGTGTTGGCCCAGCACCCAATCCCAGTTCTGTGTGGAGGGGAGGGCGGTGTAATGAGGATTGAAAGCTGATAAAGATGTGCAAAATTGAGGATTTGTTTTCTTCTTCGGGGGGATAATGAAAGAAAGATGATGATAATTATGAGAAATCACTTTAAAACAAAGGTTTTGCGCTGTTTAACTGGTCTGCAAGCCTCTTCTCTTTTTCAGTGGTGCGCACAGCGTAATTGAGTGGAAACATTTTGTTCACTGTTCTGTAAAAGGTTTGGTTTTTTGTTTGTTGTTCTTCTAAGTTTAGGATGTTACAACCGTTAAAAAGCAACCACTCCCATGTTTAAAAGAAACCAACATTTATCAATAGGAGAAGCCATACATCAATCTGAAGTCAATCACTACAAAAAAGATCACATCCAGGAGATTTTCTGCCAAGAAATTTAATCTGTAGACAAATGCACGTATTGGATCAAAGTTGTGGGAAACAAATGGTGATGCATCTTTTAAGTTATGATGACAACTAATCTACAAATGCATTTGAATTGAAATGGAATGCCTCCATGACATCATTTCAGCATACTGAACATTTTACATGCTGTTCATGGACACAAACGAAGCACTCAGTCTGTACAGCAGTCACTGTGGGAAAGTTACTCTTACCTACAATAAAAACGAAAGCAGGATTAGTTGGGGTTAGACAAGTCAAAGGACTTCGATGTCAAATTAGTGAAACAGTGAATGAACATATAAATACTGAGTCTTTAAGTCAGTATTTATATGTGATTTTTCATATCTTATATGTTTCATATTAGGTTTAATATTCAATGTCAAAGGAGCTTGCAAAGAAAAGCGTCTGGACTTCTTTAAGTTACTTGAAGACGTTTCACCTCTCATCTGAGAAGCTTCTTCAGTTCTAAGGTCAAATGGTGGAGAGTCCCAGATTTAAACCTAGTGGGAGTATCCCCCCACAGAGGGACAAAAGGACCCCCTGATGATCTTCTAATCGCCTGAGCCTAGGTGTGAAACTGGGTGTGGGTCCCAATCAGCCAGAGTTTCGGGTGAGTTCATTGTGAAACCTGGCCCCACCTTATCATGCGAATTCCTGAGATCAGATGGCCCAGGATGTGAGTGGGCGTTAAGGCGTCTGGGAAGGGATCTCAAAACTGGATAATAGATGCCATCTATAATCCAGTTTTGAGATCCCTTCCCAGACCCACACCCAGTTTCACACCTTGGCTCAGGCGATTAGAGGATCATCAGGGGGTCCTTTTGTCCCTCTGTGGGGGTTTACTCCCACTAGGTTTATATCTGGGACTCTCCACCATTTGACCTTAGAAATGAAGAAGCTTCTCGGATGAGAGGTGAAACGTCTTCAAGTAACTTAAAGAAGTCCAGACGCTTTTCTTTGCAAGCTCCTTTGACTACGATGACCTGGATGACTGAGAACCTTCACAGATTTAATATTCAATCATAACATGCTTTCACTGACAAGCCACTTAAATGTTTTATGTGCATGGTGTAAATAAATAAATAAAAAAGATGTCGCTTTTAGTAGAAAATCAGACTGGCTTGCGAAAAAAAGGACACAAAATTGAGAATTTTTCAGATCTGAACATGTCGCAGAATGTATATACACACCAAGCAAGTTGCGTTTTTGCTGAAAGGTTGTCCTCAACGAACGCACTGTGAAAAAAAAATGTTGATATCAAGCAATGCTGAGACTGTCCCGGTGTTTCAAAACAAGAAAAGGAAGGAAATGAGATTCTCTTGGGAATTTCATTCATTTCATGAGAAGGCAGCAGCTGGGAGAATGTCATGGTTTGAGCCAGGAGTTGAAGCTGCATCACAACCACATTTGTAAATATTTCAGGATCTCAGTGGGGCAGCTTGAGCTCTCGTTGGCAGAGCTGGGGCCACATTTGAGGAGGCAGAGAAATAATTTCAGAGAGACGGTTGACCAGGAGCAGCATCTAGCTGTGAGGTAAAATAGTATTATTTTACTCTTTGTGCACTATTTCAATATCACTGCACTTGTTACCAAATGCAGTGGTCTGATTGTCAGAACTTCTTCAACGTTCACAGTTCTGACATTTACAGAATGGTGAAGGTCTACATCAGAATTGGCTACTTTTTGAAATACACTTGAGAAATGATCAATTTTCTGGAGTCACATAACTGTTTGAAAATCTAGCATATGGTACATGACAGTTCGTACCTGCTGCCGTTGTATGGGTTGATGTTTAATGGGTAAGGAGAGAATACAAGACAAGGTGAAAAACTGAGGAAGAAGGGTAACAGAGGTGAAAAACACAGAAGAACAAGAGCGAAGTGAAGTTTAATAGTCTCTAACTTGCAAAGGTGAGACACCATCTGGTACAAGAGAGTGGGAGCAGAGGACGGTCGAGAAAAGGTGTGGAGAAAAACCGAGCAGTGACACAGACAGAGGATGAAGATCCTGATAGACTATTAGGACCGGGGTTCAGAGAAGATGTGAAAGTGACAGAATTTATGGTCTATTTGTGGCTGAGACAGAGTGAGCGGGTTCCATTTACTTGTCAAAGAACAGACAAGTGTGTTTTTTTGTGTGGATACTGAGGCTCACAGAATCAGAGACAATCACGCTCAAAAGTCTCCCCAAACCACTCCAAAGGTCAGATGGATAAAACTTTGTGGATAGTAATAACTGAAAGAGTGTGCACACAGTGGCCAAGATGTGCGTATGTATTCTAAGCTCGCACACAAACTTAATTTCCATTCCCATCTTTACCAGTTGATAGGTATAGAAACTTAGCTAAATATTTATTTCAAATCATCATTTATTCACAAGTTATTGGGCACAGAAAGAAACACACAAGAAATAGAAAGTCAGCTGTGGTGATTTGTACATCTAACATTAAAACTTCAGTGAATACGAAGGCAAGAGGGTTCCTGGTTAAAATCCTTGACTGGTCAGGAACCTTCTTTGCCCTGTGTCAGTCTCTCTGGCTGCCCAGGTGTCATTCCACTATCCAAACACATGTTTGCGAGGTTGGTGAAATTGACAATATGTGTTAATGGGAGCATGAATGATTGTCTCTCTCTTTGTTAACCTCTGTTAGGCTTGTTACCTGTCCCCAGCCTTTTGCCCTTATATGCTCGAGCCCCCATAAAATCCTGAATAGAATGAGGGGCACTGACGATGGATAAATACATAACATAAAATTTTTTAAAAAACAGCTTTTTACATTCTGTATATTAATTTTACATCGTGTACCTTAACTTGGATGTGTATATGAAGACAAAAGAAAGCAAAATTGATTGTTTATTTATTTATTTTTTTCGTGTTACATGCACGTATAATTGCAGGGATAGCTCAGTAGGTATAGTGATGGCCTCATGATCGGAAGGTCAGGGATTCGATTCCCCTGAATGGCTACCCTGAGGCACCCCTGAGCAAGGTACCGTCCCTACACGCTGCTCCCCGGGCACCCAATGGCTGCCCACTGCTTCACTGAGTGAATGGGTTAAATGCAGAGAGGAATTTCCCCATGCGGATAAATAAAGTATACATTATTATTAACAAGGATAAACTAAGTACCCACAGTCATCCTTATGAATACAATTTCAAATGGGAAAATATATACACTCGGTTTTTGTGTTTGTATGCTTCATACATGGAGGTATAGGAGTATAGCCACCTAAGATGACTGTGTTGGAGTGGTTTTGCAATACTACTACTACTGCTACTACTACTAATATTAAAAATAAAAAGAAGAAAGTGTGCAATTTTAGGGCCAGTTTCACGAAGTTCACTATATGTTTCTCTACAGTATATTGTAATTACTGGCTTCATGTGTAAGTGTATGTCAGACTTTTTATCTAAGATGCCAACCACAAACACATCTTGTTTTTCCTACAAGAAAATCAATTGTAATCTGTAGCAACATTTAAAAGCTCTAAAGGGTCAGGCTTGCTGATCTGCAGGTTTTGGATTTGCACACAAAATATTTTTCAGACATCATTCAGATGTTGGATAACTGTGGCAGACTTCTTCAACGCACAAATCAATAATGATGAATATGCAACATATTGTTATGTAGTAGTAAGTTCATTGGGCTGTGAGGGGTGGGGTCATGCAATTGCAATGCAATGCAAAATATTGATCACTGTTGTCGGTGTAAGTTTGGTAGAATAATTGTAAAATTCAACTAAGTTTAATAATAATAATAATTATGTTTTCCTTTCCAGATAAAGGTAATACAATAAAAAAATCTACTAAATCCCTCTTCTACATAGGCCTGTTGTGTTAACTTCAATATTGAATATGAAATAATCTCAAAATGCAACAGCACAAAGCACTGTTGATTTAAAAATTAATGACTAAATATTATCCTACAACATTTTACTCATCAGGTTATACAGATTCCTGCGCTGTGTGTCACCCCATTTTAGCCTCATCTGAACATCTTGAGTTAACTTTTCCTGTACTGAGATCAGCTGCAAACTTTCAAGTTTAGGCGTAGTAAGTATTTGAAAATGACCGAGCTGTCTAATGTGTTCTGTAGCATTGTGTGTCAGAGGTTGTTACCTGTGAATGAAGCAGGGAATGAAGGGCAGGTTTTAATGTTCTGTAGGAACATTAGGCATGTAGGAGTGTACTGCTCCTCCGTATCAGCCCAGAAATCATGCATATTACATATTTTTCACAGACACCCTTCATAGCAGGGCCTTCTTATTGTCTTCAGTGTTAAAATAAGAATCTGCAAATCTCACCTTTGTAGGAAATTCTACTCTCCTTCCTAGTCTGTACTGTCACAGGACCACAAGTGCTGAAAGTGAAATTCAGTTTCTGATTCTGTAGTTGTTTGTGCTGTTTTTTGGTTCAAGACACAAGAAATGCAATATGTAAGGCAAAACCAGAGTTTGTACAAGTCTAATGAGCTTGAAAGGCAATATTTGGTGTGACCACCTTTGATCTTCAGCACAGCCTGAACTCTGCTTTGGATTTTGGCTGCCATTTCTTCTGTTCTGTGTCAGGATAATACCACAGTGCTTCAATAATGTTGATATCTGGGCTCTAGGGAGACCAATCCTAGTGTTCCATTCTGTGTTTTCTATCCTGGTATGCTTCTACTGCACTGACATTGTGTTTGGGATCGTTGTTGTGCTGAAAAATGAAGCCACTGCCAATCAAGACGCAGTGCACAAAAATGGCACAACCGAATTTTTAGCTAATTGCCCTTTGCTCTGTTTTATCTTTGGGATTTGTCATGAATTCAACTAAAAACTGTTTGTGGCAGGCTTGTAGTAACAAAGTGCCCAAAGATTTGAAATTGGTTCTTTGGTAAGTTGTTGTTTTGTATAGATCCAACACTGGTTCATCCCTCGAGTTCAGTGCATTTTTTATGTTTGAGTGATTCATAAGTTGGTGTTAAGTGGCATAAACACCTGTCTTGGCTTGAAAACTGTTAAAAAAGATACAAGAAAGTCTGGTTCCTTTGAAGCAAATATTTAATTTCTCTAAATTTATACCTCAATCATCTATTTGGTTAACAGATCAGCTACAGCTTTAAAGCTGTTAAGCTATGTTAAATGATAATACATATGCTAAAATGATACATTTCAAGGTCTTTCTAAAACAATGCAATAAAAATATAGTATAAACCTGTATTATCTCAGCAGATCATAATATCGTGTGATGTATTTCTCACTGTAGTGGGAACATTTCCAATTCACAGTACTTTTGCAGAGCACGGTGATATAAAGACACACAGCCATCCAAACAAACCCTCAGACAGTTGGCTTTTGTGTCTCAGGGTGAGAAACTACATTTACCCAGTGAGGGTGCTGAGCTGAAACAGTAGAAGAACTGCTACCCCGAGGGAAATACACCACTGGATCCCCTTCTAGACTGCAGCAGTGATTAATGTTTGTGTGCTGAGCTCGTGTGTGTGCCTGTGATCATCACAGTGGTGAATGAGAGCTTGTGTGTGTGCGCATTGTTGGAGGTGGTGAATTACATGCGAAACAGACAGCTAAACCCTTGAGGAAAAAAAGTCACTTGCATCCATCACTCTGCCTGGTAGCTCCCTGGATCTGCAGCTTCAATCCTTCCTTTTCGCTCTTGTCATATCTCTGCGTTTAAAGCCACTCCGTTCTCGTCCCCCCCCCACCACCCGTTTCTTTCTTTCATTGACCCTTGAATTGCTTCAGTCTCCTCGTTCTCCTGTGGTCTCCCCCTCTTGCCTGCTCTCATTGATTCAAGCTTTAAACTTTCATTCTCACTCACTTACCCAGGAGGTGAAGTTGAATTACAGTCATTACCTTGCTGTTTCTCTGCGCCCTTACTCACTCTGTACCTGTCTCAGCTTTTCTGCTTTCTGCTTGCTCTTTGGGAGGACTCCATGCTGTTCCAGTCTACCACTCACATTTATTCTATATTGGGAGGTGGTGGAGTGGATGGTGAGGTCAGGCCTTCTTGTTAGCACAACCACCACCCAAGTGGCCAACTCGTCACAAACGTCTCACTCTCTGGCTCCACAAGGTGAATCCGTTTTTAGCCTACACAAACGCAGCGAGGGCCAGTTGTTTGTGAGCTGCTGTTGCTACGCGACAAAAACATTTTGTCTTAACTTGAGTATTTTCCAGTTGTCTAGTTTTGACAGTGTTTCTCCTTTAATGGACTAAAGCGAATACCTCTAAGAACAAATCTCATTAATGTGAGCCGCTGCTTATCACGTCCATTATATCCAAAGATGTTCTGTACTTTCCAGTTATTTACTTTCTTTTAAGCTGGAGCAGAACTTCTGTTATGTTTGAGGCGCTGCCAAATGCAAAGTGGGTTACATTACTGCGTGAAGTTTTGAGCAGACTTGTACAGAACAGAACATAATGTGGAAGATTTAGGTAAACAAATAGGCTCCTTTTCGCAGACCTTGTTTTGTTTTGTTCTGTTTTTTAATCTACATGCAAAAAAAGTATTCCCATACACTATCTGCCTTCAAAAAAGGGGAAAACTTCACTACTCTATATGTTGCCAGGTTTAGGCCTCCTTTTTAAACAAAGACATTTAGGAAAGTCTTCAAATCATCAAGTTAAAAAGCCATTTCTGAACTGGATAGTTGTTAATGGTATTTCTTGGGTTCAGGTTGTGAGATGATGTCAGTGGAAGGTTTGTGAAAGTAAATGAATGCAAATCGTGTGCATTTACGTGTGTGTTGGTGCCTTGGTGAAGGGTGAAACAAACCCCTAGCTCAGTGGGGGTTTGGGAGCTTATGAATCTGGCACAGCAGGAGTTGGTGGTGTTTCTGTCTGATGTTTGGCTCTGTGGGAGGTATTATATAGTTGACTCAAAACTTCTTTCACTTATTTAAAATGTATTCTAAGGGCTCAGTTTTACCAAACATGCTGTAAACTGAATGATTTGAGAATGTTGATAGAGGATCTATATTTTATAAAATGTATGTTAATTCTGATTAGTTTTGAGTACAAGCTTACCTGATTTAAATGTGGCTAGTGTCATTCAGTAAACAGCAGCACCAAGTTTCTAGAGGTGCTACTCGTCTTAGATCGCTCCATGGAAATCTAATTCCAAGAGCATGTACTGTGCTCTGTGCAGGTTCTCCATGAACCTCAAATGCAGACAGCATACATGTACTTTTGTTTCAGACTCACTGATCTCATCGTTGATAAGAGCTGGATTACATCCACATCCTAGAAATTTTAAGGAGTTTGCAGTAGAAACGTTTACACTTTACCAAGCCTGAACGCATCACATCAGGTGAGAATGGGAGTGTGTTTATCACTTTTTATACATTCTTCCCTGTGAGTACCTTGAATTTCTCCACAGGGCGAGTCTGTCAATGCAGAGTTTACATCCTGAGGTGAGGGAAAACATTCAGAGGAGGCAGCCGGACATTTGGTGCATGTCTGTTTGCTATCTTGTGCCAGTTTGGCCAGGTTTTTTTTGGCAATACCAACATAATCTTTGCTCACCACCTGGATCATTTATCAGATTTGGCTGTCTGCAACTTTGCCTACATTCCAAAAATAAAAATCAAGGTGAAGTATTGACAGATTGGAGCACATCTACTGCCAATCGTAGCGGCACAAGTGCAACCGTACAAAACTGGAGTTCTAGTGAGAAATCAAAAATAGCTGAAGTTGACGTCGGCCAACTTTAAGTCAGGCCTGGCTTTTGATTTCTATAAACCTTTTCTCAGAATGCTTTGATCACACTTCATATAACGAAATATGTTACTTTAAAATGTCTGACCAGTATAGTTAACCATACTTAAGCCACCCTGGTCTTTTTTTAATTCACCGTCCTCCAACCAATGTTATGTTTGTGCTGCTGCAACAAGCATTATCATTGGTTTTGCTTGCAATAATGTTTTTTTGTGTGCTCCCTGGAAAATTCACTCTTTGTATATATTTACATTTTTTCTCTTTTGTTTCAGCTGAGGAAGTACTCCAGATACCATTTTTTTTTAGTTCACATTACTTTGCAATATGCTTTCAGTATTTACATTTTCGTGGTCCCGTAATAGTGGCATTATTTTCCTGTTTGTAGTGATGATGGATATTAGTCTCCAAGCTAAACTTACCCACACAGATGGTAGATTAAAAATCATGAAATGCATTCCCTGGCACATGTGTGAAAGAAAACGGCAAGGACAGATATTACCGTTTAACTATGAGGACCTCGTTGTGATTTGAAATGAGCTGTGTGTAACTTGATTTAGTAAATCAATGATATTGCAGTCACAGCCATTTCTTTTGCCATATTTTAAAAGTAAATTTTAAGAAACTTCAATAAGCCAATCTATAAATCTCTATTTAAACAGCATTCATAATCCATTTATGAATATATTTGCTAAACTATTAATTAGCAAATGTTTCACTTAAGGAGTTAAAGACTTAGATCATAAGTCTGCATCAACATCTGTTGACAGCACAAACAAATGTGGGCGCGGTGTCCATTCAAGGTCCAGATATCACCACCCACTAATAAACTGGAAACAGCAGAGTTAAAACAAGATGGAATTTAAAGTTAAAATGACTTTTAAAGGCCAGTTTGCTTTGGAAAGGCATTTGATAGAAGTGCCTTCTGTGTAAATATCTTATGTAAACCTGTAAAATATAATGCGACACAACGTGACAGCTCTCCGATGCACATGTATATAGAGTTAAAGAAAAAAACACATTTACCTCCCTAAACTTTATTCAACTCTTCTTTATTATCATAGGTACTGCAACTCCCAGGTGTTGCTTTTTGAACTTTATTACAGTTCATTATTAGTTATTATAACTGCACGGTAGGGATATCAGGATCTGTTCTAAAGTGGTTCACCTCATTTCTGGAAGATAGGACGCTTTTAGTTTCAGTGGGAAACTTCCAATCAGACGTGGCTAAGCTTCTATGTGGAGTTCCACAAGGTTCGGTTCTAAGCCCCCTATTATTTTCACTATATATTCTTCCCTTAGGCCGGATCATTAGCGGTTTCAAAAATATTTCCTATCATTTATATGCGGACGACATCCAATTATACATTTCTTTTAAATCTTGGGAATTAGACAAGCTATCCACTCTTATGGACTGTCTTAAGGAAATCAATCTTTGGATGACAAACAATTTTCTGCAGTTGAACGCAGACAAGACCGAGTGCTTAATCCTAGCCCCGGAGAATATCAAGCCACAGATTAGTCAACATCTGGGTGCTTTTTCATCGTCGATAAAAGCCACTGCCCGGAATCTTGGGATAATTTTCGACCAATCTTTGTCCTTTGATGTCCATGTTAAATCCGTGACCCGCTCTTGCTTTTTTCACTTAAGAAATATTGCCAAACTCAGGACTATTGTCTCCACAACCGAACTGGAGATGCTTGTCCACGCCTTTATCTCCTCCCGGCTGGATTATTGTAATGCACTCTTTTCCTGCGTTTCTAAGGCCTCACTAAATCGGCTCCAAGCGGTTCAGAATGCTGCAGCAAGGCCTTTGACCCATAGCAATAAATTTTCCCATATCACTCCTATACTAAAATCCCTGCATTGGCTTCCGGTTGAGTATAGATATAAGTTTAAAATCCTCACCTTTACGTTTATGTCTCTACAAGGTGGGGCCCCCATCTATATCTCGGAGCTTCTCCAGCCCTATTCTCCAAAGCGAACTCTTAGATCCACTGATAGCGGTCGTCTATCTATCCCACGGACTCGTCTGAAAACAAAGGGGGATCACGCATTTCAAACCCTGGCTCCTATACTGTGGAACGGTTTACCCCCCCCACTACGCACCATCGACACGGTGGCTTCTTTCAAAAAACAGCTTAAAACTCATCTGTTTAGACAGGCATTTGGGAAATGTTAATGCGTAACATGTTGTTTTATTTTATATTTATATTGTACTATTGCTTGTTTGATATGCTTTTATACTTTCTTTATGTTGCTATATTGTTTGTTTGACATGTTTTCTTGTGAAGCACTTTGTAACAGCGTTTTGTCTTAAAAAAGTGCTATATAAATAAATTTTACTTACTTACTTACTTATTAATATCAGGCTATCATCCACAGCATGTCTTTGTCCTGTCTTCCTCCCCTCACCCTAGGTTTTCCTTCCCACTTGTCTCATATGATTGTCGGGGTTTTCTGTGTTTTTGCTGTAATACTGTAGGGTCGTGACCCCACAAACAAAGTGCCTTGTGGCAACTGTTGTTATTTGGCACTGTATAAATAAAATACAATTGAACTGAACTGGATTAAATTGAATTGAAGGGTGTACTATAAAACACAAAAGCGGGTCTCATTTTACCTGTCTAACTCTCAGACGTACCTTATGCTGAACACATAACCTGGTTAAGGAGCAGCTTATGTTCTGGCTTTGAGTTTCAAATTGGGTTGAAATTCCACATTTTCCCTAATTCTTGTATTTACAGCATGTCCTAAGGGTAATGGTGGGTTAATACATTTGATCTACATTTGACCAACATTTGGCAAACATGCAACAAGCCTCAAATGATTGGCAGTTCATACTTTCCATTGTGTTGTCCTAGTATACATATTAATTGCGTGATGGAGAAAATGTATAAATACTGATATAGGTCATTCTTTTCTGCTGCTAAGTCTCTTCTACAATGTTGGAAGTGCATCTCCAGATTATAAAACCGATCAGTTTATTTACCGCTAAGAATGCAGACGGAATCAATAAAATTAATTTCACTTTGAGCTTGAACTAAAGTGACTTTCATGTCTCGTTTATTATGCAGGACAGTAACGTTAATGTGTCAAATTTAAAGTTTCAGAGCTCTAATATCATGTTAGAAATACACAGCAGCATTAGATGAATTAACACAGTTTAAAACATTTATTTCATCACTCTGTATTCTAAATCAACAGATTCATGATTTTCTGCTGCATTAATTTCCTGTGCACGCTCATTTTTTATATGAGCGTGCACAGAACCTGAAGCGGAAAGCTGGGCTTAATGAAGAAAGTTGGTAACTGCTATTATCATAGCTGTTTTCTCTGACTGGTTTTAGGGTTTCTCAAGCCAGCTAAAAAAAGAACGCGTGGCTTTGTCAAACTTCGTTCGTAATACATCCCTCAGATGTTTCTCTCTTTTCTGCAGTTCAGCTTGGACTGTTTGTGTTGACTGAAAAACCATTTTACATTCTCCTCACTGTTTTCTTTTTATCTCCTTATTTCAGAAAACAAACTCAGCAAAGATCCCGCAGTTGTCCTTTTGGATAACAGCAGCAACAAAAACCCAGAAGTCTCTTAGCTAACTCCACTAGAACCCATTTAGAGAGTTGGAGGTGTGTGTTTTGTCTGCTGTCTCAGATGGTATGATTGCTCTTGAAAACACTCGATTGCTGAAATACCTTGAGAGGTGGTGTGTGTGAAAGAAGTAACAGGGTGTCTGTTGGACTGTGGATAACAGGATATGATCTAAAGCATTGCCTAGGATGAGCCACTCAAGAAGTCTGACTACTTCACTTGTTTTCCCTCCTGCTGAGAAAATGATCTTTGTGTCTCCTTTCAGCAGAAAGCTACTTGGGAATAGTAGTGCAACATTTTGTTGTGTACATCTCTCCAACACAGAGGTTAGCTACAACAGACTGCAAGTGTGTGAATGTTTCAAGGGGGCTCTGTGTGGTTTTATATTGCTCCCATGAGAAACTGCTGGCAGTTCTTTAGGTGAATTCATTGTGGAACAACTTCTGCTTTATGGCAGTTTTTTCTCTTCCGATTCCTCTCGAGAAAAAAACCCTTATAGATATACTTTTTTGTGTGTAACATGCCTACCTACAAGGTTAGAGAATGACCTCCTGCAACAACATAGACTGCAAACATGCACCAGCAGATACACACATGGTTTATATTTACTATGACTGTATACAGTAAAGGGAATACTTGCTCCCCTGCTGAATTTGTACAAAGAAACCAATGGTCTCTAATGTTTAGGGTACCTTCATTATAATTGAGAAATCAAGCAAAAATCCAGAAAAAATACATTATACCCAGGGTATATCACTCAAATACATGCAAATCAGTTTAGAAGCATTTATTTAGCAAACTGTTAAAGGAAATCAGTGTTAGAGACTTCCACAATGGGCTACAAGACCATCAACAAGAAGCTTAGTCAGAAGGTGACAAATGCTATTTGTAGGTGGAAGCAATATAAAATGACCATCAATAGCCTTCATGCTGGAACTCAATGCAAAACCTTGTCTCAAGGGGTGACAATGATCATGAGAAAGGTGCTGGATTAGCTCAAAACTACACAAAATGAGTTTGTTAATGATCTGAAGACAGTTACCAAGAACACCATTGGTAACACATGATGTTGTTATAGACTGACATATTGCAGTGCAAAGTCCCCCTGTTCATTAAGGCACATGTGCAGGCCTGTCTTAAGTTTGCCAGTAAAAATCTAAAAGATTCAGGGAAGGTTTGGGAGAAATTGCTGTGGTTGGATGAAACCACTGTCCTGTCTTTTAGCTTCCACCCTGGCATCAATGACTGCCGTGTTTGGAGGAAGAGAAATGTTGAAAATGACCTGAAGAAAAAACCCCCAAAGTGGAAACATTTTTCTTTATGCTGTGTTTTTTTTGTTTGTTTTTTTGCTCTGGGGTACCTCATTACATTGAGGAGTCAATGTACCACAAAATCTGAGGACCAGAGCCTCCGTCCCTCAGCCAGAAGAATGAAGATGGATCATGAATGGGTCTTCCAGCCTGACAATGACCTAAAACATAATGCCAAGGCAACAAAGAAATGCCTGAAGAAGAAGCAGATGAAGGTCATGGAGTAGCTTAGCAAATGTCCACCCCAAATCCTGTAGAAAATCTGTGAATGGAGCTGAAGCTTTGAGTTGCCAAATGGCAGCCAAGAAACCTAAAGGATTTAGAGAGTCTCTGTAAAGAGGTGAGGACTAAACTCCTATTGTCTATTTGCAGCATGTCCACTCCTTAAACAACATTCACATCACATCAAAGTACTCATTTTGAGGGGTTTTCAGGTCTGGAATCTGTCATGTCTCCCTCAAATAACTGCCTCCTTTAGGCTGGAGAAACACTTTATTTAACTAACACATGAGACCAGGCTCAGGATACTTATCTGTGTACCGCTGATGTTGAAAGCTTCTTTCATAGAGTCGGAGGGTAGAAAATAAAGAAAATAAACATCAGTAACATTGGTATTTTTCATGTAATCTTCAATACTGTGATGGGAATAACGGCGTTACAAGTAACAGCATTACTAACGGCGTTACTTTTTTCAGTAACGAGTAATCTAACTAATTTCTATTCCTATCGTTACAACGCCGTTACAGTTACTAACAAGAAAATGCGGTCCATTACTATTTTTCAACAAACAGACAGTTGAAGCTGTGTTCATCTTACCGCACTTTATATCAGTTGCACAGAAGTAGCTGTAAGTAATCTGGACGCTACAGCTTTAAGCAGCTGCGCGCTCCCGCGGACGGTAATCACGATCACTGTCTAGCACAACACCTGGAGCTAAGGGGGCAAAACAATCGCATGAGTGCTGCTGTTTGACTGAGGAAGAATAAAGTAGTTGTGGTAAGCCAATCACATGACCACTTAAAGACAAAGCAACAAGGTTTATAAATTGTGTTGATAGGCCACGTAAAACCAGAGTCATGTCTGTCCCGTATTCAGCAAGTGAAAATAAAATAAACAATAAAAGGTGAATCAAATGGACCATTACGGCAAGGCTGGGATGGTTAATTTTGTAAAGTAAATCCGTTGGGCATCTTTCTTCGCCTTTAGACAATGATTCTGATGGCAAAAGAGCCAAACGGGACAGGCAAAAAAAAAACCCCCAAAAAAAGTCATGATAAACAATATATACGCGGCATTTTTTCCTCAATGGTTTCGTCACGTTTACTGTTTAAGGACAGCGCAGCGAGCACGCTCTGCTTATGAGCAAAGAACAAACAAACAAAACAAAACAAAAAAAACAAACAGGGGAAGTTTTAGGAGTGACGGAGAGAGAGAGAGAGAGAAAGCAAGTTTTGAGATGTGAGAGATTTGTGACGTTTAGCATGTTTGGAGCGTGTAGTTAATGTGTTGTCTTGTGTAGTTAGTGTGTAGTGTTGTGGATAGTTTTGTGTTGTGTGTCATAACAATGAGGCGACTGCTGTCTCCAGGTAGAAACAGGAGTGATACACCTGCTGCTGTCAGACCTGCAGGTATCAGGCTGTGATGTTCTCCTTTATAGTGGACAGAAATTATTTTTTTGGAGTGGCACAAATAATTTGTTTGGCATCTTATTGAATGCAGAACAGCTGATTGTTCTGTAAATAGTTTGCAATGGTTATTTAAAAAATCAAGGTAAAAGGATAATGGATGCAAATAATTATTTCTGTTTGCAAAACTTGTGCATATGGTTTTAAAATTGACAATTTATATTTGCATTTAAAGTTATGAAATATGATTCATTAAACATGTTTGTGGTTGTTACAGTAAAAACTTTTTCTACTCTGATTTTATGTTTTTTGTCTGATTTTAGATCAATTGTGTTAATACAGTGTGTCAAAATGAAAACATAACTGTAAATTCAGACACGTGAGGCTGTGCTGAAAACGATGATACCAAACAAGGCAAATAAACTGTTTTCAAAGGTGAAATGTGGAGTGAAAATCAAAAGTAGTTAAAAATGGCCAATTATACCCTGGACCCCAGAGGGTTAAACGTTTTTTTTTTAAAGTAACGCAATAGTTACTTTTCAAGTAATTAATTACTTTTAGAATATTGTAACTCAGTTACTAACTCAGTAAATTTTTTGAAGAAGTAACTAGTAACTATAATTAATTACTTTTTCAAAGTAACTTGCCCAACACTGCTGATGACATTCAGACAGTTGCTAAGCTTAACCAAATTTTATTCATGTGTCTATCAAATTTCTCAACCACTTACCCAATTCAGGGTCGCAGTGGATCTGGAGCACATCCCATCTGGTTTTGGGAAAAGATCGGGTACACCACAGATAGATCACCAGTTCATCACACTGTGATCAATGCACCAGTGTATCACCAGTGTATCAATGTAACATCATCCTTTTCTCTAAAATCAAGTCACACATCTCAAACAGCAATTTAAAGATGTCGTCACAACTCAAGTCTAAATAGACTTACTTTTGCCCCTCTAGGGATAAAAGTACCCAGTACACATGCACAGCCAGACACACACACGTCTCACATTCTTCACTGACCAGCGTTGTGACACAAATATCTTTATCAAGGTCGAAATGCGATGACAGTAATTGTTACAGATTACTTGCCAATATAGGCACCACTACAGCAGGTATTACAGTTGTTAGGTCTGGATAATAAGATGGTGTGTGTGTGTGTGTGTGTGTGTGTGTGTGTGGCTCCATTCACCTTCATTCATCTCATGCCTCTTCAAATTGATGTCATGTTGACTTCACCTACAAGTCCAGTGAAGACAAATGAACTCAGCATTGACTTCCCCTCTGTTTAGTTGATGGATAACCTGACAGATGTCTGATTGATGGCTGATCAGTGATTCCAGTATGGACTCATCCACTCCCAGCATCCCTCACTGAAACAGAACACCTTAAAAAAAAACTGAGCGAATATGTCCACATTTGGAACAAAAGCAAATAAACACAGGAAACTAAAATATATTTATCTGATATTCAGGTCAAATATTTGATATACAGTAACTCTGGTAGGAAGTTAGTGGATGTTTTGTTCTGGGTATATTCTTTTGTACGATCAGCACCTTTAGTATGTATAGCTTTGGTTATGGGATATTTTTCCCATAAACCTTTTGCATTTTTCATTCAGCTTGAGTATATGTAATAGAATTGTGAAAGAGCAGTTTAACCATGAATTATTTTAACCAAAGAACTAATAAAGAAGGAAGAAAAAAAACTGCACAGGCTTGTATAGAATTAAAACAATGTGATTTGAGAGGTTGGGGTGCTTTCAAATTGAGTGCATTGATTTGGATATCACGTAATTTATACAAAGATAAGCCTTGTTTCACAGAGAATAGCTTAAAGATGTTTTTAGAAATATTTCTGAATGTAATCCATGCAACATGTTTTAGATAAGTTGGAGCAGAGGCATAACAAAAATAAAAACACTTGGTTTTTCTCTGGGCCCCAGGTTTATTTAAGACAGCGTCAGGAAAAGTGTAAGACTATTCAGTGGTTTGCTCTAAAGAGGACAGTGACCATCAGGCTTTTTAACATGGGCAGTTCATAAACTACAGTATGTAAGCCTTGCTTCTAACTGTGAACTCTAACAGTTTAGCCCTCCCCCAACCTAAAAGTCAGTGCGAATGGATCCTTGGGTCTGTTTGTAGACAGTGTAAAACGTGGACGTAGCCACCTTGATGTCCAAATCAATCTTCAACAACTGTTTGGGTCGTTGTAGCAGGCTCTAAACATGCTTTCTAATCATGCAAATTTTGCCATTTTAACACTGTAGTTTGTTTATGTGGATTGGACTTCCATCTGGAAGCAGACTTAGGTGGCACCTAGAGATAATGCAGTATTTGCCACTTTCAGGTTGGCTCAATTTTCTTAACTCTTTCTCTTTTTCTGCCCTCGAGTTGCTTACAGTTTTATCTGATAGTTTTGGACTGATAACACTATATAAACAGAAGAAAGGATCAGATTCTAGGAGGGGGAAAAAAGAAGGAAATTGATTTTTTTTTTTAAAAGATGGTCCTGAAAACACTAAACTAAAACTATTTCATATTAGGTCCCTTGTCTTTGAATCAGCAGTCTGGGCAGCCAACCTGATGTCACAGCATTAGGTCCATTTTACGCTTTGCAACCAACATCTCAAAGAGCAAATTCTGCATTATTCTTAAAGAACTATCTTCTACTTACGTCACCCTTATCCCAAATCATGTACAGTTTTTTTTCTCCTCGTGCACCGTGTCACGCTGTTCCCATTACATTGATTCCCACCAGGGAGCTGCTCATTGCTGCAGCAGCCTCACACTGAGCAGTCAGATGGTGCTTGTTTAGGAAAGTAACAAGTCAAAATTACAGACACCCTTCTTCTCACAGCTTCCCAGGATGCTTCCCAGACTGACCACTATTCTTCATGGAACATTGCCATTTTGTAACCACTTTTCCACACGAGCCCTCTCAAGTTTTGAAGCATATACAGACATGCACCCGATGATAAACATTGTGGTGTTTTGCAAAGTGACACAGACCACGATTAAGCTGCCAATTCACATGTGAGCTGAATCTGATATGAGGTTATTTGCTCGTCACCATTTTTATTTCATGCAATATCTCCATTATTGTGTCTGTTTTGTTCCTCCATGTAAAGCCTGCCCAGCTGCTTCATTTGGTACTTAGCTCTCTTTGATGTAGACAAATGCACCAATCAGTAACCCGCTCTTCTAATTATCCCAGTCTCTGTTGTGTGGCAGGCAGGGACCTGCCCCTTCTTATGCGGATGACACTGATGGTTGATTCAGCTTCTGTTTTTTTGTCCTTTCTGTTTATTGCAGGCTTTCATTGCTGACAACTGGCACATGATCTGAGAACATCAAATTTGAGGTAATTATTCCCATTGTCTTGTGCTCTGCAACATAGACTGTGCATGAAGGTGACACACACACCTACACACACTCAAGGACTTGTCCAGCTTAAGAGATACATTGCATGGCTTCAGGGGTGACATTATGCTTCTGTGGTGCACATTAACTGGTACAGAGAGAAGTTTATTCATATGGGTGAAGTGACCATTCTGCTTGCTTGCAGGTCAGGTCACTACGTAGCCAGAGTGTTTATCTCTGTCAGCATGCCCTTCACCAAAACTACAGGGCTGCTGCTTGCTCTGAGGGTGGTCATTCTGTCTGTCTGATGATATTATTAATGTGCTTACAGGCAGCGCAGGTTTCCAACATTTTTCATATTTGAACATGTTTCCTTGTTCATGTAAATGCTGTTTCTGTTGGATAGTTTTGTTTACGCACAGTACACGTTTAAGGCAGAGGTATAAACTCATCACACCTGCAAAACACTAATCTTCTTTAGAAAAAGGACATTTTCTAAGAAAATAGTTTTTGAATATATATCCAACTAAAACTGTGAAAACATGGCAACTTAAAAATAAAGAACTAATCACCCTCAGTTCCCTTCTACAGACACTGTCCCATATACAGACATTGCTAAGCCTTGGATTTTATGTGTAGAACCTAACATTATACATTTACTGTGGGTGTGGCCAGTTGATTCTCCCTTTAGCTCTTAGTGGTATTCTCTTGTCTACAATGTAAACTGTAATATTAATGTCAACTGGCAGCACATGTTTTACTTTATTTTATTTTAAAGCTCTGACTTGCCCTAAACTAAATCCCTAAATAACTGTCTATGTTGTGCAAATGTCACAGATTCTGCACGCTTCACTGATGCCAGACCTCAGTCAGTGCTGAAAACAAACACAAGTCTTTTCTTCAGCTTCTAGGTTGGAGTGTGATAAGTGAGCCTCCTCACTTATAACAAGATCAATCTGGAACGTTAGGACGTTGCATTCTCTAATTACAAGATTAGCATTCAGAAATCTTGCACTGCTTGAGCTTCCTGCAATATAAACAGTATTTATGCCCTTTCAGTACACTTGTGGGACACATTTAAACAATTATGAAATATTTATTCCAGTTGTAGGATATCTACAAAACATACACTTTACTGTTTGCATGCATGTACAGTATAAAGGAGGGGGTGCACATGATGGGCAGAGGTTTATCAGTTTGCAAAAAACTGATGAACCTCTTTCTGAATAAAGTTTGTCAACATAAGAATTAGGAAGACTTTTATATAATTTCATCATCTTCAGTACAAAATATCATCAAAAGATTCTGGGAATCTGGAGAAATCTCTGTGCGCAAGGGACAGAAATCAATATTGGATGCTTCTAGTCTTTGAGTCCCTGAGCAACGCTGCGTTAAAACAGGATTCTGCTATGGAAATCAGAAAGTCACATGTGAACGGAAATGCCTCCATCTTCTCTGGACCAAAGTTCATTTGAAATGGACTGAAGCAAAGTCCAAAACATATATCTCATACCACCTCCCATCGAGTGTAAAGCAAATAGGGAGGCAGGGAAAGTAATTTTTCAACCTGAAGTCATCATGCCTGCTTGCTCAGAAACCATAGACACCACACTTAAACATCCTGTGTACTGTGGAACACTATAGTAACCCAAGACGCTTAACCTGGGAAACCAAGCAAACTGGCCTGAAGGGGGTGTTATGCTATTTTATGACAACTGGGCATCCGTTGCCATAAAATATGAAGAAAATGAATGCCTGCTTGGTAACTGATGAATCTGGTATGAATATGTATTAGAACGCATACAATATTATGATGGATAATTGACTGGGTCAGAACATGTTCAAAATCGCAGGTCTTGTTTGGTGTTAAATGTGATATTTAATACCTAGTGAACTTGGTCCTCAGACATTATCCACTAATGGATATTAAATATTTAGATATTGAGTTCATGGTACAATATCATAGCAAATACCGAGTGGTTTCTTTCAGATTTGGTACAGTACAAAGCAGTGAAAGCAGTGGACTGAATGACACCTACACAATCATAGACAAAGAAAAAGGGTTCATGGATATGACAGCCGCTAAAGCAGAGAAAAGTTCTTGCAGAGAAAAGTGAGTTAAAAAGACAAGGCATGAAAGGACAAAATATTTGACGGACAAGTGATCCTTGGGGAGTTGGCACAAAGCTGCCAAACTGAAAGAAGCAGGAATCACACAGATTTCCACTTTAAATGTCAAAAGCTGCCATGCAAATTAGGTGTAATGACCCTCTGCCCTGCCAGTAATAGATGTGTAGCATTTTGGAATGAGCTGCTTTATATGTTGATCTCTTGATTTCTTTATACGTTGATTTCTTTCCATTTGAAGCAATGACAGCATTTGTCATGAGGGGTGGCACGTCTTCTGTTGTGTCACATTTCCCACTGACAGATACGTGGAGATTTCACCAGTGTGTCACTTCCAGTAGGAGGAAAGTACCATTGATCCACGGTGATTGGTGTACCATGCACTAATTAGGGCAAGCTTGAAACAACAGTCACACTGAAAAGGACCGCAAAGGTAGGGAGGCTTTCCACCATGAACCAGTTGTGACCAATTGGATGTTATAAAATTAAAACAGATGATTAAGATCTAACGTTAGCTGAGAGCAGTGGTTCCCAAATAGTATGAAGAAGCATGCTGGTGTAGATTTTGTTTCAACCCTGCATTATAATTCACTAAAAAGTTATGAATACATTTTATATATTTTTCCACATTCCCCAATACAGAGGTGAGTTCTATGCCTTTAAAACAGCCTTAAAAAATCTGTCTTCAGTCTGTTTGCTCAACTGCCACATCGAGTAAATTGCCCATCCATCCATCTTCTTCTTCTTCCCCGGGGCATGGGGGCAGCAGCCTAACCCCCAGCCACCTCCTCCAGCTTGTCTTGGGGAACACCAAGGCGTTCCCAGGCCAGCAGAGAGATATTATCTCTCCAGTGTGTCCTGGGTCTGCCCATCAAGTCCCCATGCCATGGAGTAAATTATTAGAGCATAATTCCGGCCACTAAAAACTGCGAGACACTCTCACAAAACCTACCTGTTTTGCTGACTTCTGCTGGCCCTTATCCACACGCATCATCTGTCAGAAGAAGTTGGCTAATGCCATCCTAGTACCAAACAAGCTGAAGAGGCACTTGGAAACCAAACATCCCTTCTGAGAGACACTTCAAAAGAGCCTGGATCTGAACCAGAAGCAACAAGCCTGCTTGTCAGATGGCGTGAAGATGTCTGATAAGGCGAATTATATACTGGTAAGGTTTATTGCAAAGCAGAGGGAAACTCAAAATAGTGGCTCTTTTAAAAAATTGCAGTTGCAGTGCTAGGTTATCTGACAGTACAATCAACATACGCAATCCGAAAGCACGACATGTTAGACACAGACACAGAGGTTAGTTTGTACAAATATGAAAAGAGATGTGCCTTGAAGTTTTGACCTACCTTTCAGCGTGCCTCGGGTACTTAAAGTTTCAAAACCATTGTTCGTGAACAAAAGGGTCAGGAAATACAGTTGTTTTGATACTACCATTCATATTATATCATTTCATTTATACTATTAAATGATTATAAAATGATTCATTGCCATTTGGCTTATGCTCACAGTTTGATCTGGTTTTAATATACATATTATTTCGAAGGAGCTGTCTGAGTTGGCAACAAACATGGTATATACCAGGGCAGGCAGGACTTTTGTTTCTACCAAGTCTTGCTCATTCTTGCTAATAGCAGTTAGGCTTTCAAAAAGTTTTCATGCCTCAGCTGTAAAAGGATGAAGGGGTATTGGCTTTCCGACAATACCAGGTGGTGCGTGGGCAGTCGAATGGGCAGCATGGAAACCGAAGTTTGTGAATGAATTACTTGGTAACTTGAAAATGGAGCGATGTAGGATGTAGGAATTGATACAACAGGTTTATCTACCAAAAAAGACAAGTTCGGATCTCCGTGATCTCGACCTGAAAGGTCAGGGGTCAAGTTTTCTGAAAGTCTTCTTAAAGTCTTGTGAACTCAAGAAGGAGTTGATGTAGGATTGACTTAGGCGCATCTAGTAAAAATCTCAGACGAGTGAATCTTAACGACCCCAAACTCATAGGTGAACTCACCTACGAACTCACTCAAAGGTGAGTTTGGGGTACTGTTAGGCTGAGAGGTAGCTCGGTAGTCGTTCACTAATGTTGATCTACCAGTCATTTTAAGTGTGTGTGTGTACATGCTTGTGTGTGATTGATATCTTTTAAAAAGTGGTTAAAAGTAAACATATAAAAAGGACTGCAAGATATTCGTGTGCGTGTGTGTGTGTGGGTGGATACATCTAACACATGTTTTGAAACTTCTAAAGACAAAAAAAACACTAAATCTGTTAAGTCAGTAATCAGGTGAGTACATTGCATCACATAATGAAAAACACATGCACATTTATGCACTTTTAATTTAGAGCTATGAGAAGTCCGCTGTGTTTTGGTTAATTACAGAAATAGAGAGTGAGAGGATGAAGAACAAATAAAAATAAAAATATGGGAATGTGAATTTTAAAGGAACAGCGAAAGAGAGACAGAAAGACCGATAGAGGAAGGACTATTTGCTAGTCGTGCTGCCATCATCCTGCCAAGGCAACTCGGAAAATTGCTTTGACTATATTTAGCAACAAAAGACAGCAAGGGTCTGATGCACACACATGTACACACACGCTCCTTGGCGGGGCCGTGATTTGCAGTTGACCGATGATCAAAACAGCATGGTCAGCTGTATCTTTTCACATGCGCGCACACACCCACACACACAGTGGCTGGTAGTTGATAGTGTGGTCTGAAGTGGATCGTGCTCATTAGGTGGGGTTTCAGATTGGGTTCTATTTATAGCCGAGAGCAGGCAGCAGGCTCAGCAGTAGCAGCGGCAGGATGGAGGTGTTTGAAGTAGCACAAGCCTCCAGTGGGCCATCCTAACGAGATGCATCCGGAGCCGATCGCTCTCAGAGCTGCAGGAGTTCGACTCTGAAAGTTAGCCTGGTGTGGCTTAGTATGATCCAGGTCAGTTAAATATAGCACTTTTATTTGACGGGATTTACTTAGTATTGTATGATGAAAGAAGCTATTTCTAACAACTGGCTCTGGCACAATGGATGTAAAATGCCCTGTTGCTATGTGACACAGGTCACTCTATCTTTTCCTAAAAAAATCAACAACAAAAAATCTGACTTTTTTTCCAGTTGTTGCCGTTTGAGTATGTGTTCAAGTGTAGTTGTGCCAGAAAGCCACAATTTCTACTTTTTGAAACTATGTTTCTAATGTTTTTTCCACACTTGCACAGATGGTGTTATATCTGTGGTGTTGTGGTGTTATGTCTGTGGTGTTGTGGTATTATGTCTCGTTGATGACTGTTTTTAATTATAGGTTCATGATTAAGAACAGAACAAACAGATTAGGGTAAGATGATGGGCAACTAGAACAACTTCGCCATCCTTCTGAGTGCAATTCTAGTCAACCATATAAGAATCAGGTTTTTATGTTGCTCTCTTAACTCTACCTGCTTTATACAACATCTGTCATTCACACTAGCACCTTTTTTTTCTTAAGTGCTTGCTATCTAATAATAATAATAATGTATACTTTATTGATCAATGTGGGAAAATTCCTCTCTGCATTTAACCCATTCACTCAGTGAAGCACTGACACTCTGATGGTTGCATCAGAGACTAACTTGAGGATTAACACCTTGCCCAAAGATATTTGGCACCCAGACTGTAGCAACCAGGAAATGAACCGCTAACCTTCCTATTAGTAGATATCTCCTGAATTCTAGCTCCTGAGCTAAAGCTACTCCATAATGTTGGCTGTGCTTTTGTGATATATGTGATTCAGCTGGACTGATAATTTAATGCAAACTGTCCAGCTCACCGACTCTATTGAGCACCAACGCAGAATCAACAGATGGCTTTGATAAGATCTCTCTGAATAATAGGATGTCTTCAGGTGGTTGTAATCATAGATCCAGATTTGCTAAACAGAGTAACAGTTCAGGGTTTCACACAAAGACAGCGGTCACCAAGAAAAACAAAATTCACTTTCACTGTGTTTAAATTAAAATTCATTATTGACAATTAATTGATTATCTGACCAGGAAGCAGATGCAAGCTCTTTTCAAAAAAATAGCTGTGAGCAGCATCGGGTTGGCTATGCAGTTCAGCACAGTTGCCATGGCAATGTTTTTCGGGGTTTGAGGTCCGAAGACCATCTCTGTCAGTTTTTCCAGAGGTTAGATAGTACAGTAGTAGTTACTTAAGCCTTTAAATAGAATCGTACATGGTGGTCATTTCTAGTAGGTTGGTATTTGTCTGACATTATTATGAAGATACAAAAGACAAAGCGTCAGTGCTAAATAGGCAAAGTTCTTCTTTACTGCTGTCAAAGCAGTCAGTGCACTTCTGTAAATAACAGTTCTTTTAATGGTTATTTGAAAATGTAAAAGTCAGGTTGGTGTTTTGTAAAATGAACAATGTCTAGCTCAGAATGATATTCATGTGTTGATAAAACACTGAAACTTTGATGATATTTGTCATATTCTTTGCTTTTTCTGCATACTGGCTGACAGGAATGTTACTGCTTTTGGTTCTAGGTAAAAGTACTAAAAAGATTGATTTTCAATCTATTAAATTATTGCTGTGTAAAATACATAAATTTTACACTTCTTGTCAGTCGACCCAGTAACAGGTTATATTTCACTAAATGCCAACCTCATTTTGTCCCAGAGGAAAAGTCAAAGGATCACAAGAGTCAGCAGGTCTCCTATCCATCCATGTTTTTCTATATTTCAGTCTGAACCGATCAGCGAGCGCTGCCATCTCCCACAGCCGCGCCACCTTTCTCTATCCTAACAACTCTTTCAGGTAGTGCAGCTGGATCCAATTATAGCGATCACTAACAAGCACCTTCAGCAGCTCCCAGTTACATTTAGGGTCTTGCTTGGTGGGTCTAATGTGGCCTTAACCAAAGGTAACAACTTCACTAAAAACCAATGTGATCATTAAAATTGTTTACATCTATGAATCAGAGTGCATTATTAATTTAAAAAAGTCCTTCTGGAAATGTTTAAGCTTTAGTAGTTTCTCAGACAGTAAGAATAGAGTTTTGACTGATCTTGATTTTTCATGTTTTGTTTTGTTAAAAAGTCAAAGTAAAGAATTATAAACTAATTGACAGGGTGATTTTATTTTATTTTTTTAAGCACAACAACTGGAAATGACAGTTTGCCATTGCCATGAATCACTTGCGCCAAGCATTTGCAAAGTACTTCAGCTTGAGTGTTCCTTTTTTTTTTTTGGCCTATCAGGTCTATCAGTGCTTGGTAAGAATCCATTGTACATTCAATGATTTGTGTTAGTCTGCGTAATGCCCCGAAAGGAAAAAAGAAAAGAAAAGAAAAGGCTTTTGTCTCAGTCGTGTTATTTGGAGACTGGAGGTATCGTGACATCAGTTAGAGCACAGACAGTTGAGGTCTTATTTCTAATTACCCCACTGTTTTTTGTTTTTGTTTCTACATTCGTATTACAGTTATTGTTCAAAAACTTTGTCGTCTTTTGTTCCCCACATACAAATGTGGGACTCATGTATCACCACGCTCTTAATTCTCTCTTGACCTTGTCGGAATAAACACAATTCATCTACAGTACAGTACAAACACTGGATCTGATACAAAGGTAGGAACCAGATAAGACTGCAAATTTTACAAGGTATTAACATTTTATGCCATCTCCTTCTACCAACCTTCTCCTCTACAGGAGCAGTTAATCTGGGTTCTCCCTCTAGGGCTGATAAGAAATAGAAATAGGAGGAGGCTATAAAGCCATATAATACATCTTGCACTGCGATCATATAGAACAAGTGGATGAGATTAAGCAGCCTACATGAAATCCTCAGACGTAAAGAAACAAAAAAAGTTTTAAAGATGCATCAAGACGTGAAATATTCTACACTTGGCAGGTAATTAATAAATCAGACTAAAGCAACTGTGTCGTGTATATCAGCTTTTCCTTATATCCAACCTGCTGTTTCATAGCTTCGGTGGATTAAAAAAGAGCAACAAATCCAGTTAAAGCTGGTATTTTAAATACATTCTGGTGTTTTAATTTGTTTTGTAAGTTTATGTTGGCTCAGCTGTGCATTACAAGGAAGAGACGACTGCAAGAGGCAGTTGAAAATCCTTGAAAAGGCAAGTTCAAGCTTGAATTAAGAAGAAACTTGTGTTTTACCTATCTGATCCCAGCTGAAATGCATTGAAGCTCTTAATGAGTTATTTGCTGTAAGTATTTTTATGAATGAACTGCTTTAACTCTGAGTGTTCTGTCAATTTCGTGGATTTTTTAAAAACAGGATCGAAGTAGCTCTTAAATCTTGAAGCAGATCCAAAAGTAATACTGAGGAGGAAAGAGAAGTATACAGTGGGGCAAAAAAGTATTTAGTCAGCCACCGATTGTGCAAGTTCCCCCACTTAAAATGATGACAGAGGTCAGTAATGTGCACCAGAGGTACACTTCAACTGTGAGAGACAGAATGTGAAAAAAAAATCCATGAATTCACATGGTAGGATTTGTAAAGAATTTATTCGTAAATCAGGGTGGAAAATAAGTATTTGGTCACCTCAAACATGGAAAATCTCTGGCTCTCACAGACCTGTAACGTCTTCTGTAAGAAGCTTTTCTGTCCCCCACTCGTTACCTGTATGAATGGCACCTGTTTGAACTCATCATCTGTATAAAAGACACCTGTCCACAGCCTCAAACAGTCAGACTCCAAACTCCGCCATGGCCAAGACCAAGAAGCTTTCGAAGGACACCAGGAAAAGTATTGTAGACCTGCACCAGACTGGGAAGAGTGAATCTACAATAGGCAAGCAGCTTGGTGTGAAAAAATCAACTGTGGGAGCAATCATCAGAAAATGGAAGACATACAAGACCACTGATAATCTCCCTCGATCTGGGGCTCCACGCAAGATCTCATCCCGTGGGGTCAAAATGATCATGAGAACGGTGAGCAAAGATCCCAGAACCACACGGGGGGACCTGGTGAATGACCTGCAGAGAGCTGGGACCAAAGTAACAAAGGTCACCATCAGTAACACACTACAACGGCAGGGAATCAAATCCCGCAGTGCCAGACGTGTTCCGCTGCTGAAGCCAGTGCATGTCCAGGCCCGTCTGAAGTTTGCCAGAGAGCACATGGATGATACAGCAGAGGATTGGGAGAATGTCATGTGGTCAGATGAAACCAAAGTAGAACTTTTTGGTATAAACTCAACTCGTCGTGTTTGGAGGAAGAAGAATACTGAGTTGCATCCCAAGAACACCATACCTACTGTGAAGCATGGGGGTGGAAACATCATGCTATGTTGTTTTTCTGTTTTTCTGCCAAGGGGACAGGACGACTGATCCGTGTTAAGGACAGAATGAATGGGGCCATGTATCGTGAGATTTTGAGCCAAAACCTCCTTCCATCAGTGAGAACTTTGAAGATGAAACGAGGCTGGGTCTTCCAACATGACAATGATCCAAAACACACCGCCCGGGCAACAAAGGAGTGGCTCCGTAAGAAGCATTTGAAAGTCCTGGAGTGGCCTAGCCAGTCTCCAGACCTTAACCCCATAGAAAATCTGTGGCGGGAGTTGAAAGTCCGTGTTGCTCGGCGACAGCCCCAAAACATCACTGCTCTCGAGAAGATCTGCATGGAGGAATGGGCCAAAATACCAGCTACTGTGTGTGCAAACCTGGTAAAGACCTATAGTAAACGTTTGACCTCTGTTATTGCCAACAAAGGTTATGTTACAAAGTATTGAGTTGTATTTTTGTTATTGACCAAATACTTATTTTCCACCCTGATTTACGAATAAATTCTTTACAAATCCTACCATGTGGATTCATGGATTTTTTTTCCACATTCTGTCTCTCACAGTTGAAGTGTACCTCTGGTGCAAATTACTGACCTCTGTCATCATTTTAAGTGGGGGAACTTGCACAATCGGTGGCTGACTAAATACTTTTTTGCCCCACTGTACATCAGAAAGCCATACTCTGCCTTTGCATCTGAAAAGACACTGACGTGGGAGTGTCATTTCAAATGCCCCTGTAGATGTCATTTAACAGAATGAACATCTACAGGGGCATTTCCCGTTGACTGAATGAAATTACACTACCTCATCAGTGTTATCTTGTTAATCTATGTAAAAGAAAAGGTGTGCATGGAACAAGGAGCTGCTGAAATCAGAAAGATACAAAATCAAGTATGTGATCCTTATTTGTTTTGTTTTTTTCCGTAGTCCTTCCTTCTGTCCTGGGTATTCTATCATTATTTCTGCAATGCTGCCTGCAGACACACAACGCCCTACTTTGGTACAAATCGTATTCCTGTTCTAGAAACAGTCGCCATGAGCGACATGGGCTAGAGGAGAGGAAGCATTGCTTGGCAGTTGCCTTAAAGAACCGTGTTTTGACACGGTCAGGTGGGAGATGTATTCTGTGTCACTAGTATTGCTGGGAGGATCTGGGGTGTTTTACTGTGTAAACATGCCTCAGTTTTCCCACTAATGCTTTGGAAATTTGAGCCCTGCAGTTTGTTGTTTTTTTTTTATATGAGTTTATGTTATTAAAAAAATGTAAATTCGAACTTCTGATTGGATTATAACGTGATATAATACAGGATCACCACATTTTATCATATTGATGACAGATCTTGAATTACATCTATAGTATAACTTCACCATGTTTCAGATTCTGAGAACATATAAACAGCTATAAAAGCAAAAATATTTGATATGTCAAAATATTAATTGATGACCACATTCAATTCAGACACACTAAAAGTACACATTGCTGTTCTGAACCCAAGTTTGCTTTCAGAACTGCCTTTAGTGGCAGTAGTTTAGGACAGCGCTCCCCAACCTTTTTTGCGCCATGGACCGGTTTATGCCCGACAATATTTTTACGGACCGGCCTTTAAGGTGTCGCGGATAAATACAACAAAATAAAACTAGTACCGGTACCGAAAAAAAGAAAATTTATTCATAACACACGTGAAAAGACCCAGGAAAACAGAGTAAACGATAAAAACGATAACAAAATAACGCTGAAAACCGATAAAAACCCTGAAAACTATACATTTCACACCTGAGCCTCAACTCTCGCGGCCCGGTACCAAACGACTCACGGACAGGTACCAGTCCGAGGCCTGGGGGTTGGGCACCGCTGGTTTAGGAGGTAGTGCTGCTTATATAGTAATTGAAAGGTTAGTGATTCAATCACTGGCTGCTCCAGTCTGCATGCCTCAGTATCACTGAGAAGGACAGTGAACCTCATGTTGCTCCCCAATGTGTACACTGCAGTGTGACTGGTAGGAAAAAAAAGTGCCTGAGTGAATGAGGCATACTCAAGTACACAGCAAATCCAGCATGTCCAAATTAACACTGTCGGATTTGATTTCAACACTATTAAAGTGTCTATATGGGTCCACACCAGAGAGTGTTAATTTAACTCTTTTTGGAGAGTTGGTACATTAACTCTGATTTAGTGTTAAACACCAAATCTGTCTGGAGTTGATAATTTAACACTTGGTGTTAAGAGTTTATATATTAACTCTCAAAGAGTATTTTAGTTTAACTACGTAAGAGTTATCTTCTAATTCATTCTAAAAAGCAGGAATTTTACTGTTCTGAACTTCTAGAAATTTCTTTTGGAAATAAACATTTACTAAAAAGATGCAATGGTTTTTGAAAAACTTTTATTCTGAACTGTGCACCACAATTTCAAAACATTTTCTGAAAGATGTAACAGTGTACATGTTCTCATTTTCATTAGAATTTTGTTTATCAAAAGGTCTGACATGGTAAATGCAAATAACAGCATTCTCAACACTTATTTCTTCAATACAATATGCATGTCCTTCATTCATCACTTTGTGGAACTTCAGCGCACTTCTGCTCTCCCCCATATTCCATCTTCACAAGCATATCCTGTGCGGAGATTGAATAAAAATTAGTTGACACTAATTAACGGCACAAATAATCCAGTAAACAATTGCAGCACAGTAAAAAAAAAGGAATCCTCTTTGAGCCATTACTTGTGTAAAGTATTTTCCCAAAAGACAAAGACACAGGCAACAGGTAATACTGAACTAAATGTAAAACCTCAACCTTTTTCATTTTTACCTAAACCGTGTGCACAAATCTCTGAAGGGATCTAAATGCTAACGTAGAATCGAGTCAGGACGTCAGCTACTGCTGTTTGCTCGTTTTTTTTTATGGGCGATCGTTTTCAGGCTTCAAGTAGCACCATTATACCAACATTTCACATTCTAGACATTGTTTTAGGTGTATTTGACCAAAAGTTTGACTGAAAATTCACATGCAAGCTTTTTTTCCAAGGCTGTGGTATTTGCCCGCAAACAATACCCTTCAGCTAGCTAAAACAGAATATTATGCTATCACCGAGCAACACGGCTAATGCCTTTCACACAGCTTTGTCTCAACTCCAAAGAGCCACAGAAGTAAAAGCTTCACGGCTTCACTTCAGCTTCGATTGGAGCCGTGCTGGGGGCGGAGTCTGTGAATTTACTCTGTTGGTGTCATAGCCCCTGTAGGAGTTCAGAGTTAAGAGGTCAGGAGTTAATGTTTCCATTGTAACACCTCCAGATTTGACAGAGAAACACTCATTTTTAACACTCGATTTTAACTACTATCATTTTACACCTCAGAGTTACATTAAAAGAATGTGACTCTACTTAGAGTAAAATTAACTCTACTTTTGCAAGGAGACTATTAACACCAAAAAATTTAACACTTTTGAATTTGCTGTGTAGAAAAGCACTGGATACCAGCAGTTCGGATCCACTCCATTGACCTTTAATTACTTGTTGTATAGATTCAAATGTTGGAAACATTCCTTAGAAAACTTGGTCCATTTTGAAATGATAGGTACGACAAATCTCAAAGGTCCTATTAGATGGACATGTGATGGCTGTGAAGGCCATCACATGTCACTGTGAGTACAGTGGACCAACATCTCTGAAGAGTGTTTCACCTCTGTGAATTAATGCTACGAATAATTGAGGTATTTTCTCAGGGCAAAGACAGAAACAAACAGGGCACTACTAATGTCATCACTAATGTTGCCCATATACCTGATGAATATCACGTGGACCAACATGTTGTAACTGAATAAATATTGTGACAGTGTGTGGGAGTTCTATATGACTGCCTTTATCAAGCTTTGTCCTCTGACGTACCTGTCACTTATTTGGTAATAGTATCACGTGTTCTAATCAAAATTAGAAATATTTTATGAATCGGTGCATATTTTTTGTAGTTGTTGTTGCTCAAAATTATGCAAGTGTGTTCAAAACAATAGAGAATGTAAAGGTAATTTATGCTGATTGTAGAAGTGTTGCTAATCATTCCTATTCTGCTTTGGACCTTTGAAGTGAGAAGTAACTTTTACGTGTTCAAAGAGTTCTGAACATGTAAAAGTTAAAGCTTTTTTTTTTGGTGAGAGAAGTTCAACAGGAGCGTGGACATAATGGAAGAAAGCAGCTTCAGAGATTGACTGAAAAAGGGAGCTTTAAAAAAGAACGTGGAAAAAAAGGCCAAGAGGGAGATGAAGGCATCAGCCAGAAATGTCAGTTGCCATTGTGTAAAATACCAAGAGGGGAAAAAAAGAGGGATGGGTAAAGGGAAGGGGGAGAGGGCTGAAAGAAAAGAGAAAGAGTGGCTGTTAGGCAAGCAATTAAAGTAAAAGGAGTGTTCGATGGGGTGAAAAGAAACCGACAATGATAGGATGATGAAAAAGTACAGAGAGAAGAGGATGGATAGGAAAGGAGTAGAAAGAGCAAGGCGAGAGCCGGAAAAGATGTGAAGGCAGATGGGTAGCATAAAGAAAGAAAGGAGGCGTAGCAAAAAGTCGGGGAGAGACAGATTAAAATGTCAGAAAGTAGAGGGCACTTCTCGTAAACCCAAAAATCCAAACCTCAGTGCAAATATGAGAGAGAAAAGGTTCGGATGAGCAGAATGAAGAAGCAAGCATGAAGGGAAAAACACAAAAGTGCAGTTCTGTTTACAGTTACCATTTTTGGAGCATGGAGCTTTGGGACTATTATGGACACTTTATGGAAAAAGATGCTCCTAATTTGGAAAAATTGGGTAATTTGAGAGCAACTTTTCTTCTTCAATCTATTCATTGTTTCCAAATTCCAAAGTCTTAAGAGCGATGTGTTCAAATAAAGTTTAGAACAGATTTGACAGGCTTTCAAAACAGCTTTAGTAAACCATGTAAAGACTATGAATAACTGAAAAAACAGCATTGTGGTTCATCCACCCTGCAAGAAATACAAATACTGCAATATTACATCTGAAAGATGTTAAATAAAATGTAAAAAGAACATATGCAAATGCACCGTGATCTGCTTCTCACCCCCTCTTTATTAAAACAGTGTTTCCTCTTTTCCACACAGATGGTTGAAATTTAAAGTCCAAAATTTATATCGGTTTTTTTTTTTTTTTTAATTGGATATCATCACATTCACAAATATAAAATTACAAATATTTTGATGTTTATGTTGTCATAACTCCTGCATCCCTCCATCTGTGTACATTTACCTGTGTTAGTATTTCATTTCCTGGCTCAAACTTTCAGTTCTAAAAGTGACAGCTTGTGAAACAAAGCCATCGTTAAAAGCAAAGTTCAGATGTTATATACAGGGCTGCTTTAAAAACTGACACATCATCAGGTTTTCTGCTGACACAGCAGTTGGTGACAGACTACAACAACAACAGCCTACCACTGACTTTTTCTCAATTATGAACTATACTGCTTTACACACTCGATAATATGTCACAGATCTAAAATACTTCCTTCCTTTATGGTGACTTTAACCTCCCAAATATTAGTTTTAAAAAGTACCACAGTCTGCTAGTGTGATTGCACGAGGCAATGGACTAGATTTCCTGCCTCAGGAGTTTACCAAAGACCAAAGACCGTCTTTGTACTCCAGTGTTCAAAGATGGTCTACTAAACACTGGATGTAAACATGGCTGTACCGCTTGGATCTAATTTATCCTAAGAATAAATTTGAAGCTTGAGTGAATTAATTATTGGGACAGAAAAGTTTGTTATAAAATCTAATGCCAGAGAATAACTAATAATAATGTCTGGAGGTATTCTCCAGGCAAACATTAGGCTGTTGATGGCAGATCTGCTGGTTCTCATGTTCTCCAATCAAGCTGCATGCTGCACAGAGCTCATCTGTGAGCAAAAAAAGAACACCCGGGAAGCTGGACAGACGAGTCAATATAAATCTTACTGAACTTACACATAAGCTTCTCTAGTAAATAACTGTTAAATTCTCCTGACTTATGTCTTGTTATAATGTTTCTTTGTTTCCCCGCTCCATCTGTCTTTTCTTCCTCTCCCTCCCACTCACTTTCTCAAGGGCTGCCAACAAACCCAGGTAGACACGTGTAGTTTAAGCTGCTACAGGTTTTGGCTGCCATGTTGTCTGTGCAGGGGTATCCCCAGATGGTGCACACTCAAATTTAAGGAAAAACATGTTACACTGCAAAGCTTTTCACACTTCTACCACTTTGGTGAAGGTGAGACAGAGAAGTTGAAAAGTGATTGAGGTGGGAAATAACTGCTACAAAGCTGCGTCGTGGGCAGTCGCAGACAAGTGTAACAACATAACTGAACTCAAGAGTGTTCATTTTCACATGTTGTTGTTACTGGGTGAAGCCCTTGTTTCTCCAAAATGTCATATGTTCAGAAAATATCCCCTGAGACCAAAATGACTGTTGAAAACAACAATTCTTAGGGGATTTGAAAGGTTGTTTCATAAGTTATCATAGTTTTTTACCACACCGGAGAGCTAAAGTGTTCTCTTTTTCATATCCAACACAAGAAAGTAAGTATAAATAAGATATATACAATATACTTTGCTTATACAAGATTCAAAAATTGTTTTATCATCAATTCGCTTGACTTACAGGACATATTAGAAAGGATTAAGACAAGATAAAAGGATACTCCAGGGAATATATAAAAATCAAACCTATAAACCAGGGGTGGGGAACTCAAGGCCTCAGGTTTTAGATATCAACCTGGATCAACACAACTGAATCAAACAATTAGTTCATTATTAGTCTCTGGAGAAGTTCAAGACATGTTGAGGGTGTAATTTATCCAAATAAATCAGCTGTATTGGATCAAGGACACATCTAAAGCCTGCAGGACACCAGGAGTTCCCCACCCCTGGTATATACAATAGTTTCAATGATCAACAGCAGCAGGTTTGACCGTCGTGCAGCATTAAAAGATTTATCACAGCTGCGACAAATTCTCAAAGTAAGTTTCAGTAAGAGGTTGCAAAATGTAAGTCTTAAAACCGATAGCCTTTTAGTTGTAGCACTGCTGACATTGTGACATGAACAGAAAAATGTCCTCATGTGATGACTTACACAATTATTTTAATATTTTTACATTGACTTCCATTGAAATGAAACACAAAGGTTTTCTTGTCAGTTCCAGCAGGAACAGGGAAAGTGAACCCGTGTTGCTGATCATCTGGTGGAGTGAAAAGCTGTCCAACCTGTAAATCCAATTCAACCCCAGCAGCATATTTATATTTCGAAATATTTATGTGCAGCATTTTGCAAACTATGTTAAAAAAAAGAATTAACCTGACCTGAAATTTCAGGACACCTTAAAAATCTGCAAGTTGCAAAGATACTTGTAGTAGTAGAATATTAACTGAGAAATGTTTCCATACTACAGCTTCCGTGTTTGGGTGGTTGTAGCTCAGGAGCTCGAGTAGCTCATCTGCAAAAAGGTGGTTAGTGGTTCATTTGCTAGCTGGATAGCAGAGCAAGACACTGAACCCCAAGTCGCTCTCTGTTGGAGTGTCAATGTTAGTTCTATTCATCATAACTACCCATATTGTGTTGGTTTTGTGACCATGTTCACTCCCAACAGTGTCAAGCACTTGACTTTATGGTCAAAAATGAAAGCATGTGTTCATTTCTCTGAATATTAATGAGCTGCTTGGGTAAAAAGAAAAGCCTTGCAACACAGTAGCTCTTGAGGACTGCCAGGGAGCAGCATATAATGCCCCACGAGGATTTGAAGACAACCGCAACATTGTAAAAAGTCATCTGTCATAAGAAGTCCACAGCTCCCTTTTGCTCAACTTCCCTCCTAAATACATATTTGATCAGAGAGCCACACTAGATTTACCCACTTGTTTCTCCCATCAGTTTGTTAGAGAGCTTGTTAATGACTGAGGCACTCATTAGCAGACACTTGTGCTCTGTATACAGGACAAGAGTGCTGCACTTTCAAAGAGCCAAATCATTTATTTTACCCTCATTAAACCAAAACCCGTTATCTCAAATCTGATTATCCACCCGTCCCTGCTGACTATTAGGAAATAAGGTAATCAGGTCTGGTAATAAAATTAAACTAGAGATTTTGGACTTCGTTTTGTTACATAAATTTCTTTTGTAGTATTCCTTTACCGTTAAGCTGTCAACAGAAATGAGACGCCTTCTGAGCTGTATGATGTTGCCTGAAGTGTAGTTGTAAAAAGTAAGGGTTTCAAAAAAGAAAAAGCCTGACACATTAATAACTCCACGGAGAATTATTCAAAACACACTCAGAATGATTTTGATTTGTAGGAGGAGGTTTTCAATGGCCAAAACTTACTCATTGCAACCTCTGACACACATCGCCTGACAAGGTTATTCAAGTTTTCAACGGCTCACTGCAGGTGAGAGATTGGAAACCTCAAACTGGAGCACTCACAGAGGAAAGCAATATCCTGAATAAGATCTCCTTCACCTTTCTCTCACTCTTCTAGACAAGTTTTTTATGAAACCTGTGCAAGCTTTCTTTGGCATCTGTTGGCTGACTTCTGAGCATTGTATTGTAATTTCTCACACTGCTCTTCAATTTTGAGTCCTCAGCAACTTACTGTAGGTGTTTTATTTTTTCTATTTGTTGCAATTTTTTTGACTATATATACAGTAAATTGAATGTGCGCAGGCAGTTCTCAAGTTTTAAATATATGAGGGTCTGACTCCACCATGTCTGACATCTCAAAAATAGGTGTGTCAGTTATTTGGATGGGGCTATGCAGGTTGGGTCAGGCAATATTTAAATCCAGTTCATGATCTCATTCTCTCCAGGTACAAAACTGGAAGCACAACTCAAGGAACAACAAGAATAGATACAGAAGTCGAAGTAAAGAACCAACATGTGCGAATGCCTTAAATATGCTTAAAAACAAGATGCCTCTGGGTTTTTGAATATATTGGAACTATCTCAGCAGGACATTTTGTTTTCATTATTATCACTCATAATAATTTAACTGCTTACATTGCAAGCAGTTAAATTACTGCTGTGAAAGGAAACAGTTTATTGGTCTAAATGTTTTTTTGCTAAAGCAAATTCATGTTTTAGCTCCTGCTTCTCATTGTTTCTGCCATTCTTTCTTAAGCCCACCTCCTTAACTCGGTCATTGGTTTTTACACGCGATCATTCAAAGGGTGCCGCTGAGAAAATGGCTTTGTGCATTTGGTGCGCTTGATTTGAACCAACACATAGGGGATATGTGTGTGAGTATGTAGGCAATTTATTGTGTGCAAATTAAAGTCCTCTTGCAGGCAAGTGCTTGAAGGGTGGCCGAACAGATGAATGTGTGGGTGACTGATGAATTGTAAATATGATAAATGACAGAGATGAATGGGGATTTAATAGGGCATTGAGATGGATGAATAAACAGATGTTCAGCTCACTGCAGGGACAAAAGATAAATGGCTAAAGAGGTGGGCACACAGATGGATGCATGACGGTGCCGAGACAGATGCATATGGTGTTGTTTGAAAGTTTGTTTCGGAAAATTTCTGTGAGATCAGGATTGTGTGTGAGTGTGTCTGTCAGAAAACTTATGATGCAAAAAGGTGAGAAACACATGGAGGAGAGATCAAAGTGTGGAGAAAGATAAAAAGGAAGTTCAGAATGAGATGGATAAGGAGACTTTTTAAGAGCAAAAATTTTATCTGCTGCTCATTTATATCTGCTCGGTTTTAACTTCACTGCCAGTTGATGCTAGACTAATAAAAACAACTTGGAAAAAAAAGTTAAACCCATGAAAGGATATTCAAGAAAGAAGAAAATCCATGAATAAATAACTGAAAACGGCAACAAAAAGATTGACATTGTGACTAACATCTTAGTTAAGCTCAGAGTATACAGTGGTAAAGTGAATTGATGACAATGGAATGAAAAAGCTCCACATATTATCTATCAGAACCATTAAATGCAACAACATTTCTACAGCATGATGATACATTAGAACTTTTTACACTCTACAGTACTGTATGTTTGTAAAGAATGATGTCTTCCAGTCTTAGTGCAGTCTCAAAAACAATAAGCACAAAGAAATAAATTTGAGTAAAATGCAAATGAAACACATAAAAATCAATGGATTCAAATAATGAATACATTTTTCCTAACTTGTAAGGTTTTCTAAATAAGTCATTTAGGAAAGTCTGCTTGGTATAAACTAAGCATAAATACATACGAGTCATGCTAATTTGATTTGACCAGATTCCATTAACCCTTGTGTGGTGTTCGTATTTTTGTTACTCAGCCAGTGTTCATGGGTCTGGTGGACCCGCTAGAGTTTTGGCTTTCCAAATTAACACTATCAAACAATTTTATGTTAAATTACTCAACAGATGTTTACTTCATCCCAATTACAAGACATATGAACAGCAAACATGGTTAATTTTTTCCCTTTACCTTTGTTAGATCACATTTATGAATTAATGTGCTTCTCGTTTTTCTTTTATATAAAATGTTATAAATAAATCAGTTATAATCAAGTGGAGTGAGTGGAAAGACACAACACATTTACACGTGAAAAAATAATTAATTGTTTAATTTTTCTTTTGAAAAAAACTGAACACGGGTCTCACAGACCCGAACACCATACAAGGGTTAAATGTAACATTTAAGATTATAGAACAAAATCACACGGGGATATGTACACGTAGTTAAAAAAAATTACACATTTACACCAAACAGATCAATCCACCACAGAGTGCTGCTCATGCTGAATGTAAACACAGAACTCCAGATTGATTTTGCTAACTGAAATTCCAATAAAGCTTATGAAAACAATGCAGTACAACTATATCTGCAACAGCACTGAAGGAAAGCAAGAGAGCAGAAAGAAAGTCATTATAATATGAATGCAAAGCAAGAAGCAAGCAGCGTTCACAATGTCTAGGAGGATCCAAATATTGTAGTTTCCATTCTGCAGAAAACTTTTTACTTTACTTTTATCATCACACTGTTCAGTACATAAAGCAGTTTCATGAAAAATGCCACCCTGGTATGTTTTTACAAAGCTAAAGCTACAAGGAGCAGTGATATGAGAATACACAACAAAATAACTGACTATTTCTAAGCCTAAGTCAAGTAAGATCGATGTAATCAGATGTTGCGACCATTATTAAACAGAGCAACAACAAAACTAATGTGACAAAATTTTGGTTTGGTTTTGAAGTATGATGTGTGCTGTGGATTACAAGGTGGCAAAGATAATAAAACGGAGGGAAAACATCCATCTCAATCTGCTGCTCTTGAATCATATTCTTGTTAAATCAATGATGCTCAGTCTGAAAACAGATTGACAGCAGGGGAGGAAGTGACAATGCAGCATCCTTGATTTGTACCAAACTTGAGTTAGCTGCTCTCTAAAACACTCGGTAAACATTTCACTTCATTGTGATTCTTTGTATTGTAGATTGCTGATTGTCAATAGAGGGTATCTCTGTTGGACATAATGTGATTTTAACAAGTTTAGAGTTGGGAAAATATTGTGGTTAAAAATCTATAGCATCATGAGCGGTCGGTACATTTACAGATACAGCCACAGGGTTCTGCTATTCCTGGATGTAGATTTACTTTCCCCAGTGAACATACTGTTCCTTTTAATTTCAGTCTTACCATGATGTGGTGATTATATCACAAAATTGTTTAATTATATGGTTTGAATGTGTTTAGACAGTATTTTATATTAAAATATATTCACCTATTGGAATTTGGTCATTAAATGTTGGTGAGCAAGATCTAAAAATGCAAAAGGATGAATAAATATTTGCAGTCAGTTTGACCTTTCACGTTTTCCGCTGCATATCACCAACCTGAATGAGTCATTAATTTTGATTTAACCTATAAAAAATGTACATTTTAAAAAAAAGTCATTTTGCACAAACTTCCAACAGCAGTACTGCCACCTTACTCCTCTCTTAAACCTGGGGGACTCAGATACAGGTATGCTCTTAATTATTTTAGTGTTAGAGCATTTAAATATATGGAAATCATTTCTGTATCATTTTATGATGCATTTGTCTATAAATTTGCCACACCTACAGATTACAGAGTTGGAGTTTGATTTTGTCTTGAGTTGGAAAAAATAGATGATAATACCAGTTTTATTAATAATCTGTGTATTTGACCATTAAAAATTGGACATTTTCAGCTCTTCAGAGTCTAAAAATTCGACACATACTTTATGAAGAAAAATGAGAAATATACACATATCATTCATTTTAATAGAAATCATTCAGACTTTTGTAAAATTACTGGAACAAAATGCTAAAAACAGAATATAACAGTTACATTCACAAATAAAATCGGTGAAAATTCCAGTTAGAAAAAATAACATTTTAGGTGGTCAGAGATGGGGGTTTGTATCTTGTCTGTTATTCACATTGAATACCGTAACCTCCTGACATAGTATCTGAAACTTGTCTTTTAGAGCTGACAGCTTTAACGGGAATGTAAGTGATGCATGACAGCTGAAGTGAATAGGTAAAGAAAAAAGTAAAGTAGTTCTCAATCTTTGATTTCCTTGTAATGGACCATGCACTGGGTTTTGAAATCACACCCTGGACATAAAAAGTAATGTGCGTGCTGGGGTTTGGAAACTGTGGTCCTCCTTCAACTCTTTTGGGAAAGCTTTCCTCGGGTTTTAGGAGTGTGTTTATAGGAATTGTTGACCGTTCGTCCTGAAGAACATTTGTGAGGTCAGATACTGATGTTGGACGAGAGAGGTTCTCCTGGTACCTGCCAAACTGAGACTCATTAATCGGATTGCCAGATTGGAGAAACATGGTTCGTGACTCAAGAGAACATGTCTCCACTGCTCTGGAGTCCCGTAGCGGCACAGTGTTTCACAGCACTGTATCCAATGCTTTCTGTTGCACTTTGCAAGGTAAGGCTTGGATGCAGCTGCTCGGCCATAGAAACCATTCCATGATCCTCTCTTTGCGCTCTTTTAGACCTAATCTGAAGTCAGTGATGTAGATGGGTGAGTGAGTACTTTTGGCAATATAGTGTAGGACTGCCCGCACAACAAACTAAACATACAGTAACTGCTGTAATGATTTGATTGGGCTTTACTATCAGTCATCATGCACAGGACAGTTAATGATAAACCACTTAACTGTGACTTTTAGCATATTTCACCAAGTTCAAGACCAGGAGAATAAACAAACCCTGCCTCAGGTTACATGCTAATGTACTCCTACCTCCACTGCTAGTCCCAATCCTGGACAAATGGAAAGGTTGTATCAGGAAGGGCATCTATGCAGATCCATCCATTATGGCAACCACTTAGGGAATAAGAGAGCAGCTAAAAGCACCCACCCAGGGCAGAACTTAATGTGAAGCATTGGTGGGAAGTGAAGGATAGTTGTCTACTGTTTACTGTGTGCTGTATGTTTATTTCAGCTTCTATTAGGGCTGCAACCAAAGATTATTTTGGTCGACTAATCTCCCAATTTTTCTTTGATTAGTCAGTTAGTCAAGGATCATTTCAATAACTCTTATCTCAGCTTCCTGTGAGCAAACCTCCTGTTCTAGGCTCAAATATCTCACCTGCTCAAGTCTACCCACCTGTGAATATCATGAATGTCACCCTGTTGCCTTGTCCCACAGCAAAATAATGACCCAGGAAACATCCGTTTGAAAATAATCAAATGTATTTTTAACATTAAGTCAATAGGACTGTCGGAATAAATATGAAATAAATAAAAATATTAGGTAATACAAATTAAAGTACTAGTACTATTTAAACAAAAAATGTAAATAGGAAAATAAAAAGGGCAGATACAAAAAGATTTTTTCCCACTCCAGAATAAGTTTCCAACATTTATAGATAATTCTGTTCATAAATTCATGACTGCGGTGGATATGCTCTGGAGTGAGGCGTTCCCATATCTTTGAGATGATGTTCCCAGCTGCTGATAGCTGATAAAGATGCTCTCTGTCATGACTTCAACCATTTGAGAGGCACATGAGCTCATCTATATGCCTGTGCTTCATAATACTAAAACAGGAATAGACTATTACTAATCACAAATTTGGTTATATATTATGTTTTGTCAGATAGTGTTGTGTTCAATGCCAATTAAACTGTTTCATTATATATAAATATACAATGTATTTATATATATATATATATATATATATATATATATATATATATATATATATATATATATATATATATATATATAAAATAAAAAAAAAACACCCAGCACGCCCCTGCGGGCGGTTTATCCTTCAAGCTCGGGTCCTCTACCAGAGGCCTGGGAGCTTGAGGGTCCTGCGCAGTATCTTAGCTGTTCCCAGGACTGCGCTCTTCTGGACAGAGATCTCCGATGTTATTCCCGGGATCTGCTGGAGCCACTCGCCTAGCTTGGGAGTCACCGCACCTAGTGCTCCGATTACCACGGGGACCACCGTTACCTTCACCCTCCACATCCTCTCGAGCTCTTCTCTGAGCCCTTGGTATTTCTCCAGCTTCTCGTGTTCCTTCTTCCTGATATTGCTGTCATTCGGAACCGCTACATCGATCACTACGGCCGTCTTCTTCTGTTTGTCTACCACCACTATGTCCGGTTGGTTAGCCACCACCATTTTGTCCGTCTGTATCTGGAAGTCCCACAGGATCTTAGCTCGGTCATTCTCCACCACCCTTGGGGGCATCTCCCATTTTGACCTCGGGACTTCCAGGTTATACTCGGCACAGATGTTCCTGTACACTATGCCGGCCACTTGGTTATGGCGTTCCATGTATGCCTTGCCTGCTAGCATCTTGCACCCTGCTGTTATGTGCTGGATTGTCTCTGGGGCATCTTTACACAGCCTGCACCTGGGGTCTTGCACATATATATATATATATATATATATATATACGGAACAAAGCAGTTGTCAGCCACCTCCTGTACATGGATGACATCAAGCTGTATGCCAAGAGTGAACGAGACATCGATTCACTGATCCACACTACCAGGCTATACAGCAATGACATTGGAATGTCGTTCGGACTGGAGAAGTGTAGTCGGATGGTATCAAAGAGAGGGAAGGTAGTCAGAACTGAGGGGATTGAACTACCAGAAGGCAACATTGCAGACATAGAGGACAGTTACAAGTACCTGGGGATCCCGCAGGCAAATGGGAACCATGAAGAGGCCGCTAGAAATGCTGCAACCACCAAGTACCTGCAGAGGGTCAGGCAAGTCCTGAGGAGTCAGCTGAATGGTAAGAACAAGATCCGGGCCATCAACACATACGCCCTGCCCGTGATCAGGTACCCTGCTGGGGTAATAGGCTGGCCAAAGGAGGAGATAGAAGCCACTGACATAAAGACAAGAAAGCTCCTTACCATGCATGGAGGGTTTCACCCCAAGTCCAGCACCCTGAGGCTGTACGCTAAGCGGAAGGAAGGGGGCCGGGGACTGGTGAGTGTCAGCACCACAGTCCAGGATGAGACAACGAACATCCAAGAATACATTGGGAAGATGGCCCCAACTGACCGAGTGCTCAGTGAATACCTCAGGCAGCAGAAACCCAAGAAAGAGGAGGGAGACGAGGGACCATCATGGAAGGACAGGCCCCTGCACGGTATGTACCACCGGCAGATAGAGGAGGTGGCTGATATCCAGAAATCCTACCAGTGGCTGGACAAAGCTGGACTGAAAGACAGCACAGAGGCACTAATCATGGCAGCACAAGAACAAGCTCTGAGTACAAGATCCATAGAGGCTGGGGTCTATCACACCAGGCAAGACCCCAGGTGCAGGCTGTGTAAAGATGCCCCAGAGACAATCCAGCACATAACAGCAGGGTGCAAGATGCTAGCAGGCAAGGCATACATGGAACGCCATAACCAAGTGGCCGGCATAGTGTACAGGAACATCTGTGCTGAGTATAACCTGGAAGTCCCGAGGTCAAAATGGGAGATGCCCCCAAGGGTGGTGGAGAATGACCGAGCTAAGATCCTGTGGGACTTCCAGATACAGACGGACAAAATGGTGGTGGCTAACCAACCGGACATAGTGGTGGTAGACAAACAGAAGAAGACGGCCGTAGTGATCGATGTAGCGGTTCCGAATGACAGCAATATCAGGAAGAAGGAACACGAGAAGCTGGAGAAATACCAAGGGCTCAGAGAAGAGCTCGAGAGGATGTGGAGGGTGAAGGTAACGGTGGTCCCCGTGGTAATCGGAGCACTAGGTGCGGTGACTCCCAAGCTAGGCGAGTGGCTCCAGCAGATCCCGGGAATAACATCGGAGATCTCTGTCCAGAAGAGCGCAGTCCTGGGAACAGCTAAGATACTGCGCAGGACCCTCAAGCTCCCAGGCCTCTGGTAGAGGACCCGAGCTTGAAGGATAAACCGCCCGCAGGGGCGTGCTGGGTGTTTTTTATATATATGTAAACATTATATGATAATTTTCAGTTGATTTTCAGAGGAATACTCTCTTTCTCCTTTGAGCTTCCACAGGGGGATCTGCATAGGGGGACCTCTTGATCTGCAGTCAAATGCTGCACCACTGAGCTATACCCCTTACATATTTCTGTCACCACCATATTTAATAGTTGTGTACTTGTTGCCTGCTAAAAGAGGTTATTAAGGCCCTGCTACCCTACACATTGAGGAGTACTTTCTTTTTACAGTCAGATTCGTGCTTCTAAAAGTAACGCCTGACATCAGCGATAAGCTAAGCTATGCATGTGGACCAAGATCTGCAGCGTGCGGCCATAAGGGATACTAGGGGAGATTAAAGGCAATAGAGAGCCAACAACAAAAATGATTTGCACTGTTCGTAGCGTCACAAACATGCTGTGGGCATAGAAATAATAATAATAAATCAGTAAACATACAAATAAATTTATGCCCACAAACACTCTTCTTCGAGTTGGTAATTGACCAACATTGACCATGTTGATGAGCACTTGTGTTGGAGGAGGTATCGTCCTAAATTGGCTTGATAGCCCAATCAAAATAGTACTTTAATACTTAATTGTTTGTGCAAGGCTCCAAAAATATGTCTGGCAGGAAGACACAAAAACAAAAGGAAACAAAAGAGAGAAAAGGAAGGGAATCTTGCTGTGGTTTATGTGTTTAGCATCTATTAGATGAATGACGGCTGCATTGTTTCCACTAAAAAGACAGAGAGATGTTTTATACAGTATTGTATTTCATGCTGATTGTCTGTAAAGATTACATCTATAAAGGAGCTAAAGCACGAACAGCAGCTTCTTGAAATGTTTTAGAGTCAAAAAGAGAGAAAAACAGCTTATATGTGAAATACTGCGAAGGGCCGTTTATTGTTATTGTGATCAGAATATCTGTTTTTATATATCAGTACTGAGTGTTACCATGTAGTTCCCTTGTGTAAGTCTTTTCTTTCCTCTACTGTACTACATTAAAAAACAAAACAAACAAATAAAAAATAAGCATTGCAACTGTCAAAATGTAAGACGGCTCTAACTGTGAGTTACTGTATTTGTGAAACATTTAAAAATAACAGTTGCCTTTTATAACGCACAACTGACCTACACATCACTGAATAATATGTTGGGCCATTTTCATTTATTGCTAGATTCTGATGAAAAAGATTAGCTCTACCTGGTAAGCCAGAGGCTTGGACAGATGGAGGGAGAAAATAAAGACCGGAGGTGTGTGTGTGTGTGTGTTTAGGTGGGGTGATGAATCTCATTCTTTATTAGTAGCAGCCATCCATTGTTTTGAGAGCCTATAAAAGTTTTCCATGTCTGCTCTCCATCCCCTTACTTCTTTACAGTATCCATCCATTAGAGGTGACATGGAACCTCAAATTCTTATCTCGCCGTCACCCAACCTTGTTCGTCTTGCCCAGTAATGAGGCAGGGGAGCACTGTCATAAAACCAGAGCCTGAGACCTTGGCTGGGGATAACATTGTCTGCTGGTTCCACTTTTTTGTAGTCTTCATTACAACAGAACCCATCATTCTTCCTCCCAGATGGCTAACTTGTTGATCTTAATCAGACTGACTGTCCAAAAAAAGAAGCTGCAGTCTGCAAAATCATCACTTATTAATTTGAAAATAAACAGTGATATAAAATATGTTATTCTGTTTTCTTTCTGACTTTCATTGCCCTTCTTTTTGAAGGTAATCTTGTCTTTTTTACCATCCACCCTTATGGTGTATGTTGTTGCTTCTTCTGGAACCCAAAGCTGTTTAATGGCTTATTCCTTTCTATTACTTGCCATCAACCTCCTATAGAGCATTACTGTCATTTCCCACTCCCTTTTATTCTCATTATCGCTCTTTGAGACTCTGTCTTTTCACAGTCATTTTCTCCATAGTCTCTCTTTTTGCTTCTGTCTTTCTCTACCAAATTGATTGCATGAAAGGCTCACTTTCTCATAGTCATGTCCTCCTCCCTCCCTTTTTTTCTTTAAGCTTTTCTGTTTATTTGGTGTGACAGAGACGGCCTGGGCTACTCCAGTGTTTTGAAATGAGTCTCGTTCAGCTAAAGGGAAACCCCACCCTTGAGGGTTTGAAGGAAGTTGACAGGGTTCAATTTAGATGTCAACTGAGCACAGAAGAGATGACAGATACTTGGCATTTAAAATTAAGTGCAGTATCCATCAGTATGCCCTGATATAATTAAACATTTCTATGACAGAGTAAAACAACTGAACTGTGTCACAGTCCAGATATAAAGTCCTGGTCTCTGAGAAGACTATTTAAAATAATATCCTTGTAGTATTAAACGTATTGTGCTTGCAGTAGATTGCTAATCAGAATTAGAATACTTTTAAGACAAGATAAGATAAGATAAGATAAAACTTTATTAATTCCTCAGGTGGGTTCCTCTGGGAAATTCGGTTTCCAAAAGCACAGCACCGACAGAAGTTACAGAGTTACAGAATATTATACATATATATATATATATATACACACACACACACACACACACACACACACACACACACACACACACACACACACACACACACACACACACACACACATATATAAATACAGAGACATACATAAATAAAATATACGAAGGGGATAAATAGAATAAATAGGAATAAAAATAAAAATACAAGTGAATTGCACATTTCAAGTATTGGGGTCTATTGCACCGTTGACTATTAACAAAAGTATTGCACAAAAGGTAATTGCACAGTGAGGTGAAGAGGCACTACAGCTTAGTTGTTCCCCCCTCCTTTGTCCTCCTGTTTCCCCTCCCTCTCCCCTCCAGAGAGGAGTTAAACAGTCTGATGGCGTGTGGGACAAAGGAGTTTTTAAGTCTGTTAGTTCTTGTCTTGGGGAGAAGCAACCTGTCACTGACTCTTCTGGTTGTTAATGGCCGTGTGCAGAGGATGGCCAGCATTGTTCATAATGTTCAGCAGTTTTTTTAGTGTCCTTTTCTCTGCCACTGTCACCAGAGTGTCCAGCTTCATGCCGACCACAGAGCCAGCCTTCCTGATCAGTTTTTCCAGCCTGCATGAGTCCTTCTTTGCTGTGCTGCTCCCCCAGCACACCACAGCATGGAAAAGTACTCCAGCAACCACTGACTGGTAAAACATCCTCAGGAGCTTCCTGCAGATGTTAAAAGACCTCAGCCTCCTGAGGAAGTACAGTCGGCTTTGGGCTTTTTTATACAGGTGCTCTGTGTTGCATGACCAGTCCAGTTTATTGTCCACCCACAGCCCGAGGTACTTGTACTTGTTGACCACCTCCACCTCCTCCCCCTCTATCTGAACCGGCAGTGGAGCTTCTCTGGACCTCCCGAAGTCCACAACCAGTTCCTTAGTCTTTGAGGTGTTGAGTTGTTTTACTGCTATTATTAAAAGCAGTATTAAAACTATTAGTCCCTGAGGAAATGATAGGGTTTCGATTAAACTAAATGGTTTAGTTTAATTAAACTAAACCATTTAATACAATAACTCTAATACATACAAATAGCTCTAATTATAAATCTAATCATAAATATCCCAGTATTACACAATTTAAATGTATATATGGTTGATATTGAGGTGCCCTTCTTATCATACTGTAAGAAATCAGTGTCACTATTACATTATTACATATATTACCATATATGTATATATATAAAATTCAGTATTGTAGCAGTTTGTGAAAGTCTGTATGGGTTAAGGTTTAAGGTCATATTTATCTAGTAACACTATTACATTTTGAAATTGCTGAAATGTATATATAAAAACATTTTTATTGGTTTCTGAAATTAAATTTTCTCAATCTGTTGTTTGCTTCTGATCATCTTTGCCCGGACTTTTGTTTTTACTCATTGATGTGTCTTTGTTATGATTTTGAGGCCTGCTAATGAGCACCATTTGAGTTGCTGTCTACTTATTGCTCTGAGAGTATTCATTAACGCGGCATGAATATTGAAGACCATCCCCTGTCCTTGAGCGCTTTGATTATTGATAGGCTGCTCATGGGGATCTCTCTTTCAAGTGTGACAGCTTTATAACACCCTTACCTGAGCAGACTGATTGGTGGAGTAAAAAAACAACACTTCTTCACTTTGCTGAAGGTTAATGTGTAGAGTAGGAAGTTGGGTCCATGGATTTTCATGCAACCAATAGGTGGCAGGTTCTGCTCCCTTGAAAGCCAGTGCATTTCCCTCCACAACCATGTGCCCTACTCATGAGTTTTCAAACATGTTAAATGCTGCCTTAGTAAAGCAACTCACTCTGATCTACAACTGGTTAAAATTCCATGCCTACTCTTGGTTGTGTAAGTGATCCCTCCCAAGGAGGCGTTTTAGCTGCAGTACTCGGTGCAGATACATTATGAATGAGTTGAGTGAAATGCCCTTTACACAGTCTAATCAAGCCTTTATGAATACAAGAATTACTCTCATTCACTGCAGGTATGAATGAATTTGGAGTATTGTCCACCTATTGCCTCAGGCGGTATCTTTACCTGGACCACTTACACATTCCTTCTGTAGAAGGTTGACTTTGAAGATTTCATGCTAGCTGGATTACATTTTAAAGCTATGACTATTCCATCTGTGATTCACTTTCTGATCTCTAAGGCATATGAGTGGAAGGTGTGTGTATGTGTGTGTGTATCTATGTGTCTATGTGTACGTATGTATTTCTGTTGACGTGAATGCAGAAATCATCTGTTATGCGGCTAACATCTCATTCTGCAGTGCACACAGGCAGTGAGTCACGGCCGTACTCATGATGTTGGGTACCGTGATAGTTTGGCTCTTGTACAAGCAGATTCACTGAAGGAGAAACTAAGATCATATATTGACTGAGTGGATACTGCCATAGCTTCTCAGCTACACGCATTGGTGAGAAGCTATGGTACATTGTTATTTGTCCACAACACTGGGCACCAGCATAACTTCTTCAGATCATGTATTGTAGGGAGGGGTAGATATAAACAGGGATGCTTGCGCTAATGTTCCATCACGGGGTTTATACTCTTGGATCATTCCAGTTTCAAAGTGAATGAGCAAATTAGTCCTTTTAAGACACGTGTAATTCTACCCTCCTATACACCAGAGGACTTCTCGGTCCATTTCTCTGACTGAACTAAGTGTTCTCAAACACATACAGTCAACTGTGGTCTGAGTTGACACATATCACATTTCACTCATTCAGTAAATGAGCAACTTTCACATTTTACATTTGTAATGAAGCAACAGCTGTTTTTTCAAATAATCACCTAAAATCACTTTAGCACTCTGTATACATGCAGAGACACTACTCTTGTGTGTCTTATTAAATTAAGACTCTAAAAGGCAGAATATGTAAGTTTAGATATCAGTAGTGTTTTCTTCTATATTCGATATAGAATGTGCGTAAACTCTAAGAAAATATCCGCATGGTCCTCTGCTTGTCTGGCGCAGTGTGCTGCCTACTCAACCCTCAGCAGTGATATTTTCAGTAATCAGATGTGTGGTAAAAAAAAAACTCCCCCCGGTGCTCTGACATTTGAATGGCTGGTATATACAGAGAGAACTCAACGCAGGCAAGCCAGGCAACAGCCCTTCAGCTGCTCTGTCCTCAAATACAAACTCACACGTATGAATACACATTTTTTCTCTTGATGCAAAATGACACAAAAGCATGACAAGGGGACAAAGGTCCAGTGGACCCCAACTGAATACTGAAAAAAAGCTTACTGCTTTTTTTTCTTGGTGTGAAACACAGTCTGTATAAAAATAAAATTACTGGTGCACTTGAATGTTTAGGCACAGTGCCCTCCATAATGTCTGGGACAAAACACATTATTTGTACTCTCTGCACCACCAAGTGAGTTAAATCACAGTAGAGCAGCTATAGCTACCTGTGAATGTATCCACCTGTCAGTCAAAACTTTAGCCCTGCCAATAATGCTAACTTTAAATGTTTAAAACCAGCTGTCAGTTTCCTCTCATACAGCAACATTTTTATTCAAGGTTGCCAATATGTCTGTTTCTGCTGGAAAGTTTACATTTTTAACATGGGAGTATGTAGAAATTTAATTGAATGGGAATCAATCATTTGCAAAACCAACGTCTTTCATTAGACCTGCAATTTACTGATGAGGTGCCAACAATTTACACTTAAAAAGAAATTAAATATGACATTGCTATTGTTTTATTAAATTTAATTTTCAGCTTTTATTTTCATAAAAGTTGCCAAAATTGCAAGCCATTTCTTTGCAGCTGTTTCTTGTCAGCATTTATTTTTCTATACTCTTCTTTTGCAATGCTGCAAATTTCTAAGACCCTTGTAATTTTTCACAGTTTGTAAGAATTAGAGTTATTTTTGCACATAACTGATGGGTACAAGCATGTGTATAAAAAAAGTAACAAGACTAACAGATTCACTGACTTTCTGCCAGAAATAAAAACAAGTAAGTAAGGCACATTAACACTTAAATTAGTTACACTAAAATGAAATAGGACAGCACCCTCCTCATAATGAATTCGGGGCTTTTACACTCCTGATTAGTGATGTCCTGATTAATATTTTTGGCAGTGTCTTCCAGATCTTTTAATGTTTTAAAGTACCCTCTGGCAGAGGCTAATTTAAATAAAAAATAAACATATACATATATACATATAGCCCATTCACAATACTAAACTTGAATTAATGTTTCAATCAAACATACTTGAGGTAATAAAGCATATTGGTGATTCCCACTTTAGCACTTAATGTGATCATTATTTCATATTGCCGCTGTGTTCTTTTTTTATTCATATTGCTGCATGCTAGTTAAATGACACAGTGTTTTCACTTTTATCTCATAAGCAACATATGAAAAACTGTTAAAAACAATACAGAGGAGCAACAGCAAAGGAATAAATAAACTATGCAAGAAAAAAAACTATGGAAATTAAGAGGCCTTATTTGTATGAATACACACAGTGGTTGGGTGATCCTAACAGTATTCTCCTGAAAGCAGGCATCTGTTACACACAGTCTTTTAAGTCACGCTGTAGTTTACAAATCGGATAGCTTGGATCACTATTTTGAATCACACTGGCAGTTGTGACTCAAAATAGTTTTACAGTATGTGGACTTGCTATAGTTTTTGTAACATCAGCAGGCTAATAGGTCAGGTTATTTAAAGAGCCGATTTTTGGTGATCTTTGGTGATCTTTGGTATTAATATGTTACATATTGAGTATGTTGTAAAACATACTCAACAGTATCTCCACCATTTGACCTTAGGACTGAAGAAGCTTCTCAGATGAGAGGTGAAACGTCTTCAAGTAACTTAAAGAAGTCCAGACGCTTTTCTTTGCAAGCTCCTTTGACTACGATGACCTGGATGACTGAGAACCTTCACAGACACATGTTGTAAAACAGCTACCTGATCACAGAGTTTCAGTCAGAATTCAGAACTCATCACAGCCTCTGACAGTGGACTCGTCTCTGTGCTTGTCCTGTTGCACCTCAGCGCAGCGTTCGATACTGTTGAATGTATTATTTTATTACAGCGATTAGAGCATGCTGTAGGTATTAAAGGTATGTACTGGAGTGGTTTGAATCATATCTACCGAGTCTTCTTCACAAATTATGGTTATTTATGGAGTTCCACAGGGTTCTGTGTTAGGACCAACCCTGTGTACATTCTGATGACAGACACACACAGGCTGGTTAAACTGCAGGAATGTCTTAAAGACAAAAAGACCTGGATGACCTATAGTTTCCTACTTCTTAATTCAGATGAAGCTGAGGTTGTACTCGTCCCTAAAAATGTTATAAACATGATGTCTAACCAGAAACTTACTCTGGATGACATTACCTTGGCCTCCAGTAACACTGTGAGAAATCTCCAGGATGCATATTAAACAAGAATGTAGGACTGCTTAATTCTCTATCTCAAAAAACAGAAAGATCTTGTATCAGAATGATGCTTAAAAACTGGTTCATGCATTTGCTACATGTAGACTGAACTATTATAATTCATTATTCGTTATTATGAGGCTTTCAAAACTCCCTGAAAACCATTCAGTTTATCCAAAATGCTCCAGTAGCAGCATTTTTCTAGAATGGGAGGCTGAGCTTTCATCTTTAAGGACCTTCTTCTGTGGAACCAGCTCCCAGTTTGGATTCTCTCCCTACTTTTAAAATCAAGCTAAAAACCTTTCTGGATTTTTAGTAAAGCATGTATTTACAGCTGAAGTACATGACCCTGAATCCTCTTGTAGTCATGCTGCAATAGGTTTAGGCTGCTGAGGGCTTTCCACAAAACACTGAGTATTTCTTTTTTAATTACCTTTTTCACTCACTGTGTATTTATACACCACTCAGTATTTATTTTCATTAGTTATTATTAATCTTTGGCTCTCTTTCACCTTATGTCATTTGTCCAGTCTCACTGTCCTAACCACCAACCAGTCATGGCAGATGGCTGCCCCTCTCTGAGCTTGATTCTGTTGGAGTTTTCTTCCTGCAAAACAGAGTTTTTCCTTCCCACTGTTGCCAAAGTGCTTGATCATATGGGGTTGTTATATTGTTGGAGTTTCCTCTGTTTTCTCTGTATTATTGTAGGGTCTCTACCTTACAGTATAAAACGCCCCGAGGCAACTGTTGTTGTGATTTGGCACTATATATATTAAAAAAAAAACTGGATAACAACATTGAGTATCAGTATTGTTCCCCACCTTGAGGTGCTGTCATGGTCCTAGTCTTTGATCAAGCATTTTGAGTCTGTAGACTTTCAACTTTTGTTTGTTGAATATTTTTTGTTTGATTCTTAGTTTGCTTTGTGTTTACTTTTTTATCTTCGTGTATTTCCTTAGTGTATTTAGTCTGGAGTTCTTAGCTCCCATTTGTGTTAGAGTTTAGTTTTTCCTTCAGTGTTTCTTGTCTCATCCTGTTGTGTTTAGTTCACTCTTGGTACATGACAACCGATGCTAACACTCAGTCATGTGTATGCTAATATAAAATATATCTTGCATACAGAAAAGCAGACACAGAAATGACCAAACTTGAAGTGCACTGTCTTTTACTGCTTTGCTTTTTGATTGGTGTGCTTTATTTAACTGAACTAAAGTATAAAAGAGTTTATATTTTGGAGGAGAAAATAATTATGCACTGAATGTGAACCAACCCAAAAAGGTAGTGACGACAGATGTCAGGGCAAGTAGTCTTCGGGACCACTTCACAGCTTTTCAGCTCCACTTGTTTGCTGTCATCTGCTTCTGTCACTCAGTTCGTGTCTCAGTCATTTCCTTCTCACGCATGCTGTCTCCTGCCTCTGCTTCCTTTCCCTTTTCCAGACAGCTTTTCTTGGTTATACTCGACACATCTCAGACCACATGTGTATTTCAGAGTGAAGAAATAAAAGAATGAGAGAAACATAAATTATAAAATTGTTTTATTGAATTATTTACACTTACAGGGCCTTCACATGGATAACAGTCACCATGCAAATATACTCTCCACATCTTCTCCTCACTGATAAGACTGTCAGACACTCAGGAGAAGACTTCCATGAAAAGCCTGCACGTTATCATTCAGTTTCTAATGAGTGCTCAACTCTGATCTGAGCAGCCAGCAGCACCTTTGTTAATGCCAACATCTTTCCAGCCCTGAATTCTGCACCTTTAAAATATTTTTTTTTTTAAATCTCTCCAGGCAGGGCAAACAACTAATTAATCTTGAAAAGTCCAAGCATTGTCTCGTGAACTTTAGAGGTAAAATATAACATGGTATCTACCTACGTCAACAGCAACAATGGAGCCTCATTTATGTCTTCTAACCAGGGATAAGAGGGGACTAAGAGCAGGTAGAAGCAATAATGCATGGGCAATAATTCATTGATTTTTGTTAATGGTGAACAGTTCAGAAAACCACTAATGAGCAAAGCACTGTTTTTAGGTTTTAACTTCAGAACATTTTTGCCTTCTAATTCGCCTACCAGACAGCTCAAAACGGACACTTTATCTTGGTGGTGCTATAGTATATACTACTACAACTATACTACATACTACTACATAGGATACACACAAATGCAGGAGTGATGCTTGTCGACTCTCCTGGACAGCAGCTCAGAGAAAGTGTACCCTGTCACGTCCCTCAGCAGGCTAAATAGCAGCCAGCCTCTAGGCTTCAGAGGTCTAAAAAATTCCCTTAAACAATAAACTTGGGAGATTCATTCTTTTTCACATGCATTTTTTAGCCTTAAATAGCAAATTGTACTGGAAAACCATAGAACTGATAGGATTCAGCAACATTTATATGACTTTGACTGTTACAGTTATTTATTTTACTACAGTTAACCCTTTAACGATAAGTGTATCATATCTGATACACAAGTTTTAAAAAAACAAAAAATGTTGCATTGTTTAGGCTTTTTAGGGTTAAACATAAGATATACTCATTAGTATCACACACCTTCATCTTCAACTCTTTGTATTTTCTGGACATTTACTGAACAAGTTAAAGGAGCTAAGTGTAACCGTTCCAAGAAAGCTCTTTAGGTAATGCATGAGCAGTTGTGTTTAAAGAAAGAACACAAAATGTGGTGCATGTGCTACAAGAAAACTAGCTTGGTGACTGATGACCAGAACTCCTCTCTCTATGACAACTTGAGCAGTCCTTTACTGCAATAAAACTGCATTTCTTCTAATTCTGTTGCTAAATTTCCTCGTTATTTCCCCAATCTCAGACAGCAGGCTGGGAAATACAACCTCTGCTGCCCTACATACCCTTTGTCTTGCTCCAGTTCTACTTGGATGGTAAGGTTTTTCACACACACTCAGACTATCAATTAAACCCCAGTGGGAGAGAGAAGTTGAAGAAGAGTAGAAGAGAGGAAAATGTGGAAGGAAGGTGAATCAACACAGCCCGTCTCTGTGAGTGTGTGTGTAAGAGACATGTCCAGACAGAAAGAATGATTAAGGGGTTTTGTGAATGGCTTTTACATGAGCCGTGGGAGAGAGTGAAGAAGAGAGGAATGCAAAATATCCCACAAAAAGAGAATCTTTATCTTGACACCAAGGCAAGGGGGGGGGGGGGGGGTTAGAAAAGGAAGGTGGAACATAAGAACAAGGAGATGACGCGAATGTTGGGGTAGAGGAGGTGAAGGAGAAGGCTTTCATGAAAGCTGTGGAAGGATAAGAGAAAAGCAGAGAAGGTGTAATGAATCATGAGGTCAAGATGTGAGGAGAGAAGGATACACTAGACGAGTAAAGTAAGTAAGGAAGTGAAGTGACTGAATGGCCGAGAGAGGGTTTGAAAACTTTGACAGAGTTGAATAAGACAAGAGAGGAGGGGAAATGAGTCACAAAGGGAAACTACAGTCAGGGATGTGTTTTGTATTTTCTTTAAGCATATAAGATCTGCAGAGGTTTTCAGCTGAAGTTGAAGGACACTGCAGCAGTTTAGGAAAAAAATATGGGAGCAGTGAATCTTGAGGCCAACAGCTCAGGTGACATAGCTGATAGTCTTGGGTACAAAACATCAAGGTTTTTAAAAAAAAAAAATGGTTGGCATGATTCACAACATTATATAGGTTTTCATTATTATTATTTTTAATTTAATAAATATTACAATGAGGTCAAATTGCTGTTTATGTACTTTTTTATGACTGCTGGGGGCAACTATGTAGACTTATAACAGAGCTATAAATGAGATTTAGCAAAATGAAAGGTGTTACAGTTTTCACAAACTTCCAAAAGGAGCTGCTGTTTGCAGCATACTTCTGCCAAGTATATAAAATGGGAAGCCCGCAGGATCATAGAACAACAAGCTCCTCATGAGCATTCCTAAAGAAACTGTGTCCATGGTATCCAAGCAGCAAGCATCCATGGATGTGACACGACAGCTATAGCTACATTTATTACTCAGAATGTATAACTGTTCACAAATCAGAGACAGGATTGGTCGGGACCAGTAAATGACACACAGTCAGCTGGAGCTGTCCTCTGGTTAGGTTTTAAGCACCATTACACCCTTCGAGGTCTTTTTATTTAACTAAAATTTTGTGATTACTAATATGTAAAACACATTTCTCTGTTAGATTATTTCGATTGCATTCCAAGTCAACATATTTGGTAGTGATGACTAAAGTATAATCACATGTCAAAACTCAAAAGCTCCTGTCAGTCACTTTGGTTCAGTTTGTTGCACATTTTAGCATTTGAGGGGTGTCCCAGATCCTGTTCAGCTCTGCCAGCAGGATCTGGGGATTGCAGAGTCGGATCAGTCCACAGCTTTGACAGTGAATCTGTTAGTTGAGGTTTTTCATACTGCACAGGTTACAGACAGTGACACTGTTCAGCCTACAGATATTCATTACGTGTTCACAGAGTGCAACTTTAGCTTTTTACCTAATGCTAAAAATACTTCATTAGCGATTTCCCATGTCACTGTGCACAGGCGGATATGTATTTGGTTTGTTTGTTTTAACAATTATCCATGAAAGGTTTAAGCAGTGGAGTAATATATGACAGATGCAATCTGCTTCATTAAAAAGTTTGCCATATATTCCCATAACATTCAGTTCTTTTTCTTTCATCTTGTGCTGCCCATCTGTTGTTTCATGACTTTCATCACCAGTGCTCAGTTATAAGTAGTGTTTTGCCAGCAGCTTTTATTATTTTTGGCTTATGAACTGTTCTTAAAGTCAGTTTGAAAAGCTTAAAATTTGGCTTTTTGAAATATGCAGATGCTCCGTATGAATGTCTCCCTTTTTCTACAGTCTCAGTTAATTTCACTTCTGCTTTAACACAGTTTTTTATTCGTCTATGTTCATGACATTGTTGTTCATGGAGAGAATGGTGGTGCAGTTATTAGCATTTTGGTCCTCAGTTCGAATCTACAATCTGGACAAGGCCTTTCTGTGTGGAGTTTGGATGCTGAGTTCTCTGTGGGTACTCTAACATCTCCCCAAAGACATGCACTTAGTCTTTAGACTGGAATAAGCAGAAGATAATAGGTGAATGGGTTATCACGGTTTCATGAAATGGTCATAAGACCAGACTAAATGTGACCTGTCTCATGTCACTCTGGTGAATTCTTGAGTCAGAAAGCTGGATTACATGCTACAGAACTGCCTGTATCCGTCACATCCAAACCAGTAAAACAAAATATTCAACTCTACTAGAACCTGTTATTTTATCGGTCAGTAACTCAATCTGTAAAACATGGCCATCATACACAGTGAAGAACCCTCTTCTTCTAGGATAAGATTCGAAATACTGGCCCAGCTTGTTTTAAGTACAAATGAAGCATTTTTATATGACATTAAAAATGTAGTTAAAGCTTTGGCAGGGAAAAAGCCCGAGTAATCTTTCAGATGTTGCTGATGGAAATTCTTCTATCCACTACGTCTGGATATGTCTTAAATAAATACATTTCAAAATTTAAAAAAAAGAAAGAAAGAAAAACAAACACACAGCATTTAATAGCCGTGAATCAGCAGGAAAACTTTTAGTGAAGACCATGACCTGATTTTCACATTTCACAACACACCAAACTTTTCATTTTTTCTGAAAGCTAAAATGCAGCTTTTTAATATGCACTTTAAATGTGTTAAAGCTGTCTACATGAATAGAAAAAGTAAAACAAAGAGGGGGGACTTGAGAAAGTGTTTGGGTGTCTGTAGACGGTCACCTCCAAACACCTGATCCGTGTTTGACACCGAAGATATGACCCATATGTAAATATGGGTCATATTTACATATTTACATATTTACATATATCATTCAAAACTGCTGGATTGTCAAGAGTGCCAGTCAGAATTTCTGTGAAACAGACAGTCCAGCATTCATTATTCTGTCTGTGCTGTCGCAGACGGGAATCTGACAGAAGGCTGCATCTCAGCGAGGGCTGTCAGTGCCCTCAGTGTACCAAACACACTCCTAGAAACACCAGGGCTCAAAGCACAGCTTTCATCTGATGCACTCTGTGTGTCTTGGTGGATTTTTATTTTTATCTCTCTATTTTTTTAGGTCACATTGGGTTTCTCGTTCCAGTCTTCGGTAGGCGTTGTGACTCCTCTCTATTTGTCTCTCTTAATCTCTGTCTGTTTATCTGCTTATCTCTCTCTCACATGGATGCACATGTATACATGAACCATTTCATCAAGCTGCTAAATCATTTGAAATCAAGTCATGGACTGCAGCTTGCTGCATTATGTGTATGCTGATTTATGTTCACTCTTTTCAGTAAATAAATCTGACTCTTTTTCAGCAAAACATTCCATCTGGTTACAGTAATTCAAAAGTGTTACCCTATCTTCCAGCACAGCTGGTGCCTTGCTCAAGGTCAGCTTGAATGGACTTGTTAGGGGAAGAAAAAGGGGCTGCCTTAACGACAACAACAACAAAGCACTGCCATGTAATGCAGGTCAAAACAGGGCTCCCTGGTGTTACCTGTGCTCAACTGTTTAAAAGCTGGGCTGATTCTTTTATTTTTCTTCAGAACTAACTTTTCCCTTTAGCATCTTTATGTCTTTACTCACCTAACCTTTCGTGCTCAAATTCAGGCTGTGTTTAGAACTGTGTTGGAGGTAAGACTGTTAAAAGCAACACTATCATCAAACGGGAAGGTGATCAATATATATTCAACACTGGAATATTTTCAGCCAGAATATTTAGTTTTTCTTCTTGGCTAGTTTACTAGCATGAAATGAGGGAAGAAGAAAAAAAAAGCCAAATGCTCAGTCAGAGACTCAAAAGAAAATAACGCATTTTACAACCAGATGAAAGTGAAGGGCAAACAGAGAGCCTTTAAAAGTCCATTCATGTTACAAGGCTCATTTATGAGCATTCCCTGTGTGTACAGCAGGTTATAGAACATAAACCAGTCAAATTAAAGATATTTTCTGCACTGTGTAACAAAATTGATTAGTGTTTAGTAGGAGCCAATACATTGCAAATAAAGGCTCACCTGTTAAGGCTTTATTCTAACATGCCAAGAAAATGAGGCTAAGTACCAAAAAAAGTCACAAAAACAACTACAAAATCAAGAAGGTCCAGAGTTCAATTCAGGGTCATCTGTTCAGGGTTGATTGAATGGTTGTCTGTCTCTATGTGAACGACTGGTGACCTGTGCGGGGTGTACCCTGCCTCTTGCCCTAATACAGCTGGGATAGGCTCCAGCAGCCCTGACTGGATGGATGCATCAAAGCATTTATACTAGCTTTGCAAGCTGTGTAAACATTTATTAGTAGCCATTGTTGCTACAATAGCTTTTGATTTATTAGTGAAAATTCCAAACTTGAAATAATGACAGCTAAAGGAAGAATAAATTTAATATAACTACTTTTCTTTTGCTGAAATGTTTTTAGTCATCCACTTCTTACAAAAAAAGAACTCAAGAACAGGTGTTGGCCATCTTCAAAGGAAAGGTCTTCCATCAAAGCACCATGTATACCAAGTGCTAAAAAATAGATCAAAAAAAGGTTAGAAGTCACACAACACCTCAACTTCCTTCCTGTGTTTCCCAAGCACCATCTCCTTTCCTGCCATTTTAATGTATCTCCGACGAATGTAGCTGTGAAGAATGATGTGTTTATATTTGCCAGTGTCGTACATTTAGCGAGGCACCTCAGTCTGTTTAAATGCAATTACAGTGACTGATGGTTATCTCCATGCACCCCTTTGTGTCTAAGTGCCTCCCATTATATCTCCATGTGCCTTCTGTGCACCATGTGCTTTGTGTGTATGAAGGAGTGGAACTGTATATCTAGCTTTGCATGCACCTTTGATTATATGTGTGCACAACTCAATGACTTTGACTGTTATCTGTGGTTGTGGGGTTTTACTTCGATTCCTGGGCAGCTTGATTTATGACACTCGATAGATGTTGAGTTCGCAGGGCAAGCACTTTGTTTAAATTGGTGTTTTTGTTGGCATGTTGACAGGTGCCAGCTACAATTGACAGAACACGTTACTTACTAACAGGTAGTCATGTTACAATGGAGCAGACCTTGAAGACATGGTGGAATATTTTTTCTTGTTGTTCTGCATCATTAGACCAGCTATTCATCCATCCATTTTTGCATGGCTGTTTCAGGGTTGGGGGTGCTGAAGCATATCCCAGCTGTCATTGGGAAGAAGTTCATATAGGTTGAGATATCTCAAGGCTTTTATCACTTGATCTTTTATTGCATATGATTTGAGCATTACCTATTTGTAATGTGCACAAGTTGAGCTGTTGTGTTCGTGCTGACCACTTCAGTCTTTAAAAACACATGTTTATCTCATTGAAACAAGACAAATACAGGATAATAGAAATAATCAAGTCGGTACATGAAGTATAATTTGTGTTCCCATGTAGGAGTTGCCATGTTGTAATAAGAAATCGCAGTTCAATGGAGAACTTTCCACATTTATTATCCTGGGGAGTGTGACCAGTCTACCAGAAAACAACTGTCTCCACATTGAGGTTTTCAGCAATCAAGGTGTTTGTCATAATTTGAAGAATTTATTAAGCTTGTCTAATTAAAATTATATGAAACGCACTGGTTTTAGTTCCTTTGCATATATTTTTCATCGCCTCAAAAAGGGGGAAAGAATTGGACTTTTGTGGCAGATGATCCAGCGTCCAGGTGCTGTGTGACACCATAATCGACACTGTTTCCATTGTTTTTGTCTGATTGTCCAGTGTTATATTTTCTACAGCTGCCTGTGTGTTTTTGTCATTTGAATACATGACAGCTGAAATGACTGACGCTGTTTGTTTTTCTTTTTGAAAGGTTATTCCTGGACGTTTTTGTATCCAAATAAGACAAAGTTCTCTGGTCAGCATTTTATACTGTTTTATGTATTTAAATGAAATAATGACTAAGAATTTTTCCACTGTCGCTACCAGAAAGTTGTCAGATGTAATCTGTTGTTTTTTTTTCAAATTTGTAAATGTGTGCCTTCAAAATTGGCAGCGACCAAAAATAACAATTTTCATTTTTCACAATATCTGAACACCGAGCTGTGCAACATTTCAATATACTCAGAAAACTACTCCTCACAGCACTGGGCACTGAGCTATCTGCCAACAAAGAAAAAAATATTACTAATGCTCTCATGCTGGATAGCTTCTGTGTGTGAATGTGTGCATATGTGCAAGCATTTGTCCTTCTGGTACGACCGATGTACCAGTTTAAAACAGCCTCACCAGAAAAATGACAATACTTGCGTTTTGCATAAAGTCGGCAACCTCTTGTGATGATGTAAGAGCATAAAAAATGTCTCACCTTTGCATAAAATCCCCATGGCAACCAAAAAAGTGTATTTTAACCCATATCATTATATTTTTCTAACCCTTTCCATTACTTTTCACTGAGAGACTTTGGTGACTTAACTTAACACAGTAAACATAACTTTAAAAAGTTCCAGGAGTCACTGACAACCACCTGTTTTTTTTTACAGATACTCATTCTTGCTTCCTTGGACTGACCAGGAAATAATCTGTTGATTATCATCACTTGTCCCAGTAAATGTTAAAAACTACTCTGCTTGTCTTCACTATATCACACTGTCCCCATTCTCATCCTCATCTCTCTTTTTCATGTAACGTTCAAAAGGCATCCAAACCACAGTAGACTTAACCTGTTGGAGTGACTTAAATGACTTTAAGACTTAAAATTGAGGACATAATTTATTCCTCAAACCCTCATCTATCCTTTCTTCTCATGTAAAATCCTTTTTTTTTTCTAACACTTGCTCTTTATTTCCTTCTATCTCAATCCCTTTTTCCCCTCGCTGTCCCCCTGCAAGTGTAGGAAATGCCGCTCCCATAGAGGACTATTACTTCAACATACCTGCTGAGTAGAGCTGAAGGTCACCTCTGCCTGTGCTCCTAAATAATTAAGACACAAAGTATAGCAGACATTCACATACACAAGGTTGTGTACTGTACAACCAAGTACAGAAACCCACAAAAATGGGCATTACTGGTAACTACTGATTATTGTCTACACCAGCGGTCCCCTCCGTTACCGGTCTGTGAGGAGTTTGGTACAAGCCGGGACAGCTGAGGCTCGGGTGTGAAATTTATGGTTTTCAGCATTTTTATTGGTTTTCATTTTTATTTAATTTTTTATCATTTTTATTGTTAACTCGGTTTCCCTGGGTTTTTTCCAGTGTGTTATGAATAAATATTCCTTTTTTTGGTACCGGTACCGGTTTTATTTTGTTGTATTTATCCGCGACACCTTAAAGGTCGGTCCGTGAGAATATCGTCAGACCAAAACTGGTCCGTGGCGCAAAAAAGGTTGGGGACCGCTTGTCTACTCTGTCGCACTGAAGAATGTTATTAGCTTATATTAGCTGAAGAAACCAGAATCTCAGTGCAACCACCTACATGTTTCTCTACAAATAGCATTTAGACAAGTCGCCCTAGTAACTCGTCAGTGAGAAGAACAAAACAAAGGTCGGCCTGTATTCAATCCCAATTTGTCGAACGTTGATACTGGGTCAGATGTTTTGACTTACTGGAAAACTCAAAAACCAAAGTAAATCGGAAAATGTTTACCATTTGTCTTCTAGTTGAAGGTCAAATGATTGCACGTGTATTGTCTGCCACACCACCTGCCATAAGAAATTAACTTGAAGAGGTATTCCTGTGCAACCAAAAATGAGATGCCAAATATGAAAGGGGGTCTCGAAAAAGTGTCAATATGTGATTAGCTGGGAATTAGAATTAGAAGGAAAGATTAAAAACAACGGAATGGGGGAGGCTTTTTCAAGAGACAAAACTAATTACTGGAAAATATGTGGTATGTTTAACAAGGGTGAAAAAGCCTTAAGCAACTGTATGTGCTATCATTTGTGCAAAGCTAGTCATCTTTTAAGGGTGCAAAACTCACCATAGGATACCTTGAAACTGAGTATTTAGAAAAGTTTCTTATTACTAAGTCCAAAGTTTTGGTATTTTACCAACTGAAGATTTATTCAAGTGGAATGAAATAATTCAGCCAAATTTATAACCATTCTGACACTAGTCACATCACCAAACTGGGCTAGCTGACAAAATTAGAGGTTTGGTGGTTTGCAGCGTGTGATGGATTCAAGCTGAAAGCCTGGGAACCACAGAAACCAGGACCATGAAAAAAAAGCTGTTATATTATTAACTATAATCCAGGTGTAAGTGCCACAAACAAATCCACAGCTGCTGCAGAAACAAACAAAAAAAAGAGTCACGCTGGTATTTTTTATTATTATTAGTTTTTAATTTGGAGATAATTACCGTGTCAGATTAGATGATTGTAGTGATCAAGTCTTATTGTGATTTGGCCAACAGCCACAGCAGCCTACTGCTGACAAATCATAGCTTGTGGTCGGTTCTAAGTTTTGGGACAGAAAGTTATTGGAAGTAAGATGGTAATGAAATCAATTAGGACTGGCTAAGATACAGTATGCCTTCCAAAGTGTATCCTCAGCTTTAAGTTCTTAAGCTCATTATGTCCTCACAAAGGGACAGGTAAAAGAACACACACACTATAAAATTAGAATGATGTAGGACCATCCTGCAGAGAGCTCTCTCACTCCTGCAATCACTCAACTTATTGAGGCGAATAGCCTCAGGCATGCTCATGGGTTAAGTTAATGAGAGCACCATTAAGCGTGGCTGAGTTTCATCGTACATCAGTCTGGAACAGACTGTCACTAGGGCCATGCTAATCAACAACTAAACAACATCCATATGTCAGATTAAGAGTGAAGTCAGCTTTAGAAACTGCAGCCTGGCACTGATGGTCTAAAGAGCTCAGACCTCCTGCCATCTGAGCACAAAGATAAAATCACCCAAAACGAAACATTCGTTGCTGGTGTTTGGTGATGGATCAACGTTGTTCTATGAAATTCAGGGAGTCACTGAGTAGAGCTTGTGTAAATCTGTCACATTTTGAGTGGATAGGCCAATTAGCTGGACAGGAAACTGCTGATGTTTAATAGTCTGTTCAGTGACTTTAAAAATGAATTCACTGGGACTACATTTTAAATGCAACTTAGCATTTGCGATTACTGGCAGCGAGTCTTTCACAGGTGAAGGAATTCTGGGCCATTATTGTTTAGACGGTTGTTTTAATTCAGATACAGTGTAGCAGTTTTAATGTTTTCAAGCATGAACAGCCTGTTGAAGGTCATGACAAAGGATCTCTACGTGATTCAAGTCTGGACCTTGACTACTCTAAAATCTTAATTTTGTTTTTGTCTTTTTTAATCATTCAGATGTGGACTTGTTGTTATGTTTCAGACTATTGTCCTGCTGCATGACCTGAATCTGCTTGAGCTTCAGGGCATGAACTGATGGCCGGACAGTCTCTTTTATGATTTTCTGGTAGAGAGCAAAGTTCATAGTTCCATCAGTTACAGCAAGTCATCCAGATCCTGATGCGACAAAGCTGTCGCAGGCCATCACACTACCACCACCATGTTTGCAAGTGTCACTGTGGAGAAGGTCCATCTCTGTTCCAAGTTTTCCCCTTTAGTGGATAATGGCTCTCCCTTTGGTTCGCTGGAGTCCCGGAGTCTTAGAAACAAAGTAATTGGCAACTATCAGCCATTTCTGAGCTGTTTTTTTAGATTGTGTAATGATGTGTTGCTTTATCAGGTCTTTTAACCTACTTCACTTTGTCACACAGGTTCTATTTAAGTGGCTTCTTGATTCAGTAAGCAAGAAAATTGAACTTAGCTGGGGCTTTGCAAAAAACTGCAATAAGAATTATTGCATTTTCTTACATAATTAGATCAAGAATCATAAAAAATAACAAATGAAAGTCAAGATCCTTTATAAAAATGTGGTTTTTTAATATGAGGGAACAGAGTGAAGAAGAGGGGGAGTCATTTTTAAACAAGACAAAGAATTTTAAGCTGAGTCCTGTGCATTGCTGTTGCTAACATCACACTGATCAGTGACATAAATCATCACTGATGTCCTGTGCAGCTCTGCTTTTAGAACTTTTAAACTGGCAAAATCCTCCCAGCTTTAACAGAACATAGCAAGAGGCTGAAAGCACTAAGCAGATAAAACTTCCACTCTGGTCTACTCTTCCTGTGGGACTGTGTCTATGGTAAACGCGTTTGTGGTAATTTTGCGTCTGTACACCACCAATATGTGTTTAAAGAGCAGACTTCTAATTTTAATTAGATTGCAACAATTGCATTTATTGTTTAGGAATTACGGCCATTTTTAGACTTAATTCCCCATTTTCAGGGTCTCAAAGGTAATTGGAGAATTTACTGATGCAATATGAACTCTTGAAATCAACTTCAGGTCTTTTATCTGCTTAATTTGTCATGAAATAATGAAGCAACAGGACTCACCTGGCCACGCAACTTTGTATCAGTCAATTGTCCAATTACTTTTGAACATGACCATGCTGCAGGAAATGAGAAAGCTATTAGAACAAAGGAAGAGCTAGAAAGCAACAGAAGAAAACCAATTTTGAAATAAAATGAAGTTCAGAAAAACAAAGTAGACATGAAAGGGGATGAACATGAATAACAGTGCAGCGGCTTCAAGAATGTTGAAAGGAAAGATGAGAAAGAAGTGAGGAACACAGCTGCAGCTTTTGAATGTAAAACAGGTTAGGATTCACAGATGGTGTTAATAGGCCTAATTCTCTGCTCTGCCTCTATGGTGTTTCCCATTCTTAGTACCTGGCTGGGAAGACTTGACTACTCGACCAGCTGGCTGGCGGGTTTGTGCATTGATCTGCTGTTGGACTGACTTGCTGGGTTACTGGATCAGTGCTGGACCTTCAGGATGGTTGTCACCCTAAGAAGCTAACTAGCTGATCTTTGGACTGTTTGACTTGTGGATTACAGATTTTCTGAATTAATGGGGTTGCTTAGTTTGATTTGTGAAACACTGAAAAAAAAAATCAATATTTGCATTCAGCAGTGTTTCCTTCTATCTGTGCTGTCACTTCTCTTCTGTATATCTGCCTTTCTTTCTTTCTCATTCGGTGGGATGACCTGATATGCAGGGTAGCTGTGCAGGGTACATGTCTTTCTTATTACTGTTCTCTCCTCAACTGTTGCTGCTTGGTTGGTGATTGATTTTCTGAACCTGTTTTTCTTTGTCCTCTCCTAAAGTCATTCAAAACACGCAGACCAGAAAAAGAATTCAGTGAAAAATTCACCAACACACAGACCAAACTGTGAAAACATTGTATCAACTTAGAATTTAAGATGTCAATATGTGATGCAGTGCTTATCCAACCTTTAGTCTAATCCAAAGTCTAGTCCATCCATGGTCTCAAACCAGCTAATTTATCTCTCTTTCTCCTCTTAAACCAACTTCCCTCTGATTGGTTGCTCCTTGCTAAAAGTGTCTAAATAGCAGGTTTATAGGGCAGCTGTGTGTTAGTCTAACATAATTATATTTAGCATATTTCTATCCCAGTGAGATCACAAAGAGCTATAGAACTTTTATGCCTTTGTTTTTCCTACTCATAGTGATTACTGGTTCAGTGTGTGTATTTTGACTGTGCATGCTGCCTGCTCTTTAGTCTGGTTTTGCACTCTGTAGTACCAGGTTTGTCCTGAATTATTTATATTCTTTTTACATGCATTGTACAATAATCCATTATATTCTATATCATTACATATTTGGAGTGTTGCTATCCTGTGAAGACAAAACACCCCAAAAAAGTAAATAAATTAAAAAATAACTTAAGTCCTTGATTAACGCTTTGGGGTCTAAGTTATTTTGAATTAATTAATTATTTTATTTTTATTTTTTGCTAAATATAATGAAAAATATCTCTGCTGATTTTAAAGGCTTGAGGACCGTCGAACTTGGGTAACTGGCGCTGTCTGTCTATTAAGTGGATTCAAGATACTTTTGAAAAAATGATGGTTAACCTTGAGACAGTCTGCCCACCAAACAATGCTTGGTGCAGTCTTGACCTGTTGAACTGGTTGGTAAGTTAGGACTTGACTATGTCCTAACTTGTGGGCATCAATATATTTTGTACTTGTAAATCAGTTTTGTAACCTCGCAAACCGAAATATCTGAAAGTGTTATGTTTCTGCATCCATAAATGAGAATTTGTTTGCGTGTAAAAATGATTTGTGTCTTTTTATAAAGCAAAAAACCTACGTGTAAAACTCTTCTTTCCCTCACTTGCGTGTGAGTTTCAACTTGCAAGTATAAATTTTGACCAGATACTTCTTCCTTTCAGCTGATTGGCCAGCACTGGTCCCGGGCCACCCATGACTTTGTGTTGAAGCAACACTAAAGTAATAATGGTATTTCTGACCATTGGTATATCAAGTCTTCATAATTTGAACAGCTACCGAAAGTTAAGGGACCAAGCTTATAAGATATAAACACCCAGCACGCCCCTGCGGGCGGTTTATCCTTCAAGCTCGGGTCCTCTACCAGAGGCCTGGGAGCTTGAGGGTCCTGCGCAGTATCTTAGCTGTTCCCAGGACTGCGCTCTTCTGGACAGAGATCTCCGATGTTGTTCCTGGGATCTGCTGGAGCCACTCGCCTAGCTTGGGATTACCACGGGGACCACCGTTACCTTCACCCTCCACATCCTCTCGAGCTCTTCTCTGAGCCCTTGGTATTTCTCCAGCTTCTCGTGTTCCTTCTTCCTGATATTGCTGTCATTCGGAACCGCTACATCGATCACTACGGCCGTCTTCTTCTGTTTGTCTACCACCACTATGTCCGGTTGGTTAGCCACGACCATTTTGTCCGTCTGTATCTGGAAGTCCCACAGGATCTTAGCTCGGTCATTCTCCACCACCCTTGGGGGCATCTCCCATTTTGACCTCGGGACTTCCAGGTTATACTCGGCACAGATGTTCCTGTACACTATGCCGGCCACTTGGTTATGGCGTTCCATGTATGCCTTGCCTGCTAGCATCTTGCACCCTGCTGTTATGTGCTGGATTGTCTCTGGGGCATCTTTACACAGCCTGCACCTGGGGTCTTGCCTGGTGTGATAGACCCCAGCCTCTATGGATCTTGTGCTCAGAGCTTGTTCTTGTGCTGCCATGATTAGTGCCTCTGTGCTGTCTTTCAGTCCAGCTTTGTCCAGCCACTGGTAGGATTTCTGGATATCAGCCACCTCCTCTATCTGCCGGTGGTACATACCGTGCAGGGGCCTGTCCTTCCATGATGGTTCCTCGTCTCCCTCCTCTTTCTTGGGTTTCTGCTGCCTGAGGTATTCACTGAGCACTCGGTCAGTTGGGGCCATCTTCCGAATATATATATATATATATATATACATACTATGGAATGCCCTTTAGGAAAATATTATATATATATATTCCAACCAAAGTCTGAATATATAGAATGAAACTTGAATATATAGAATGATCTTTTGAATATATAGAATGAAACTTGAATATATAGAATGATCTTCTGAATATATAGAATGAAACTTGAATATATAGAATGAAACTTGAATATATAGAATGATCTTTTGAATATATAGAATGAAACTTGAATATATAGAATGATCTTCTGAATATATAGAATGAAACTTGAATATATAGAATGATCTTCTGAATATATAGAATGAAACTTGAATATATAGAATGATCTTCTGAATATATAGAATGAAACTTGAATATATAGAATGAAACTTGAATATATAGAATGATCTTTTGAATATATAGAATGAAACTTGAATATATAGAATGAAACTTGAATATATAGAATGAAACTTGAATATATAGAATGAAACTTGAATATATAGAATGATCTTCTGAATATATAGAATGAAACTTGAATATATAGAATGATCTTCTGAATATATAGAATGAAACTTGAATATATAGAATGAAACTTGAATATATAGAATGATCTTCTGAATATATAGAATGAAACTTGAATATATAGAATGAAACTTGAATATATAGAATGTATGAACCTCATTTTTAGAGATGATGTGTTTCTGAATTCTCTGCCTTTACAAAATGGCATCAGCTGAACAATTTCAGTACTTTTTAGAGCTTGACAACTGTTTTGCGACAGCTGTTCAAATTGCAAATTTCCATAGTCCACTAGTTGTATCCTGTGGTTGTACAGTGTTCGAACATTTACTGACAACATTTGAGATATGGCCATCCAACTAAACCCCAAGTCTCGCATATCAGTCAGCTCAGTAGCTGGTATGTTGTACCTAAAAGAGTTAGAAACAAAAGAAGAAATATGTTAACTTCTTTCTTATTTCTTGCGTTCATTATCTTGTTTGCCATCTCTTGACTCTTTCAAGTGCCATACACATTATGAATGAATTTGTTTCCATTTTTATCACTTACCTTGACCTTCCTCTTTGAGATGTAGAATGATATAATGAGCCCATAACATGTGCTTCAGCTTCTGCTCGAAGTGTTAGCTCAGTTGACATCTCCATCATTGATTGATAAATTCCCTCAAGAAGTGTGCATAATCTTCTCCCAGAAACATTTTGTTGAACATTATTCATGAGCACTAGAAATGTTGCAATAATGAAAACGTGTTCTTCAAGGTGATGTAGTATAAATTCAAATTATTTCTACCATTTGCAATTTGAACAGCTGTCGCAAAACAGTTGTCAAGCTCTAAAAAGTACTGAAATTGTTCAGCTGATGCCATTTTGTAAAGGCAGAGAATTCAGAAACACATCATCTCTAAAAATGAGGTTCATACATTCTATATACAGTATTCAAGTTTCATTCTATATATTCAAGTTTCATTCTATATTTTCAAAAGATCATTCTATATATTCAAAAGATCATTCTATATATTCAAGTTTCATTCTATTTATTCAAGCTTCATTCTATATATTCAAAAGATCATTCTATATATTCAAGCTTCATTCTATATATTCAAAAGATCATTCTATATATTCAAAAGATCATTCTATATATTCAAGTTTCATTCTATTTATTCAAGCTTCATTCTATATATTCAAGTTTCATTCTATTTATTCAAGCTTCATTCTATATATTCAAAAGATCATTCTATATATTCAAGCTTCATTCTATATATTCAAAAGATCATTCTATATATTCAAGCTTCATTCTATATATTCAAAAGATCATTCTATATATTCAGACTTTGGTTGGAATATATATATAATATTTTCCTAAAGGGCATTCCATATTAAAATATTATATATATATTCCAACCAAAGTCTGAATGTATATATATATATATACATATATGTATATGTATATATATATATATGTATATAGGGCAGGGATAGCTCAGTAGGTAGAGTGGTTGCCCCATGATCGGAAGGTCGGGGGTTCGATTCCCCTTAACAGCTACCCTGAGGTACCCCTGAGCAAGGTACCGTCCCTACACACTGCTCCCCGGGCGCCCAATGGCTGCCCACTGCTTCACTGAGTGTACACACTTCTTATCTTATCTTATGTGTGTGTGTGTGATATTTGTATATGTATAAAACACACAAGTTTTTTTCTGATCTTAGAGCAGTTAAAGCTAAGACAAGCTAGTGGCACGCTAGACAGAATGTAGTAGCAAGTTACTCAAAAAATTAATAAATAAATATATATTTAACCCTTGTGTGGTGTTCGTATTTTTGTTACTCAGCCAGTGTTCATGGGTCTGGTGGACCCACTAGAGTTTTGGCTTTCCAAATTAACACTATGAAACAATTTTATGTTAAATTACTCAACAGATGTTTACTTCATCCCAATTACAAGACATATGAACAGCAAACATGGTTAATTTTTTCCCTTTACCTTTGTTAGATCACATTTATGAATTAATGTGCTTCTCGTTTTTCTTTTATATAAAATGTTATAAATAAATCAGTTATAATCAAGTGGAGTGAGTGGAAAGACACAACACATTTACACGTGAAAAAATAATTAATTGTTTAATTTTTCTTTTGAAAAAAACTGAACACGGGTCTCACAGACCCGAACACCATACAAGGGTTAAAAGACATTAATTTTAAACAGCTGGTTAGCTCTTGGAGTCTGCCTAGTTCTAGCCGTTGTTACAGGGTGTTCATATTCACAGAGTCAGAAACGTCTTGGTGACCTGACATCATTAATTCTGTTTGTCAGATACAAAACTCTAATTAAAGCTCAGCTCTCATGGACAGTAATTAAAAACAATGAGAGCCCTGTTTGAAGAAGAAAAGAAGGTGGGAAACAAGGCTGTCACTCCCTTTGTTTTCTTGTTAAAATAAAACTGATGGCATGAATATCATGCAAGCAGTGAGGAGGGGAGGCGATAGCGCACAAAAGGTGTCAGGTTATGTTTTGGTGATGAAGTATATTCATTTGTATTTCTAGCTGAAAGGCAGGAGAGATAAGCAGGCTTAAAAACAAAGCAGACAGGAGAAAAAGCTGGGCAGAAAAGAGACAGGAAGTCAGATAACAGCAAATTTGGTTATAGGCAGAGATGGAGGGAGAGACACGAGACTAAACCGGACGATAAGACAGAATGGACTAGTGTGGTCATGATCATTACAGCATTATAAATTAAAACTACTGTGGAAGTTGTTGTTACGGGGCTCTGCAGTAAACAACTAGCTTTCAAGTGGATCCTGACTGACTAGACTTTCATGTTTTTCAGCACAGTAAATATCACGTCAGGCTACCAGTCATGTTGTATCAGATATGATGTGAATATGAGTTCCCAACGGGAGAAAAACAGCCTTACGGTAATCACAAGCATGACACACTCAGTTTTTTTTTAATTATTAAAAATTATTTTTCTAGCTTCTGAAATCTTCTTAAACTGCAGAATTGAGCCAGAGGCTTTGTCGGTCCATTCCATTAAAACCTAAGAGGAAAAAAAAAGATCAGTATTGTGTCACTACATCGTATTGCCAGCCTTGGAGATGTTTTCAAAGAGCGAAGAGGGAAGCAGTTCAGGAACGGGATGAAAGAAGAAGGATGAGAATCTGTGTCAGTTTCAGCATGGCATGATGATCAATGTCCAAATCGTTGTTTGATGAATGATTCACTTTAGTTGCATCTTTTCATCGGGAAATGCAATGAAGTAAGGCTCACATACACACAAGTACAATCACTGAAATCAGGCACATCAAAGTCCAATCCATAACAGATGATTAATGAATGACTTTCATAATTACACTGTTGATGGGGATAACTAGCTGTTGTTTCGCAGCGGTTAAGTTGTACATTTCTTTTTTTTTTGTTTCCTTTTGTGTGTTTCATGCACTCATGAGGATGACAGCAAGTCTGGGTCAAACGCAGGTTAAAGGCCTCTGGTGGAGGAATTGAAATGCCAATATCAATTTCACAGAATAATGTGAAGGGAAGCCTTTTCCCTGTGAGGCTAACTAAGATGTGCAAAGAGACAGATGATGGGAAAGAAAAGGAGGGAAGAACAGATTATCACAAACGGGCACTTGAACAGAAGCACCCAAATCTCTCTTCTGTTTCTCCTGGTTTACACCGTGTAAGTGCTTCACTTCCTTGAGACACATCAGATTCGCTTCATCTACTTGAGACAACCTAAAAACATAAATAAATATAAGTTTTTTAAAAAAGGACAAAGGGAAGTGTATTTGGAATTGAGCAAGTCTATTTCACAGTTGTTGTCACTATCAATTAGCTGTCATTCATGTTTTGGCTAGATAACTTTCCCCTGGGAGGAAATCAAAACTTTGAAAAATAATTAAAAGAGTTGCTGCTGTTTTGATGAGATACATAATATTTTACGCTGGATTAGAGCCTAAACCATGGTTAATCCCCAGAGAAAGGTAACTGGCTAAATGTCAGCTAGCATCCTGTTAAAACATGCAAATTACATCATCCCTTCTCTGTTTTCCACTTAGCCCATCTTTCTGTTTTTACCCCTGTAAAACCTCAGCTATTAAATTGTCATTGTTTCATCATATACCTTAGAGTTAAACTAATAGAACTGCAGCTGCGAGCTGGTGAGCCTTGTAAACAATGACAAAAACACATTAGACAACCGGCGTCGCTTTCATATTCTTGGCGATTTACATTTTTATTAGTCCATCATGATGTCTAAATGGAAGAACTTGCAGCTTCTTGTACTGTAGCGCTGTTCATGACTATGAGTAATTACAGAGCGTAAAAAGTCTGGTTTCATTTGAAAAGTAATACTATATTTCTCTGGGCTTTATTAAGACTTAATGGAGTAATCATGGCAGTTAATGGATTTATTACTGTGGTGCATTACCTTGAAAAGATTGGGTAACATGGGTATTAGAGTCATACTTTAAAAAAAATGTATTCCTATACTTTAATAAGACCTGCACTCAGTTAATTCCAAACCATCTGGGGATATATGAACTGCATTAGAATTTTCTGCCTACTCTTAATCATTTTGTCATAAACGCTGTTAATTTTCCCTCTCCCTTCTTGTCTCCTCCTGTCTATGTTGTACAGGTATTCTACCTTTCGTCTGAGATCGAGCACGTCCTCGTTGGTGCTATCGAGTCATACGGTTTTACGGGGCCATGAGTAGCTGCTGGGTTGACAGTCTCCAAAACCCTTTGACATGGAACACCTAAAATGGGGACAGGACTTGCTGCCATGCTGCAACCTCAGCTCTAATTGTTGAGAAGGAAGCCTTTACATTAACTGCTCTGTCTATTTAAACTTGCCTCCCGATTTGCATCGGTTCCAGCGTTGAACTTGAACTGCTGCTCTATCCATCCTTTCCCCGACCCCCCTACCCTTCTACTGAGGTGGCACTCAGACATCCAAACCATGGCCAGCAGACTGTCCCCTCTCTCTCCAACCCTGTGTCTCTCGCTCCTGCTCCCTGCACTGTTGCTCCTCCACCTGTCTGGCACAGTGAAAGGGGATTGCTGGCTGATAGAGGGGGAAAAAGGTTACGTTTGGCTTGCTATCTGCAGTCAGAACCAGCCTCCATATGAGACCATCCCCCAGCACATAAACAGCACGGTCAGTATGACTATCTGCAGGCCAGTTGTGCTCTATCACTATAGCAACCTCTGCTGAACCTGTGCCTCCATGATGATGTTGACTAGAAAACAGTGATTCTAATGTTCTTACACTCAGTGTAATGGTCATTGTAAACTATGTGAATGTGAAGGCTGTTTTATGTCTGTTCCCTAAATATAGTTGGTATTGTAATGTACTCAAATGTATGATGTCACTGACATCTTATAATGAAAGCAACATATATTTTAGTTGGCGTAACACTGCACAATTGCCAGTGTAAGTGATTAAAACGAGACAACGTAATATGAAGATATTTTACCTAACTGAGATAGCATAAAGACCTACATAATCTAGATGTTTCAGAAGCAGTGTACAAGAGCTTACAAATGCGCTGTGATTACTGGGGAATGCGACGTGTAACTGGGGAAATTTCTCATTAAGCAAAAACGTAGGTTCCAATATGCTTCTGTCTTTTTAGGTCTTCCCCTTATAACAGAAAAAGTAAAGTGAACTGTTGTCTTGTCTCTCTTAGGTGCATGACCTGAGGCTGAATGAGAATAAACTTAAGGCCGTGCTCTTTACCTCCATGTACCGCTTTACAAACCTTACTGACCTCAATCTAACCAAGAATGAAATCAGCTACATTGAAGATGGCGCCTTTGCTGGACAGGCCAACCTACAGGTCTGAAGCCAAAAGTGAAACTGCTTTTACTGTCTCTCTTTTTTTAAACTTTATTTCTTCACCTGTACATAAGGAAATAATAGACGTTCCTTAAGACTTCCGGAAAGTTCTCTTATATTCCTGCAAAAGTGGATGAAAAATGAGTAAAGTCTTTAACCTCCTAGGACCTGGCGTCCACATATGTGGACATCACATTTTGGGTTATTTAGACCAAAATACTCAATTTTGCTCTACAAGGGCCTGATATCCACTTACGAGGACATTATACTGCAACTGCTCTATCGAAATTTTAAATAAATATCCTCATATGTGGCTCTCATTTTTCTTAAAAAAAAAAATTAGGTAAAAAAAGAAAAAACTGGTAATTCTTTGTTTTTACATTCATCAGGTCCCAATATCCCCAAATATCAAAGAGAAATTAAAAATGCATGACGTGGAAGAGTTCAGGTCTTAGGAGGTTAAATATGAATCCCATTTAGACCATGCTAAATGTAAGTGTTAACAGCAAATGAATCTGTGAATTTCTTGTGTATATCATTTCAGATGTTTGTCCGGTTGAATCACTCATGTCTTAACACTTGGTTAGATAATGCAGCAAAATGTTCCCAAATTGTTTCAGCTTAAACTGTGTTCTGACATCCTCTACAGAAAAGCAACAACCAATTAATGAAAATGTGGTGAACAACTGAGCATATTTTTTAACAGCCGATTGTCTCCTTGACCCAGGTTCTTCAACTGGGCTACAACAAACTAACCAACCTGACTGAGGGCATGTTGAGAGGTCTGGGTCGAATGCAGTGCCTCTTCTTGCAACACAACCTCATTGAGGTCATTGCCACCAATGCCTTCTGGGAGTGTCCCAACCTCAACAGCCTAGACTTATCTTCCAACAAGTTGGCCCGTCTTGACCCATCTACTTTAACGGTTCTCAGCAGACTGACAGTATGTGAACTAGGTGGAAACCCGTTCCACTGTGGCTGCGAGCTTTACAGTTTTCTCACTTGGCTGGATGAGTTTAACAATGTCACCCGCACCTATGACCGTCTCCAGTGTGAAACACCTCCAGAAATGACTGGCTATCCACTCTTGAGTCCCGGGTATGGAAATGGAAGAAATGCTCGAAACATATTATTATCAATGTGTCGTGATGGTGTGATAATTCCAGGGATGACCTCTCAGATGCCAGATCAAGATGGCTCAGGGATGGGTTTGGACCAAGACCAAGGTGTGTACCATCAGCCAACCACCTCATCCACTGCTGACCCTATCTATAACCCTCAAATTTCTATGAAACTTCAAACAGTTGCTCCGTACACAGCTTCACTAATAGTCAAGATCCCACATCCCTACAGTAAGATGTATGTTCTCTCCCGGTATAACAACACTTCTCTTGAAGAGGACATATCCCTCAAGTCAAGCAAAGCCACCATAACTTTGAAGGGGCTGAAACCACAGTCCAATTACACCTGTTGTGTGGCTTCTGTAAGGAAGTCTCAAAAGTACAACCACACCTGCATGTCTTTTACCACACGAGCTACTGGACCACTGGACCACCAAACGAATCCTTCAACAACAACCCACTACATCATGACCATCCTGGGATGTCTGTTTGGCATGGTCATTGTTCTTGGATTTGTCTATTACTGTCTGAGGCGCCGACGCATCCAGGAAGAGAAGGAAAAAGCAATTAGTGTGAAGAAAACAATTTTGGAAATGAGGTATGAGACAGTGCATGTTTGTTAATCAAAGTTTTGGGGATCACAATAGAATCTTCTGTCATGCATCTTTGGATGTTGTAGCCAAAAACTGACATGACTATGTCCTGTGGGTGTAATTGACTTCTTTGGAACAATTTATTATTTCATTATCTCTTCATTAGTTGTTTTGCTGCAGTGCATTTCTTTTTGAATTTATGAAAGACCTCATTTATTCTAACTGCAAGCAATGGCTTAAAAAAATCAGTCATACTCTTTATCGAGTCTTTAGGTCATTTTTATAATTCTTTAAGCTTTAATTAAAAAAGCAAGGATTTTGTCATCTTAGGCCATCACTGAAGGGAAACCAGTTTTTAGAAAAGGTACGCAATATGGAAACAGAGTATTGTTTGTTTAAAAGTAAATCTGACCTTTTTTTTTAGGTATGGCCCAGAAGCAGCTGCAGCTGTAGTCAATGACCCAAATGCCATGCAGCGTCTTCAGGAGCAGGCTCACCACCAGCATCACCATTCAGGCGGTGCAGGAGCCAAGCTGCCCCAATCTGCCTCCTCTAGCACAGGCATGCTTCACGGTTCAGCCAACACCAGTTCTTCCCGCCTCTCCACCTTGCCACAGGTGGAAAAAATGGCCACTGCCTTCTCTGAGGCTATGGGTGGCAAGGGTAACTACATGGATATAAGGACAACGGGAATGGCAGGGGAAGGCAGGGAGGCAGTGATGGCAGCTGGAGGAGCAGGGCCAGGAGGGGAAGTAGTTGTGGATATGCGAGGTGGGGCTGAGAATGGGACGGAGGTTGGGGAGGATTCAGATGATGACGGTCGTGGCTCAGCATCAGAGATCTCCACCATTGCTAAGGAGGTCGATAAGGTGAACCAGATTATCAACAACTGCATTGATGCCCTGAAGCTGGATGCCTCAGCTAATGCTGTGACCACAGCTGACAATACCAGTTCTGTGTCCTCCCAGCCTCCTTGCATAGCATCGCTCCCGCGCAACCTTCTCCCCCTCTCTCCAGGTCACCCTGGAGATCAGATCATGGCTTCCTCTCCAAAGGTGCACCCTAAGCCTCACCTTCAACCTCATCCACAACCTCATCCTCAGCCAATTCCTCAACCACATCCTCAGCCACATCCTCAGTCCCATTCTCAGCCCCATTCTCAGCCTCATCCACAGCTCCATCAACAGCCTCACCCGCCTTCAATGGCCCCAGTGCCCCTGGTCATGCCCTTATCTGAGCGGCCTGGTATCAGCGGGGGTGGATTTCTCTCCCCTCCTTACCGTGATCCACCCCCAGCCAATGCAGTGCGGCCCCTTCAGAGGCAACTGAGCGCAGACACTGCTGTGGTTAAGAACCGCTGTGGTCCCCCTTCTGCAGGCTCTGCCAAGAACACAAGAGTGTATAGTGTAGACATCCCTGAGCAGCGCAGTGATCCTCCCAAGTACCCAGGAGAAAAGGGTAGCCCCGTGGGTTGTGTTGGAGCGGGAGGAAGTGGAGGAGGTGGTGGAATAGGAGGCTGTAACGGAAATGGAATGGGAAATATTAATGGCGGAGGCCTGAGCTTAAATGGGGGAGGAATGGGATGTAATAGTGGGAATGGAGGTGGCGCTGTAAGCTCTGGACAGCAGCAACAGCAGCACTTGGAAGTTCAGCCAGACTATCATAGCTCTGAGCACCGCCACTCCTTTCCTGCACTCTACTATGAGGGTGGCAATGAATCGCCTTCACCATCCCAAAAGGCTTCGTTTCTCAAGCCACTTGGGCGCACCAAGAGGGATGCCACATCCACCTACTCCCAGCTCTCACCTTCTCGTCACCACAACTACAACTCTGGCTACTCTTCCAGTCCAGAGTACTCATCTGAGAGCACACTGCGAATCTGGGAGCGATTCCGACCTTACAAGAAAAGCCCTAGAGAGGAAGCATCCTATATAGCAGCAGGGCATGCTCTGCGCAAGAAGGTGCAGTTTGCCAAGGACGAGGACCTTCATGATATTTTGGACTACTGGAAAGGTGTTTCCGCCCAGCAGAAGCTGTGAGCTGGGGAGCAAAGCTTATGTCCTAAGGGAGATTGTGGAATGAATGCCAACAGCAGACTACTGAAGAGGAACATATTAAGGTAGCAAGACAGATAATGTTTCCTCAGAGGTGTCTAGCGACACAGGTCATTCAGGCGCCTGTTCAAGAATTAAAGAGGTATTCTCCTGGTGATTTTTAAAAATTGATTTTGTGAAAATCCATTGACATTTTCAGAGGCTATTTCCAAGGTTCTCCTCTGTCTTCACCTCAACACGAATGATTTTTAACGAGAATCCTGCCTCACCCTGGGCACTTTGGTCCTTTCAGGCTTCACAGACCTGTTGACTAATCACTAATGATCAAAGGCGAGGTGATGACAAGCAAACGTCTTCTACCTCACTGCTGGCAAACTGGAGCTCAGCTATCTCCCCAGAAACAGCACCCATCATGACTTAAGCGCCATCTGTTTTTTCTCTAATCCCATCAAGCCGTTATTCACAAAACAATCATTCCATGGCACGGCAGTACCTGCTGTCCTATAGAAACATCATTTAGGATGGTAATGAGGAAGCAGGGTGAAGAATTAGGTGTGTTTTGTTTTAGAAAAGCCTGAATCTCCCTCTTTAGGGAAGACATTAAATGATACTTATCAGGTTAATTGTTCTTCCTGGCGATTAGCCGGTGTGAGAATAGTTCAGGAACGCTTTGTGTTGCGCACACTCATTGATTTGAAGCACCTACAAACAGATGTTCAGTAGTGTATGGACATGCACGTGCAGTTTCTGCATGCTTGAGTGATTACTTGTGTGTGAAAGAGTAAAGTTCTGGTTGTCGGTGAGTCGTTTATTATTCTCAAGCTCACCCAAGGTAGCAAAGCCTGTACAGCTAATATATGGATAACAACAAAGTCAGGAAGTTATGAGTGAATGTGAGTGAGTACATAACTGTGTATTGTCTGTTGAGATAGCATGAAGACCCACAGGCATTTTTGTCCCATAGTCCATTTCTTATTTACAGTTGTAGCATATTTCTTTTCATAAGGGAAGTTATGAGATGAAAAATTTACATTTCAATAGTCCAAGTCTTGCAGAAATTACTTTAGGTTGAGTTATGCAGGTTTACAGGACAGCCATTAGCTCCTATATTAAAGAAAATGGTAATCATGTTTAGGAATAGAGGCAAACTAAGAATAAGTAAGGGTTTACTGTAGCAGCATCTCATTTTTAACAATTTCCCCATTATGCAGACAGACTTCAGTGTATTGTCAGTTGCCTTTGAATCAACTGAATGCAAGGAACCCTAAAAACAAAAAAGTGAAATGCTTCCACTACTACACGTTAAGATGAAATGAATAATACGCAGGGTGAAGACCCTAGGGATGTACTCTGACGCTACACTATATATGACCACCTTGTGCTCTGGGTGGAAGCTGGTAGCTCGCTAGACCTGGACCAAAGTGCCCTTGGGAGGTATGACTTTACAGGTTTCCATTATAATCTTTTCCATTGTGGTCAGCAAAGTATAAAGAAAACAAAGGAAAGTTACAGCCTTGGTTTATTTAGGATTAGGGTTTAAAACTATGGTTAATACAATGAAAATGGATTAGAGGAGCAAGGCTTGGGACTGTTGTGGACTAAACAAGAGACCTTGAGCATTTTTATTTAATTTTCTGCCCAAATTCCTATTACAAGCTATAAATTCTTAAAATGCAAATATAACTCATTTCCCTCTGTTTTTCTGCCAACTCTGTCCAACTTAATGGGATAAATTAATGACTAATTTTTGAAGGCTGATGTTGTATCATCATCTGAGGTCAGAAGGCTCTGCTGATATTATTAACTCTGCAGGATTCAGAGCTTGACTGAAATTAATAACGGATAGCCTTGTTTTGCTGTCTGTCTACCCATTTTTTATTTATATAATGTCTCATCATTTTGCATTTCCCTCCATTTTTTGCAGGCAGGAATGATAGTCAGACACTGGCGTGAAAAACAAAAAGTCATTCACCTTCACTTGTGCAGGTGAAGGTGAAATTAGGCTATAACCTTCTGGGCTATGTTCTTTCTGCTTTGAGTATGATTGGTCTGGATTGGCCTGTTTGCAAGGCATGCAAGTAATGCATTCTTATTTGATTTTCCACAGGATTTAATCTGATGTTATTGTTTTGATAGGCCTTGAATCAAGCCACCATTGACAGTGTGAGTTTGATGGGGCATTTATTTACTCTTTCACCTATAAAATGTACGTCTAAAGAATAGGCAGAGTCGCAAAGGTCAGCGCAAATGACCCCAAATCTGCTGTGAGAAATAGAAATGATCATGTTTAAAAGCAGTTGGGACATGTCATTTTATTAGATTTTTTAACACTGCACTTTGTTCTGCATAAATTGTCCCATCCAAATATGTTATAATTTGCCACCCTTTGTCACTAAAAGAAATGTCTGATTGTAATATATTTAATTTGTCTGAATGAAAATCACCTTCACTTCCACTGCAGCAGTGTGATGGCACAATCTCTCAAAACCTGGACCAAAAAAACCAAAACAAAGACAAGTCAGAGAATGTTTTTGCTTTTGATATTCTATTATTTTGAGTAATAACTGGCATTTCTATGTCATCTGTGGCAGTCAGTGCAATAGACCCACTGGTGTTTGCAATGGGATGTCAGCAGAATGTCATTACTTTATCATTAGATCAATAGAACCTAATTTGGGCGAGTGGTAGCGCATAAAAAATCCACAGTGTGAATTCCCTTGGGCACTCAGTTGGACCGTGTCCATTTTTTATAAAGTGCCTAGTGTTCTATTTTTGCCTTTTGTTCAAGTTTTACTGGCAGCTCCCCTATTTGTAACGTACAAAAGGAATCACCAATCAATTAGTTTTAAATTAGTACCACAGGCTATGCAGGGGTAGAAGCTTTTTAAAAAAATAATGGCTTAACTTGGAAGAAGAAGGGGAATCGAGCTGAGGTTACCCTCACGTACCCCGAAGGCATTTCTTTAGATGTAAGGAATAACATTAGCTCAGTTATTCATGGAATTATTCATAGTTTCCAATTTGCCATACGTCACACCATTACCAAGACCATCACTCACTTTTGTCCACCAGTCCAGTGTTTATTTAAATCTATAAAATTACTCTTTAACCAAGCTGTTCTCCAAGCAGACTTTTTCCTCTGCCCCGGAGAGGAGTTCATACATGGTGACCAAGCTTTGCTCTTCTTTACTTCCACTGGTTGATACTGACAAATGTACAGATTCTATAACCTGGGATTTGATAGAGTGCATCTTCTTTCCAGTCTGTGTACTTAACCATGGTCATGTATGAAATCGTAGGCCTTCAGAAGTTAAAGGTAACAGGGAACAATTGAGAAAGCACAGCTTGTGGCAGTCTCACAAGTCAAACTACCTTTACCCAGAGGAGAGGAATTCAAGAGTACAATTAAACTGGTAATCAGGCATTGTGTATGCTCTGAACAAAAATAATTCGCTAGGCTTCTTTTTTTTTGTGCCACAAAACTGGCATTAACATCACGATTCTAGTCCTGGTACTTTGGGTTGAATGGGTCTGGTCTAAAAGCTTTTTATTAAGTTATAAACTAGAAGGATAGTTTCTATATGCCTCAAACAAATTCACGGTGGTTTCTAGACAATATCACTGGCTGCCTCGGGGAGTCATTGCTGCGCAAGTTTGGCTTCTTATTTCAGTTTCGTAAGTTTCTGAAGTTCAGGCTTATTGAAAAACACAAATCAATAGTCATGGAAAATCACAGAACAACCCTGCTCATTTCCTCCCTTTGGAGTTGTAGTTGTTCTAAATGTGAACCTCAGGCACAGAAACCAATGGGTTGCAATGGTTCCCAGGGAATGGCAGCGAGGTCTCTTTGCTCCTTTTTAATTAAACTTATGAATCCATAGGATGAAGTCTGCAGTGGAAACACTGGCTTTGTATTAATGCTGTAAACATTAAAACACTATACAGATAGCGTCTGGCTGAAGTAAACTCAGAAGAATTCCTCCCTCTATCCCTTTTTGCCTATTTTTCCTTTACCATTAACAAGGTAATGGACCACAGAAGCCTATGCTGCAAATATAACTTTTTGCCCGTTCTCCTTGAGTTTAATATCACTGTAGAAAATGGGAGTCTTGGGTGAGAAGTATGTGCTACAGGAAGTGTAACGTCCTGACAATTTAATCTCTTAACCTATCTTGGCACATTTATCTGCATTCTGCTAAACAAAGTAATCAATTTATGTTGTAAACATGTAAAATATGATACATTTTTAGATCAGATTACATTTCAGAAGCCACAGTTTGGTGCAATTTGAAGACGTGCATTTTTTGTGTTAAAGCGTGACACGATGGGACAGTCTTGCTTTCCCGGGCCAGGTTTAATTTACTGTTCATTCTGAGCTCTCCCTCCCTCCCTGCTGCTCTTGGAGATATTTTTTTCAGCTATGCTTTAATTTCTGTATTTGTTTATTTTACTTCAGAGTTTTCAACATACTGATCTAAGGACCTGTATTATAGGACCTGTAATAATGGAAAAGCAGTTATCAGCAGGTCAGTGCTATTCTCATTTTATCCACACTACGTGTTATGTTTGGGTTAAACCAAGTACAGACAGTGCTGTTGTACTTGGAGTTTGAGTTTTCATGGATTGTGATGAATACTAATTGATAGGCAGAGCCAAAGGTCCTCCAGTCTCACCACAGACTATTTAGAAGCTGAAGGGAACGAACCACAATCTGGTAAATCAAGTGATCTGTTGCGGAAGCTTAAGATTCGCATACGATTAAGATAAGAAGTTTCTGAAGGCAATTTTCTTAGACTTGGAGAAGCTCCAACTTTCAAGAAGCACAGACTTTCAATTAAAGTGTTTGGTGCAGTTCACCATTGGTTTTGCTAGGTTATCAGCCAAGCTAGCAGTTACCTGAGAGCTAATGAGGAATTCACTGTGGTTTTCAGTCTATCTGATTGCATCCAGAAACATTGTATTCTGCTCCTGCTGGAAATCAAAAGTGAACCAAGAAGTTTCAGACTATTTGACATTCCTAAGTTTGTCTGGTGATGCCAGGCTAGTTTTCTACCCTGGATGGTCATACTTACATTAACTATCATTTCTGATCTCTGCCAAATAACAGTCACTTCTGCCCCCCCCCCCCCTTCCCCCATTTGAAAAACACCATTTCACACCCCTTTCAGAGGTGTCAGACTAATTAACTACTTTCAACACTTTAAATTTTAAGCACTGTGAAACTATATTGCTTACTGGCACTGAGAAAGAAGCTCTGTGACTTGTCTGTATCAAACTAGAGGCTTGATAACAAGTCCAAACCCCCGAAGAACCCCGAGTTGACTTTTGTCTTTGGCTATTTGACTGGCTCCACAGAGGAAGCAGGACTGTGATTTTAAAAATGTCTGTCTGCTGTTGAAGTTGAGTCGTCAGTTGGTTGATTTATTTGTGGGTTGACGGTAGATCCGCTGACCTTTCGGCTCACTGTCAACCGAACAAGAGAGACTGACGGAGGGAGTTGCCTCATGAAACCAACACGCAACAAAAACAGAAGAGTTTTTTTTACCGGTGGCCAACTGTGACAAACACACACTCTTACACAACTCCACAAAACACACAAACGCTAATGTAGAGAATCAATGAATATACTGTACGTGTTTGAATAGTTTAGAGTAACACTTTATGGACATAAAATGTAAGAACACACACTACATACACCTTCCCACACGTGAGCATATATACCTACACACATTTGTATACGAAAACACCTTGGCACACACACACACACACACACACACACACACACACACACACACACACACACACACACACACACACACACACACACAGAGAGACCATATTCACACTTGCCTACACAAAACATGGACTGAATATATTTCTATCCACGTTTACAGACACATATGGTCTTAAAAGTGCCAAAACGGCGAGTTTTATATGCAGATGGAGTGGAACCAAACATCTGTAGAAATGAACTCAGTGTCTTTACAGGCCTAAGAGCCCGAGTGTCTGTTTTTGTTTCTGTATTTACCTCCCTGTATAATTGGTGTTTCTTTTCTGCACTGTTCCTGTTTTCACTGTTGTAATTCTCATACTCTGTTCCAGTCTGTACTTCCTGTAGAATGAAATCACTTACTGTGAATGTTATGTTGAGTTCTCATGGGTCCTTCTGATCTGTCCCGCTTTAAAATGAATAGTTGTAGCAGTGACATATGTTTAATCACAGATTTTCTCACACCTGCAGAAGCCCTCCTGCTCTGCAGACACAGATCAAATGAGAGCACAAAATATCACCACAGTTATTGTACGTGTGAAAAAGTAGGGTTTGATTCACCTTTGGACAATCAAAGTCTCTCTCTCACACACACACACACACACACACACAGAGCCGTGTAGAAGAGCTGATAATATGCCTGTCACGCTGAAGCTTTCATCACCGCTGGGCTTTTCAAGGACCTTGTTTCTCAGTTTTTAAATCGAGGCAGTCAACTTCAGGAAGACAGCACTGCTCTGCTACTGGAATGAACATTGCCACAAAATTTGTAGGCACTAAAGATAAATTAGAGATGCTTAAAAAAATTTCATATAATCCAAAGTGTTGTACAAGGCAGGGGGTTCAAGTCAATATTTAGTGTGATCACCTTTGTTCTTTAAACTGGCACAGATGTTTGTTACACTTCTTTAGTGTACTCGGCTGGTAGGTCCCCCAAAGCATCTTTGAGAACTTGCCACAGTTCTTCTGTGGATTTATGCTGTCTCACTGTCTTCTGTCTTTTTGTGTGACTTGATGATGTTTCCTGGGGGCCCTACAGCACCATCTGTTGCAGGACTCCTTGTTCTTTTTTGCCAGTAAAGATAGTTTTGTTTTTCGAATTTCTCAGCAGTAGGTTTGGGATGTTGTCACGCTTGCAAAGGGAACCAATCAGATGTATTACCAGTTCTAATTAACGCAAGTGTTTAAAGCGTCTGCACAGCACTGTACTGCACAGCACTGTACTGCACGTGCGTGTTTTGTGTCATGGCGACAGTGTGCATGTGTATGTATGTATTTTTTGTCTCAATCAAACAACCTGTTGTGTCTGACAGTACAGCTCTGCATGAGCTGTGTGTTCTTATCAGTGGACTGGGTAGCATTTATATCGCTGTGTGTGTGTGTCTGTGTATGACTTAGTGCGTGTTTGAGGGACTTTGTTATGAAGGTCCGTTCTGTTGAGGGAGTAACAGCTGAGGCTGGGTATCTGAAGCATTTTTAATTAATCTGCCTTTCATTCTGCAGGGCTCTCCAATACGGCTGCACTCATTCACCCGCGTGCTGCCACTCATGCACACACACAGACACACGTATGAACATGCACACGGGCATACACACAAGCATAGATTGTAATTTTGTGCTGCCATGTCATGTGATTTTCATTCACATGTATGCAATTACAATGCACACAGTCAGCCAGACACATGTCTCACATATACAATGACTGCTGTTGTATTATAATTACTATAATTGCATACATGTTCATGCACCTCATAGCCAAGTGAATAGCCGCCGCCATATGTCACGTCCTCGCTTCCTGTTCGGCAGCACTCTGCCCAGTGTTGCCTGATTACCAAAAGCCCAGCAGGTTAGCTTTCTCACATCAAGGCTGGTGTGCTAGTTTTCCCCACTACTGCTCTGCAGCAGGGGGTAAGGGGGAAAATAAATGTAGCCAGACAGCACACAGAGCCAGGTTAAGTAAAGGCAAGGCTCTGAATTTTAGTGTTTAAACTCTAGTGTTATTGTAACTGCATCGCAGCTGTTTCCTGATTTGAGTTCGAGTGAGCAATGAGGAAAACAAAAGAGGTTGAGGGAGAGAAAAGGATGGGCAAACAAACAGCGATGAACAAGAAACAAATGCGACAAAAAGGACTGCGAAGGGAAGTCCATCTAACACCTCAAGTCTCCAACAGAAGTCCACAAAGTAAACTGTGGCACCTCAGCATCTGTGCTATTAATCTCCCTTTGTGTGAATGACCTTGACACACAGCGCTGCAAACAAGAGGCAGGATTACACACAGAGTCTGCAGTTTAACTGTCCAGGTTTGGAGTGACTGTCACAAATATCCTTGTGTAAGTCACTGAAGCTGAAAACATCTGTGATGCACCTGCACATTGGTTAGGTTGAGGCTGTGCTCTGCAGCTCATGTCAATAAGGCTTGAAAATGTTATACATTTTCTTTAGTCAGCAAATTCCACAAAAAGATCAAAATCTAACTGTGTTTTTCCTTGTTTGAAGCAAAAGGAACTTCTTAGATGATCAAATATTACACAAAAAATGGGAAATTGGATAGAAAGTGCTTGCATCAATACTGCACAGCAGCCCACAGCACTGAGTATAACATAACTGAAATAACTTTCAAATACAGTATGTATCGAAACGAATCATTTGATATCAAAAAGATGTATTTTTAATACAGCGAACAAAGAAGATAAATATAAAGTTGTTGGGTATTTCTGGGTTCAAACAAGCACTTTAGCATCACTGAGACTTTAAAACTGCCCAGATTTTGTCATCGTCAGTAAAATGATGAGTGTGGCTGCTCACCCGGGTCTCAAACTGCAAACTGCACAGATGGTATCTTCCCAAAGGAAAAAGTAGTATAGCTTACTAGGGTATATTAGACTTAACAGTTACTATATGGACTTCTATATAATAATAATAATAATAATAATGGATTGGATTTATATAGCGCTTTTCAAGGCACCCAAAGCGCTTTACAATACCACTATTCATTCACTCTCACATTCATACACTGGTGGAGGCAAGCTACAGTTGTAGCCACAGCTGCCCTGGGGCAGACTGACAGAAGCGAGGCTGCCATATCGCGCCATCGGCCCCTCTGGCCAACACCAGTAGGCAAGTAGGGTAAAGTTTCTTGCCCAGGGACACAACGACCAGGACAGAGAGCCCAGGGATCGAACCGGTGACCTTCCGGTTACAGATGCAATTCCCAACCCCCTGAGCCATATATTTTACATTAGATTAAAACTTTGGGTGTAAGATTCAGATAATTATTTATTAAAAGCTAGACATTTTAAATGAGAATAAGAAAGAAAAGTATGTCTTTGTGCCCCCTTTTCCCTGTTAATGCCCTATCGGCCCCCTTGGCTAAACTTTGCTAGATCTGCCCCTGCACAGTTACCAGCCGTCAGCTGCATAGAAAAAGATCCTGGTGTAGAAAGTAATGTTAAATAAATTCTAACAACAGCTTATCAAGGTTAAACGTGCTGCTGTTGTTCAGCCGCTGGTTTCCTCTTTCTGGCGCAAAGTGGGCAATAAACAAACAAGAGAGAGGGACTTGCACAGAAAAGCCGATCAGCTGATCATTGATCAGTTTCACGATTGAAGTAGGAGCAGGAGAGGAAGGGAGAGAGAAGAGGCACTCGCTCCATATATCGGTATTTAAGCTTAACGTGGGAATGCTTTAGATGGACTTACACACTTGCTTTACTTCTCTCTGGGATAACTTCATTGGAGATGAAATACCGGTCAGGCTAGAAATACACACAGCTGCTCTGTCACATGACACATACTGCTCCTACATGCTACGGTTATGAGCCGAGTTACACCATGTTGCAAGTTTTGTGAGGTGCTTTTTCGATATTTAATGGATCGGATTACATTTTTTATTTCTCTCCGATATCTGATCCAGTAATTTACGTCAGTATCGGACCGATATGACTGGCTATCAACAGTTTTTAATCCTAAGTTTCATGAACCTATTCTTAGTCAGCCTGACTGCGATTCTTTCCTGAAACATTCCAATATTTGGTGGAAAATTGAGAGCCCACAGGCTGTTGTTACATTGTGAGTTTAGAAAAACTGAGCTTAATGACACGTTGCACTTGAATACTGCTAATAAAAAGCCAGAGAGCCTGACAATGACCACTAATTATTTTTAGGGGCTTGTTCCTGTAAAACACCACAAGATGCAAAACACTGCAACGCATTAAAAAGACAAAAGCCTTAATGAACGCAGCAGGAGCTTGGACCCAGAAGTAGTGTTGTTACATCATCATTTAACAAGTGGATGCTTTAGCAAGCATATCTGGAGTCCCTGTACCCACAGCTGCCATTACATTACCTAGCAGCAATCATGTGAAACTGATGTTTTCATTCTTACCTTTTGCCTTTGAAATCGAATAATTCTTTTTGATTCACCTGTATTTTGAGATTCTGGTCCTCCTGTTCTTACAAAGGAGAGAGTTCCCTTTGCTTGTGGTGCTGCATCGAAACACTTCTAAACTATGTGTAATCTAAACTGCAGTTCTGTCAGGACCACTGCAGTCAATGAAGATTGAGCTCTCCATCTGCAGTAATTCATATTTGATCACATGGCTCAGTTCTGTGAACCCCTTTGTGCTCATATGTGGAAGGGGGCATGCATGGAAAGCTGAAGGCGAGAGAACAGCAGCAAGACTTCAACAGAGAACAGAGCAGGAATGACTGACAAAAGAAATGATGCTGATAAAGTCAGATATTGATGGGAGGAGCCGGGATGGGTTCATGTGAGCAGCAAATGTATGCATGCTAAAGGAGATGAATTATGGGCGCTGTATTAGACAATTAGTGTGACACCTTTCTTCTCATCTAATAGACTACATTCATTTTGATTTAGTTTAGTCATAGTCTTTTGATTGAAAGACCATTCAGTTTCACAATTCTTTTAGTTTTAGTTGACTAATAAATATCATAGATTATATTAGGTTAAATCTAAAATTAATTCAAACTAAAAAAAGGAAAAGTTCATCTTGTTTTCACTGAGAGGCTGAGAGTCTACAAAGCTTCTATTCTGTCACATATAATGTTAAATGTGTGCGTATGGCAACTCTTCTCTTCCTCCCAACCATTGACATTTTTTCGTGTTCTCGTCCCCCACAAAAAAGAACAAGTTGTATAATTCCTGTTGATCCTTACGACACAAGGAGATTACTTCCACAACTTAAGTAATTCTGATTGGATCCTTCCTGCAGAATATTGCCATCTCTTTTTTTATTTGTTGACGAAAGTGTCATTACATTTCAGCACATCACAGTTTTTGTCCTCTTGCACTATTTTTTTTCAGCTATCAATCATCTTGTTTTTGTCAGTAAAAGAAATGTCGTTGATGAAAATTATTAGTGGCAAAGAACACAAATATATATCCAGATTTTCAAAGGCAAAAAAAGTCCAGATCATAGACACCTACTAAAATTTGCAAACCACAGTGCAAGTTATAACATTCTGAATTCACATCCATATCTGACCCTAGGTGTTATTTTTCTTTTAACATCGATGTGTTCTGCAAAAATAACAGCAACATGAAAAGTAACACTTCACTGCCAGCTACCCTTTAGCCAGAGAGATATCCATGTAGCGGAAACTTGAGGTATCCCCCGCTTGAGACGGTAATAAAACATGGAGTTATGTAATTGTTTGACATTATAGTCGAAATTCGGTCCCAGCAGAATGAAATATTAAGAATATTGGGGGGGGGGGGGATAAAAACACCGATCCCCCCCCTTCATTGTTCCTTTTACATCACTTAAATATGAATTGCTTTCGCAATTACTAACTCCAGAACATGATCAGAGGGAAATGCATTCAAGCTTTTGGTTACTCCCTGGGGCAAACAAATGCTGTAAATTTAATAACGGGCGTTCGAATACACAGAGCAGTGGAAGGCAGCTCTTAGAAATCGTGCTGCTGTTCAGCAGAGGAAAGCCACGACTATCCTGCTTATACTGGATTTTGTGCATGTAGGGGTCAACTATAGTGATTTGCCTTAGACAATCTTGAATCAGCGGTATCCACTACCAAATGGTAGTAGATACCATTTGGTCTCTTCAGTAAGCAATTTTCTGCATTTGAAAGGATCTTTTATACCCCTCACAGAAATTGTCTGCACTTGTCTGGCACTCACATTATATATAAATGTGGAAACAGCGGTAACGTTGCCGGCAGCCAGACTTTCAAGGTGAAAAAAGTGGGAGCTCTATTCATTCATGAATGTGTTATTCTCTCTTCTTTTGGGGTTTTTTTTTCACATTATTGATGACCTTAAGAAAAGATGTACATTAGCAGAGTTTTTTGGGTATGTAAAGTGTACAGATCAATTCTGATGAGCTAAGACTCGCCAAACCTGAGACGTGTTGTCTCAAGCTCAATTCAGTTAATTTATGATTTCTCAATTCCTCATGACCTGAAACATAACTTTTTTGCGTACTTTTTGCGTTTTGATCGTAGTTCTTAAAAGAGGCTGTGAATTAAAGTTATTGGGATTGAACCCTTCAAACGTTTTCTTTGCTACCAAACTTTACTGGGTCTGAAATTCCAACTGAAATCATAACATCCTATTTGTCCGTTATGCAGGACATGTTTTATGTCTGCATCACTCACAGTCCTGCAGGTCAGTGGGCTATTGTGATGTCGAGCCCAGCAATCAATTACAGGCAGCGGCGGCGGTTGCCGGGGGCAACGGGCGGAACAGTCAAGGTTGCTAGGTAGCAGATAAGAACACTGGCTCTCATTAATTGCCTTTTGCCGCCGTGGTGGGGATGGTACAGGGCAGCTGATACTGCTGAGGTATGCAAGCAGAAACGCTTGTACACATCCAGTGTGTACTCCTACAGGCACATCACTACTAAAAATTTAATGACCTTTTCACACCAGCATTTATCAACTGAGCGCATGGGAGGAAGGATCGAATTAGAGAAAAAGAGAGCAATAGAGGGGGACCAAAAACAAACAAACAAATCCATAAGCAGCAGGAGTGTGATGCGTCACCCCCTGGCCAAGATTTGTAGAGCATCACATTAACTATTATTACATATGAGCTAAGACTATACCCTGCCTGTGTGTGGATCAGTCTGGACACTTGTGAAAAGGTTGCATCAGAATCTCAAATAGGCAAGCATCAAACAGTGCTCCAGGCAATCCCATCTTTTTCATTTCATTGACATGGCACATTATTACCTTCACATCTGAAGACTAATTTGGATCACTTTTTCTAGAAAATTGCTGCCTCGAGGCTGTAATACCAAACCCATCAGGTGCCGTCAGAGACGTAATCTCCGAAATCCTCTGACATTCAGCTTGGAGTAGTTTGATTTGACAGGACAGTCTTCATGTTTGTGTCCTGAGCTGCGCTGTGGAAAACAGCACCTAGGGTTTTTTTTATTGGCTCTAATTTACAAAGCTGGTTCATTAAAGTAGGCAACGGTTTACATCTGTCTCTCTTATGTGAAAAGGAGCCTGATTAAACAAGCAACCGTCTCAGTTTTTTTTTATAAACCTCTAATGTATAAACCTGCCAGATTAAATTAAAAGCATACCTCTCCTGTGTAAAACGCTGAAAGTAGAACACCGTACAGCTGTCTTTTTAACCAGCTATCAGTGTGTGTTGCATTTTCATGAAGGAAAGCCACTTTCTGAGCTTGATTACAGCAGGAATGTCACCACACCTTACCCTGACAACTTAGCCTCTCTCTACTTCTGACTTGTGGAAAATGAATCATCGGTTCACGACCCTCACGTTGCTTATTAAAGACACGGTTGTCTTTCACAGCTCAGTGTTGCTTTGTGGCCGGATAAAAGCTCAATAAAACCTTTTAGCTTAAGCACAGTGGGAGGAAGTTAAGCTCCCAAGACTTGTGTTCTTGGCTTACAGAGAGGGATAGAGGAGTGAGAGTAGAGTGTGTAAAGGACGTTGTGTACCAGTCTTTGCCTGAGTGGTGCTGTTAAATACTGTTAGGCTTGTTGTCTTTCTGTCTGTCTCAGTCTCTCAGTTTCACCTGTTACTGTTTCAGAGGCAGTGATGCTGGTGGGGTAACACTTAAAGAGAGGTGTCTGTGGATTAAACGAATACATCGAATGGGCAGAAACCAGAGGTACTGCGGGACATTTGGATTAAATTCACAATGGACAAAGATGGAAAGGATAGAGTTGGTTATAGAGAATAAAACTTATGCTGATGGAAGGTTGAGTTGATGTGGGAAAGGTAGGAAAGCTGGATAGGGGGAAAATGGAGTAAAAATGAGGTAGAAGGGTTTTCTTGAAACTTGCTACAAATGTAGGCGTTGTCCAAACACTTTTACAGAACAAAATGGATAGACCTGTCCATCCATTCATCCATTTGTTTCCGCTTATCCTTTTTCAGGGTCACAGGGGTGCTGGAGCCTATCCCAGCTGTCTTAAAGCAAAAGGCAGGCTACACAGGTTAGTGGATATACCTGTTCAGAGTAAATTCTCTCAAAGGTAGAACAGAGGGATGGAAATGGGAAGTGCAAGTCCGAATGAGAATAATAGGACAGATGTTTAGAAAGCCTCTCCCCATAGGTGTTTATGTTGTTGAGGCAAAAAATGACATGGATTTGGGAGGATAATTGATCCGCAGTGAGTCCCTAAATCTTTATTCAGATTACAGCAGATCAAAAACAAGAATTTAATGTAGCAAACTCATAAGTAGTTTATATCAAAGAACCAAGGTAGATCAAGAAAAGTTGAGAGAAGATGGACATGGAAAAAGATGGCAATGTGGAAACAGTGAGGTAGCAATAGTTGGATGTCAGAGAGACGCTAAGAGGAATAAGAGAGGGGAACCATGTTGAAGAGGGTGATTGGAAAAGAAGATACTAAGAGCAGCATTAGAGTCAAGGCTCCAAGCTTGGAAATTGCTGTTGTAAGATAAGGGAGGAGAAAAAAGAGGAGAAGGAGGGGCGAAGAAAATCAGAAAGAAAACCAACTGGAGAGTACCATGGAGGGAAAAAACTTAACTCACATCCTGTGGGATATCGGTTCAGAGATGAGCACAGAAACAGACAGGAAGTAGTTAAAGAGGGGGCTGCCGAAATCTGCAGCTGAAAATGCTGTTCTCATTAGTTTTGAAGAAAAGGGAAGAAATCTGTGATGTATGAATGAAAGTAAAAGAGCAAAAGCAGTGCGCAGGGCGATGGATGGCTGAGGTACCATCTCTGCCATTCCCCATTGGATGCCATCCATAACTAAAGAAACGTTCAAGTAGCTGTGACATTTTCATATAAATCAATGAATGTTTGCTGTTCTCTATCTACACGTAAGTGATAAAAGCTGGAGTTTGCTCTGGATAAATCTGGCAAACAGAATGTTGAGCTTGGCTTTTCTGACAGATGGAGATAAAGAAGAGAAAAAAAACTAAAAGGGGCAGAAAATTGAACTTTACTGAGAGAAAAAAGAGCTACAACTAACTGCTTGGTGGTTTTAAATGTAACTCGCTGCATTAGGTAATGTCATATTATTTGATCAGAATCTTTTGATACTAGCACTATGTCTATGTGATCTGTGATAAAATTGCAGTTTTCTTTACAAGTGTAACTTCATGACAAGCCACCTCTTCTGGTTGTTATAGAGTCCTATGAAAAGGAAAAACAGAAAAAAAAAGCAGAACCACATTTGGATGCAAAGCTTAAACTTGCATTACACAGTTTTGTCCAAGCTTCAGCTGCTGGACACACGGCCTCACATTTGACTCTAGAATACTTAAAGAGGAGTTCATGATTGACTCGGTGAGTACAAGCTTCCCAGGTCACGTGGCTGCCAATAACCCAAATGATCACCCCTTCGCCACCGTGCTGACAGTTGGTATGAGGTGCTGATATGATGTGTCTGGTTTGGACAAACATGGTGCTGTGTATTAAGGTTGGTCTATATGCTTTTCAAAAAGGAAAGTTTTCGCTAAAAAGCTGATGTGACTGTATGATTATTCAGCTAACAACTACTGTGACACTAATTTTTCAAGACATAGGACAAAAATGAACAGTATTTTTTGGATCTTCTAATAAAAAAGAAAACAACAACAACAAAGAAAATGTCATGGAATTAATTGTTGACAGAACATGACATGAATTTATGATAGTTATCTGTTTTTATTCTATGACATTTGGAGCAAACAAATAATCATTTACTCCAGGAGGTATTTCTAGAGTAGATATATTCTATATTTTAATAATTTACCAAATGTCAGTAAGTGTCATGTAGAACAATGGAAATATTACTTGTTGGGTAAAGAAAATGGAGCCTGTGTTCCCAGTCATGTACGAGTAGGGACTCATACTTGTTTGCATGCACTGTAATGAATGATTTATTTCTCTTACTGTAATGAAAAATATGAGTATTTCTTAAATAAGTCCTTTAAAATGTATTCCCCCTGCTCAATATGGGGCGGGACATATTGTCAGTGATATACACAGGAAGGAAATCACGTATCTAAGAATTCCAAAAAGGAAAGGCAAGTAGTGTATTATGAAATATGATGAAGGCAGCTTGTCAGGCTTCGGGCAGAATAATACACTTAGCATGCAGAAGGATGGTGGGTGAAGGCAGAGAGGCAGAGAGAGAGAGGATAGGAGTGCTACTTGGAGATAGATGGAATGAGATTTTCCTGATATGATTCTGAACTCTGCTCGGACAAGCAATAACCTTTCCACTTTTTTTTACCGTCCCCTCTTTTTCTAAAATCCCTTCCTTTTCCATCACTTTCCATGTTTCTCTCACTCCCTCCTCCTGCCCAATCCTCTCACTAACTCCCATTACACCCAAACTCCCTCGTTTGCCACCCTCCTCTCCGGCTTTGCAGCACAAATTACACCTCGTTTCTGGAGCTTTGTGAAAATACGGCCGTCATCTGTGAAGGGATGAAAAAGCATTTGTAAAACTGGATGTGCGTGCCCGGAAACAAAAGCAGAACAGGAGCTGTATGTGCATGCAGTTTGTTTTTATGGCCTAATAAGCAGACTCATTTCCATGTACTAATTTATGAGCGCATACAGAATGTATAGTGCAGCGTGCTCTTCCCTGCCTGTGCATAAATACCATTTTGGTGAATAGATTAGCCCCATAATCTGTTTAACCAGCAGAATGCAGCGTGGACGTTTGTGGCCATGCGGATTCCAAGTGTCTCCTTTTTTATGAGTGGGTAGTTGATCAATGATTGTCCCCGTTCATTCTGGCAGGGTTTCTTTTCAGAGCCACTTACTTAGATTAGACTAAGTGAACAGACAGAAAGTGTGGAGAAGAGAGAGAGAGAGAGATAGAGAGAGAGAGGAGATGGGACAGAACAAGGCAGAGGGGCGCAAGGAAGTAAAAGCTGATAAAAAGCAGGGCAGCATGCCGTGGACTGTGGGCTGATCCATCAATGGAGCCCACACACACACACACACACACACACACACACACACACACACACACACACACACACACACACACAAATAAAACTAAAATAACTGGTTTATAATATGGAAGTCCATGCAATACAGTACAGGAATCATCCAATGGGAAAAAAGTGAATTGTTCAATTATTAATTAGATTTTGACAGCTTTAACTGCTCAGTGTTTTGCCTTTGATGCTGATGTGCTGATGACTTTAATGATGATGATGATGACGGCATAGTGGCAGACAAGGGACAAGAAGACGTTGAGAAGTGCAGCATGCACTAATAAAACATAGCTACATGACCAGTAGTCTAAGTACGTGGGCCCAGCTCTCTTAGTCATCATTAACAGTGTTAGCCACAGCTACAGCTGTCACTTGTTAGGATGTGATCTCTCAGCTTTCCGCTGGGATCACACCACAAGTGATATAGTCCTGTTGCCACTGACAACGTGTGACATTAGATTTTAATGACATGACAGTTAGCATAACAGAAATCCACGCGTGTCTTCGGGGATGATAGACTGTCTGAAATGTGTTCAGAAACATGTGGGTTTCTATCCTCGAGCTCTCGGTAACAACCACAGAATTATCACGAGGTAGAAAATTGTGAATGTAGCAGAGACGGGACAGCGTGATATCTTTGTTATTCTTGGATATTCCACTACAGAAAAATAAAACAGCCCCATGCATCTCCAGTGTATCCTCACATTATGACCTCCCGTTCCTTATTTATTTGAAACCGCTAAGTCTCAGAGAAAGCAAAAATTACAGGTCCTATTTCAATTCTGTGCTCGGTGCTCCCACTGCCACTTTGTATTATGAACATCTTTATAAGCAGGCACTATTTTACTCAACCTGCCCACCTCGTTAAATGATCTCCGTCTCCACAGTTGTCATTCCCTCTACAAAAATACCTCTCATAATACAATCACATAATTTTGTTTCAAGAGCTGTTGCATGACCTTAATCTTATTAGCCAAATCAGTCCCTTTAGCTGATATCTCCAGCTGTTGCCATGGCAATGGCCCCAGGTGGCATGCTTGTGGATTCCAAATCCAGACTATTTTCTCACGCTACTGAGCTCCCCCGCCTCAAAATCTCAATTAGTGGCCGACAATAGGCTCTTTCAAATGATCATTTGCCAAACTCACCAGTCAATACATTGCCCGCCTTTTGTCTTACAGGAGAATTTTGTCTCCTTTGCCAGCTATTCAAAGCTAATTTTGCCTTTTGAGTGACTAATACACACATTGGCTTCCCCCCCAAATCTAGCAGTTTTTCCAGTCTAGCAGTGTCGCACTCCAGTTGTCCTCTCACTTCCCCCTGTTATTTCCTCCTTTGTGCTTTTTGGCTTTGTGCCTTGATCTTCAACTGCATATCACTGCCAGCATATAGGACTGCCATTTTTAAGAGGATAAATGCATCGTTTTAGTATTCAGCATGGGCATGTTAAACTGTTTTTTAAAGTCATGCATGGAACCACTATTTACCATTTCAACCAGTTACATCAGGGATGTTGTGGGGGCGTCATAGCTGGTACCTGAGCTCTGTCACAGCAAAAATTCAACCATGTAAAAGCATCCATGCATCACAGAACACTTGAGCCCAATGCGCTGTGTTGTTCATTATAAATAAACTCAATACTTATTGACCTAACATGAAGCCTTAAGCCCACTGAACATATTTATTTATATCCTTTTCTAGTCTATAGTATGTCACACATATATGCAAACCAGTTCCCCTGAACAGCTCAGTGTCAATTATATTATTATAGCATTTAATATATTTATAATAATTATGAACAACAGTTTCACCTAGAGCATAAAATCTGCTTCAGATGAGTGGCCCTTTTTCTCTCTGGTCAGTATAGCAGAAAGGTACAATTAAATAAGTTATGAGTAATCCTTAAATCATTTTGCATGGATAATGACACCCTAGTCCCGTCTTGTATCCTCGCTCTAACCATTAACATTGTAGCACTATAACATGCTGCGTGGAAAGTGGACAGTGCAGGGATATGACATTTGAAAGGTGCAGGATGCAGTGTGCTGTTTAAATAATATCATGTAGGAGAACTTGGCAGTCATTTGTGAAGTTTTAAAGGTTCATACTTTTTTTGAAAAGGTTTGTGGGCTGGTCTCCATGACAAAGCAACACCTACACAATGATAAAAAAAAAATTGTTAGTTGTGTTCTGTTTTACTCAGGACTACTTAAACACCATGTTATGTGTATGGATTAATCCTCTGTTCATCTTTTTTTAATCTTTACTATGTCAACATTCCTTCATGATTCATCCTTCAGTGCTGATATACGTTTTCTTTGTTTTATTTGAGTCTTTTGCAAACCGTGTTGATAAAGTGGGGTTCATGGTTTACACTTATAGAAAGAGAGGATTTGCAACATAACATAGAGAGAGAACAGAGTAAGAGCATTTTTAATCATCGCCTGAATGATGATGGTAATTTGTGTGTGTGCGCGTGGATGATGGAGGTTATTACAGGCACCTTATTAGCAGTGCATGCATGTGTGTTTGGTTTAATTGCTCTAATCATAATAACCGTATGTAACTTAATGTGAGAGCCATTTAGCGTACGAGTCTGTGTCTATGCCTGTGGCATTTCCTCACTTCGCTGTGACTTTATTGTGACCTCATATCAGCTTTTCCACTGAGAAATAACAAATGCATGCAGACACACAACCACACCTGCTGAGAGAATCACAAAACACAGTGCAGTGGCCATGTAATGGGAAACAGATTGTCTAATTGCTAATTACTATCATAGAACAGGACACACACATTGCACAGGTATGCTCTGCACAGTAACCTGTTGGCTGTTGGTTATCATCAACATCAGGCTACCTGTGAATACATTTACCAGAGTTAACCTTCCACCACACAAGCTTACAGCTTACAGCTGTTTGTTCATCCATCATTTGTGAAAATTTACCAACTTACCACTTTGTGTATAATTATTCTTCCCTTGATCAAAAAACATATTTAAACACAGCAAGATTCACGAAATGTGTGCAAAGTGTACAATGGCAAATTTGCATAATCAGAATCATTCAGCCACCTTGTTTTCTGTTCCTGCAGTCTTCATACATCCTCAGCCGTATTTCAGTTTATAAAGCTGCATGTTTGCCTCGAGGAAAAGTGGAGAAAGTAATGAGGATGCTGCCTGAGCCACTAGGGCAGGGGTGGGCAACTCCAGGCCTCGAGGGCCGGTGTCCCTGCAGGTTTTAGATGTGTCCTTGAACCAACACAGCTGATTTAAATGGCTAAATTAGCTCCTGCAGTTCTCCAGAAGCCTGGTAACAAACTAATCATGTGATTCAGGTATGTTGACCCAAGGTGAGATCTAAAACCTGCAGGACACCGGCCCTCGAGGCCTTGAATTGCCCACCCCTGCCCTAGGGAGAAAAAGTGGGAGAAAGTGAGACTGAAGAAAGTAAAACAAGAGTATCTGAGGAGAGAGCGAGAAAAGGCACTCCTTTCCAAAGTGTTTCCTGGGGCGTGATGATAATAGTTCAAAAAAAAGAAAAGAAAAAACAAGACTCACAAGCTGATAGAAACTATGCTGAATATCAAGACACTCACTGTCACTTAAGTAGAAACAGAAAAGTTTTGACTTCAACATCAACGTTTCAGATTCTTCAGCATCACTGGGACAGTCAACAAAGTTAGACTGTAAGTGGTGAAATCCAGTTTAATAATTGATAAAACAATAGTTTAATAATTAGAATAGGTTAAAACAAAACCTTTCAAGTTAGCATTTTGTGCTCGTCGCATCTAATGTCATATTTCGGAGTTACAGGGTTTGCTTAATCCTAATTATAACCAATTTGTATTTATGGTGTATGCTGTAACTGTAAATCATGACCAAAAGTATATAATAATAATCATCATTTTTTAACAATATTATTATTATTGTTTTTATAGAGTATAGACAAACAGAGTATGAACAATTTCAGGAAGGAAAATATTGCTGAGTCTCAGATTTTGTAACCACAGCTTGCGTATAGATTGTGTGTGTCTGGTGTTTGTGAATGAGGCTCAGTGTCTCAGTGGGCAGTGTTCATGCAGTTTGTATCTTGAATGTAACACAACAAAGGAGAGATAAATAAGTAATATGTACCGAACACATATTTCTATTTAAGAGTGTATTTTTACAAATCAATATAGATACAAATATGTTGACATTGTCCTTTCCAGTAAGTCCTGTTTCTTCTTTGGTGCAGCTTTAATGACAAGTTAAGTTTAGAGATGCCAAAAAGTAACAAACACAAAAGCCTCTGCTCCTCAGAGGATGCCCTTAAGAATTCAGACAATCTTAAAATCCTGCAGTGCAGCCCCCATGCAAAGATGGGAAAACACTTCGCTTTGTCCATTAGATAAGTCACCGTGGGATATACAGAGTGCCAAAAACAGAAATTTAACTAATAAATTAAAAAAGAAAAAAAAAATCAGAATACAGTCACTATCTCGGGGGACAGTGATTAATGATTTGTGTTACTGCTCAGCCTTTCCACCCTTAAGGCCCAGCTTTCAAGTTTACTGTAAAAACTGGAAAAAATGTTTTAATGCGATACATTCTTGCCTCAAATGACCAGCAGTGGAACACAGTCTGGTTTATATTATTGACATCAATAATCGCTTCACCATATCAAAATGTTCTGAAGCAATTTTGTTAAAGTGTTGCCTTATTTGATTCTTTCCTTTCATATCTTTCATAAACGCAGATCGTAATAAATGCTTTAAGCACATTTATTGTGTCAGCAGATGAGAATGATTCAATAAGTGGTTTGTTTTCAAAGTGAAGACGTCTGATTCTGAGCTTTTTGTGTAACATCATTATTTTTTTACCACCATCTTACATCAGTCACACATTGTCAGATTTGTTCTTTGATCTGAATTTAATTTTTTTCTTTGTAGAGAAACTGAACCGAGAAACTTGACGGGCATGTTTCTGTAACAAAGACCCCCAGAAGAAATAATATAGCCTATAGCATATTTAGTAGCACTTGTCTGGGCTTGTTCCAGATTCTGGATTCAGTCCTGCAGTGACTGCGGAGATTATACTTCATTTCTGGACCTCTAAAATATTAGCAATTCAGGAAGTACTTCCAAAAGTTAGGGTGTACAAATTCTAACCTCTAGATAGGCTGTTTGTTTTCCCCCCATTACTTAGGAAAGTTCCTTCCCCTAACATTTGCTGTGTCTCTCATTCATAATGAGCTGTCACAACTCCAAGTTGAATAAGTCTATTCAAATGTATTCATATACTGGCTACTTTGATAACTGGATGACAATATGCACAGTGAAAGTCTAAATAGTGTTGAAAACCCAGTTTTAGGCAAGCGTTTGTCCTGGAGACACAAAACCAGGAGCAAAACATGTTAAGTCGACTTGTTTACTGTTCAGTATCCGGGCGGGCTGTATGTTGTCGTTTTTTTGTGTCTGATATAATTAGTGTAGATAAAGAGGACATATATTATGCTCTTCTGATTATCATATTTCTTCTGTACATTTCTCTTACTGCTCTTCACATAAACCCAATATTCCCCGTCAGCTCATTATCACCGATATATATCGACAAAATAACAGAGTCAGAGTCTACACTAAGGACGCCTTTTATCCACGTGGCGGTTGCTGTTAGCCTACTGATATGTGAAGCGACAGATCAGAGGGGGGACCATGACACTGGTTGACATGCATGGCGACAGATGAAATTCACACAATGAGCTGAAATGTGAATATCATCTGTCTTCGCTGCGCTGCTTTTATTCGAATCCACAGGCCCACATCGGCAGCAGTTGCTATTTCGAGCTGCCCCGTGTTCATTTTTGTTCCTGTTTGCTGTGTTTGCTTTATTTTGCCTACTTTGATCTATTTCTAGTGTGATTTTTACAGCAGTTTGGTTGCCTGTTCGAGAGACGATGTGTAAACTAAACGAAGATGGCAAACAAACAAGATCTGTGAATTTTGTACAAACTGTAGGAACAAATGACTGTTTTTCTACTGAGCCTGTTATCTCTATATGTTTCTTTGGTGGTGTTGGGGGGAGTGAGGCTCTATATGGAGCTCGGGTGGACAGGGTGGGACCGGGATATTTCTGTAAACGGTCGGGGACTGTGCAATGGCTACTTGTAATTATTCAGAGTATAAAGGTGGAAAAAATGTCCGTTATGACAAATGAAATAAAGTGTTATATTTGCATGATTTCCTGTATTTTCATCAAGCTAATATTTATGGTTGTGTATACTGAATGGATGTATTATTAACTTAATAATTGTTTAATTATGAAAATGAAAAAAACAAAACAAAAACAAAACCTGTCACTTTCTTCTGTGAATTGAAATATATGGTTTCTTAGCTCTTTTATGACTAACTTAGCTGTTGCTGATGTTTCTTGTCGTTTGCACTACTCTTTACTGTCACTGATTTGCAATCTGTTTCCATCAACAAGCGCAACATCTTTGATAATCTAAAATCGTGCAGCACTCTCGCACAGTTTATTATTTTTTCCTCAGAGGCACTGCAAAAAAAACAAAAAACGGATCCTCTGAGCTTTCAAATTCCACCCTAACAAATCCCACTTTGAAACCTTTTCCCCTGACAGACAGATTTACATTTGTGAATCAAAGCCTCAAAAGCCACCTCCTCACAGAAACACTCAGAACACATTACACCAGACCTTTCCTCTAAAGAAAAAAAAATGGTTGCCACGGGGGAGGAGTCAACAACATTCAGATACTGCATCCTACGTTTGACGGAGTTATACAAATTAGTCTGACAGGCTGACAATTTTTGTTGTGTTTAAAGTCTTAAAATGCAAACATGCCAGGGGAAGGTGAAAGAAAAGTCAGAACAAGTGAGTTTTCATATAAAGGAAGAAGGTCCCCCGAGGCTTGGCTTTAGTGTCTGTAAACATGCTTTCCCCCCCCAGTGGCTTTTCTGGACTTCACCTGCTTAGATTTCACACTACCAACAGCATCATTGGTGCTGCAGTAGTAGCATCTTTGAGCCATAAATATTATAAACCAAATTATACCATATTATAACCAAAGAGTTTTTAAGGCGTAAAATATTGCAGTATTATATGTCCAAACATAAATAATTAATAATAAATAACGCGTGGACACAGTTACCACCATACGAGGATAATGTGCTCATAGACAGTGAGTTACATTACCACACTGCTGTTAACATCGGTTTAATGGAAAAATGCAAAGCAGGAGACAAACAGAAGAGACATTTTTCCCTGGTTTAGAAGTGGATCAGTGAATTCACCGCACACTATTAAAGTGGACACATTTCCATTCGCTTTGTGGTTTTTCAAATGAGGTCATGCTTTAAAATTACAACCTCAAAAAAAGTCAGAATGATGTGTAAAATTTAAATGAAAACAGTGAAGTATTTTCAAACACACGAAATACATGGCTTCAGAAAAATATTACTCTTTTTGCAATTGATGACGGCATCAGAAGGCTGGAAAAGAAGGTGCAGCAAATAGAAACAGCTGGAGATTGTGGAACAATTTCAGAACCATGTTTATCAACATAAAACTATAAAGATTTTGAATGTGTCATCATCTACAGAATGTAATCCAAACATTCCAATAATCTGGGGTAATCTCTGCGTGCAAGGGGTATAAAAGAAAATACTGTGAGATGTGCTGGTGCCGTCAAATTTAAAACGAGGTAAGTTCTTGTAGTTCTTAAAGTTGTGCATTTTCTCACTTGAAAAATTCAAAATGTTTTCTTTTTTCTATTCTGAAGATAAGTTGGGACACAGCACCCCAACTTTTTCAGAATTGGTGTTGAACTATATGGACAAATGTACTGAGTCACCCACACATTACACCAATAGGAGCAACCTGGACATAGAAACTAATGCCATGAATCTCCCAGCCCACAGTTTTTGTGCTGATGTTAATGCTATGTTGGAATTCTTGAGTTACAGAGTCAAGAAACACTTTGACGCCCATATACGCATGGATAAGATGATGAATAACCACTTTTTAGTCCCAAAGCATGACTCATACGTTCCAAAGTATTATCATCATTGTTTATGTTTAACATTTTAACAACATATAGCTGTAAAGGTAGAATTCAGCGGAGGAGATCTGGATCCCCCGAGATCCAACCCCAAACACCAACAGTGGGTATAATGACACAAGGCACGACAAAGCAACGTTTGGTCTGATTTCAGTGTATCACATTTCTGAGCTGAAAATGCTCTAGTTCTGTCTTTGCTGTTTTACAGAGCTTTCATCTCTATTTTTTAAGTAATGTGTCTTGTTTCTGATAGCATTGATTTAGTTATCTGTTTCTCGCCATTCAGATAAACTGATTGCACATTTCAAAATCAACAAAATCAACAGAACACAAGACAACCTGAGGCAAAAGAACGTTTTCATTTTCAGTACAGCAGAAAAGTTAGGATTGACAGATGTTCTTGTATTAACCAAGTTCTCTGAAACAACCAGGTTTACAGGGTAATGCTAACAGGGGAGGCCAGTAATGAAGCTGATGAGGTCCAGCGTTGGCCATCATTTCTCATTAGCAGTATTTCAGCTGGCTGGCAGTTGTTGGGCAGCACTCAGAATCAGCACCCTTCATGGCAGGTGTGAAAAATGTAAACTAGAAAACATAATTCAAAGACAATTGAAACATAATGTGCACATAAAGCAGCATTTGATGATGCCACTTCAGCAACAATTAAACTCTAAGCACTGACACTGGCCACACTGTTGGACAGCTTAACCATCATTATACAAAAGCTGAACCTGTTGAATATGTGCCTCATGTACTCCAGCAATCTGAACTGCACTTTAAGCAGCACTGGGGCTTTGAGAGTTTTGTTATGCTGGTGTAATGCTGCCTGTGCTGGAAACAAAACTGGTGGCCTGCAGCATCAAGCAGAGATGAGCTGGTAGATGTGAGCACTTGACTCTGCCCTCCTCCTTGATGGGAACTCATTGTGTTCTGACCTTTAAGTTCCCCTCGATATCACCCTCCATGTCTCTCTCGCTGTTTCCCTCCCTCTTGCTATCTTGCTGCGAGGGAAGGGAACTTGACAACTGATTTGAAGCACTGCAGTGGCACCAGCATTGTGTTAAACTGCCCCCCACCCCACCCACTCCCCATTCCTGTGTCCCTTTTTTTTAGCAGTTTATTCTAATATATTCTGTTTTTCGCCTCTCTCCATTTTACTGCTGCCCATCTTTCTGCCTCTTTCCACTGTTTTATTGCAAATGACTGAGAGAATGTTAGAGTTGTATATCAGTATGCACAGCATCCACCCCCTTTCTCGGCAGAATCACGGTATCTGGGCCACAGAAACAATGGCTGCTTAGGGCGATGGGACTAAGGATTTGAGACATAGTTCACTGACATTTCATGAGTTCCTTGCAAAATGGCAGAAACAGCAAGATAAAGGGGGAAAGAGAGCACAGCAGAGTAAAAAATATAATCTAAATATAAATTTTCACCACAGCACAATCAGTATCACTTGTAAGATCAACTCAATCAAGTTTACTTCAATAAATGCATTATTAAACTGTTCTCTTTTTCAAGAAATGTATTTGATTTGGTAAAAGTCAGTGTTTGATTGTGACTTAGGATGATTTTGCACAGTTTCAGCTGTTTGTTTGTTTGGTTGGTTGGGGTTTTTTTTGTTTTTTTGGGGGGGTGTGGGGAGGTGTTACTATTTTTTGTCCGTCTGTTTCATACTTGTGGGTCCATTTCCATTCTGCCTAAAGCAGCAGGGAATAAGCGGGACTATGAAAAAGTAATAGCCACATTCATCACTATACAGTATGAGAGAAATAGAAAAAACATTCTGCTTTTGCACGACCCAAAGGTTTGTTCAAGGTCATGAGACTAAACCACATGTAAACCAAGTGACATTGCTGTTAGCAATACCTGTGTACCAAACTAGTGCCTACAAAACGTCTGTCTACATTAGAGTCAGCAAAAAGAAACAAGCCCATCCATCCATCCTCTTAACCATTTATCCAATTTAAGTTTGTAGGTGGATGGAGGCTATCCCATCTGTAATGGGACCAAACATGGGATACTCCCAGAACATGTCACCCATGTATTACAGCACGAACAGAGACAGAAAATCATTGAGGAGCATCATTTAAATCTATGAACTATCTGTTTACAAATGTAGGGAGGTTGAGAAGATTTGAAGGAACTGACATCCTCTTAAATGCACTGCTGGTATCTTCGTTAACAGCACACACGAGTTTTATTGTAAAGTAAAATTTCATTGCTGAGTTGCTGAGGAAGAGCTGTGAAACAGTTGATGCAAAACAGAAGCAAATGAACATGCAGTAAGATATTATAGCTTAAATGTTAAAAAAAAAAGTTTGATGATTGATAGAAATTCTAAGTGGGAGATTAGATTCAAAATTTTACTCAAATATATTCAGAATAGATTATGCTGAATGATTCTATAACTCGTTCAAACTATTCACAAACTTTATGTAGTTAATGTAATAAAATTCGATGAAATTCTTCTTGAGGCTGTCAGAACGAGCCAGGTCTTACTTTCAGAGAAAAAGTTAAATATGGAAAATTAGGTAGTACTAATCTAAAGAGTTTAGTGACCAAAATTGATGGGTCTGTCTAGCACAGGCCCACCGCTGGAACGAGACAATTTAACTACACAGCAAAAGCACTGAACACCAAGTAGGCAAAGTTCTTTGTGTTACTCATGCATAGGGATGGGTATCGTTTAGGTTTTATCCGATACCAGTACCAAACCGGTACTTTTGAAACGGTGCCGGTGCTTAAAGAATGGAGAATACAAAATTGGTCCAAAAACCTCTCATGTTCAGCTGTTTTGCTGTCCATTCATCTCTGCAGAAAAACCCCTCTGTGGAAAGGGTGTTGGATCCAGTTATCTCACTGCTGTTATGATCCCAGTCTTCAGAGTGTCATCGTATGCATAGTACAGTGACACAGCATTAGTAATGTTCATAGGAAATTGCTGCCGTCACCACCATAGCTTCTGGTTCCTGTGCTTTTCACAGAATCATGATGCCATCCTTGGACTCCCTCTGCGCTGTCGATGGAGTGTGGCACACTCCCCTCATCATTCAGGTTCCCATCTGTTGTCCACAATCTCCTCTGTTGGCCTCTGAAAAGCCCCCTTGGCACAGCTCTCATTCCAACGCAGCTTCATAGTCCTTGCTGTGGCTCCAGAATCTTCTCATAATGACCAGTAGAGCCCCAAACGACCTCTAACCTCAACCACTGCCTGGGCTGTCAGCTATGCCGGGAATGGTTCTTGTTTCTCACTGGGCCTCTGAAGATTTCTCAGGAGATTCCTTTCAGCAATATGCTGACTGCTGCACCTGTATTTCCTTGCTAGGAGGAAAAACTTCTATTTGGAAAGCATGTCAACAATCATCAAACCACATTCTTTAGTTCAGTGAACTTCACTTATAGGCCATCAAAGCCTCATCTGAACATGGATGCACCACTTGCATAGGTTTAATACCCGTAAATGAACTGTTAATCACACAAATCACTGCAAAAATCATATAACACATAGAAAACATAGTTTCGTGTTAATTCTGGACCCCTCCTCTTGATGCATGGACACTGCCATGAGTCAACTCAAAAACTAGAAAGAAAAAGAAAAAGGTTTGCTAGATCATTTCCCAGGCAACATCAGGGTGTCTCCTCCTCTGGAGCAGCACCACTCCGGACCTATAACCCTGCAATAAAAGACGTTAGTGTGTTTTGCATATTAAGTTTGCTTAAAACCTGGCTCCGCCAGGAGCCTGCATATACACCATCATGGCCTGGAAAACAAGATCTGGAAGTTAAATCAAACTTAACACTTATAAACAATTGTATCATAAGAGTAATAAAGTATTCAGCATCAAAGACAAGTATCATGTGCGGGTTTTCTCAAATCAGTAAACTATAATTATTACCATAATTCACCCCAGACATGGATCATACCATGCATTTAGTCAACATTACTGTAATTGGTGACTTCCCTTAAGCAAAGTCACTCCACCCATCTATCACTAGAAGCTCAATAGTGGCCAGCTAATGAGCCCCATATTAAACTATTCCATAAACATGCATCTCTCATTTGTTTTCTCCTGTCACTTGTCTGCCTCTGCTGAATCCTCTACATGCACTCTTAGAAAAACAAACATTAGCAACACACATGGACAATCCTGGTGGTCAGGCGCAAGTTGACAGGTTCCAGAGGTGCTATAAAAAGACAATGAAGTTAACCATCCATAGCTGTGAAAAGAAGTGACACTAGTTTCTACACAGGAAATGTCTCACATGTTATTCACATTGTCAAAGTAACCTTCAACATTTCCCCAACAACACAGTGTAACAGCATCACCACTCATAACCTGTAAACACAGTTTTCTTCACACATAAACCCAGAAATCCCGTGGCAGAAAAAACATCCTGTTATAAATCACATGATCAAACACATGATTAGCCCTCTGCTGTAGAAAAGAGAATGTAAATGTTAGCGCTGCGCAGGTGTATACACACTTTCTCACAGTGATCTCTGTGAGCAACACAAGGTAGTGAATAACACCCTTGGTAAATTCAAAACACCCAGAAAAATTACAGAGGAGACAGTTTTCTGGTCTCCTCCTGCTCCTGTAACAAGAGACACACATAGATATGCATCCACACCTTTGTCAGGTGGGGGTTAACTTCACACAGTGGTGTTACATCAGTCAAGTCTTGTCAGCTTTTGTCAGCTTTTACCTGTCAGTCAGTTCCCCATTTTTATTTTCACTCATTATTTATTCATTCTTTCTTTGCTGATAGTGGAATCGATTGTCACATTTTGTCTCCACCCTCAGCAAAATGACGTCATTTCAAAAAGAAAAAGAAGAACTTTAGATTGGATTACCTCGCTGAATCCTTTTTGGGCAGGGACTCATTTTCTAATTGTCCCAAATAAGTGACTTTCTCCTGAGCCCCATCTGTTCTAATCGTGCAGATCTGCTCAAACGACAGAGAGTATCAAACAAAACTTTCAGTGCACTGTGAAAGTATCAAAATAAAAAGGCCTTGTTAAGTCATGACACATGCTCCTCATCTCAGGAGGGTAAATCATACCAAACCTAGGTAGGCTCAACTTTGCAACAAAAGAAAAAAACACCAGCTGAATTAATTTCAAAACATCCATCCATCAGCTGCACAACACACAACATAACCCTAATGTATTATTAGATGTGGGTTTAACCCCCAGGTCTGTGCTCTTCACTCATTTAGGCCACAGACCCATTTCATTCAGTTTTCCTTTTTTTTTCCTTCCCGTCATCACAAAACGTGTGACATGTCATCAGGTATTTAACAAAACAAGTTTGTTCTTATGTATTCAGAGTTGTGTATCTGGGTGCAGGATTCACTCGCACATCAAAACAGGAAACTCAGTGTTTTAGAGTCTCCACTCTAACAGACTCCCACACATTCTATTCACTTGTATTAGAATTCAGTCACCTTTCATTAATCTAATAGCGATTAACTAATTTGCATATCAGCTATTAACCCACCAAGTTGACAGGATAACAGATATACATGTTCAAAATATTATCACAAAGGAGAATTTCCTTCATACAGTAAATTATTTGTGCTGCATCAATCAAGCAGGAAGCTTCTCCCAATTTACTATATTAACAACTAAATTTTTGTCTGATCACTGGTTGTTCAAACCAGAATCTTTTTTTCCCCCACAAAAGTTAAACTGTTGTCCTGCAACCTAGAGAGTCAAATTTTTGCATTGGATAAATTCAGCATTTGATAACAAGCGTCTGTTAAATTGACACTATTTTAACACTGATGAGAGATGACAAGCTGATTTTCATTGCATGTGTGTTTGTGTTATTAAGCAGGTTTAATCGATGTCTGAGGAGCTGCATCTCCAGCAGGGCATGTTCTTAAAGCTGCCTTTCCTACACATTTCTCTGCTATAATTTGATCATTTCTTAACTAATGTGCTATGGGTCCACTGGTCTTTGCATCACTTTTCATCACACTAAGTGACATGGACAAGATGATAAACAGAATCTCATACTCAAGATGCTATCTAATCTTCATGAGCTCTCTTGTATTTGTAAGTGTTAGTAGAGTTAATACATTTTCTGTTTTTGTGTGTGATTTTGTATATATTTCTCTTTGGAGTGCTTCAGACTCCTTCACAATTTTCCCATTTAAGCGGTCAGTTTCCTTTTTCCCAGGTTTGCTAACCCAAATTTTGATTTCCCACATTCCTCTGTGTTCTCACCTACTCTCACTCTGTTGTCTCTCCCACTTCAACAGTACAAAAGCAGGCAGTTCTCTTTCAGCTTTGTCCTGTGTTCCACTGTCTCTTCTTGCCATTTTACTCCAAAAGTGGCAAATGTCAAACTCCAACAGTCTCCTCAAAAGTTTTCTTCACAAGCACAGTGAAGTTGCAGCTTGCAATGAATGAACAAAAGAACAGCTAAAGCATTAAACTTCATTTATATATATATATATATATATATATATATATATATATATATATATATATATATATATACTCAAAATGGTTTTTATGTGAGGAGTTTTTGAAAGGTTTCTGTTGTTGGCCATACTGCAGAGAAGATCAGGAAAGACAAATGTCTTCAAACTCCAACTTTTTTACCTATTTGTAACCATTTTTGACAGTTTTCAGAAATATGGAATGTGACATGGCATTGTCCCCATCTTCATGTGTAAATCTAGTCAAAGAATCAAAATGAGATTTAACACTATCTAATACACAATTCTAGTTGACTACATAAAAGAAATAGATAAAATATAGGTAATACATAAATTAATAGAAACTAACACAACAAAAGGTTATTGTAAAAACAACTGTTAGCAATGATAGTCAGATGGTTATCAGATGGGTCAACACAGAAAGGTCGTGTTCAAGAAAGGAGAATGACTTTCTTTAGGTTTATGAAAGTTGTTTTGTCTTGAGGGATGCTCACTTTGTGTGGCCTTTGCTTCTGGATTTCATGGAAGGGTTATTTTTTTATACTTGAAGCTGGGTTGGGCTTTGGTGGAGTATCCAAATACAATTTCTCTTAAAATGGTACATGACGCTATTTTCCATCATTTATATATTTTTATTTTTAGTAATGACAGTATCCAGCTGGTGGGCCACAAACCAGTATACTCCTACTGGCAGTCCAAGGCCCACATAAATGGGGAAGGCTGGACGAGGAAGGGCATCCATCATATATAATGTTTACCAAATCAAACATGCAGATCGTTAGGAATGAGATTTCTATATTGGATTGGTTCTAGAAGACATTAACAATGAGTGCCTCCAGTGCTATAGGCCAACAGGGTGCTGGGTGAAAGTGTGCTGCTATTGGGCGTAAACAAAGGAAAAAGAGAGGGGTAAGGCATGTTAGGAGGCAGTGGGAGAGAAGGATAGGCAGAAATGTGAAGGTTTAAATGTAGAGAGATGGAGAGAGATGACTGATATGCTGACGAGAAGAGGGGTAGAAATATCATGTGTCCATGAGCCCAGGTGTAAGGGTGGGAAGGCCTTAGACCTTAGAGCCTTAGCCTTAGATGTAGATTCAAGCAATTCTACCGTGATGTAGAAAGGAATGGAAATGATAAGGGGTAATCTTCAAGGAAGAGCAAATAAGAAGTGTTGTGGTGGTGAAGAGGCTGTTATGAGTTTGAAGCTGGAAATCAAAGGGGTGGTACTGAACATGTGCATGCCCCACAAGTTGGATCGCAGTCAGAAGACAAAGAAGAATTCTGGAGCAATTTGGATGAAGTGGGTAGAAAGTGCCCCCAGCTTTAGTTACTGTAGTTACTGAAGCTATGCACATGATCCTTTGATGTTTTTGTGCTCAAATGCGAACTCCATTTAAATCATTGTAGATTAGATTTGCCTCTTTAGGCACAATGGTTGCAGTGTTTTAATGTGTTTAGTGTCAGGACAAAGCAGTTACTATGTAACAGAAACAATAGTTTATGAGAGATAAGTAACTGCATGTTATTTATAGTAAGTCTAACACATCCTCTGTCTTTAGCACACATAGAAGTGCAGGGGTTGACTCAGTAAACATCAATAAAAAAACAAAGAAAATAAAATCAATAAGTAGAATATTCCTTAAAAGTAAATACTGCATTCTGTATTTTTGTTTACTGTGTCTTTGGCTTCTTTGTGGGCTACCACAGACTGGTCCTTTAATGGTCGCCTATAGAGAGCCAATGGGGCTTACACACAGAAAGACAGTTACAGTGATGCAGCATAGAAAATCGATGACATTCTGAAGCTTCAAATGACACATTTTCTACAGCACAACTATAATTTGAGACCCAACAGTAAGTGACCGGGTCGCAAACTATGCTTCTCTTAACTTTGAGTAAGACTAAGTAAGAGACTGAAGTGAGCACCAATGAGATTGCAGGATACTGTTGCGTTGTTGTGCAGACACCCTGCAACAGCACTCCTAAGAGTTGAAAGCAACACGATCAACACCAGTCATGTATCATGTCATTGTACATGTGTAAAAAATAAACCCAGACACTTGGTTTGCACAGTAAGACACCAGATAAAACGTGCCTGTCACACAAGTGTACCTTTCATTTATTTGGACTGAGGGAGATGTATCTTCATCAGCTTTCTGACGAGATAACAATAACGCTTCTTAAATTGTTTTAACCTTCAGAATCCACCGTGTCGGCTGATTATAGGTTCAAGTTCTGTCTCAAACATTCCACTATGTTCTGTTCCTTTGTTATTGCTATAAAGTGCAAGAGGTGAACGTCACATAATAAAACACTAACCAGTAATTTTGTTTTACTTGGCTTGAAGGTAAATAAAATGTGATAAACAGACTTCATCTCTAAACACTAACAGACCCAAATGCTCACTGCAGCAGACATTTGTTTGATTTGTTTTACCCTCATCCTTCATTTTCTGCTGCTTTTCCTCAGCGGTAATCATTTCAAAACAACCTTATCTTTTATCACTGTAATTGTTTTGTGCATTGGCATGTAATCGCTCCCCCTACAAATTCCACACAAAAAGATCTATACAATTTATTCTGTATTTGAAATGGATTCAGGAAAAAAAGACCATTTTCAAATGACTGTCATCATTATGCTCACTTAAAATCTTATGAAGAGCTGTAAACATGCTGCAAATGTGACCACGAGACTGTGAAAGATAAAGGATGGTCCTATTACATTTTGATTATTTTTCTATTAAAGGCCAAGGGCTGGTTCATTTGTTCATATATACAGACACTGCACTGACCCGGCTCTGTTAAAGGGACCCGTGTCCGTCTCATTTTATACCTGGTTATTCACAGTGCTGAGTCAGCAGCTATAAAGCCAGACACTGAGACATTTAATGTTTAATGCGGCCATCTGACTGCAATGACCACACACACACACACACACACACACACACTTACATACACACTAACACACACAGACCAGACTGCACTCTGAAAATTGCTTCCTCTATGAAAATAGGCAAATATGAAAGCTGTCATTTCAAAATCCATCTGAGGAAATAAGCGGCATTTTTCTTTCACTTGGTCAGTTACTGGTATGAAAATAACTAGTTTCTGCATAATAACATAGATATTGTTAGATTTCCTTTTTAAGCCTTTAGTCTCGAAAGTGCTCACCTTGACACATCATCTCCTGTAGACTCAGTTCTGGTTTCTTTTCATTCACCGAGCATTACATTAAATATTAAAGTTGGGTTTAGAAAGTTTCTTGAATAATATATTTAAAAATTGTAATAATTGAGCTCGTTTGCAATTATAAGATAAGGCAGCAGCAACACGACATTATAAAAAGAGTCCAACAAAGACTTAAACTCGGGACTGTGAGAGCCTGCTTCTAAAATAACTTGTTCCTTCAGGATTTTGGTTTCCCAACTGCAGTGATTGATTGCAGTGTGTTATGGGTAGATTGTGTGACTCTTCATTCTTTCCACACCCAAGTGCACTTACACACTACAAATCAAAGTTAAGAGTTCCACGTTTATTAACTTCAACTATGAGCAATGCCCAAAACAACCAACAAAAGTTCCCTCATCACAAAGAACAAGTCATTAACTTAAGCTTGTCAACCAAAACGAGACTACAGAAGTGTTCAACAAAAAGGTTCTTCGGGCCTAGCAAATTGCTACCAAGTGCACTATATATCTGGGGACTACGTTCTCAATTAGATTTGACATTTTTTGTAAAAAAACAAAAAAATGGCCTCAGTGATGACTGGTGAGGCCAGGCAGATCCCCATTAATAAGGAGAAGTGTTAGAAAGGATAAAGGTGGAGGCAGGGCGAGACATGAGAATTAGAACAGACTAAAGCCGTGTATAGTCAAAGGACTGTGTGAACTGTCTCGTCACAGTATACACAACTAAAGGCTGGCTCACTGAGAGAGTGGAGTATGCAGCTGGGTTTTTAAAAGGCTATTGTCATCCACTGGTCCAACCCAGAGGCAGCAGTCGCTTTGAATGGCCCCACTTGCTTCACCATCACACTACACCCACACACTCTGGAGGTAGAGGAGAGATCTGAAAAAATATGAACAAATATTTCCCAGGGACATAATGATTTTAGTGAGCTGCACTGTGGTTAATAAATTCAATGTTTGTTTGTTTGTTTTTTTTATCTGTAATTGACAATAATATAGAATAGAATAGAATAGAATAGAATAGAATAGAATAGAATAGAATATCCCTTTATTGTCATTGAACATGTACAACATGTCTCTAAATCTGTTGATTGGAATATTTCTGAAACTGCTGATCTACGGAGATTTTCCAACAACCATCTTCTCTTCCAAAGATTCAAAGAAGATCAAATCACCGGTGATGGCAGAAATTGTGGCAGTTTTCTAAACTGAAAATGCTTTATTAATGCCAGAGGTCAGAGGACAAAGGCCAGACTGCTTTGAGCTGCTAGGAAAGCAGTAAATAGCAGGAAAGTAAACAATCACTTGTTACAACAAAGGAATGCACAACTGCATCTCTGCACTGTGCCTTTAACGCAGTATTCTTATTGACCATGTCCTTATTGACCACAGCATAAAAACATGCCATTTTCTTCTTCTCCTTCTTCTTCCTCTTCTTCTTCTTTCAGCTGACTCTTAAGGGGTCACCACAGAGAAAACCACAGGGATCACACACTATGGCCTCTATCTCTCCATGTCTGTAGGATCCTCTTCTGTCACACCAAACCAATGTGTCTTCTTCTTACTACATCATTAAAATTTCTCTATAGGATTTCAAATTTCTTTGTTCAATATGTCCACTATCCCTGCTTGCGCATGTTTAAATCATCTCTGCCTCGCCTCTCTAAATTTGTCTCTAAATTGGTCAATCGGTTTGCCATTACATCGCCAGAAAAAGAAAACATCTCCTTTCACTCTTGCTGCTATCCTTCTCTAACAAAGAAACCCTGAAACTCTTCCATAGTTCACACCTTGTCTACACTCTCTTCTTCATGCCTCATGTGAAGTGTCCATTGCATCGGATAGTTTACTATTTTAATCTCAGTCTCCTTCACTATCTCTATTATTTGCATCTTCACAGTTATACCTATTTTTTGTATGCAAATGTCTCATTGACTCATTAGCTTTCCCCCTTTTTTATCTTTTGTGCAAACAAACCGCAAAACACACAAAACTCAACTCAAACTGGTTTCTTGAACACGATAATGCTGTCACCGTAGTCAAATGGCCTCACGGACTGGGAAAGTGCTGTGTGATGCTATCATATCACTATGAAGCAGAAATTCTGAAGAATGTTTGAAGCACTTTGTTGAATCTGTACCACAATTAATTCTGGCACTTCTCAAGGCCAACAGAAGGTCAACCTGGTACTAGCGAAGTGTAACTAATGAAGTTTATAACTGAAAGTTTTCCTCCTGGCTGAAGAGGTATATCTTTCACAGGGAAAAGTATCATGACAATGGTGCTATATTCTCCCCCTAAAAGTTCTTATTGTCTGTGCATCAATCACAACTGGATTCTCCTGCAAGAATGCTCCAGCAATGAGTGATTTAATGTTGTTTACTGTGAATAAAGCTGCTCCTGAGTAGGTTGACCTAATGGATGTTTTTGTGAAAAACAATCTAAAACCTCAAAGGCAAGCACAACACCCAGACCTGCGAAGTTAAAATTCTTCATTGGATTGTCACTGCATAGCAATATACCATAAACTTCATATTACTTTTTGATTTATTAGTTTCAGTGTGCAATAGTGAAACTGTAGTAATTCTGCTTTTACTTGACTAGACAGTGTAAATAAATCTTACAGCAGTAGCTTAAAATGATATTTTCTCTTCAGAATAAGACTTGAAAACTTGTTGAACATCCTGCTGGTTGGCCTGGCAAAAACACACTGATTGTAGCAGAAGAGTTGTCAACCCATCCTTTCTGGTAGGTTTTCTTACGTCCTGACAGTCATTCTGTCCCCCCTAGAAAGGTTTTCAGAACAGGTGGTTGTCTGGCTGTGCAGGGTCAGTTGCAACCCTTTCTGCCCTGTTTCATCACCCTGACCATGATTCAGTGCTTTCATTGACAGTAGCTGACAGGTAATAACTGCCCAGCAATGCGGACAAAAGCCAGAGCTTGTCCTTGAAATGGCAGGAGTCAGAACAGGTGCTGCAAAAACTGGTTTCATCCCCAAATGCTCACAAAGGCTTTCACAAGCAAATGTCACATTTATAACATACAAAACTGACTGGACTGAACTGTATTTATTTTTTCTTCAGTTGTTGTTTCACTAACATCAGTTCACCATCACACGTTGTATCACAAAATCAGCACTTCAGCCAAAACTTTAGTAACTATGATTGTATTGGAGGTGTTAGGCCAAAAGGCTACTGATTCAGTGCTACAGCAATGCTGTCTTTTGACTTTACACATCTGACATCCATTGGATGAATCAGCCTCTACTGGATTCCATTAATACTCCTGTGGCTAAATGAGAACAAATCACAGCAGTCAGTCTCCAAAATTGGTAGAATTCAGGGTATCATAGCAGCGAATGAATGTCCGTGGCTTTTTAAACCTTCAGCAAGGTTGTGCATCAAAATAAGAATGAAATAGTAATTTTATATACAGATATACACTTTAATACACTTTACACTTTAATATCGCATGCACTCACACCTAAAAAAAATGCTTTTCTTGAGTTCTTTACTCAAGAAAAGCAATGTATTACACATTACTTGTTCCTTATTTTGAAAGTAATGCTGTATGTTACTTAGTTACTCACAGAAGAGAGTAATTTGTTATGCTACTCATTAGAATATGTCTTCATTGCTCTGTAAAATGACTTGAAACACAAAAAAAGCGACATGAAATTCCACATTTTGGGGATCTGAACTTGTCATGTAACATATAAACGTGCTGTTTTTGCAAGGAGCTGAATTACACAGAGCACCATCTATCTGTGGAAAAATAGCATTTATTTACAGGGGTCTGATTGGTCAGATCTGTTTTTGTCACCTGTTCAGGCTCTGGCTGCTTTGGCTGGCTGGGGCCAGCATCTATTCAGTCTTGAAATCACCCTGAGGTCTTGGCTAGCTTGGGATTATGTTGTTATCTGTGCAGATGCTTGCAAAGAGCCCAAGTTCTGTTAGCAGTATAATGAGGTTGTGTTTGTCCTAAATGCAGTTTTCACATGACCATCGTGTAGCTTTGTAACACATTGCACCCAACACTTTCTGTTGGTGCTACTAATTTTTTGTCTGTGCTATCGCTTCTCTACCCAAATGCCAGGCATACTTAAACAAGAGGAACACCTACACAGACACAGCCACAGTCACAGAGCAGGGATTAATCAGACCTTTGACCCAAACATTAATGGCAGACCCAGCAGTATTTCCTGCTGATTTGTTATCTCTTTATTGTGCAAAGTCTGTTCTTTTTTTTCTTCTTTTTAAACAAGACTCCCCATGCTGAGAGAATGATTGTGAGGGCAATACCAATCAGGAGAAATCAGTTTGGAGTACATCCTCCATCTTTCACTCCTGTCCCCTTTACTCGTCTCCTCTTATCTCTTCTTTTATTATCGTCACCTTGTACTCCAAAACTCTTCCTCATTCTGACTCCTGTTCACCTGCAATTTCCTCTTCCCTCTCCCTTATTCTTCCCATCTCTGCCATTGTCTTGCCTCTTAACAGTGTTGGTACTCACAGGGTCAAGTGTATTCATGGAACCTGTGGTTGACTGCCTCAGTATAGGATAAGAAAACTTAGCATCCTCAGGCTCAAGTGTTGCTGACCATCAGTTTGGTTCATATTTTTAAAATGGTTCTCTGACATGTAATGTAACGGAATACAAATATTAATTGTTTCTTACAGAAACTTACAGAAAAGACAAGTTGATGACTGATTAGTGTGCCACCCAATGACACCATAGATGGATGACCGGGCTCTAAAAAGTAACTTGTATAAAATTAAAATAAAATAAAACAAATGAAATAAATGGGATTTGTGTAAATGCTCTGTAATCTGTATTTCAGCAATATTTCACTGCAGTAGCATCTGCAAACTCAGATATGACCTAGACCTATGCTGCAACCAGACACCAGACACTTCACTTTTGATAGCTGTCAGGTTATCTAAGTCTGTAATACTTTAATGCTGTTTTTTTAAGTGGCCTTAATTTGTGTTATAGAAATCCAGCTGTGAAAATGCTGTGACGCTGTGCAAAATGTAAATTAAAACAGAATGCAATCATTTCCAAATCTCATTAATTGATATTTTATTTAAAGTGGAAGTGTGCAGCAGTGTTTCTGGATAATCTTTATTGGATGATTGAGCTTTAATCTGAATTTGTGGATGGCATAGCAAACTATGTTCACAGAAAGTGATTTCTGGAAGTGTCAGTGCATGCAGTAATTTCCATGACAGAATTATGTCTGTTTTTATTGCAGTTTCGCCTCAAGGTCACGGGCTTCCAGTATTGATTTCTGACCTTGTTCCTTGTCCCGTTCTCCAGATTCTTTAAATCTGTTGATGGCATCATATTTTTAGATGATGAGATATTACAAGCCTTGACAACTTTATGTTAGGAAACATTATAATGAAATAGTTTTCTATAAATTCCTCTATGTAGTAGTGTGATGACCTTTACAGTAAAGCAAACACAAACAATGACAATACCACCCCACCCAAATGTGGTGTCACCACTTTAGTAAAAGTAACAATACCACACTGTGAAAACAATACCTAATAAGACGTATCATTAGCACATTTTAAAGTCTCAAAAGTTCTTATTCTGTAAAATAATTAAAAGCTTAAGAAAGGCCAACACTATACAGTAATTTAGAAAAAAGCAGACAACATTAAAAATTGATCTAAAAAATAAAATAATCACACCTGAATTGAAAGGCTTGAGCACTGTGTAACACGGTTAACTGTCAATATAAATCAAAGCAAGGAGCTTGAAAAGCAGGCGACTGGATTTGTTTAATGTTTCATCTCTCATTGAAGAGGCTTCTTCAGTTCTGAGCAAGTGCTTTCTCCTCGGCCTGTAAACACGTGGTGATACATTTTAGACAGTATTTTTTATAGATAAATTTCCAGTAGTGTCACGCTGAGTTTTAGGGTGGCACAGGAGGTAGAGGAGGTTATCTGCCAGAGGTGTGGACTCGAGTCACATGACTTGGACTCGAGTCAGACTCGAGTCATTAATTTTATGACTTTAGACTTGACTTGAAAAAATGTTGTAAGACTTGTGACTTGACTTGGACTTTTACACCAATGACTTGGGACTTGAATTGGACTTGAACCGGTTTACTTGAAAAGACTTGATATTTCACCCCAAATATAAAATTTAACACGCATATTATATAGAGATTGAAAATGTGACGTCATTCACGGGTAGAACCGCAAAGGATTCTGGGAACTCGTGGCAAGAAGTACTAGCGCACGCAGGCTTTCAATTAAAATCAGTTACACAGCGATAAAAAGAAACACAAAAATGTCAAGAAGCTGTTGTATTATTAACTGCAATAGCCGGTCGCATGACAGCCACGGGAAGCCGACGGGTAAAGAGATCGGTTGTTATCGGATTACGACGTTTAAGAGAAATTGTTCAGCCATGTTTCCGAAGTGACAAACAGGCGACGGATGGCCTGGATTGCAGCCATTCAAAGATCAAATATAACGTCCCAGAACACTCCAGCTCACAGGTTAGTCTGCTCCAAGCATTTCCACAAAGGTCAGTCTGCTGTTGTAGTTAATACGTCATTTTCATAACATAATTGGTGATATAGGTTACAAGCAAGTCTGGCGCTGAACAGAAATAGTCGTGCTATGCTCCTTTGTTTATTGTGCATAAATAGTGAATTGTCCTGACACAATATTGCGTTTCGCTTCTGTTATTATGGTACATTGACAAAAACATATACTTTTATTCACAGGATAAAACAGGTTTTTTGTATCACTAATTGCCCAGTACGATTACAGCATACAGTATTATTGTCACTGCTACATTTCTGTGATGCTACCAGAAATTATTTCCACTACTAATTAATTACCGTTGAGCTCAAAGGTCCTATTAATAAACGGTTAAGGAATGTGTATTTATGAAGACGATTTGTGAGACTGGTAAACTTATGATACGTACGATGGTCTTTCGTTCTACACGGTGCATTTCAAGGTCCTGCACCCATCCGTCGGTAAACTGTACCTGGGCTTGTTGCAGTGACCGGAAGTTACTAAACTTCATGAGTGTATGCACTCACTCCAAGAACCGTATGCTTATAAATATGCATATAAATATGCTACGATGAGATAGCTGACTTCATCTAACTAGCAAATGTTTTCCAGGCTACGTTGGTGATGCAGTTCTTTTTAATGTGTATGATATTTTTGTCATGCGATTTTAAAGCTGGTCCTACAACCGCATCCAAGAATAACATGCAGCTTATCTCAGAACCGTTGGTGAAAATTATTCTTGGAGCTAGGTTTAATTGAGCTGCATTTTAAAGAGGTGCAATTTCACAATTTGTGTATATTTTCTAAGTTCACTATTTTGTCATGTGTTGAGAAAAACACAGATTTAAAAATTACATGGTCTAATATTTACATTTAGCATAACTGCAACATGCTTTTTTTCGTTTTTTTTAATGACTCGAAAGGACTTGAAATTCAAAATTTCAGACTTGTGACTTGACTCGGACTTTTACACCAGTGACTTGAGACTCGACTCTGACTTGCCTGACATTACTTGAGACTTGACTTGAGACTTGAGGATAAAGACTTGAGACTTACTTGAGACTTGCAAAACAATGACTTGGTCCCACCTCTGTTATCTGCTAATCTGAAGGTTGGTGGTTTGATCCCTGGCAGCTCTGGTCTGCATGCCAATTATCCTTTGCACAATATTAACCCCAAGTTGCTATTCAATGTATTCATCAAAGTATGAATGTGTGTGAATATTAGATAGAAAAGAAAAAAGTGCTTGTCTGAATAGGTGAATGAAGCAACTTGTTTAAAGCCCTTTGAGTGCTTGGATGGAGTAGAAAAGCATTATATAAGAACAAGTCAATTTACCATCCATAAGGCTAAAGGAATCCTCACCTTTTGAATTTTCCTTTGATCATTAAATCAGACATGACATCAAGGCTTTCCTTGCTAACCCTAGCTCCTCTACGTTACACCTTTTGGCCAAACTGATTAACCAGAGAAGAAGTAACATGCTTAATTACTTGCTAATGTTTCCTCTATAACCACACATGAGTCTGTATATAATAGAATACAGATTCTAATTGATTTCACATATTTGAAAGCAGAAGCAGCTGGTTTTGCATGATGGTCTCCAGTCAATCTCCTGAGAAAAGGGTCAACCTCAGTGTACATGCATGCTACTGAACTCTCAGCCTGACAAGCTCAAGCTGACTGTGATCACATGTCATGGTCCTGGGTCGTTGACCCAGCGTTTTGTGTTTATTCTGATTTGTATTAGTTTAGGGTTGACCCTGAAGTTAGTGTATATTCAGCCCTACCTGTGTCTGTCCTTGGTGCTCTGTTCTTGTCCCCGTGTGTTCCCTGCTTTACTTTGTAGGCTCGTTTCCTAGAGTTCCTGTCTTATTCTGAAAGTCTGTGTCTCCTCCGGTCCTCATGTGTATTAGGTTCAGCTGTTCTTCCCTCCTGTGTGTGATTACCTGATTACCTTGTGTGTGTGTATATTTAGTGGGTGTCGGTCTGTGTTCTTTGTCGGCTCGTCTGCGTTCATCCATGTATCACTGCATTATCTGCGTTCTTCTGCGTTCAATGGTGTTCCTGTCTCTGCGTCTCTCTGCCCCGCACCCCTTTTGAATGGTCTCAGGTTTGTCACTTAGTTTCTCCCAGTTTAGGTTTCCGTTTGTAATTGCTCATGCTGCGTTGCCTGCTTTTGCCACCTCCACCTTGTAAATAAACATCACTCGTATCATCAGTTTGCTGCATTTTGGGTCCTCCTTTTCCTCCACACCACACGGCTCACTCCGCCAGCCGTGACAGTACGAGCCGACAAAGTAAAGCAGGGAACACACGGACTGATTTACAACACGGGGACAAGAACAGAGCACCAAGGACAGACACAGGTAGGGCTGAATATACACTAACTTCAGGGTCAACCCTAAACTAATACAAATCAGAATAAACACAAAACGCTGGGTCAACGACCCAGGACCATGACATCACAGGTTCGAAGTAATTTACATAATGGATGGAAACATGTAGTTTTTTGAGATTTATTCACTTCAGTAGGTTTGAATGGATTTCTCTACTTAGATTTCACTTGGGCAAGTACTGTCTATCTTGCTTACCCTGTATAGTGTCATTGATGGCGTAAATATGCTACATCAGGTATTGCACCAGATTTTTTACACATGAGGAAAGGCACTTATTTGTTGCTCTAGCAAAAGAAATGTCCATGTCCCAGCTGCAGTCCTTGTGCTCCTGGCTGGATCCAAGAGTTATATCACCAGAGATAAAAGCTCAAAGAAGGACTTTTAAGAGCTTTGCTATTTCTTTCCATCCAAAGTTTCATCCAGAATTGTGTTTTGTGAACTTTGCTTTCCACTTTGTATGTGCAGTAGCTCTCTTGTATTGTTTCTAATATAAATTCAAGAAGAGTGCGCGCAGTCTGGCTAGTGGCTGTGCTTGCTGTTTTCCATTTTGGCAGTGTTTTAATTGTAGCCCCTTGGCTTTTCTAAGGACGCTCTGCAGGGCAAATATGCATTTCACTTTTATACCTTTTTTATTTCATTGTTGCTTTAGGATTTTTTTTTATTCAAAATTGTACTTTTTTTTTATTATGGAGTAGTTTAGTTGGCACTGGGATTATATTTCTAATTAGTGACTTTTGGTGTACTTTGGCTTTTGCACTTACTGGGGTTTTTTCCAGGCTTTTTGAACTGTCAATATTTTTTTTTTAAATGTCTAACAACTTCAACCCTGACTCTCTTCCTTCTTCTTTTATGCTGCTTTTTTGCCTCTAGTCCATCTTGTATTCAAAATGAAGTCATCCTCAACCTATGAAAGCTGTGTCTTTACATTCAGTGTGTTTTGTTTTGAAGGCATTTTCACGTTAAAACAGTCTTTCTCCAACTGTTGCCTAAAGTATAAAGCAACTCTACATAATGAAGCACACAAAGTATAGACATAGATACATTTAAATACACTGTACTTAACTCTTAAGTACAGTGTCAAAGTACAAGTTTTTATATTCACTCACTACATTTTGACATAAATACCTATAATCTTTCTACTGCTTACATTTTCAAAATAGGTTTGTTACTTTATCTATAAAACATTTAAGTGAATTATTATTTTCTCTCGGAGACATCAAACTGATTTGAACTTAAATGAAAAGAACCATAACACATAAAGATCACTCCTATTTTATATTATATTTTGTATCATTTATTGTACTATACTGCGACTCTTGTTGCGGCACTTCACCATAAAGCTCTATAGAAGAGGATAAAGGATAGAGGGAGTAATGTGTGCTAAGCGGCAGGTAATTTTAAATGCAGTGTTTCTAACAGTTCATATCAACAGATATGAACAAACTCATAAACTGTTCTTGCAGCTTAAAGTACAACTGCTGTATTTTCCAATGAAAGGGGGAAAAAAGGACATTAATGTGTGACACTCTCAGGGTTGAAGAATTGTGTCCTGCAAAACTAATTTAGGTATACTACTTTGTGTTACTCAAAGGTTGCTGACCAGCTGCTCCTGGAAGTACCGTGATCCAGGGGGAAGCTCAGAGGCGACAGGGCCTTTTCTATTGTGGCTCCTAAATTATGGAATAACTTGCCCCTGCACATTAGAGAGGCCCCTTCACTGCCCACTTTTAAAGCACGTCTTAAAACCCATTTTTATTCTTTGGCTTTTGATGTTAGTGAGACTTAGTTTCTCTTTTAATTAAATTATTTATTAACTAAAGAATTTATTATTATTATTGTTGTTATTTATGTTTTGGCTTTTATTTATATCTTATGTGATTGTATTATTTTGTTCTAATGTACAGCATTTTGTGTCAGCTGTGGTTGTTTTTAAAGTGCTTTACAAATAGAAATGATGGTGAAAATACAGTTTAGCGCATGCTATACTGGATAGTTTATAGTACTGTACAGTTTAATGTGATGTGCTATCTTAGTCTAGCACAGTGTTCATTGTAAGTGTGGGGTTATGTCAAGGGTAGCAGACATTAAATCAAATTTAAGGTCATGATACTGATTAGATTCACTCGCTGAATTCTAGTTTAATACTGTCTAGGGGTTGGAAATCAGCCACGATAGCTCATGGAACATCTGCTTATCTTGTTGAATTATCTTGGCTAAATCCACAAAGAGCAGCACCGCAGCTCAGCTGATAACAGTCAGAATATGAAATTTAGTTATTCTGACTTACTTCCCATGCTACCATCACAGGATTTCCACAACTGCCAAATTCCACTTTATCCGTTTATCCCAGTAATTTTTCTGTTTAACTTTTGAGGCAAAGTCACTCATGCACAGTGTAAGCAACAGCAAACAGAGCTAGTGATTTTTCTTTGTTTTTGTTTGTTTTTCTCTCCTTGGGTTCTAAACAGATGACCATACTGAGCACATTTATTAGAATTACAATTTAAGTTAAAATAAAATCTGCATTACTGTATGTGGCAGGATGAATGTTATCCTTCGGTCCAACCCACTTTCAGCCTGGCCCATTAGGGGGCGTTGGTATAAATAGTGGCCATTTGAGTGTCTCTGCGTCGCTTGCCTGTGATCTCCTTTTTGGTCACCTGACTTCCCCTCGGTGTGGTGGAGATCATTTGCGGGTTATTCTTCTGAAGCCTCCATCGCGGCTGGTCGTAGCTATAGAAGCCTCCTCTGAGCTATTCTGCTTACGTTCTGTGACCCGGCTTACTTGGTACGTAATCAACTTTTGTTACGCTCTCTGCCTTCTATTGTTCTTTTATAGTAATTATTTATTATGTTTCGCAGGAAGTGTGGGCCTTAGTTTTGCGCCAAGCTACGCGAACTGAAGTGCTGCTGTTTTGCCTTGCTGTGCTTTTACCGTCTGTTCCCGTTGTGAGAATTCTTTCCCTGCTGCTGTCAGCTTTTACAGTGGACGTCGGCGTGGACAACGGCCATATGCATGCCGGTTATCGGAGTCAGCTGGCGTGCATATTGATTGACTGTTAACTTATCGTCGTGTGGACGGCAAGTTGGAGCAGTACGGCGATTCCGTTTGCTCCAGATTTTAGAGTTTTATTCAGATTGTATGTTGTTTTATTGCTTTTTGATTTGTAGTTTGGATTTTCTGTTACACCACTGGTGGGAGGCCCTTTTTCTAGCTGTAGATCACCAGTGTGGTCCTGCAGTTGGGTTATCCCCCGGTGCTACACATTAGTTTGTTGTAATATATTAACATTTTCTTTGTTTCTTTTATTCAGATGCGGAGTGCCGACGTGGAGGAGACTAGGGTGCCTTGGTGGTGGGATCCCTTGAGTGTACACACCTGCCTTGTCTAGTTTATTAGTGTGAGTGTGTGATAGTGTGTTGCACTTGTGTTTTGGTGTGTTTTCTTTCTTTAGTTGTGTGTGGCATCCCTGCCCCTCCACTGGTAAGCCTCAGCTCTGAATACCTTTTTAAGCATATTTGTATTTGAATATTTATGATTATGTTTTTATTCGGTGTTTTAAATAATTACCAATAAATTGTCAATTTGTTTATTATTGAACCTCGTCTCTGGATTGAGTATAGCGAACCTAAGTGCCTTTTTGGTGATTTAGTGTCATTTCCAGTATTCTCTGGGTGAAATTCCCAGGGTGGCGTTGTCGTTCTTTAAAACTGAAGAGTATTTACTTTATATCCCAACCTCGTCTCGCCACATATAGTAATATAATTTCACTATTAAATCAGTATGACATGGGGTTTCCTAATTTTTCATAAAATTACTTGGTGTCACAGCAAGAGGGCTTTGGGTTTGAATCCACTGGATGAAGCCCCTCCATGTGGAGTTGGGTCCAAAGATATACATGTTAGGTCAACACCTATTTCTCAATTGGGGTGAGCGTGTGATGTTCTGTGTTAGCCCTGTCATAGATTGGTGACCTGATATGGCATAATCGTCTTATTGTCCAGTGACAATTAGAATAACCTCTAGCCCAACTACAGCCTGAAATGGATAAAGAAAGGTTAATGGATGGGTGGATATTGTAAGAAAGAAAGAAACATGTACGAGATTCCAGATTCCACGATTCCAAATAAAGACATTGCAGCATGTCTACCTGGGTTACCTGAAAAGTTGCTCTTTTTCCCTTTCAGCTTCTCGGTACTTACAGTTTTTCTCTCTCCTATAAGGCATATGTATATTATATACCACAGCAACAGATCTTGCTTAAGTTTAAGATAAAGTTAGTACTGCCCGGATAGTTTCTGCATGCTGAGATATGTGTGAAAGGAAAGGCTGAATTTATGCTACTGCAGTTTTTAGGGTGCGAGTTTATTTTCCTTTCCACTGGCATTGTCAATGCCCCAGTTCAGAATATAAAACAGCTTTGGGATAAAAGCCAAAAGAGACAGAAAAATAGCACATATTGAGTCTTTTTAAGTATTTGTGCTGACAAAGAAAAATCAAAATGCATGTTTCCACACATGGAGAATGTGGAAGTTTTCAAGTCTTACTGCTAGAAGTGGAAGTGCTTTTGTTGGGATATTTTGAATCCAGTACTAAACTACATTAAAGAGTTGAAGAGTTGATTCTTCTCATAAAACCAAATGAAGTAAAGACAATGCACTACAGTAAATTAACGATAACTTAGGGGCATGAGTTCCTTATGTGAGTGTCTGGCATATTTTTCCTGTACTTTGAATTTTTAGATATTGAGATATTTTCCTAAATTAGTGGCACATAAATTAGCTAAAACTAAGTATTTTTAATTTTTAAATAAATCCAAACACAAAATATATGGCTCCATGGAAACCAGTTACTTAAGGTGTAATGTCACAACACTTTTTTCAATTAAAGATTTAGGGCATTTTATAATACAAAGCTATTAAAGGCTGCTCAAAATGAATGCACTTTGATCCAGAAATGCACTTCACTATGACTTTACATATGTCAATTTTCTATTTTATGATTCAGAATTCTAGTCAACTGTGGGACGTTCCCGTTGACATCTATTTCTATTTTCTTTCTTCTTTTAAAAATACAATTTATTCGTAGTCCCCCCCCCCCCCCCCATCTTGAATATGCATGAATGTAGGTTTCTTTTTCCTCTCCCAAAAGTGGCAGCTTAGGAGCTGCAAATTTTCAAGTTCATCTCTTAAAATCCAAACTTTTAAAGAATTGTTGGCCATGCTAACACCTGCTTCTCTCTGGCAGCAGCATCATGCTTTCCCGTGTTTTAAATGCACCTTAGAACAACACGCAGCAACACTACACATGAGCGAGAGGAGGGAGGTTTGGGGTCTTCACACACCCCTGTTCTCTGCTGGCCATCGGGGCAGGGGGGCTGGGAGGAGGTGTTGGCCGTCCGATTGGGATCTGGGATGCAGGGCCTCCCTGCTGCTGTGGAGCCTGGGGCGGTCTGCTTGCCTCCACCCCTGGGGAAAGGGTAACATCTCCTGGGTCTAAGTGCCGTTTCCCCCTCCAGGGCGAGGGTACCTGGATACGGGGTATAGAGTTTGTTTGGGGAGTGTGATTTGTCTGTTCAATGTCCATGTGTGTCTATCCTTATGTTGGGTGAGTGCTGAGTATTTGTATATGTGTGCATGAGGGTGGGAATGCATGTTTGTGTCTGTGTGTGCCTGTTGGTCTGTGTTTATATGTCAGGTCGGGTCTTAGACTCCACCTCTCTGGGAACTCCCAGGCCCTCCAAAGGCCTATCTCCCCTCACCACACTCCCTGCCAGTGACTGATGCCCTCAGGGGTCAGTGCGTTGGTGGTTCTTGGTGTCCGGGGCTGGGCGCTCAGATATGTACCAGCTCACTCCCGGTGACTACTGGTGCCTGTTGCTCGGTCAGGCCTCTTCTGGGGCAAAGGGGGCCCTCGGGCCTCTGGGCCTGCGGCTCGGTTCACTCTGGCACAGCTGGCTGCCGGCAGAGCCAGCGGGCACGCCACTACGGCCCCCTCGGGCTTCTGCTCCGTGGCTACTGGGCGACCCCTCATCTGGGGCTCTCCTCAGCTCTTCCCAGGAGGGTGGCACGGATGCCCCTCCGGTGGTCCTCCTTGGGCTCTCGCACTCTGGGGCCTGGATCTCCTCCATGCCTGCTTCATGCCCTGCGGAACAGGGCTATGGCTCTCTACATCCTGTTGCAGACCATTACATGGGGAAACCTTTTGAATACAAGCGCGCTGATCCACACAGGTGTTCACTGTTCATAGACATAAACTACACCTTTATTGGCTGCTATTTCCAAGCACATTGTGCACTGTCTGTCCTACGTGCCGCACAACAACATTCAATATTTAGTATTTACTGCTGTTTACACTTAGCTAGATTAACGTGATGGTGTTGTGTTTAGTATGTTGCTCTGTTTTTTTTGCTTGTTTTCTCTTCTTTTTCTCTCAACAGGTGATCCAGGGGATTTTTTTTCTCTTCTTTCTCTTTTTAAGTGGCCTTGCTCACTGTCCCTCTTCCCTTCTGTTTTTCTTTTCCTTCAGCTTTCTTTCTCCCTTTCCTATCCCTAAGTCATGTCATGTCCCGTCTGTAACAACTGAAAATAAAATAAAATAAATAATAACAACAAAGGTTGATCAAATGGACCAATACGGAAGGCCGTGATGATCCGTTTGGCAAAGTAAATCCATTGGGTATCCTTGGAGGTCAGCGCCCTGACCTACTGGTGTCAAGACAACCATCTCACCCTCAATGTCGCAAAGACAAAGGAGTTGATAGTGGACTTCCGGAGGTGCAGAGAAGTACACACCCCCATCACCATCAACGGCGCTGCTGTGGAGAGAGTGAGCAGCTTCCGGTTCCTTGGCGTACACCTGGCTGAGGATCTTACGTGGTCAGTACACACAAACAAAACAGTGAAGAAGGCGCAGCAGCGCCTCTTCTTTCTCAGGAGACTGAAAAGATTCGGCATGAGCCCCCGCATCCTCAGGACCTTCTATCACTGTGCCATTGAGAGCATCCTCACTGGATGCATCACCACCTGGTATGGCAACAGCACCGCCTACAACTGCAAAGCTCTCCAGCGAGTAGTGCGGTGCTCTGAACGGATAATTGGAGGTGAGCTTCCCTCCCTCCAAGACATCTACAGGAAGCGCTGCCTGAGGAAAGCGGGGAGGATCATCAAGGACTCCAGTCACCCCAGCCATAAACTGTTCAGACTGCTTCCATCAGGAAGGAGGTTCTGCAGCATCCGGTCCCGTACCAGCAGACTGAGAGACAGCTTTTTCCATCAGGCCATCAGACTGCTGAACACGTCATAGACACCTCAGCTTCACTACTGGAACTTCAACATTATGCACTCCACACTGTATATAAATGCCACTTGTTTTGTACATATTCAACTCTGTATATTTTATATATTTTATTATTATTATTATTATTATTTATTTATTTTTTTTATTTATTTATTTATTTTTACTATTTAATTTGTAAAAATGTGTATACACACACACACACACACACACACACACACACACACACACACACACACGCAGGAAAATATTTAGTATACACATCCAGAAATGCATACACTATTATATATTGTACATATATTTATTAGTTTCAGGTTGGCCATTCTTGTATTTTGCTCGTTTGTGTTGTTGTGTTTGCACATCTCTGTTGCTTGTGGGGCTCGCACACAAGAATTTCACTCGCATGTGCTGTGCCAGTGTGCCTGCACATGTGATGTGACAATAAAAAAAATAAAAAAAAGTGATTTGTTGGTCTTCAGACAACAATTCTGACGGCTAAAGAACGAAATGGGACAGGCAAAAAAAAAAAAAGAAAAGAATTGAGAGCAACAAAAAAACTTAAACCTAAAGTCACAACTTGTTTTTAAAATTCAAACCAAAACATGGAAAAATCAACTTTTCTGACCATTAGTACCCTCAGAGTTCACTTTTAGTAAAGTTTTATGGTACTGAACTGAAAAAAAAAAATATGAGAAGTATTTAAAATATGCTGATATGAACACCAGCCTAATTTTGTGTTGGTCCCCTGTTTGCTGCCACAACAGCCCTGACCCACTGAGGCATGGACTCCACTTGACCCCTGAAGGTGTGCTGTGGTGTCTGGAACCAAGATATTACCAGCATTACATCCTAAACTTTTAATCAGCTGTAAAACAGCCTGTTTCAGTTTATGTGTTCTTTTCAATAAATTTCATGCTCAAAGTCTCTCCCATTTCTTCTTGTTGCATGCTGAAGCTCTACTATGCAAAATAAGATTTTTTTTTGCCATTTTTCAAGTAGTGTTAAACTTTTGATCCGGACTGTATATCTGACTACGAATAGGTGCCATGATGAAGAGATAATCAGTATTATTCACTTCACCTGGCAGTGGTCATAATATAATCCCTGATCAGTTTATGTTATGCGTGTAGTACAGGAACTTTATGTGGATCTGTTAATGCCTTGGAAAATCAGTTTGTGGACTCTGCAGTATTTAAAGACTTCTAAGGTAATGGGTGAACTGGAAATACTGTAAAATTCAGAAAAACTATTTGTTTTATATATTATGTGTTCTTCTTCTTCCTCACAAAAACTAATTTGTGATTTTGGAGAATTGTTACACCTCCTAAAAGAGCATGAGATTAAATTACAAAGTACTGCAGCCTTGTGCGTGGATAAGATGCAGGGTGATGAGATTGCAGAACTTACATAATATTTTTAAACGGGTTTGAATGCTGACTGTCATCATCACTCACATCCTACTCAACAATAATGATGATGGAAGAAGTCTGACATTTCATACTTCTCCAAAAAATTACAGTTGAGTAACAGGGTGGAAATAAAGATTTAACCTAATATTTGTGTTAATTAAAACACAGAGCAAAACTAGTTTTACCTTCTTTGGTCGCCACACCAGCGTGCTCTTTCTCTTTGTCTCTGGGTCAGACAAAGACTAATTGGTGTTTGGCTGTATCAGAGACTCGCAGCAGACTGCTTGACCTGCTCTGAACCAACTTGCCAATTAACTTCTTATTAACCTGACAAAGAGATGCTTTCCTTTTGCAAGTATGCACATAAACAAAAGGTCCAAAGAGTAGGAGAGACACTGAGATCAAATGTATGTGTTTGCATGAATGCACACATATAAGCGTTCAGTTGTGATACTGTAAGTGCACAAGGATTTCTACTTCTCCAGTGATGCGTGTAAGTGTGAAGAATGTTTCAGTTGATTTGATGGACCACTGGGATGTTGGTCCATAATAGAAACACTGACAGCTGTAAGTGCATTAGGTACATACCAAATGAAACAGAGCAGACTCCCTGAATGTTGAAAAAGCATAATTCCAGTTTGAGAAAGAAAAAGCAAAGATATGTGTGCACATATTTTGATTTTCTATGACAAACAGATGTTTCTATCATATTTTCTTGCTCTCTGTGGTTTAATGCATGAATTTAAAGTGCATGTGGTTGTGCTCTAATGAATGGAATCTGTATCATGGTCCTCCGGTCCTCTGGTTTTCTGTCAGTGCTTGTTGTTTTTTCTCTCTCTCCTCACTCTCCTGCTGGTACTCCATTGTGGGTTCCTGCCTTTGGCCAATTCACCTGCTGGCAATTAACTCACCTGCTGCTCATCACCCTCTCCCTAGTGTGGACCTTCCTGGATCCCTCCCTGTTTTCCTTGAACCATGATGACAAGTGTGTATGTGAGTGAGCATCAGTGTGGAATGCGAGTTCGGACATGTGACTGACTGGTTTTGAGAAGTGAAGAGTAGGAATTATTTTCCTCCCCTGGATTCCCTGGAGCCCCATTCTTCACCATTGTATATAGCACCTGGTGTCCACTTCTGTAAATAAACTCTCCTTTATTGTGATCATTCAGAGTCCTGCATTTGAGTCGTGTCAGCCGCCTTGACAGAATGATCCAGCCAACTATGGACTCAGCAGACTCTGACTTTGTGCGTTGTACTCTCACCACCCAAGAAGCCTTACTGGAATGACATGAGCAAATGCTCCGGCATCAATAGCGAACTCACCACCGTCAAACAAGCTTTGGGTCAGCCACCCCCTTTCATCATCATCATCATCATCATCATCATCATCATCATCGTTTATTTGTATAGCACTTTAAGAACACACCAGGCAGACCAAAGTGCTGAACAACACAGATCAAAACAACTACCAAATTAAAAATACCATAAAATCATTACATACAATAAAATAAATAAGAAGGTGTCAGTTTCCTACAGAGTTAAAAGCCAGGGAATAAAAATAGGTTTTCAATCTGGACTTAAAGACCTGCACTGATGACGCTTGTCTAATTTGGAGGGGAAGGTTATTCCAGAGCATCGGAGCCGCAATTGAAAAGGCACGGTCTCCTCTGCATTTCAGCCGCGACTTAGGGACCGACAGCAGCAGCTGCTCAGCTGAATCGAGCGAGCGAGGAGGAACATGTGGCTTCAGCAAATCAGATAAGTAGACAGGAGCCAGACCATTTAAAGATTTAAAAACCAATAAAAGGACTTTAAAACGAACACTAAATTCAATGGGAAGCCAATGCAAGGAAGCCAGAACCGGAGTGATGTGATCGAATTTCCTACTACGGGTTAAAAATCGCGCCGCCGCAATTTGCACTAACTGCAGGCGTGACAAGGTGCCCGACCCAACCCCTATTAAAAGGGAATTACAATAGTCCAGACGTGAGGTGATAAAAGCATGAATAAGAGTTTCCAAATTGGGTTTAGAAAGGAGAGGCTTAACCTTCGACAGGCGTCTGAGGTGATAAAGAGCTGATTTTACCACCCCATTTACATGACCTTCAAAAGTAAGCGCAGAATCAAGTTTAACACCAAGATTAATTCAATTCAATTCAATTCAATTTTATTTATATAGCGCCAAATCACAACAAAAGTCGCCTCAAGGCGCTTCATAGATACAGAGAAAAACCCAACAATCATATGACCCCCTATGAGCAAGCACTTTGGCGACAGTGGGAAGGAAAAACTCCCTTTTAACAGGAAGAAACCTCCGGCAGAACCAGGCTCAGGGAGGGGCGGCCATCTGCTGCGACCGGTTGGGGTGAGAGAAGGAAGACAGGATAAAGACATGCTGTGGAAGAGAGACAGAGGTTAATAACAGATATGATTCAATGCAGAGAGGTCTATTAATACATAGTGAGTGAGAAAGGTGACTGGAAAGGAAAAACTCAATGCATCATGGGAATCTCCCGGCAGCCTACATCTAGTGATTAGATTAGTGATTGAACTTTTCAGATGAGAGGTCAAATCACCAAAATCAACATCTGGGGTATCAGTAGAACGATGCGGGCCATATAAAATTACTTCCGTTTTGCGACCATTAAAATTCAAAAAATTATTTGCCATCCATAATTTAATATCGACAGTCAAGCAGTGGTTGACATGGGGAGGTATCCAAATGACTAAAAGGTAAGTAAAGCTGACAGTCATCGGCATACAAATGAAATGACACTCCGTGTTTACGAAAAATCGCACCAAGGGGGAGTAAATACAGCGAGAAAAATAATGGCCCAAGGATAGATCCCTGGGGCACACCCCAAAGCAGAGGGGCCACAGAGGAAGCGGCCAGTCCCAGCTTGACACAAAAACTCCTTTCGGAAAGATATGATTTTATCCATGACAATGCCAAATCAGGGAGATCAGCAGGTCGTGGTCCACTGTGTCAAATGCAGCTGTCATGTCCAATAACACAAGCACAGCATATTTACCACGATCAGTAGCAACAAGAATGTCATTCATAACTTTAACAAGAGCTGTCTCCGTACTGTGAAAGGGCTTAAAACCAGATTGGAAGATTTCAGACAGTTGCGAGTCGCTCAAATAATCCAACAGTTGGGTATGTACAATCCTCTCCAAGATCTTGCTTAAAAAGGGAAGCTTGGAGATAGGTCTAAAATTTGACATAGTAGAACTATCAAGGCCAGGTTTCTTAAGTAAGGGGTGTATGACTGCATGTTTAAACCCACTAGGAACTTGACCGGTTAACAGACTAGTATTGATAATTTTCAGGATATAAGGTCCAATGATGGGAAATACTTTTTGGAGAAAGCGGGGAGTAACAACATCATTCGGGGAGGCACAGGGCTTAGCATGTAGCACCAACTCCTCTAAGTTGCGCAGAGAAATCGGTGCAAAAGCAGGGAATAGGCTTGAGCAAGGAGGATGCATGGCCGGCTCAACAATAAGTGGAATCAGAGGCCTCAGGCTAGCAATCTTGTCCACAAAAAAGGTAATAAACGTATTGCACATAGCCTCAGAGGACGGTAAAAGGTTGTAACCCTCCAAGTTAAGTACAGAATTAATCGTATTGTATAAAACACGAGGGTTGTGAGAGTTGGCTGAAATAAATTGAGAAAAGTAGGAATGTTTATCGGCCTTAACTGCCCTCTGATAAGTTTTCCAACTAATCTTTAGGGCTTCCAGGGAGACATGCAATCTGTCTTTTTTCCATTGTCTTTCACATTTCCTACATTGTCTTCTAATACCTCGGGTACGATCTGTTAACCAAGGACTAGTCTTAGATTTACATTTTCTTAGTCTCAAAGGGGCAACAACATCAAGCACAGATTTACAAGCAAAGTCAAAATACAAAAGTAGGTCATCTGCAGTGGGCAACTCAGGGGCATAAGACATTAATTTGTCAAACAGTATAGAAAACCGTTCAGCAGAATCAGAGCCAAAGGCACGATAACATCGAATAGGTGCAGCCTGATTTGCAAAAGCGTTAGAAGGAGCAATATCAAATAAGATAGGCATATGATCAGAAAATACTGCATCTTCAACCCGTACATTGCAAACAGATAAACCATGAGCTAAAACTAAGTCCAGTGTGTGACCACGTTCTTGAGTGGCACCACTAACAGATTGGACAAAATTAAAAGAGTTCACTTGTCAATGGAAAATTGTATTTAGTAGTCAGTATAATCTTTTAGTGATATAAGTTTGCATATGGTAGAATACTGCATGTAGTTATTTGTATTAGAAAATATTCAACCATGTATACTTAGAGGCATACAATTAATTGTGTGTGATCTCTAACAGGCTGCAGGCTTGGGGTGCATCCCAGGAATGCACCCCCACGTCTGGGAGCATGAGAGCTCATACCTTGTTTTATTGTTTTACGGCAGGATTAACGTAGCTATGTCTGTTTTAGTTTAAGTGCTTCTTTACATATAGATGAACTGCTCTCTTCACCTGAGCTGCTATCCTATTTTGAGTTACTGTCTACTTTGTTTCTTCTACCTCTTGCTCTTCCACGATGCATTCCCGACTGAATAGATATAAATGCAAGAGGAATAAAGTAAAATAAACAAAAAGCTAAATTACAACTTAATTTTAACGCATTCAAACTAATAATAAAAAGGATAACAACCTATAAACTGGTATTAATAATGAAAGCAGATAATTCACACAAACAGAACTATGATAACTGTGATAACTGGAGTGTGCAGCGTTTCCGTGAGCAGTTTTCCTGCATCTTGACTTGTGTGTAGAGTGTTCATAACATCAGCATTATGTTTTTGTTTATTTGTTTTGTTGGGTTGAAAAATAGTTAAACTGGTGATCATGCCTATGGATCACCATGGCACATATCATCAGCCATATGATTTATTTACGCAGATGAAAAAGTGAGTGTGAATGTGTCTGACGTCACAGTGTTTTTGTGCGCTGTGTAAAAGTAATTGCCTTTGATTGTGAGAGCGTGTGATTCTGCAGGTCACCAGCTATTTAAAAAAAAAAAAAAAGAAGAGTGAAAAAGAGAGAGAATTTATATTGTAGATGAAAAATAATCATAGGGAGAAGGTTTTGTGTTGATCAGCCAAAAAAACAACTACAATTTCATTTTCTGCTTTTAAGAAAGGACTGTTCACAAAAACAGAGAGAGAGAGAGAGAGAGAGAGAGATGTGTGTTGATTAAGCAGTGATGATAATAATGAACATGTCTTAGTTTGTCACTTTCAGGTGAAAAGCAGACCTGAATCAATTTTCCACATGCAGCAGTCGGAAGAAAGTTATAGTTTAACATCATTGGAAACATGCAGGCCAAGTTTCTGGCTGACTTATTTACAACACCGTGTGTCTCTCAACCTCACAAGCAAGCTCCAAGGAAACTAATCTCTCCCTGAAGACAAGGAATGCAGCTCCAAAGCAATAACATGATAAAGAGACAGCAGCAAGTCCTGAGCAAAGAGTCCCAGCAAGCAGCAGCAGTGTGGACAAACAGCATCAGAGAAGAAGAGCAAACCCATCATCCTGACTGATCGGATGAATGGCACTGTGTCTACAACAAGCTGAAACTTCACTGTGCATGTGAAGAAAACGTTTGAGGAGAACTGAACAGTTGGAGTTTGACATTTGCCACCTGTGGAGTAAAATGGCAAGAAGGGACAGTGGGACACAGGACAAAGCTGAAGGAGAACTGCCGGGACTGTTGAAGTGGGAGAGGACAAAAGAGTGAGAGGACAACAGACGACAGAGAGGAGTGGTGAGAACACAGAGGAATGCTGTTATTTAATGTGGGAAATCAAAATTTGGGTTAGCAAACCTGGGGAAAAGAAAACTGACTGCTTAAGTTGGAAAATTGAGAAGGAGTCTGGATATATGCAAATATAAAAAACATATACATCATATACAAAATCACACACACAAGAAGAACATGCATTAACCCTACTAACACTTCCAAACACAAGAGAGCTCATGAAGATTAGACAACATTTTAAGCATGTCAGTCTGTTTATCATCTTGTCCAAGTCACCTAGTGTGATGCAAAGACCAGTGGACTCATAGCACATTAGTTAAGAAATGATCAAATAATAGTAGAGAAGTGTGTAAGAAAGGCAGCTTTTAAGAACATGCTCTGCTGGATATGCAGCTCCACAGACATGCATTAGACCTGCCTAATAACACAAACACATGTAATGAAAATTAGCTTGTTATCTTTCATCAGTGTTAAAATAGTGTCAATTTAGCAGACACTTGTTATCAAATACTGAATTTATCCAATGCAAAAATTTGACTCTCTAGGTTGCAGGACAACAGTTTAACTTTTGTGGGAAAAAAGATCCTGGTTTGACCAACCAGTGATCAGACAATAAATTTAGTTGTTAATATAGTAAATTGGGAGAAGCTTCCTGCTTGATTGAGGCAGCACATGTAATTTACTGTATGAGGGAAATTGTCTTTTGTGATACTATTTTGAACATGCTTTTCTGTCGTCCTGTCAACTTAGTGGGTTAATAGCTGATATGCAAATTAGTTGATCGGTTTTAGATTAATGAAAGGTGACTGAATTCTAGCACGAGTGAATGAGATGTTTGTTGTGTGTTGAGTGGAGACTCTAAAACACTGAGTTTCCTGCTTTGATGTGTGAGTGAATCCTGTATTTAGATACACAACTCTGAATACGTCAGAACAAACTTCTTTTGTGAAGTGCATGACAGCATGTCACATGTTTTATGATGAAGGGAAAAAAGGAAAATTGAATAAAATAGATCTGTGGCCTAAATGAGTGAAGAGCACAGACCTGGTGATTAAACTCATAAGTTAAAGAAGACATTAGGGTTATGTTATGTGTTGTGCAGCTGATGGTTGGTTTGGAGTGAATCTAGCTGATGATTCTTCTCCTGTTGTGAAGTTGATGAGGAGTTTGTGTCATGACTTAACAAGGCCTTTTTATTTTGATACTTTCACAGTGCACTGAAAGTTTGGTTTGATAATCTCTGTTATTTTTCATTTTTCATTTTTGAACAGGCACTGATTTTGTTTGTCTATTTCTTTTCTTTAAGCAGATCTGCACGTCAGAAATTAAAAGTGCTATACGACCGGTCGAGAAAGCTGTTACAAGTGAGTTTTCTCCACATTGAAATGGGCTCAGGAGAAAGCTACTTATTTGGGACAATATTAAATGAGTGTCCCGGCCTAAAAAGAATTCAGCGATGTAATCCAAACTAAAGTTCTTTTTCTTTTTAAATGACGTCATTTTGCTGAAAGTGGAAACTAAATGCGACGACAGGTTCCACTATCAGCAAAGAAAGAAAGAAAGAAAGAAAGAATGAATGAATGAATGGAAATAAAAAACAAACTGACTGACTGGTAAAAGCTGACAGGACTTGACCACGACTCAAGGTTAACCTCCACCTAGACAGGACAAAAGGGTGGATGAATTTATGTGTTTCCTGTTACAGGAGCAGAAAGATGACAGCAACATTCGAGGTTGCATGATGGTTTAACCTTTGAAATGCCATTTTCTGTGTCTGTGCATCTACCAGGGGTGTTATTCACTGCCTTGTGTTGCTTACAGAGGTAACGGTGACAAAGTATGCATATGCCTGCGCAGCGCTAACATTTGCATTTTCTTTTCTACAGCATTGCAGTTTTTCATGTGTTTGATCATGTGATTTATAAGAGGATTAGTTAATGTTTTTTTACTATAGGATTTCTGGGTTTATATGTGTATGACATTCTTTCTAAAGCTAGGGTTGGCTAACTTTATGGTGTTTTTATGGCACCTCTGGAATGTGGATGGCCGACGCCTGCCCACCAGGATAATCAATGTGTGTTGCTAATGTTTGTTTTTTGAGACTGCATGTACAAGATTCAGCAGAAGCGGACAAGTGACATGAGACAAACAAATAAGAGATGCGGTGTTATGGAATAGTTAATATGGGCTCATTAGCTGGCCACTCTTGAGCCCATAAATAATATATGAGTGGAGTGACTTTGCTTAAGGGAAGTCACTGATTACATTAATGTTAACAGAGTACATGGGATGATCCATGTCTGGGGCAAATTGGGGTAATAGTTGTAATTTACTGATTTGAGAAAACCTGCACATGACACTTGTCCTGCTAGTGCTGAATGCTTATTACTCTTATAATATAATTGTTTGTAAGTGTGAAGTTTGATTTCACTTCCAGATTTTGCTTTCCAGGCCATGATGGTGTGTATGCAGGCTCCTGGCAGAGCCAGGTGTTATGCAAAACACACTAACATTTTTATTGCAGGATTATAGGTCCAGGGTGGTGCTGCTCCAGAGGAGGAGATGCCCTGATGTTACCTGGGATATGATCTAGCTAATCTTTTTCTTTGAGACAGGAATCCGATTTTGATGAGTTGACTCATGGGAGTGTCCATGTGTCAAGATGGGGGATCCAGGATTAATATGAAACAATGAATTAACATTAAATTTTGGAATTAACATTAAATTTTGTTTTATATAATTTTTGCAGCGATTTGTGTGATTAACCGTTTATTTACAGATATTAAACCTATGCAAGTGGTGCATCCATGTTCAGATGAGGCTTTGATGGCCTATAAGTGAAGTTCACTGAACTAAAGAATGTGGTTTGATGATTGTTGACATGCTCTCCAAATAGAAGTTTTTCCTCCTAGCAATGAAATACAGGTGCAGCAGTAATCTCCTGAGAAATCTTCAGAGGCCCAGTGAGAAGCGAGAACCATTCCAGGCATAACTGACAGCCCAGGCAGTGGTTGAGGTCAAAGGTCAAGCTGGTTGGGGCCCATCATGAGATCAGATTTTGGAGCCACAGCAAGGACCATGAAACTGCGTTGGAATGAGAGCTGTGCCAAAAGGGCTTTCCAGAGGCCAACAGAGGAGATTGTGGACAACAGATGGGCACCTGAAGGATGAGGGGAGCGTGCCAAGCTCCATCGACAGCACAGAAGGAATCTAAGGATGATATCATGATTCTGTGAAAGCACAGGAACCAGAAGCCATGGTGGTGATGACAGCAGTTTCCTATGAACATCACCTAATGCTGTGTCACTATACTGTGCATACGCTGGCACATTGAAGACTGCTGGGATCATAACGCCAGTAAGATAACTGGACCCAGCACCCTTTCTACAAAGAGGTTTTTCTGCAGAGGATGGACAGTAGAAGAGTCATAAGTATTCCTACCCCAGGATGAAGGCCTGAAGTGAGGTGATGGGGGTTGATAGAGGCCAATTCAAGTGTTTCTGACCATTTCAACTGCCTGCAAAATAGCGGAGAGACCCTCCTGGATTTATCAGAGCCACTGCAAAGAGGTCGAGGTCCCAGGAAACCCCGGCACCCTCAAGACAGCACAATAGAGAAATCTCACACTTGGTTGTTTCAGTGGTGAGGGGGGAGTGCTGATTGAGCCCCCGTAGGGTAAGCTCGCACTTCAACCTCCAGCCTCTGATCAACTCTAGGGCAACCAAGTGCGAGGCGTGACGGACCTGTGTGCAACCATGGGAAGGTGGACCCTCTTGGTTACCTTGACTACGACGCTCACTTTTACAGGACCCCAGCTGGTGCCGGAAACAGCTGAACCAGGAGGAAGGCAGAGAAGATGGACACACGACAACTCTCACCTAAGGGATATGACGCAAGACCACATCCCTCCGTGGATGAATAATGCCTGGTACCGTTATATCCACGTCAGAACAAAAGCAGAATCGGCAAATACAGACTATTATGTCTGTTCCCATCTACCCAGCACGGCAACATACCCCACATTATATATGTTCCTGGACTAACTCTCAGGGAAGAATTACTCTATGATACTAGCAGAGAAAGGGGACTTTGTGTCCTCTTCAACAACACATGCTGCACTTACATACCAGACGATGTACATTCATCAAACATGACTGACGCCCTGAATGCTGTGAGACAGATCCAGCAGGCCCAAAAATCAGGACTATGTAAGTGATACAAGTGACTGGTTTTCTTGGCTTTACACTGGCTCCTGGTTACAGGTGCTAAAAAGACTACTCATCGGAGTTGGGATATTTTTACTTTTATTTTGTGTCTTTGTAACGTGTATATTGCCATGTCTAAAACTCATGATTAACCGCATAATATTTTCTACTGTTGCTGCATAAATAGCCATGACAAGTGATGATGATGATAATGACCCCGACCTGTTGGAACATGAAGACTTTGTGTGATTAATGACAAACTGGTATCTCACTTAAAGTTTTTCTGACAACAGGAGGGAATGTCAATGGAAAATTGTATTTAGTAGTCAGTATAATCTTTTAGTGATATAAGTTTGCATATGGTAGAATACTGCATGTAGTTATTTGAGCTCATACCTTGTTTTATTGTTTTACGGCAGGATTAACGTAGCTATGTCTGTTTTAGTTTAAGTGCTTCTTTACATATAGATGAACTGCTGGACTTCCTCACCATGTTATCTAGGGTGGGGGAGACTACCCCCTTTCCTGACCAAGGATGTACCTTTTGTGCTCTCATGACCCTTTGATCAGCAGGACACACACACACACACACACACACACACACACACACACACACACACACACACACACCTACTGAAGTATAAATAAAGATTGGGGCAGTTTCTTAGTGCGAGTCTCAGTCTGGAGGCTGCCCTTGCTAGCAAGAAGTTCTGTGTGTTTCTCTTCTCTGAGTCTTTACTGAAGAAGTGTTTTAGAATATTTTCCCTAACATCACTAAGTCCAGAAAGTCCTTGGCCAGGGGCTTCCCCGGACAGCAAACGTGAATGTTAAAATCACCAAGCAGGAGGATCTGGTCATACCGTGATGCACAATCAGCAAGAAACTCTGAGAACTCTGATAAGAACACCTTGTTATATTTCGGCGGGCGATAAACAATCGCACATAACAACAGAGGTAAGCCCTGCACCATAACCAACTAATCCACCTCTCCCTCTGGATTTTTAGGCACCACCCATGTGTTCCTCGCCTGTGATCTCTCCACTGGAGCCACCTGACAGATTGTTTCCAAACCACCAACCCTTCACCGGTGAGTTGGAGAATTGTGCTGGTTTTCTGATCAAGTTTACTTTGCTTTTCTGACAACAAAAGAAAACATATGAAAGTGACTGAGTTAAGATTGCCTTTTTTGTGCAGCTCCTCCGTGATCGGGCTCTTAAATGGGCTCAGGATGTAGTAAAGGCTCACCCAGAAATTTCCTATCCTGTTTTTAACTAAATTTAGGAGAGTGGTTGATAAAGGCTCTAGCTCAGAGGTAACTGCCCATTGTTTACTGAACCTGAAACCAGGTAACCAAAGCATGGCTGACTATTCAATTCATTTCCTGATTCTGGCGTAAGAAATGGGCTGGGGAGAGGATGCCCTCAAGGGGACAGTGGTAAATAATTTGTGTGATGAGCTAAAAGACGAACTGAGGGAATTATCATCCCTCAACTCTTTAATAACTTTGTGTAGAAGAGTAGAAGATCATTTGCAGGCGCAATGTGAGATGCAGAACTCCAGCTCCCAGGATGCCTTGGTTTGGTTGACCAGAGTCCTGGTGGGCGAAATCTCTCGCTCTTGTTCTCCTCTGCGTCTCATGATTTCTGCTAAAATCACTATTCAGGCCATCACTCCGAGTGCTTGTTGACTTGGGGTGGAGCAAAGTTTCACTCACACCTCCCTAGCATATAAATTACACATCGCAAAGTAAGCTCTGTCCCACACTATTCAAATAACGGCTCTAAATGACTAACAACTGCCAGATATAACTGAACCTGTCACTCTAATACTGTCTAGCAATCATACTGAACAGCTCGTTTTTTGTTTTGTTTTTTGTTTTTTTGTTGTTGTTTTTTTTTTTTTTGGGGGGGGGGGGTTGTATGAGCAGAGGTGTTTAAGAAGGATGTGGCTTTGTTTCTTCCTCCACATGGGCCTATGATTGTGCAATCGGTCTTGCCCACCTCTGCCCACCAGTTGGCTCTATAGCAGGGCCAACACACCCTGGGTCGACACACCTGAATTAAATGATTAGTTGATTACCAGTCCTCTGGAGAACTTCATGACATGTTGAGGATGTAAATTAGCCATTTAAATCAGTTGTGTTGGATCAAGGACACACAAACCTGCAGGACATGGGCTCTTGAGGCCTGGAGTTGCCCACCCCTGCTCTATAGCCTGTCAAAACCTGAAAGTGAGGCGATGGAGAAATATATCACTGATTCGCTCGCTGCTGGAATAAGTTGGCCATCCTCTTGCATGTTTCTCCTTTGTTGAGAGGAAAGACAAGACTCCCAGACCCTGTATGGATCATTGTGGTCCTAATAAGATTACTGTCAGGATTAAGTATCCTCTACCCTTGCTAATATCTGCTTTTGAGTTACTCCAGGTGGTCACCATCTTCAAAAAGCTGGACCTCCACAATGCGTATCATCTGGTTAGAACATACGCAATACCCACCAGGGCCACTTTGACCTGGCAGGTGTCACGGTCAGTTTATCCTCTGGTTTTCACCCACTGACCAACGTCCAGGCTGAGCAGACAAATCAGGAGCTAGCAACCGTGCTCTGCTGTATTGCTTCCACCAGTGAAACTACCTGGAGCACCCAACTCTCCTGAATTGAGTACGCCCACAACAGCCTCACCTCTTCGGCAACTAGTCTATTCACCTTCGAGGCATCCCTGGGAAGCCAACCACCACTCTTCCCTGCGACTGAGGATGAGCATACAGTTCCTTCCTTTCAACATCATCTCCTCAGGTATCGCCACTTATGGAAGACCACCCAAGCTGCTCTCCTCTGAAACAAGCAACAGAACATGCGGTTGGCAAATGGACATCAGAACCCTGCACTTGCCTAAGAGTCCAAGCAAAAGGTATGGCTCTTGAAGAGGTATGTTCTGATCTGGACTGAGTTAAGATAACTGGCTCCAAATACTATTGGTCCATTTGAGATCTGAACCATGATTAACCTTCTTTCTGACTGTATGCACATCCATAATGTCTTCCACGTGTCCCAACTCAAACCATACCTCTACAGTCCATTTCCTGTCAGTGCTCATTTTTGTTTCTCTCTCTCTCACTCTGCTGATGTCCTCTCCGCCTGAATGGTACTGCATTGCGGGTTCCCACCTTTATATAACTCTCATCATCCTTATCAGATCACCCACTACTTAAGGTGGCGGTTGAGGTGTGGTCTACCCTACTGTACCCTGCTTATCCTAGTTAGTGTAGCCGCGGCTGTCATATTATTTCTAGCTTCCTTTGTCATATTTCTCAATCTCTAACGTGTTTATGAAGACAAAATGCAGGTGTAAGGTGCCTCACATTTCAGACCTGTAAGCTACATCCATCTGTTCAAACAGTATAGGAAGCAGTGCTTTAAGCTAAATGAAAGACATACAATTCAGTAAAAATATTCATATCAGGGGAATCTACCAGATCAAAACACACAGAGACTGAATTCATATTCACTGTTGTCATCATCCACAAACCTATTTAGGGGCTCAGAAGGTAGAGCGAGTCATTTTGTAATCAGAAGGTTGCTTAATGGATCCATGGCCCCTCAAATCTGCATGTCAAAGTGTCCTTTGCCTAAGACACTGGAACAAAAAGCATTTGTTTTAATGTGTGTAACTGGGTGAACGAGGCTTGTAAGAAAAAAAAAAGCAAATTGAATGCACAGTTTCCAGTTCAAAAACTCTACAAATGTTCAAAAGTACCAGGCCTTTACCTTCTAAAAGAAAGAAATGAGACAAACCAGAGGATGGATTCAGATTCACAAAAGAAACTAAATTTGAATAGTTACTTAAATATCAAATGCATGTCTGAAAGACTTCAAAAAGAAAAAAAGTTTCACCCCTAGAGAAGTAAACAGGGTGATTATGTCTGCCAGTGTGTTGGTGAATCAGATCATCTAAGACAGAGTTTCCAGGGTAGCATGTTTAAATGAATGATAGATGAGATACACGCGAATGTGTTTATGTTGTATCTCTGTGTCTGTCTGCATATCTGTGTATAGGCGGTTCACAAAAAGGTCACATCCTTTCCATCCATGTCCCCTCCCTTATTCCTCTGAATGAAGTGCTGCTGTTTTCTCGTGGAGGAATCAGCACACTCAACACACCGAAGATAGTAAGCTGTATACTAACAATGGTGGCATTTTGGGGGCATTTTACAGGATTTGGAGCATGTTATTTTATTTTATATTATTTTACCTATTTATTTTACTTACTATGTGTTATGTAAGCTATACTTTTTGTGACTATTATGGAATTTTCTTTTTTCTTTTTTTTTCTTTTTTTTCTTGTTATAATTGTGTGGTTTTTTCCCATATTACTAACATGCCAATTTGTTTGTTGTGATTTATTATCAGCCAGACTCATATTTGCTTTAAATGACAAATTTATTTAAGACGGAGTGATTTATCTAAGTCTGGGATGGTACGTGTTAACGGCCGCTCATAGATCCCACCTGCCGGATCTTCTTTTCATTGATATCGCTGTTATGACTGATGAAGCCGAGCTGGTGAGTTTCTTTGTTAACCAAGTAACGTGTTAAAGCTATAAATATGACTATTACTAAACTGTACTGTCATTAATAGTGTTGCTTTGTTAATGTTGTATGGTTGTTTTATTTTGTGTCTTTCAGTTGATTACCTGGCTTCTGTAAAGGCACGGTTACTGTACTGGTGTTAGTTTATGGTTGTGGAATAAACTTATAAAAGGCAGCAATCAGATGTCCGAGCCTGAGTACGACACAGTTTCATCAGTTAAAACACACCCTTACGGTGGGAGTTTACTAAATTAAAGGTAGTTAGCTTAGTAAAAACCGTACAGTAATCAACACTTAGCCACCCCCCGCGACGGAGAAGTGCAGGAGGGTCTGTGTCGACTACGGAGAATCCAGCAATTAGACGGAGCCCGGCCGATCGTCACGGCCGATCGACGTGACTTCGTTCTCAAAACACCCTCAAGCCCTCGTACGTGAGAGACTGTGTGTGGATTTCTTTGCTGGAACTAATAGGGCGCTGGCATAGGATAAGCCAGCCGCCGAAAACGAACTTTTAATTCAGTTACTAGCCGCTAAGCGACCGGAAGTGGGTCGCCGCCATCTTTGCTGAGGGCATAGGAATAACGCCGGTAAAAACGAACAAAAAAGTCAGTATGGCATGCCGAGAAGAATTAAAGAAAAGGCGGTCCTCTGCGCAAGCAGTTTTTACTAGGAAAGCCAATTCCATTGCCTTTAACATTGACATTCTGACTGAACATGACCTCATGTCTGAAAATAGGACACTCAAAGACAGTTATAGTGAGGTTTGTGATAGCAGTTTTGATTACATTGCTGCTATGGAAGAAGAAGATGCAAGTGGGCTTGCAGCAGAAATAGCTGGAGTGGAGAAGAAGCTACAGGACTGCCGCTCAAAATACCAGACCACAGAAATGAAGCTAAAGGAAGCGTCATGGTCTCGTTGTGCATCAGGTCAGTTTGACAGTCTAAGAGTTGACCTAAAAGATGCGATTAGCCAGGTGGAAGCGCTCAAAACGGGTCATATAAAACAGGATCAGTTTGATTCAATGCTCCCTGGTGTGGAAGGCAGAGAGGAAGCTCTGAGTGAGTTTGTGCATAAGTGGGATCGTTATGTTCCTGAGAAAGAAGTGAACGTTATGCGAGCTTGTCTCAAAGAGCTCAAGGAAAGGAGGAGAGTGGCTATGGTGGTGCTGGCTACCACCCTAGATGGGAGAAGGAGATCTGGGTGTGGCGACCTCAGGAGCAGGACTAGCAGTGAAGGTGAAGGCAGTGATGAAGGTGGCGCTGACGGTGGAGTGACGACCAGCCCAGTGGGCCCGCTGCGACCGGTGGAAATGATGGCCCAGCGCGTGCCAGTGGTGCGCTAGATGCTGACGTGCACCCTGCTGCATGCCAAAGTGCCGCAGTGGGCAGTAGTAACCAGGTTATTGATGAAGGTGGCCCCGATGGAGCACGAACTGCAAGTCCTTCCATTGCAGCCCTTCAAGCGCCACCACAGGGACCACTATCCCAGGGTCTGGGGAGTCCTGTGTTTAACCCTGGCCCCTCAGGCACGCCACAGCAGCTTCGAGGAGTGCATGGTGTGAGACCCAATGGCGCTGGGGCAGGACAGAGCACGTCTACCGTCTCTCAAGGATCACTCGGAACAAGGATCGCACTCGCACCCCTGAGCCTACCAAAGTTCTTTGGGGACAGGAGAAGCTACTGGCGCTGGAAGAGTAACATCGGGGACCCTCCAAGCGTTGGCGGAACCCACAGGTTCCCCGGAGTGCAGGCTCTTCCACCTGATGGACAGTATTGCTGATCCAGTAAAATGTGAACTTAGGCTGTCTCACTGCCGTACAGTGAGTGATGTTTTTCGAGTTTTAGAGGACTGTTATGGTGACGTATCACAGATAGCAGATGACATTGTACTTGAGCTACAGGAGTTACCGGGCGTGCGCAACAACAAACCCAGAGAGGTTTTACAGTTGATCCAAACTGTAGAGAGGGCGCTGTTGGACTTAATAGACCTAGGTTGTGAAGATGCCATAAAAAATCAGTTAGTGATCCAGTCACTTGAGAGTAAGCTGCCGGACAGTGAAGGAAATCTCCGTCCGTAGATAGAGCTTTTCCTCCTAAGGCATGGGCACCAATAAGCAGAGTTCATCCTTTAACATATAACAAAATTAAAATATTCTCATGCATGATCAACGGTTAATCACGGTACCGGCCGGAGTACCGGGAGCAGTTTGGAAGAACAAGAAGACACGGAGACTGTTCTAGGTTGTCATCCCAAACTAACTCAAAGGTTTATTCATCATACAACAGTTTATATAGAGGAAAAAGGTTCGTGTGTCAGCAGATTCTCAGTTCAAACCGGTACAGACCAAATAAGGAAACGTCTTCCTGCCTTGTGAGCAAAGAAGTATCCTTTGTGTAGTTTATCAGTTCAGCTACAATTGTGATTATCTCAGCGACATATTTTCAAGGCACAAAACAAAGAGTTCTTACATTAGTGAAATCTGAAACAAACCATTTGGCCTTTAACAGACGTCTCCTAAAAGATTAAGAAACTAATGTAGCTGAGGGAGTGATCTCTGTGGTATTTCAACCTTGTACCAGCCTGTGATTCTCACACATCAATTCTTGGGTCAAAGAGAAAAATAACTAAAACAAAGGGGCCTTATTGAATGACAGAGTTTTCCTGCATAATGTCAGTATAAAACAATATCCAGTAAATGCTCCCATGGTACTAAAATACCTAACAGACAGTATGAAAGAAAGGTGGCTTTTGTACCGATGTGATCCTGTCAATGTCAGTCCACAGAACCGGTTTGATAAGCTATGGCAGTTCCTGAAAGATCAGAAGACAGTTCTGGTGCAATTGGAGCAGTTGCAATCCATCAGACAGTCTAATACTGCCAGGGCAGCCGATCCGAGCCCCCGCGAGAAACCAAAAGAGAGACCTGATCGGAGGATGGAGAGACGTTCGTTCACCAAGGCTACTGCGAGCGAGACGAGAGGTGAGCTGTCACAGAATCCTTGCTGTTTGTGTGGCGAAGAGGGTCACACAGGGCGCTTATACCGCTGTAAGGCATTTAAAAAGGCCAACCCGTCAGAGCGGAGAGTTTACGTGAAAAAGACAAAAGTGTGTCCCAGGTGTCTGGACTCCCATGGGAGTGATGACCCTTGTAGTAAAAACTTTCTGTGTCGTAATGAAGGATGCAGAAGGGGTGATGCCTCATCGGATCACCGTGTCTTAAGACCCCAACTAGGAAAGATGCAGCTAGGCAAGGGACAAAAGGGGATAAAAGGAGAGAACCCCGAGGCCCGACGGAAGAGCAAGAGGCTGTGTTTGCTGGCCAGGTCTGTCCCCGGAGCAGCTGGAGGCTGTTCGAAGGGCTTGCACAAACAAAGTAACTTCAAAGTTGTGGGCTGGCAGAGGCTCGGAAGATGAGAGTTGTCTGAAGGAGCTCCCGGTCCTCATGATGTTGTTGGATGTCACCACCAAGAGGGGAGACTGGATTGGAGCACTCATCGATTTAGCCTCTGACACGAATTATAACACCCACGAGGCAGCGGAGAGGCTTGGTCTGCCTGGTGAACCAATCACCTTAGTTGTTCATGGTGTTGGTGGCATGGAGGCAAAAGTAGAGACAAAGAGATACCTGGTGAGCATAAAAGTAGCCACAAAGAAGGGAACATGGCGACTCCATGAGATGGTTTGCTATGGATTAGAAGAGATTGCCAATGTGGGTCACGTCGTGGACTCGGAGCGCCTGGAGAAGTTTTTCCCAGGCTCCGTCGAACCCGGGGAACTGATCCGCCCGGAAAAGATTGAGCTACTCATCAGCACCCGGGAGGGTCGTCTAGCCCCCCAGAGAATGATGAGGTGCGGTGACTTGGTTCTGTGGGATGGTCCGTTGGGGAAAACCATCAGTGGCACACACCCAGATCTGTTTGAAGATGTGGAGGTGACTGCACGACTCTCATCGACCCATTTGGCATGCTCCATGAGGGCGGAGTCTCAGAGAGTTGTGGCCCTCCATAACTGCTGCCCAAAACCAAAGAACAGCGTAGAAGTCGGTACCACGGCTACATCCAACACTGAGATCATCAAATGGCTGCAGTGGGACAGTATTGGTGCTGCCTGTGATCCCATGTGTGGCGGGTGCCGCTGCGGGAAGTGCGCCCCTGGAGGGAAAGAAATGTCACTTGCTGATGAAAGAGAGTTGGAGATCATCAGAGGGGGTCTAACCTTCAAGCTGAGTGACAATCATAGTGACAAGCCCCATTGGGATGCTAAATATCCCTGGAAAGAGGACCCTGCGACCCTACCTAACAACCGCAAAGCTGTGGAGGCAACTTTCCTGAAGTCAGAAAAGCGCCTCGAGAAAGATCCATTATGGAAGGCAGCTTATGCTAAGCAGGTGTGTGACATGCTGGCTAGGGGGGCCGCTATCCAGCTTTCCCGGACGGTGTTAGACGTGGCTAAGCTTCTATGTGGAGTTCCACAAGGTTCGGTTCTAAGCCCCCTATTATTTTCACTATATATTCTTCCCTTAGGCCGGATCATTAGCGGTTTCAAAAATATTTCCTATCATTTATATGCGGACGACATCCAATTATACATTTCTTTTAAATCCTGGGAATTAGACAAGCTATCCACTCTTATGGACTGTCTTAAGGAAATCAATCTTTGGATGACAAACAATTTTCTGCAGTTGAACGCAGACAAGACCGAGTGCTTAATCCTAGCCCCGGAGAATATCAAGCCACAGATTAGTCAACATCTGGGTGCTTTTTCATCGTCGATAAAAGCCACTGCCCGGAATCTTGGGATAATTTTCGACCAATCTTTGTCCTTTGATGTCCATGTTAAATCCGTGACCCGCTCTTGCTTTTTTCACTTAAGAAATATTGCCAAACTCAGGACTATTGTCTCCACAACCGAACTGGAGATGCTTGTCCACGCCTTTATCTCCTCCCGGCTGGATTATTGTAATGCACTCTTTTCCTGCGTATCTAAGGCCTCACTAAATCGGCTCCAAGCGGTTCAGAATGCTGCAGCAAGGCTTTTGACCCATAGCAATAAATTTTCCCATATCACTCCTATACTAAAATCCCTGCATTGGCTTCCGGTTGAGTATAGATATAAGTTCAAAATCCTCACTTTTACGTTTATGTCTCTACAAGGTGGGGCCCCCATCTATATCTCGGAGCTTCTCCAGCCCTATTCTCCAAAGCGAACTCTTAGATCCACTGATAGCGGTCGTCTATCTATCCCACGGACTCGTCTGAAAACAAAGGGGGATCACGCATTTCAAACCCTGGCTCCTATACTGTGGAATGGTTTACCCCCCCCACTACGCACCATCGACACGATGGCTTCTTTCAAAAAACAGCTTAAAACTCATCTGTTTAGACAGGCATTTGGGAAATGTTAATGCGTAACATGTTGTTTTATTTTATATTTATATTGTACTATTGCTTTTTTGATATGCTTTTATACTTTCTTTATGTTGCTATATTGTTTGTTTGACATGTTTTCTTGTGAAGCACTTTGTAACAGCGTTTTGTCTTAAAAAAGTGCTATATAAATAAATTTTACTTACTTACTTACTTACTTACTAAGTGGAAAGGAGCCGTGTGGTGGATAAACCATTTGATGGCGCCCAACCCACACTCCAACACCACGCCGGTGAGGCTCGTTTGGGACAGCAGCCAGGTGTACAGAGGTGTTAGTTTGAACAGCATCTTGATGAAAGGCCCAGATGTCCTGAATCCCATTAGGGCAGTGCTGCTCCATTTCCGGGAGGGAGAGCATGCGGCAATAGGGGATGTCTCCAAAGTGTATAACTCTGTATGGCTGGAGGATCAAGAGGTGCACGTTCACCGCTTCTTGTGGAGGCATTCCCTGGAGGAGGACATCAAGGATTATGCTGTGGTGCGTGTGAACATGGGTGAAAAGCCTGCAGGTTGTATCGCTCAGGTTGCCATGCGAGAGACTGCCCTTCTGCCACAGTTTGTCAACAGAGTGGAAGAAAGACGTGTTATTGAAGAGGATACTTACGTGGATGACATCCTTGTGTCCCACAACGACCCTGAGAGACTGAGCGAGATCCTTGAGGGGGTTGAAACCATTCTCAAGCATGGTGGGTTTTACCTCAAACCTTGGGTGCGGTCTGGCTTTAGTGGGAGGCAAGGTGCCCAACCAGCTGCGGACCGAGGACAACAAGGCCTTGGGTGTGGGTTATCTCGTGGAAGAAGACAAGCTCTTCCTCATGGTGGCTATTAACTTCTCTGCAAGAAAGAAAAAGATGCGTACTCAAGTAGACCTCGCTGAGGAGAACATAGGGGAGAAGACGCCAAATCCCCTCACCCGCCGTATGCTTCTAAGTCAGGTAGCAGGGCTCTATGACCCCCTTGGTCTGGCGACGCCCCTGAAGCAGAAAGGTGTTATTCTTGTCAGAAGAGCCTTTCAGGAGGCCGGGATACTGACTAAGGATACGTGGGATAAGCCGCTGTCTAGTGAACTACGTGGGAGAGCAATCAAGCTCTTTGAGGAGTACGTGCGGCTGAGTACCATCACCTTTCCCAGGAGTATTACACCATCCGGCTGGGTGGGTAAACCCTGGGGGATCACGTTCTCTGATGGAAGTTGTGACTCATACGGAGCGGTCCTCTACCTGCGCTGGGAAACATCTGGAGGGGTTAAGACCCGGCTCGTGGAGTCCAAGGCCAAATTGACTCCAATCGAACAAAAGGGAGATGCTGTCAAGGCAGAGATTTGTGGAGCTGTTTTTGCCACTCGCCTGAAAGGTTACTTTCTGAAGTACAGTCGGTTGGAAATAGATCGTTGGTACCATTTTCTGGACAGTCAGACTGTGTTAGGTGCCATCCAACGGGAGAGTTACGGGTTCCAGACCTTCTTTGCCAATCGAGTGGGAGAGATACAGAAGGCTGGGCCTGTGACCGACTGGTGGTGGCTTCCTGGCCAGTTCAACGTGGCTGACCTGGTCACAAGAGGATGTTCCCCTGAGCAGCTTGGTGAGGACTCTTCATGGCAGACCGGTCCCATGTTCCTAACCAAGCCAGTAGAGGAATGGCCCATAAAGTCAGCTGCAGAGGTGGCCTCTGGGACTAGAGAAGTCGTCAGTCGACTCCAAAGAAAGGCTTTTTCTGCCATCTTAACAAGGTCGCAGGAAAGGGCGACTACTCCAGATGGCTTTGATAGCGTCAAAGCCGTGGTCGGCGGCCGAGTAAGTCCGGAGCTCTTACCATTCAGCAACAAGGTTACATCTTTTGAGACTAAGGGGTCTCCTTCTGTTGCTTCTAATGTCTGCAGGATCTAGGAGTGCTGGGGTTCAGCCTTGATAAATCAAGTAGATCTTTCACGATTCAATTCTCTAGCCAAGCTCTGTGGGGTCATAGCTTATGTCCACAGAGCCTTGCGCTTTTGGTTATCTGGCAGGGGTCGAACTGCTGTAGGATTAAAGTGGGAGGCGGTGCCCGCGGCTCAAGAGCGGGTAGAGGCATTTCAGGACTTATGCCTTGCCGCTCAAGCAGGTGTGACTTTCCCTACGACGACGCTCAACCGCCTGGTTGTGCGCAAGGATAAAACAACGGGGCTCTTGATGTGCTATGGCCGGATTAAATCCGTTGAGGAGGAGAGGTCTGGGGTCCCTTTGATCCCCTACAAGTGTCGGTTAAGCTCTCTGCTCGCTGAGGACGCCCATCGTGTCAACCACGAAGGTGTTTCTGCCACCCTTCTTCGGATGAGGAAGAGGGGCTGGGTAGTTCAAGGTCCCAGGATCGTACGGAAGGTGATTGATTCGTGCGTAAGTTGCAGAAAGTGCAGGGCCAAGCTATGCACTCAGGTCATGAGTGATCTTCCTCCCGTACGCACTACGCCAGCAGCCCCTTTGGACTTGTGTGGTCCATATTTTGTCAGAGACTCAGTAAGACGACGAGTGAAGAAGAAAGTTTGGGGCGTGGTTTTTAGCTGTATGGCCTCAAGAGCCGTTCATGCAGACATAGTTGAAGATCTGTCAACTGAGGGCTTCCTGAAGGCATACCAGCGGTTTACTGCCCTGAGGGGTCACCCCAAGAAACTCTGGTCTGACCAGGGGACCAATTTCGTGGGAGCTAAACCTGCGCTGAAGGAGCTCTATGATTTCCTTGCGAGTATCGACAAAGAAGAGATCCAAAGAAAGGCAGCCGTAGTTGGGTCTGACTGGATGTGGGAGTTTAGTCCAGCGGACTCCCCACACCGGAATGGAGCAGCAGAGGCAGCTGTTCGCGTGTTGAAAAGGGCGTTGAGTAACGTTGGTGAGGAGGGAAACTTGACTGCTCTGGAATTCCAAACCCTCCTCTATTTGGCGGCCAACCTCACCAATGAGAGGCCTATCGGGGCCAGAGCTCAAATTCAGGAAGAAATTGTAGATGTGTTGACACCAAACTCTTTGTTGTTGGGTCGGGCAGGGCCCAGGGGCGACAACATGGGTTTTGAGTTCCCTGCCTACCCATTCAGTCGTCTACGTGCAGTCCAGGTGGAAGTGGACAAGTTTTGGAGACGCTGGAGTCAGTTGGCCGGGCCGCACCTGTTTGTTCGGCAAAAATGGCATACCCCGGCGAGAAATGTTTCTGTTGGGGACCTTGTCTGGGTGGCAGATCAGAACGCACTTAGGGGTCGTTTCAAGCTGGGCCGCGTGGAAGAGGCAGATCCAGATCACCTAGGTGTTGTTCGAGATGTCAAAGTAAGGATTTGTTGTAGTCGTCCCATCAACTGGTCTCAGGCAAGGAAGGACAGGGAACCATGTCATTCCACCATTCTCCACAGGGACGTAAGGAGGTTGGTGGTGTTACTGCCAGTAGAGGAGCAAGAGGAACGTGGTTCATCCCCCTGAGTACCCAAGAAATACTTGCAGATTGGGGACTCTTGGGTGTGGGGACCAGGCCCAACCTGTTTAAAACACTGTTATAAGACTTTTTGTTTTCTATATTGGTGTTTATTGCTACTGGTTATTGTGGCCTACTTAGTCTGGCATGTAGCCCAAGTGGGAGGTGTGTGGTTTTTTCCCATATTACTAACATGCCAATTTGTTTGTTGTGATTTATTATCAGCCAGACTCATATTTGCTTTAAATGACAAATTTATTTAAGACGGAGTGATTTATCTAAGTCTGGGATGGTACGTGTTAACGGCCGCTCATAGATCCTACCTGCCGGATCTTCTTTTCATTGATATCGCTGTTATGACTGATGAAGCCGAGCTGGTGAGTTTCTTTGTTAACCAAGTAACGTGTTAAAGCTATAAATATGACTATTACTAAACTGTACTGTCATTAATAGTGTTGCTTTGTTAATGTTGTATGGTTGTTTTATTTTGTGTCTTTCAGTTGATTACCTGGCTTCTGTAAAGGCACGGTTACTGTACTGGTGTTAGTTTATGGTTGTGGAATAAACTTATAAAAGGCAGCAATCAGATGTCCGAGCCTGAGTACGACACAGTTTCATCAGTTAAAACACACCCTTACGGTGGGAGTTTACTAAATTAAAGGTAGTTAGCTTAGTAAAAACCATACAATAATTATGTATTTACTTTATTTTATTTTCAGTTGCTACAGACGGGACAGAGATGACTGGGGGATAGGACAGGGAGAAAGAATGAAAGAAAGAGAGGGAGGGAGAGAAAGAAAAACAGAGGGGAGAAGAGATGGTGAGAAAGGGGGGAAGAAAGAAAGAAAAACAAACAAAACACCTGGATCACCTGTATGGAGAAAAAAAAAATTAAATTAAAAATTATGGAATTTTCTAAGGAAGCTCCTAACAAACGTGTCCATACTCCACACTGAATTTAGACACTCAAATATTAGGGAGAAGGCTGCCTAAACAATTTTCTATTTACATAATTATCACAGTCTATGATCAGGGATGGTCCAAACTGCAGACAGATTTACTGTTGTGGACCAATGTGCAATAGTCTGACTTGAGCGTCAAGGAAGCCAAATGTCTGCTGAGCAGACCCAGAGATGAGCAATTTATTTACAGTGACCTCCATCATATGTGAACTTTAACAAAACTCCCCCAAATTAACTTAATTAACAAAACTCAAAGAGCACATGGATCGGTAACACAGCTCACCTCTCCTCCCCCATCTGAATCAAGCGGAGACTGACTACATATAAGCAGAGATGTAATCTTATTACTTTTTTCAAGTAAAGAGTAATGTAAGGGATTACTATTGCAAAAACGGTAATTAGATTACCGTTACTTTCCCGTAGGAACGCTGCGTTACTGCGTTACTAAAACCGTGATTTTTTGCGAGAATTTCTCACGACGGTGACGTAAGCGAGTGCGCCGTTAGTGACAACAGCTGTGTGCAGATCAACAATCGATCATATATCGATTGTGGGAGAGAGTATGAGCGTGCAGCGTTTAAAGCGTGGAAGTACTGACCTTACTTTGAGTTTGATTCCATAAAAAGTGACAAAAACATTAGCGTCCATCGTGCGTGGGAAGAAAACTTCTTTTTACAGCGAAAAAAACCCCTAAACTTCCAAGCAAGCACCAAGTGCGCAACGACGTAATGGGAAACTCACAGAGAAACTCGCGGATTCTTCAACTGACCGCTGCGGCTCACCTGCACCAGGATAAACCTCCGCCTACACCACTCCTGCTTTACAGGTGAAAATAGAGCAACAGGACTGCTAGTCTTTGATGTTATTTATTTTCTGCTGTGTTTTACGTGCATCTATTTGAAAGAGTGAGTGTAAACACAAAAACTATTTTATTTTATGTGCTGGAATGTGTAGAAAATAGGTTTAAATGTTAAACTAATTTATTCAAATCAGAGAATGTTGCATATAATTAAATTTTTGCTTGATGCATAAAGTTAAAAGATTAAAACTAATAAAACAAGTTTTAAAAAGGGACCTTTCCATTTGATTACATTTTGTATGCTGGATTATGTAGAAAAAGTAGAATTGGGCTGAAAGATCTATCGCTTTATCACCTACTCAGGTTGTAAATCGTGTTTTTAAAAAGTAACTAAGTAATTAATTACTTTTGAAAATAAGTAATCAGTAAAGTAATGGGATTACTTTTTTGGGGAAGTAATCAGTAATTAGTTACTGATTACTTTTTTCAAGTAACTTGACCAACACCATCAATTTACCTTCAGTTAGTCTAGTCACTACCACTTGCTTGAGCTGAGAAATCTAAAACTCAACACAAATGACTCAGAATTACATAGAACACCTCACACTCACATTTACACAACTAAATGTCTCTATAGAAGAAAAAACAGTCAACAAATATTTTGCATCCTCAAACAAACAAAATGAAGCATTCCTATTGAAACACCCCCCCCCCCCCCCCCCCCCCTCCTACTGGTTTAACCTGGCGATGTCAGACATGACATCATCAGTACTTTAAAAATCATGAAATGCTGGGCGGGCCTTTCCCACACCTGACCTACTTGAAGAGTGAGAACAAAAAAAAGCAATGTAAGTATGCACAAGTTGGTAAATTCTGCAACGTAATAAAATATAAAGCAACATGTGATTGAGTATTTGCTTTAATCTGCTGAATGCTTGATTTTGATGACATAATTCTTACACAAACAAACCCGGGTTAGTAAGTGCAGCAATGTTGCTCTGACAGTAGCAAATCATAGCAAATAAATAAATGTAGAGAATAATGTGCTTAATGTGCAACAAGCCAACAATTCTGAGATAAGTGGAGAGTATTCCACCTTCATTTTGACACAACCAAAGAGAAATTGTTATTTCTCTACTTGCAGAGTTCTCTCTCTCTCTCTCTCTCTCTCTATTTTATTTTACCATCAAACACCACTTTGTTATCTTCCTTCCCTTTTAATTCTGCACTGGACTTTCCCCCCTTTGCCCTCCATTTGATATTGTCTTCTTTGATTTTTGCCTTGCTCTATTTCTCTCCCCCCCCCCCCTCCCCACCTCCATGTCTCTCTTTCCTCTTAGATGTCTCTCTTCCCATCTCTGACCTCTGCATGTCCGTCTCCATTAGTTTCCTTTCAGCCGTGCCTTCTTCATCTGCTACACTTGCCTCCTCGTTTTGCTCCCTTCAAAGCCAACTTGACAGCCTGGTTCTTCAGTACCTCTATGTAACGGGCCATTCGCCATCCATCCATCTGACTATGTGTAACACTTTGCATGATCAGTGGTATAAAGATCCCTCATCAGAAAGTATTCTGTTTCATATCAGCTCATCTTCAGAGAGATTTTAAAAAATAAATTAAAAAAAATGACACTGATGACTTTTCTGTCAAAAATCAGAAGAGGATCAGAAAAACAACAAAATGAATGAAGGTGTTCTTCGACTGTACTGACTGGAGGCCAGAAACCTCTTCTTTTCACAGATTAATTGAAGAGCCTTTACTGAATGACATGTCTCTGTGAACATACCTTTTTGCTCTTTATTATTGTGCAAATCAGTGTTTGAAATGGGATGCTAGCCAGGTGGCATCACTTCAGGTTTTCTTAATTGAATTTCAGTTCAACAACATTCTCAAATGTAGTATAAAACTGAATCCTTGTGATTCCCTCACACAGACTAATACTACTAGAATACTGATTTAAACCACTGGTTCCTTTACATTTTAATTTCTTTACGCTCTTCCTAAATCTACTGACAACTGAATTTGGAGGTAGGTCCTGAATGGGGTAGAAGTGAAAAACAAGTTGTCATAGTTGTCAAATGAAAATATGTAATCTTTTTTCCCCGTCAAAACAACACATCGCACCACAGCAAAGCAAATAAGCACTAAATAGAAAGTGGCTGTCCCATCCAGCAGAAAAAGAGAAACAACTTACCTTTGTTCTCACAGGTGCCAAACAAACTCTCAGCTTTTGCTTTAAAAAAATCATCAAAAGCACACAGATTCTGACACTAGCAAATGGTTTTGTGTCTCTATCATCTTCTTTAAGTTAAGTAATAAAAAAAACCATTATCATCCTTTTTAATGATAAATGATTGAAGGTACGATTTCAAGATGATTTATAGCTCACCACTGTAGAAAAGCATTTTATTTACTCTTGAAGAAACTTTGAATCATTAAATCATCACATGAGACTCTTGTCACATAGAAGATCACATCTGAACAATAACAGCCACACTGTGGTGAGTTGATGAGGATGTGCTGAACTACTGGGAAGTGCTGCTGTTTTGCCACTTTTAACCTCTGTTAGCTGCTGTTAATAAACTCTCATACAATGTGAGAATGTAATCAAACCTTTTATCACAGGGAAAGTGTGATTTTTACGATAGTTAGGCTAACATTAGCTGGCAAAATGTTGACCAGCTGTTGTTGTTTTTTAGCTGGCTCTTGCAAGCTATGCGGATATGGGAGGGTTACATGTATAATCTTCTGATAATAAGTAATTGCAACAAGATCAGGACTAAATAAACATGTTTATGCACATTTTCATTTCTTAGAGCTGTGACTTCACTTCAGGAGGTTAGGCCTAAGGTGAGGATGACATTTTATTAATGTGCTGGTTGCGTTTTTCTTCATTTATTCCATTTCTTTGCTTTAGGAGATCACTGCTATGACGATTAAACATAGGCATGATCTTTTATATTTTGAGTCTGAAGGTGCAGGCACCAGTTTAAATGTCCCTCCTTCGCAAGGGAATGGCTATGACTTCTCACCTCATATGAAACAACATATACTTTTGCTTCTTGCATTAGCTGTTTCGCAGCAGTCTGCATTAATATTAGATGTCTTAAAACATATGGCCTGGTTGCTGCTTTTTCTCTCTCTCCTTATAGCATAAATAAATATACCAGTTTCTTTGGGTCAAGTCAAAATAATCGTCTTTTTCTAACTCTTCTTCCTCCTGAGTGCAACCGTCAGATTAAAATATTAGAAGAGCAGGATGTGATGCTCAGCAGTGATAACCTTATAATAAAAGGAACAATCCTCACAGCTGTGAGCACAATGAGCCTGCTGCACTTATTCAAAAGCTAAAGGCCAGTCAAGCTCTAACCTCATTTAATAAAGTCATATATCAGTATTGACCACAGAGGCAGGTTTGTGAATCTGCAGCTGAAGGGCTTTTGTAATTCAAAGTCAAGGCAGGTTTTCCTGTGGGGGAAATAGTGTACCTCTGCAGTTAATTAAAAATTCACACTAAGAATATGATATAAGAAACTATATCACCAAAATATTTAAATGTTAGCTGTGTTGCACAGCATTATTAGTATCTGCAGAATACTAATATTCTGCATATGCAGAAACATAAACTAGCCACAACATACTGTAGCAGTCCTGTGTTTAATATTGTTTAGGTTACATGGGATCATGGGACAGGGGGGCTCACTTGATCTGACTGACCTGTCTGATGGCCAAAATGTAGTCCCACATGTAGTCTCAAACAGAATAATAAACTGAAGACAGTTTCTTCTTCTGAGAAACTGCCTTCAGTCTACACATCTACTGTTACTGAACAATTCTATGTTAGATTCTTCTGTCCAGAGGAAACTATTAAAAAAACCTCACAAATTGTAATATTTCTCTAATGTACTTTTAAAATAAATTCTTGGCACACCTCTAATGCAATTCAAATTTGAGTAAGTTACAAACCAACATGAACAGTTGCTGCAGGTAACAAGAGTTAGGTAAATTAAAGAGTTGTATTTACAGATTATAACCTCAGAAACCCATCTTTTTTCTCAACAGAACATAGAAGATTTATCAAATGTTTAAAATGACACATTTTACTAATTCATGTAATCTCATTACTAGGTAGGTTAATTTGCAACAGGTATAAAAAGACCATTTTAGGAACACTGACTTTCTCAGGATAAAGATGGGCAAAGATTCACCATAAAAATACTGGATCTCCAAGTTGTGGAAAAAGTTCAGAATGATATCCCTCAACATGAAAAAAACATCTACAGTATATATTATTATTGTTATTATTATTATTATTATTACTATATGGTTTGCAGAATTTGGAGTAATCTGCACAAGGGTCAAGGCCAAAAATTAATATTAGCTGATCTTCAGAGCCCTCGGGTGGAACTGCATTAAAAACAGATATGATTTTGTCATAGAAGTCAGTGCACGGGCTCAGGAACACTTCGGGACACGACTGCACTGATGTACATTAGTGCCTGTGCCTGTGACAACACCAATGAAAAACTATACGCAGTTTTTAGATATGCTCCAACCCACATGATGCGTTTTACGTTAAAGGCCTTGAATATTTCAGAAAGAAAAGACTTATTAAATAGGATCTGTTAAAGGGCATTGATTCATAGTAGAAGACCTGTCCTGCGTGTTCTTAAGACCTTTGACCAATTGGATTTGCATTTGGTAATGAAACAAGAATACAACAAAAACAACAAAGGACAGCTGGAATCCTATATCTCACAGGAATGAGACAACATTCCTCTCCAAATAGTCCAGCAGCTGCTCTCCTCAGTTTCTAAACATTACAGACTATTGTTTAAAAAAAGGCAATGCTACACAGTGGTGAACATGGCGCTGTCCCAACTTTTTCGAGAAGTTTTGCTGGCATTGATATCAATATGAAATTTTCTGAGATTAAACTTTGGATGTGCTTTCATGAGATTTGCACATCACAGCATTGTCTTATTATTTACACCCTATACAGGGTCTCAACATTTTTTGAATGCGGGTTGTAAATTCTTTGAATTAGTCTTAGCGAGGAGTTAGAGGAATGTATTATTATCTCTGATGCTATAGTGAGGGGGGAAAGCTTGTTATTTAGTGAAGCGTCCTACTCTGAGAGAGTAGGTGGCATTGCATGTGAGGGTAGCATATCTGCTGATTGTTGATTGTTGTCTGTGCTACCAATGGGAGGGGTAACTGCTGAGTATCCACAATAGCAGAATAGTGATGAATGAATAGGTAATAAAATCTTGCATCATTTATTAACGGGCTTCTTGTTATAAATCACCTGTGCTTACCTGTTTGTGTGTTAATGGAGGATCTTCCTCATGAATAATGAACACTCAGCTCTTACCTTGACTGGTAATTTAGCACTTTTCAAACTTTTGGGAGGTCTTTGTATATTTATGAGTGAGTATGACAGATTACGGATTAAAAACAATGGGATTTCAGTGTTGATGTCGTTTCTGTGTGTGCATATAGCAGAGAAGGAATAAGGTGTGGGGAAAAAAAAATGTAAAACTGCAGTGAGTCCTGGGCAGAGTAATCATTTATGTGTGTGTGCAGTACAATGCGTCATGCTGAAATGTTATTGCATTATTCAGGCGTGGGTAAGAGGGAGGCTGAGCCTATAACTTGGTCTCACGATTATGTTTGGATTTGCATCAGAATGATGAATTTCCAAATGAAGACGCATCCTCGCTTTATTTCTACTTGTTTCTGTTGCTTGTGGAGCAGTATGTACAGAGTACCTGCAACACGAGGATCCCATTATCGAATCAACCACTGCTGTTGGGAGCATCCCAGGGGACTCAAGCGCACACTCATCATTGATGTAGAAGAAATATTGCTTTCATTCTGTCTTTGCACTTCACACTTACCTGTTTGTTTTCACATTCTTGGAGAAATCCATCTCTGTAATACAGTGCTGCATATTTCCAGCATTATTAAGATTGTTTGCATGAGCTTGTTCTGAGTAGTATTAAGTATTGCTTGACAGACAAATGTTTTGATAACAGTTTGTTTCTTACATGCTAGATTTACAATTGCTAAAAAAAAGCTACATGTTTTCTGCTTCAACTTTTAAAACCTAAAGGATGTTTTTCCTCTATTATCCACTTTACTGTTAAAGCCTCTAAAGAATCTTTCCCAGAATAATTTAATCAAATTACTCAAATTGACGTCTTGATAATAGTGCGCTTCATGGAACGTCTGGTAAGTTGTCCATGGCTCGGCTTCTCTTATGACCAAAGTAAAGCCAGGGTCATTGTAATGCACCTCAGGCAGAAATTTGGTGTCGTACATTTTTGTTTGGTTGGTTGTCTTTTTACACTGGAGAAAGCACAATTTCTAGTTCATTTAGATCCGTTAGATGGCTGATGGTCTCTGTGGGGAAAATGTAAGCTTCATGCAATACCAAACAATGTGATTTTGCTTTGGGAGGAAAAGATCCCAAAAGGAAAAGGAACACAAAAACAAGCTTGTGGAAGTATATAGAGGGAAAATGAGGAAAACTGGGAAAGAACATTACAGAGACCCTTAAAAAATATATGTAGTGAATCTGTATTCTGTACTCGGAAAATGTGTCATGGTCCGACTGAGTGGCTGTTGTTTTTCTTCTACCTTTTGGGCTTTTCTGGGCTCCACCCTGAGGCGGAGTCCTGGCCACTTCCACTTACCTGACTTTCACCGGTAGTAATCAAAAGGTTGGATTTAAACCCGGCATGGCCATCTCTCCTTCACCTGTCCATTAGCTGCTGATGGTGGTAACCAGGCCTCACACTCCTTGTGATTTTCTCATTTTTCAACTCATCTCATCTCCTTGTGCCTCCAGCTTTTCTTTCATCGTTCACTCACCAGCAGTTTGCAGATTTTTCACCATCGTCTCTCTGCCTTGCTGCCTCAACCCAGAAATTTGGATCTCCATTGTCTCGCATGCCTGTCCTTCTTCTCACCACCTGTTCTACCTCTACAACCTTAGGTTGGAAAAACACTCACCATAGCTCACCAGTGTTGGCTGCTCACTTGGCCAGCTTCCCTGAGCCTGAAACTACCTCTCCTGCACGTAAGCGCTCACTTCTCACTGTGTTCAGCCTGTATGTAAATAAACCTGTGAATATGATCGCTGTCTCTGTTTGGCATCTGGGTCCATCTCTCGTGCCGGCCTCTTGGCCTTGTGACAAAATGTCTCTGGATTTCTATTGCCCTTAGGCAAACTGTTTAAGAAACTTTGAGGAATGTCTTTTGTGTAGCTTCCAGTGCTGCCTTACATCATAATAAGAACAGATGAAACTGCTCATGGCGTGGCTGTGAAAACCCACATGCCAAATGCTATCATTTTCTAGGTCATCTCCTTGTGCATCTCTGCTCGCCTGCTTGAGTTGATATTTGCTCTCTCTGCAAGCTTGAGGTCCATTGTGAAATAGAAAGTGTTTCCTTGTAGGTAACATGAACATGCGACTGGTTGTCTGTCTCTCTCTTAGCCCTGCTTCAGATTGGATGCCTGTCAGCTCTTTCCCTATGGTAGCTAAGTTAGCCCCAACTCCCCCCATGAGCCTCAAAAAGGTAAGCGGAAGTGAAAAAATGGATGGAAAGATTTTCTTTTATGGGCAAAGTTGTGAAACCATCTTGTTTTGAATAACACTAACTTCTTATATGTACATTATTTGCCCCACGTGTTGAGATACCAGTGTTTAAATTGGATAAATTGCTTGTATAGTGCAATTCTGTGGAATCCTAACCACCCTAACCAACAACATTTCACATACTATACCCAGTAATCACTGTAGGCTAACATAACGTAATCTGCTGGTATTAACCATTAACAAGCACATTAGCCACTAACCCCATGCTAAAGGAAACAGCTAAAGCAATAAAGCCTGCAGCATTTAAAAGCTAAGTGGAATTAAAGCAACAGATAAACTCTTTGGCGAGAAAAGACTTCTGTAGATGGTTAGCGTTTGTACTGTACATCTGAATCTGCCCGGTTGAATATTAAACAGCACATTAATTTATTGATGAATGTGAGTGTGTGCCTGCTGAACACAGCAAGGCATCCCCAGACCCCACCATGGCAGAAATGAAGCACAGTTTGTTTGTATTTTTCAGAAAGATTTTACAAGGTTGCATCAGTCTTGCATTTACGTCTTTAAAGAAAATTCAGTGTTTCCTCAGAAAAAGCTCACCGTGTGATGGCTCTTCTATTCAGCATGAAAAAATACAGTTGGCAGTTTAATTCATGAAGTTAAATCATTAAGTATTAAACATTAAATCAATAAATACAGCACGATTACTGTAATTTGTTACATAAGGTAAACTAATATATGTGGGTGTAAGCAAACTCTCGGGGCAGTGAGCGAGCTCAGTGTACAACACGGAGGAACCTGTGCTAAGAAAATTGTCCTTGATGACTTTAATTGTGGTACAACAGTCTTAATGAGCTTTCTAATCACAGAGAAGAACAAACCACCCAGAAATATAGGAAACACTAAGAAAGACGTGTCTCTGATGTTTAATTTGCACACTTCTAACAAATCATAGCGGCTTTATAAACTGTTAACATTTCATAACATTTATTAAAATGTTATGAGGCTGCTGGGTTTTTACACATTCAGTAAATCTGCTGTTGCTGCAGGGGGTGGCTTTAGCTCAGCAGGTAAAGCTGTTCATCTACTAATTGGAAGGTTTGTGGTTCAGTGGTGGACTATGGCTATCTCTGGCACAGATAAATTTAATAGTTTGTATAATCACTCTCACTGAAAAAATATCAATTGCAATGCAATGAGGATTTTGCAAAGCCATCCACATTAAACCCTAGATGATTCCAGGCTGTGGCTCATATGTCTGACATCTTCAGAATGACCATAAAGTATATATTAGGAGGTTGGAAAGACTGTTTTGGTATAAGACATAGGGCAGAGGTCAGCAACCTGCAGCTCATGAACCATGGGTTAGAATTAGGGTTAATCTTAATCCTATTAATACATATACTATATGTTCTAATTTATCCTGCATGTTGTCTTTGTCTTCTGTTGTTTGGTAGGAAGAGCTCAAATGGATCTTTTGATGTTGAAGGTTGCCGACGCTTGTTGCCTGGGGATTGGAGTTCATGTTATGTACGCTCCCATTCATTTTTTTATGTTACTTGTAGACTTTGGTTACTCTTCAGTCACTGCTTAGCCTTAATCTCATTTTAAAGATTTTGATATTTAAGACTATAGTTTAAAAAAAAAGTTAAAAATCTCAACTTCACATTAACTAGCTGATGTTACACATTTTTGTTCAGATTCTCTGGTTCTATCTACATTTGGATACTAATGCAGTGAACTCACATTTCTTTTAGCGCTTTGACTACAAGACATTTAATCATACAGTCATATTGGTCTTTATTCTAAACACTCTCAGGTGCTTCAGTCGAACCTAAACACACATTTAATCAAAACACTTTACCTATCTCACATCCAGTGCCATTTTAGAGTCCCCAGTTAATCTAACACAGGTTATTTGGACTGTGGGAGGAAGCCAGGGGGCTGAGAGGAGGTATGTAGGCACAGAGAAAACATGCAGGCTCCACACAGAGGAGGCCCAGACAGCCTTGAAACCAGGAACCTTGCTGTGAGCACACACTGCTAGCCACTCCACCACTGTGCTGCCCAACCACATGCACTTGTTGAACTACAAATTGAATGGCACTCACCAGAAATGATAGCTGCAATGTTTGACTATAATTATCCCAGCTTTTATGAACATTTAGAATTTATCCAGCCTGAGGACACATACAGTCCAGCACTGAAGTGATTTACAAGAATTCCTGAATGAATCATCCTTGAACAGAGCTCGATAAATCCTTCTGACAAACAGAGTTCTGGGTTTTCATGAGGTGATGATCAACACATGAAGAAGACTGCATGAGACCCTAACAACAAACTTCAGCTTCATGTTCATGGTGGCTGAAACTAAGAAAGTAGAGGAGGGCATCATCTATTTAAGTGCCTTCCAACATTGCTGACATGTGCCAAACAAACAGTATTTAACCACATTTTGGGGGATCTAGGTTTTCCAGTCCTTTAAGGAATATTGTTTATATCAAAGTATTCCAGGAATGTGTGTTGTCTTGTCTTGTTTTAAGTTTAAAATCACATAATTAATCTTAAAAAAAAGACAATCTAATATAGTTAATAGTTTCTTTATGTGCATTTTGCTGATTTAATATACCTGAATGTAGAATTCAGGCTTTCTTGAATTCAGTTGGTGAATATTGTTAAAACCAGCCCACAAATCCACGGTAACATGTCCGAGACCTTGTCTCTTATGAGTTGTCTGGTGTCTTCAAGAGCAAGGCCTCTCTATGAAGAGTTTATCGATCCCTTTGCAAAGAAAGGGATTCGTGTGGAAGAAAGCAGTTAAAGTGCTGCTCAGTTCGCTCTGCAGATCAATGTTGCACGCAAAACAAAAAGAGATGCAAATATTTCATTGAAACTAATCAGGGTTCAAGTAAGAATTACATGGGCAGTGTGTGTATATTAGTCTGGCTGTGTCTAAATTACGGCTCCTGGCTGCTGCAGTAGCTTGAAGATATAATCTATAATGAAGAAAAAAAAGAATTGGTCATGTTAAAAATGGATTTTCTGTCTTGCTATTGCACAATTATGGTTATTGCAATGTATACCTTTATGTTGGTGACTCTACTGTTTAGTACCTGCCAAGGTTAAAATGAGTGAGAGTTGGTGCCGTTGTTTTGCATGTGGTTACAAGTGGTTGAACAAACACATGTACAATTCACAAATCATTTGTGAGTATGTGTGTACACCAAGTATTGCATTGGCTAAAAACTTCCATCCATCCATCCATACAGGAGCTCCATCCAACAATAAAATCACAGCTGGTGCAAAGAGTTGTTTGTCATGTTAAAATGTTCCTAATTGGATATCCTTGGCAGGAGGCTAGGGGGGGGAAAATTGAGACTAGTTAATCTAGTCCCCTTTAGATGAGTTTATTCCGCCTTGTTCCATTTAGCTTCGACGGGACGGAACTGCAATTAAACAGTGAAATTCCTGACATGTGTGTATTGTATGAAAATTGTAGTTTGAAATTCATCGTGTGCAAATGATTTTTTTGTTTTGTGGCTGTAAATAAAACCAGTGTTTCTATCACTGGCTATAGCTGGCACAAACACAGAGTTGTTGTAACCAATTATTCACAACATGCATGACTTTATTTACACTTTAGACACCAGTTGAGTCTGTTTTGGAAGACAGTACCAGCGGTTTATCGCCCTGACTTCTTTAAAGGCGATCTTGGTTGCGCTTGAAACTCTGAAATGTATGAACAAGTCACATTGTTAAACCGATAGGTGCACAAATCTAACGATTGGGATAGTTTAACTGTGGAAACAAATATGTCTCTGTTATCATAGCAAGTGTGAGGCTTAATATAGTGATCATTTTTACTGGCTTGTAGTGTACTATATATGGAGGCAAGAAGATGGCATTAGTTTCATGCTTTAATTGGACAAGCCAGCCACGCTGATCATGTTAATGCTCTGAAATGAGCTGTTAATTAGGCCATAATGTTGTGAAACTGTGCACGTGTGTTAGAAGTACTTGCTTTAATTATGTAGTAAGTAAAGCTTTTTAAACCTTATTATGTAAAGTAAAAAACCTTTCTTTTTAATCTAATTTGACTTTTTGTACACAGATTAGAGGCTTGCACTAAAATGAACTAAAATAACTGCTGAGAAGTATTGCTGCCAAACAGAAGAATTTACTTAAATAAGAATTTTGTCTTGACTTAACCCTTTAAAGCTGGTCGGAGCGGACACGCTCCATTTTGCGTAACTATTTTTAAATCCCGGTAGCTCTGCAACCACGTAAGCTAGTGCAATAATTATTTTTGCATATGAAACCGGAGGAGTTGTACTTACACCTTATGCCATCAGCTTGTCCTCGGTCACAGTTTCCTTCCACATATAGCTTTGCAAAAACTGCATAAAAAGCACTTGCAGCAACAAAAACATAATATTCCAGAAACAGGCTTTGCCGATCCGATCAGCTGTTTGTAACACTTCCTACGTCCATCAGCACGAACTATCACATGTCCGGCATGACCTGCCCGAAACCGGAAGTGACGTCATTTTGCGGAAATGTAGTTTTTTACCATCGTGGCCTTATGAGCCTATACTTGTGTTTTTAAAAGTTATGTTTGACTTTATGACTTTCTGTGTCGTTTCTGGGATGCTGAGGACTCATATTGCACTGCTGGAAATATTTTATTTTGATGCATATGCTGCTTTTTTGCAAATTTGCACTATAATATATTTTTTTGTTTTTCCTGCAGTATATGAAAATTGGTGTATCTTAAAAATAAAACTATGAAGACATTTAAAAAATATTTCCTTTGGTGGGAAACTAGTTTGTGCAACTTTTTTGTATTTACAGTTTTGAGGGATAAGCCTCTTAAATTTCTCTAACTAGAAATATATGTTAAAAAATCAAAAACGATTTAAAATTTTTTTTGTAGTTTATTGCACTTTTTTGCCATTTATGTAATTACTATGCACTTATTGCAGACATATTATTAAAATTTGGGCTATAATGGTTGTATTGATGTATAGCAACTTGAAATGCTCCAAATAATGGCTCCACAGCATGTAAAAATATACTATAAGCTCTGGCGGACTTGGTTCTATGGTAGGTCTTAAAGGGTTAAATTACACCCTTAAACTTTGATATATTCACATTCCTGATATTGTTGCATTTTCAGTTTAGCTTTTGGGATTTATCTGTAAACCCCGCTGGACTGTAATAAGCAATGTACACCAAGCAAACTTATTTTATTTCGGTTCCTGCGTGAGCTCTCTCCCTTTGTGTTTTTCACGCCTTTTTTATGACTCAGATCAATGCCAAGACCAAAGCCAAAGGGCAAACAGTGCAAGTCCAAACAAACAAGACAATCCAACACTGACAGGCAGCCAGACAGATTAACAGCACTGGCATAATTAGCTCCTAGAGCTATGTGTGCTGTTTTATTATGCCTGCCAGTGGTCAGGAATACACAGAGAGCTGCTTGGGGAAAGGTATTCCAGTAAAATGGCTCAGCTTTGCACTCTCATCTGCCTTCTCTGGGTATTATGGTTATTGCTGTCTAAGTGGCTGATGAGAATTACTGTGTCTTTTAGTTTCAGGGAAGATTCGTGCACTTTTACTGTGTGGTTTTACAGCTGAAGTTACACAGCGCATAAAAATGTTCAACTCCAAAAAAATCCCTTTTAATGTTTTCATACTGTGTTTAAGATATTTTGTATTTGAAAATAGTCTTACATTTCAGACCCGTGACCCGGCCTCGGATAAAGCGGATGAGGATGGATGGATGGATTTCAGAAAGTACTGAAATTTCTCAATGGCTCTGTGTGAATGTGTGTGTATGTGTGCATCAGTCTGTGTTGGTGTCAGCTCTGCGTATGTATGACAAAAACACAACTGCACACTGTGTAGTTGCCAGTGTTATAGATACCCAGTATCTATAACACTGAGTAGGGAGCACTTTGATATCACAAAGGTGGGGTGTGATACTGATGAATTCTAAAATGTTGTTTTTAATGAACAAAACTATTTGTGCCATTGTGATTAATGTCATGTTTAATCAATGAAATATAAATTTTAATGCAACACACTGCTGTGCTTCTCATCATGATTTTAGTTCCCTCTGTCAGTGTTGTTATTAGTGGCTCGCTGCACACTTTCTCAACACAGTAATCTTTGAAGACAGGGCAAACTATCCCAAATATTCCAGATGAGCAGTCTCAGTATGTTTAAAGCAAATTATGAGTATGCTTCAGTTTCTCATTCTTCACTTTGTGCTACTTCAAAGTAGCAGTTGCTGTTTCCAATCATGTTTGTCTTGTGCATCGCTGTCCTTTATCCAAGGTTTTGTGGCACTGTATTATAAATGAGAGCTTAGTTTTAAGATATAATGATGGCAAAGAGCTCATTTCATGGGAAAAGGCAGTGAATATGTTTCTTCATATCACATAAATACGCTGTGCTGCTGGACTTGGCCCAAGTGATTGTGAATGGATTGTTTGAGATGTAGTTAGAATCTATTTCTAGTGTAAGGAATTAGCATAAAGAGGCAGGCAGCATGCATACTGATGAAACTCTCTGGAGATCTGTGCATTATTCAAAGATCCCACCCATATACTCAATCACAGTTTGAAATCAAAAGTACAACTCTGAAACAGATGATTTATTTGACTGTCAGGTCTCATGTGGGCTTACAGAAATTTGAAATGCATAAGCTGACATATTTAATGGGTTGCATATACAGTGCCATGAAATAGTTTTTGCCCGCTTCTTGCTTTCCTAGTTTTTCTGCATAGTTGTTTCAGTTAAATGTTTCAGATCAAATAAATTTAAATATTAAAAAACAACCGGTCGAAATACGAATGCAGTTTTTAAATGACCGAATTAACTGATAAAAAACAGTTATCCTAACCTACCTGGTCCTGTGTAAAGAATCACTTAAATATAACCAGTCTGACAACGTAAAGTGGGCAAAAATAGCCCATAAAGTAACACCTTATTCCTGAGCTGAGAAACAAAGTCACTGACATCTATTAAGGTTACAAAGTCATTTCTAAGGCAGTGAGAGCCAATATCCACAATGGAGACAACTTGGAACAATGGTGAACCTTCTCAGGAGAGGCCAACCTAGCAAAATACTCCGAGAGCGCATCAATGACTCATCAAGGAGTTCACAAAAGAACCAAAAACAACACCTAAAGAACAGAGCTTCACTTCACTAACCCTAACCCTTGTTCCAGCTCGCATCTCCCCTGCTCTGGCTCTAGCGCTCTTGCTGCTAGAGCGATGGTGGCTGAGACGCAGCGGAGAGGAGGTATAAGTGCCTGGCTTAAAACAGGACATATTAGCTGCATTTAACCTTCAGTTACTCTTTATATAGTTAGGTAGGAGTCAGACCATGTTTCTTTTTAGCTGAAAAACATTACACCAGGTAACCTGCAGTGTTGAAAACGTGTTTTCCGACGATGTTTGCTACCCTACAATCCGTCCTGCTCTGTAGTAAATTCAGCGATATTTGACCGTCCTGTTGCTCCCATTGAAATGTATACAGCCTGTTTAAAATCTAAAACTTTAAATTGTCAGTAGCCTACTGTTGTTACCACTGTCCTGTTTGAAATGGATACTAACTAGCTAACTGACTGAATGCCCATTAACCTTATAACTCCTGTAACAACATTCCAACATAACATTATAATGGATCGGGGAGATTAAAATTAATCATATATTTTTATGTGGTTCAGCCACAACTCTACTGAAACCTCAGCCAGTAATAGGTAGGCCAACTTTTGGACTGTCCAGTTGTCTGTATGACTGTCGCAGTACGTACATCACATTTGCGCACTATCAGAAAGTGCCAAACAGCCCTGGTGGAGTGAGGAGCTGTAGAGAGAAGCAGACGCTCTGTTTATATTCTAAAAATGTTTCAAGCTTGTTTCAAAGATTCTGTACAGCAGCTTTAAATGTTTTCCAAAAGCACACATACGCTTATCAGTGTTTCTCAAACGTTTTACAGTGTGTACCACCTGATAAAAAATGTCAGGCTCTCCTAAGTACCACTATGAAAGCATGAAAGTCATAAATCTTACAACACAAAATTAGTATTATTAAATTAGTCAAATTAGTATCTGCAATAAAGATTTTTTCATACATTCTACCACAGGCAAAGTTGCCTCCATTTTATAGTTTTTATTAATATTTTGTAATAATTTATTAGTAATTTTTTTCTGTTTTGGGAGTGTTTTTTATATATCTGTATTGTATTATACATACACATTAAAAGTGAATCTCTGTCCAAAACATGCACTCAGTTTACTTTTTACTCACTATGAGCATCATTCATTATTCTCCCCCAGTAATTAAAGTTAGGGTATGTATTTTTTTTTTCAATCCATTCTTCTTTTGCAGCATTTAAATAACCTTTATCAGATTTGATGGTTTTGTTACAGGCAAAAGTGTTTTGCTTTTCTTTCACAAATGTGGGGATTACATTGTGTTAAAATGTACAAAACAATGATGTCATGTTTTGTGACGAGGACCCAGGCACAGAGAGACTTGATGAATTTAAGAATCTTATGATTTAATAAAGAAATTTGCAGACTTACTCAGAGATGGTAAAATTATGATGACTGATAACAGAGATGAAGACAACAGACGATGAGAACAGGGAGGAACAGGGGTTTAAGTGCACCAAAGTGACAGTCAGAGAGAACTCGGGACAACATTTAAGGATGCAGGGACTGACAGAGACAGGTTTATCTTGCCTGGCTGGGCAGCTCTCTGGGTGCTCAGAACCCCCAAAGCTCTGATCCTAGAATTGCGCCTGCCATCAACTCACATTATGCTCTGAAACCTTAAATAGGGTCTTTAACATGATGGACCTCCTTATCCAAAATTTATTTCAACAGAGGATTTTCAGAGTTTTGAAAAGTAGAACGGGAGGTAAAGCCCTCATCAGGTGTCCATCCCCACTTTGAAACCAGTTCCCAATTTGGGTTTGGGAGATCCACCTTCTCTCCCTTAAAATATTCCTTTTGGATAAGACTAATTCAAGCTTATTGCTTATAAGCTTGAATTAGTTGATTAGTTAGAGCTGGCACTATTGCGTGTAATTACAATCTCTTTTTTTTTTGTATTCTTGGTTGTTTATTGTCTCTCTATGTTCTTATTTCCCATTTTCTTTTTCCTCTTTTATCACCACATCTGGTCACTGCAGCTGTGGTGGAAGGAGGCTGATGAGTTGAGGTTTGGTTTTTTTTTTGTTTTGTTTTTTACCTCACAGGTCATCATTAAATTGTTGGCTTTTCTATCTTTAATCTCATAGTTGCTTTATCCTACAATATCATGTGCCTTGAAATGACTCTGGTTGTTGTGTCTTTCTTTTGTTAGAAATGTGCAAAATAACAGTTAGCATCACAGTACACTGAATGTGTCAAAACTGTGTGTTGAGCAGGCAGGATTGGACCCAAAAGCATACTCACCAGGCAGGATTTAACACAAGAGTTCAGCTTTATTGCTGGACTGTCAAGGAAATGCAAAACTAACCTAAACGGAATCTTCAAACCTAAACAAACACACAGGAACACACAACAAAGAATGAGGGAGAATGCGACTCTGACCCTGACAGAACACCTATGTTAGAACCTTTTCTAATGTCAAATGCTATCAGGCTTAACCAAATTAATCCTGGTGGCACTCATGTCGCTGCTAATCTCTCTATCTGGTTTGTGCACAGATATGAGACTTGTGTCATTAGTGAACCCTTGAGTAAAAAATTCCTATCATGCCAATTTCCTGTTGGCCTCTCAATTGTTGATTATCATTTCTTCTTGAATCAGAGTTAAGCTTATGGCATGTCGTTGGGCTTAGTGCACAGGGACAGAGAGACACACACTTGAATCTCAGCAGAGAAAAGCAGGATTTTTACAAGCCATTGTCATTCACCATCTCCCTGCTTTAACACGTCCTTATAATCCTGTGGTATAACAGGGATTTATGAAGGCTGCAATACACTGAAGCATTGGATTCCAAGCACTGGTCATATTGACATGCATGCACAGGCAATATGCATCCCCCCTCGACAGCAAGAAAGAGAAGATCTGAGATTTGATAATACAAATTTTAGACATAATTATGTGGCTAAAAATGAAAATGTTCCTTGTTTTGCTGTTTTAATTGCGACACTATGGAATAAATAATATCCTCTAGAAATACTGACTTCTATGACTAGTGTATATGGACTTTTTAAATGTTTTTAAATATCTCTTGTTTCAATAAAAGGATTCCAAAGCCAACTAACACAGTTTTTAAAAGCATGTATATGCTTTATGTTTTAAAATTCTCACGAGTAAAGTTAAACAGAGCCAAGCAGTTGAGGTAAAGAAACTTTATTCCTGATTCTTGTCTGTGGAAAGATTTTGCTTAAAAATGCTCTTTGGTTGTGGTTAAAGAACTGCTGGTTCTGATTAAATTTAATTAATGAGGGTGATGAATTACTGTGGAATTGCTGAGCAGGTCCAGTTGATTCTGATTTAATACCATGTTGACAGCAAGGGGAGAAATGATGAAGGGTTTATTGTTGGGGCACAGATATGAGGAGCTTCAGTCACAGAAAATGGCTTACTTGGTGCATTTCCTTTCCTATGGGAATCGTTTTGCTGGCATAATTTCCTCTTTAGATGAAGCTAAAAGTTCTGAGCTCCTTAAAAAAGTGGCATTTATATATGGAATTGTGACCAAAGATTTTGGTGAAACAGGCCAGTGATGTAGGAAATTGCCATAATAACATGGATGATTGTGCATCAGGCAGCACGGTGGCACAATGGTTAGCACTGTTGCCGCACAGCAAGAAGGTCCTGAGTTCAATTCCACCATCAGGCCGGCGTCTTTCTGTGTGGAGTTTGCATGTTCTCCCCGTGTTTGCGTGGGTACTCCGGAGACATGCAGCTTGTGGGGATAGGTTAATTGGATAATCAAAATTGCTACTAGGTGTGAATGGTTGTCTGTCCCTATGTGTTAGCCCTGCGACAGACTGGCGACCTGTCCAGGGTGTACCCCGCCTCTCGCCCTATGACAGCTGGGATAGGCTCCAGCGCTCCCCGCGACCCTGAAAAGGATAAGCGGAAGCGAATGGATGGATGGATGGATGGATTGTGCATGCATCATGACATGCCATAATAACAGTTGGTATATTCTGAGGAAAAATACATAGGCATGAACATAGCTGAAGGACAGCAGTGATGAAGAAAACACTGCACATAAGAAAAACCCTTGTAGTATACCTAATCATTGACCACTTAGCCAAATGCAAATGTGCACAATAGTGCTGAAACTTCACCTACAAGAGGTGTTCAGCCATGGAAGGTCACTCCAGGAACCTCCCATCCCACAGATTTTGTGCTGATGTTAATACCAGAGGAGGTCTGGAACTGTGCAGTCACTGAGTCAGCAGAACATCTGAGACTTTTGTATCTCAACACATGTGCTTTACTTGGGCTGTTGCCACTTTGTTTCCACTTATACACAATAATACTACTTTCAGTTGATTGCGGGGTATCTAAGAGGGGAGAAATTTCACAAACTGACTGCAGCAGTTCTTTAAAATGGCCCATTCTCTCACAGCGTAAAGGCAGAAGGCAAGGCTAGGGGCTGGAGTTTATGCGTGTCACAATGGGACTAAATTCAAAGGTATGGCCAACTACATGGCCTGTGTAAATGTGTGTGTGTGTGTGTGTGTGTGTGTGTGTGTGTGTGTGTGTGTGTGTGTGTGTGTGTGTGTGTGTGTGTGTGTGTGTGTGTGTGTGTGTGTGTGTGTGTGTGTGAGAGAGAGAGAGAGAGAAGTGGCCTAAAAATTTATTGTGTAATGACAAAAGTGTGTAAAACGTTAAACTACTATCTTCTTATAAAAGACTCACAGTGTGAGGATGATGTGAGCATTTCTTCCTTCAGCAGAGTGAGGTGCTGTCATGCTTTAATGATTCCTGGTGGTGAAAGATGACCTTCACTGAGGTTGTGGATTAGCTACAAAGCTACAAAACATGAATATATCACAGCATTTTGACAAGAGCCTTAGAAAGCATGGTAGGAAGAGGAGAGGGAGGAGAAAAAGGCAATGAGGGGAAGAAGGAGGTTAGAAAATGGAGGTAGACAACAAAGACCATTTGTATTCTTCTGCAAGTGCGTCCACAGCGCTGTGTGTCTTTTACAGATGAGCATTCTCAGAAGAAAGCAGAACTCTGGGGGATGAATGTGGTAGGATGAGAGAGAAGGAGAGAGAGTATGCAAGGGAAAGACAGCTGGTAAAAGCTGACAACAAGTGAATGCATCTATTCAAGAGTGTGTGTCAAGACTGTGTGTCATGCATGCTAGGGAAGTAGTTTATTCTCAGTGGAGATGAAAACAAGTGAAGAAAGACTGAGAATTAGAGGTGAGAAAGAAATGCAAGTGACTTAAAAATGATAGCATGGGAGACATATAGGAGAAAGAATAGCCTTCAATGAAAAAAAATGACAAGAAAGATTTTTTTAAAAAGCCAAACAGGCAAGAGGTAGACAGAAACAAATTCAATAAATTCAATACTTTGTGAATATTTTCATGGATGCTACAGAAGCAGCTTGGCAGTAGATTAATCATATATGAAACACTTCCACAATTATACAGTGCCTCGGTGTAATTCTAATTATTCATTTGAGGACAGCGACGACTCACCAGTTCGCCGCAGGGCTGAAATCAAAGACGACACCGCAAGAGAGACGAGAGAAAGTAATGAGGGAGCGAAGGGAGAGGAAAAAAGAAGGCGAAGGAGAAATCTCACTAAGAAAACAATGTGTTAGTTAAATGTTAATTAACCGGAGACAAAAAAAAAGCAGCACACAGGGCAGTGTATTATGAAAGCGAGGATGAAACAATGTGGACATATTCAGAAACGGGAGGAAAATGACTGAGTGCGTTCACAGCAAATGCATGAAGGTGTAGAGGATGTGATGGCACTGGGGAGGCTTAAGGATTAACCTATTAACGAAGCAGGTTTGTCATGCTGTAAGCCTCTTAGGAGGACCTTTCCAAGCCGAGAGGCGGTGAGAATGTCAATTTAGGCCCTTTCTCTGCTAGTAATTATGCTCTATCTCTCAGCTAACGATTTATTTTGCATGTGGACAGACAGGGAAAAGATATTAAAAAGAAGAGATATATTCGGAGCGAGGACACAGTAGAGAAAAAGGATTCTTGCAGGCAGCCACTGTCTAATTAATTGACATTGTTGTAAATGGGTAGAAAATTACTGGATAAATTACTGTCAGTTTTTCTGTATTATTCACCAGAACTAGTAGTACTAGTTCTTTTGGCAGCCCTTGAACTGTTTTTTTCTTTACTTTTTTAAAATAATATCTCATCTTGAAAACGTTTGAAGCACAAAATCTGCTGTATTGCATTAAATCAAAGCAAAGGCAAATCATCAAGGATTTCTTTATATTATGTTTTTGCTAACGCTGGTGTGCCGTGTACACAGATGTAAACGCTGTGATATTTTTAGATTTTTGCACATTCTCTGAAGCCTTGGTTCAAAACCGTATGAATGTCTGCTGTAAATGTTTCTGAATGTGGGAAATACAGAAAGACCCACATCCTGGTGTCAAGTACCTTGAAAGAGCCTGATGACAATATTTTATTGGCTTGAGGTCAGAATGAGTCAACATAAATTACACGCCTACATCAAAGAGAATTTCATGCGAGACGCTCTTTAAAATTCACTGGTTTGGTGACGCAAAAGTAAAGTACTGCCAGACCAATTTTCTGTTTCACAAATTCATATATTTCAATATTATTATGCCAGAAAACGTTATTATACAAATTCTGAGGCTTTAGGTTAGAGACTTCCGATGTCCATGTTTGGCATTCATCTGTATTCGACATGGAATATTGACTAAACGAATACTATATGACAATTTATGCTTTTATTTTTCCTTGCCATAAAGATTTGAGTTTTACATTTACAATAATGCAGTTCAATAGCATCAGCATGGTAAATGTATTCTCCTCAGCCCAGATTTTAATGGATGCTTTCTGTTCATTTTTTTAATCTTTCTGTCACATTCACTGAGTCACTGTTATATTTCTAACCCACCTACACTGCAGTAACCCCAATGTTCCACATATACATATATTATAGGGCACATATATCTGTGACTTTTATGTCTTTTTTGGGCATTTTTCATCTACACATCTCTGTTTGATCACTTGGGTAATATCACAACAGAAATCAAATTGGGAAGACAGTTAATCAGAGTGTTTGAAGTAGAAGCTGATAGTTGGACCCAGTTACATCCTACACTTGTAATCACTGCAAAGACCAATCACAAGCATAAGGATACATCTGATTTCACAGACAAAATGAAGGTGTTTCTGGCTATCTTTGGTTTACAATAAAACTGTAAAACAAAGTATAATTTCATCATTCTCACAACAAAAGTGGAATGTTTAAAGCAAACTCTTTAGAAATCGGTTGGGAAAAATAATTTAAGTCCTGATGATGCATGGTATCATGCTTTTCTCCATGTACATGTCCATTTGTACATGATGACAATTAATTTCTATCGAAAAAGAAAAGGAAATGATCATTTATGCTTTGTTATTTTGATCACAAAATTTTGAATTAAAAATTACACATTCATTACCTTATATTATTTTCAACTGCCCAAAGAGTCAAATATCTTAATACCTTAAATACTTTAATACTTTAAATAATGCAAAAACTGTTACTGCGTTACATATGTCCATTCCTGTTTTTAACCTTTTTAGAAGACAAACATTCTTGTGGCACGCTTCAACCCTGGCAGCAGTGCATTCCCAAAGGCCCATGGCAAACCTCCAGCTTTTGGCAATGACATGTCATAAACAGACATGGGCAGTAATCCAATTACTTTTTTCAGGTAACGAGTAAAGTAAAGGATTACTATTGCAAAAACAATGATTAGATCACCGTTACTTTCCCGTAGGAACGCTGCGTTACTGCGAGAATGTCTCATGACAGTGACGTAAGTGAGTGCGACGTTCGTGACAACAGCTGTGTGCAGATCAACAATGGATAATATACTGAGTGCGGGAGAGAGTATGAGCGTGCAGCGTTTAAAGTGTGGAAGTACTGACCTTACTTTGAGTTTGATTCCATAAAAAGTGACAAAAACATTAGCGTCCATTGTGCGTGGGAAGAAAACTTCTTTTTACAGCGAAAAAAACCCCTAAACTTCCGAGCAAGCACCGAGTGCGCAACGACGTAATGGGAAACTCACAGAGAAACTCGCGGATTCTTCCACTGACCGCTGCGGCTCACCTTCACCAGGGTAAACCTCCGCCTACCCCACTCCTGCTTTACAGGTGAAAATAGAGCAACAGGACCGCTAGTCTTTGATTTTATTTATTTTCTGCTGTGTTTTACTTGCATCTATTTGAAAGAGTGAGTGTAAACTCAAAGAAATATTTTATTTTATGTGCTGGAATGTGCAGAAAATAAGTTTAAATGTTAAACAAATTTCTTCCAGTCAGAGAATATTGCATATAATTAAATTTTTGCTTGATGCATAAAGTTAAAAGATTAAAACTAATAAAAGAAGTTTTAAAAAGGGACCTTTCCATTTGATTACATTTTGTATGCTGGATTATGCAGAAAAAGTAGAATTGGGCTGAAAGATCTATCACTTTATTACCTACTCAGGTTGTAAATCGTGTTTTTAAAGTAACTAAGTAATTAATAACTTTTGAAAATAAGTAATCAGTAAAGTAACAGGATTACTTTTGGGGGAAGTAATCAGTAATTAGTTACTGATTACTTTTTTCAAGTAACTTGACCAACACTGGTCATAAATATGCAAGATATTGTGAACAAACGTTTCCTGGTTTATTTGGGGCAATATTGTCCTAAGAGATGTCCCAAAGGATTAGCAGTGCATTTAAAGGTAAAATTACAGTCACAATGACTGTCCGGTTTTGATTTGTTTAGGATCTTAATGATCTTTAAAACCTTAGTCAGAAAGATTGTGTACAGATTGGAGGAATTCTATACCGCTGCCTTCCCAGGAGCATCCATCAGGTATCATCCCAAAAGCAAAGCTTGTAATAGTATGGGAAGTCGAGGAAAGTTAGGATTACTTCTAATGAAGACACAATATGTTGCCACAAAGCTTATCAGCATGACAAACAGCCATTCACAAAGAGGTTTTCTGCTTTTGTTTCTGAGTGAACATGAAACACTGAGAGAGCAAAAGAAAATAATTTGGCTATACTAGAGGTCACCATTAAACAGAGCGCAGTGAGAGGTAGTTCACCCAAATAAAGCTTGTAATATCAAGAGGTGGCTCGTTAACCACCTGATGCACCTTTGCTCATTTTAAGCCGCACACCACAAAGAACACTAACTATATTGTGGTGCTAAATCTACACACATATTATTTTGTAAAACATACTGTTTTTTATCAATAATTTAATATTCGCAGAACTTATCATCTATAATACAGCATTTGCATTCTTCATTAGTTGATTCTATTTTGTGCTTATGTTTGCACTATTATGCAGCTTGCACGAGTTTACACTCCTCAGTGAGGAGTCATGTAAGACAGAATCTCATTCTTCTTGTGCTCCATAAATGCAACATTTACTGATTATTTTCTTTCATTATCAGACAGTCCAAAGCATGCTGATGTTAGTTTCAGTACTTTGCTATGTCCTCTAAGGAAAGACAGATGCAGAAGTACAGTAGTTTGTGATCAGTACCTTGGACAATAAGAAAAACCCAGGATATAACCAAAAATTGCCTTAGATTAGGGCAGATAGCCATGCATGCCAAATATCCTTGGGCAAGATACTAACCCCGTGTTTGCCTACTGGTGGTGGTCAGAGGGCCCGGTGGCGCCAGTGTCCGGCAGCCTCGCCTCTGTCAGTGCGCCCCAGGGCAGCTGTGGCTACAATGTAGCTTGGCATCGCCAGTGTGTGAATGTGTGTGTGAATGGGTGAATGACTGAATGTAGTGTAAAGCGCTTTGGGGTCCTTAGGGACTAGAAAAGCGCTATACAAATGCAGGCCATTTACCATTTACCATTTTTTTTTAAAATAAACAAAATTTACTACCCCAATTTGAAAAAAAACTTGGACACTGCGTAAAACATACAAAACTGAATGCAATGGTTTGCTTATCTCTTAGCTCATTTGTTGTTGACAATAGAAAATGGAAAAAATATCAGTCATTTGAATTGCACCAAAAAATTGTATTATTTTGAATTTAATGGCAACAACACATCTGGAAAGGTTGGGACGTGCTCCGCAAAAGAAAAAGTAAGAGTTACTAAAATTAATTAGATAAAGTATCATTAGTAACTCAAAAGGGTTAATTGGTCAGAAACATTATTGGGTATAAAAAGAACATCTTACAGAGGCAGAGTTATTCAGAGGTAAAGAAGTGAGAGTTTCAGTCCACAAAAAAGTGCATCTGCAAGTTAGGGAACAAAGTTGGAATAATATTTTGTTCTCCAGGTCCAGGATGGCTGAGCAGGCATTCCACAGTTTCCAGGTCTTCAGCCAGACCACCTGCATATCAACTTCATCAGCCACAGTACAAAAAGGACTAGCTTCTGCAGTAAAGCTCTTTGTGTCAAGGGTGGTGCAGACCCAAAAGGGTTTAACAAAGAAACGGTCCCATTTATTGAGGATGAAAACAAATAATAATCAAGACTGGTAAAAAAAACTAAACTAAACGAAACACAACTTGGAGGTGGAAAACTTGACACATGACAAACAAATGGCCTGACGATGAACAAAGGGAAACTTTTACAATATACAAGACACAGGACAAGAGACTGTCAAAATAAAACAGGAAACACACTGGTAGGCAGACTAAAACACACAGGCTTGACCGGGTAGAGAACAGACATGGGAACAAACAGACTGAGGAGATGGAGAGGACGAGAGACCGAGGGATGAGCGAGACAAGAGACATGGAGGGAGAGAGAGACAAGGGGAGACAAGGAATGAAACAAAAGGTGAGAGACGAAACACAGAGATCTGACTTAAGACACACAGAGGGCGAGGAAGCAACAAGCACAGATACGTAAACACAGATGACAAGACAGATTCTCACAGGGGACACGAAGACAAAGGCACAAAAGCGACCTAGCCGACAGACTAAACTGGGAACAAAAGAAAACTCAGAAGCATAGAAAGAATAAACTCAAGACTAACTAGTGAAACTTAAATCATCATGATAATACAAAAACACAATAAACACAAAAGGTTGGGTCCAAGACAGAACCACGACACTTTGTTATTGTGCTAATTTCCTTTCTTGACCTTAGTGCTTCCCTGCTGGCTGAAGAGCGATCCTTTCTCTCAATATCCAACGTGTATCTGTGAGCTGGTCCACCCCCCTGGAACCTTCCCTGGATCCTCACCTGCCTACTCTCTCTGATGGTCATCATTCCCCAGGAAATAAACGAGCGTACGTTTTCCTGTACTGCAAGTATCAGCTTTCATTTCTGTGGAATTCCTGGAATTTGTATCGTCCGGATTAACTCTGTCTCCTCCTCATCAAATTCCCCCCAGGCCTAGGAAGAGATCCTACATCGTCCTTGTGTAAAATAAAGACTGTTAAAACTTTTATTAGTTTTCCATATTGGTTCTGGATTTGTTTCAAGCAATAACTATTGTCTGAGTCAACTCTGATAGCATCTACCAGTTTATGGAACAATTTTGCAATACTGTTCCTCAAATTAAAATTGTGAAGACATTGAATTACAGTGGTCCCTTGCTATAACGCGGTTCACCTTTAGCAGCCACACTGTTTCCACACTGCAGATTTTTTTTGTGCAATGTTTTTTTTTCACAGCGCATGTTCTGTGACGTGTTCATGACGTGTTCTGAGTCCTGATTGGCTGTAAACCATTGTCAATTAATCTCCTCCGTGCCGTGTCTCCTGTACAGTACAGAATGCGTTCAGCTTGTCAAATTTACATAAATCTTTGATCGCTAGCAGCGTGACTCTGAAGTGCTGTACTGTATGTTTGTAAGTTTTCTCCCCAACAAACACAACGGTGTCGATGAAACGTTTTGCACTTTAAGCGAAACAAAACATTCAGATAAGTCAAACTTAACTCAACTCATTCTTCTTGCTTCCTCCACTTCCCTACCATTGATTCATTAATGTTGAATTCTGTCGCAGCTGCTCTATTCCCACGTTTTGGACCTGAAAACAGGGTTTGATCTTATTTTTCTATGACGGTTTGAACTTTGAGAGTGTTTAAAGAAGAAAGAAAAGTGTGAAAATGTTCATGCCTGTCTGAGAAAACTGTATAAAGTTTGTAGTGAGGGGTTTTACAGCCTTAAAACATCCATAAAAAATAAAGTTGGCTACTTTGCGGATTTCACCTATCGTGGGTTATTTTTAGAACGTAACTCTGCCGATAAACGAGGGGCCACTGTATCTCAACATCTAGAGTTCAAAATATCAGCAACAGATTCTATACAAGGGACAAGGTCGAATATTATATTGTTATACAATACTGGATACCTGCATTAAAAATGGGCATGATTCTGTCATGGAAAACATTGCATGGACTCAGAAATCATTATCATAGATCACCGTGCCATCCACAAATACAGATTTAAACTGGGCTGCTGTCTTCTCTGTACCAAAGCTTATGTGGCAAAGTGGAAAACTTTTCTGTGGTCAGATGAATTAAAATTTGAAATTCTTTTTGAAAAACATGTTTTGCACACTACAGTTGCATTTTGGTTAAACTATTTGGTGGACTCTAAAGCAAGACCCAACAGACAAAAGCATACAGTTCAAGCAATTCTATAGCAGGGATCGTGGAGTAACTAAAGAAACTTGCAATTGTGAATAAAAAAGTGGTTTATGAGATCTGCAAGCCTTTAATGACTGGGCACTAATTATAAACCAGCCTGTTTTCCTCTTTCAAATGATCAGCAGAAGCAGGTCAGCCGTGTCTCAACAAAGTGCTATTTACTGGGGCCATCACGACCTCACCCAAGAAGAGGTCATATCTCATCCATCATCTAATTTCTTCAGTGCTTCAGGTTTGCATACATAGGGATCCAGATAGAGGCAGAGTTTCATTTGTAAATCAACTTTAATCAAGTCAATGACTCTGGAAAATATTACAGTTAAAGTTAAAAACCTCACCATGTCATAAGATTCTTTATGTTTTATTTATTTTAGGGTCCTTAACATCAACGTCCATTGGTTATGATCACAAATGATTTCATATTGACACCATAGTCTAAGGTTCCTTTAATCCAAAATAATAGAAATTGAATACCTCCTTATTCTCCACAGTGGGATTACATTCATTATGACTTACTTTGCTAACGCCTTTGTAATTACCATGACAAATGGCAGTCATTTGATAAGTCTATTAAATGATCACGTTTGCCGTCTCTGCTGAAACACTGGTTGTAGTGGTGAAAAACACATTAGCAAAAAAACGATGTCTCCCACGACTGTGGTGTTCTTACAGCTTCTGTGTAAATAATTTGTGTGGGCCACTTGTGTTCTGTGAGCAATACTGACAAATAGCTTGGAGTAATGGACAACAGAGACACAGAAAAAATTAGTTCATAATTAGAGGTTTTCAGAGTGTCAGGTACTTTGGTGTCCAACAGTGTAGCTTAAGATGTTATTTGGCCTCACACTGCCTGCAAGTAGACTGATGAAGATGAGCGGCTGACAGACCTGATGATCAACAATTGCGGGTAATGTAATACATGTAATGTAATGGACCAGTTTCTTTGAGCATTTTGAGTTCTCTGTAAGAGATGAAAAAGAACTGTCTAGGCATCATTTACCATTTTTTGTGTCACACTGCAAAGCTGACTGTGAACCATTTTCACCGTCTCCGTCACCGTCTCTTCAACGTTGCACCTTTCTGGTATTTTTCAGTGAATGGCTAAATCATTGGACTTCATCTTTTCTATCTTTTTCTGGTCTTGCACTAATTTTAAAGCACAACTTAATTACCAAGTTGAAAGTAATGACAAACATATTCTGCTAATTTTCAACATATGTACGGATGGAACAACTTCCCACACAAGATTCCTGTAACAGCTAAACGCTGATAGAAAAATATGACACACCAATATTTACCCCATGTGGATAGAAGGAAAACGAAGCTGTTCTTACAAACAACTTTTCTAAGAAAAACTTGTGTTTCGTCTGTCAGAAGCCTTTTGTGTGCACCAGATTTATAGAAAAACATGCATCCTGTGACATCAATAGCACTTTTCTTGTTATGAGGATTGTATTATGTCAGATATTTAAATCAGACCATTGCATATGATGGAACTGCCCAGACGGTGGGGTTAACATATTAAATGTACATGAATGAATGTTAACCACTTTTCCTGAAAAGTGACAGTGTATTGAAGGAGCCCCAGAGGATGTAGAGCCTTACAGAAAATACATTTGGCTCCATCCTCTTCTATGCATCATTATTCGAACCCTATTCATCATTTAAATATTATTCTATATCAGTCTTACCTATGTAATCCTGAAGTAAATCTAAAATATATGTCTCGTTTTCTTTTTCTGTGCTAACCTTTCCACCTAAATTATATTTATTTTTTTACCTTTTGTTCTTTCATTTCTTTCAAGCCACAGTAATGTTGGCAGTTATCTTTCAGTGCATCACTTGGTGAGCTAACCATCTGGTGCACATCTGGCTCAAGCTCATTAAGTCAATACATGCAGAGGATCGGTGTCATGGCACTTTTGCCTGCTGCCTCCATATCAGCTATCCAACTATAACGGACAACTCTCAGCACATAGCAGGCAACCATAACAAGAGGTTAAGTAGAAAACTATTCAATCCAAAAGTGTCATGGGAGAAATGTGAAAGGTAAAGTTCACTATGACCTAACAAAACTAAATTTTGGCTTTAACTCAAGAATATGCTAATCATGGCCATTTTTTCCACACATATCTAACAGGGTAAAAGGATATAGTTTATGTTCCAGAGGTCAATTTTAGTTTACCAAAAACTCTTTGTTGCCATTAATGCCAAAACTGACGAGCAGAAGAGAAGATTGTGGCCAGATAGTGAATTAATGATGTATCGCTTGTTCCTACCTTCAAAACTGACAGTGTGTCAGAAAATGTATTGCTTTCACAAGTTACTGAATTACTTACATTTAACAGTAACGATGGTTTATGCAGTTAAAGCATGATGCCATTTGAGTAGACTGACAGCAGAACAAGGAAAGAGCATAGATGAGACATTGTTTCAGTCTTTGGATACCTTTGAGACAGCATTTTTCCCTTTCCTTATTGTTGCTGTTGGTTTTAGTTTTTTGGTGTGTTGATGATAATGGAGCCAGCTCTGTATTTTACTAAATCTGACACGGATTGCTTTGTTTCTTCAGCAAGGTCTTCAACTTCTGACGTTTAATTATTAAAAATAACAAATTTGCAAATAATACACTTTGAAATTTTTAAATAACTTATTCCAGCTCTTTTGCAGCTGCAGAGAATATGATCATTGAGGACTAGATACAAATACTGAAGGTAGAGGTAGAAAGGCAAAAGGACATCCCTTAAAGACACAGGATCTCGAGAAGCTGATGGTGTTCCTACACCTGCTGCCCTGCTGCTAACACAGGAGGAAAACACTGGCTGCAAAACTGGACTGGGACTTGTTGATGCCAAACAAGGAAAAGCTGAAGTGATATATGTATGAGAAGATGGATTTGGATATGTATACTGGCACTGAATCCCTGTTCAGTTGTAAATGAGTACTGGTCTGTTGTGTGTATGGATTCTGGGAGATCTCTGGAGAGCTTATCAATTTTTCACAGTAATATAAAGCTGCCTAGTTCTGTCAGCTGAATATTTCACCTTATTTGTATCATGCCATATGTCTGAGATGCTTGTTTGAACTTCTTTTGTGTTTGTAATAAGTATTGATTTATATTGCACTGATCTTTGATTGTTTTTCTCTGTAAACACTAGAATTATTTCTATGTGGTATTATGGTTTCTCTCAAGCACACCCTGATTCAACACATAATCAAGCAGCCTGCTTATTGAATGCTGGCATATAAGGACTTATTGTAGTCAAAAGCCATTTAAGCAGGTTTTTATCACACTCGTGAAGCAGCATCCAGAGATCATTGGGCCGGTTTGCAGGACCTGTAAATGACTGAAAAATTGAATGGGGCATATTCACAAACAGTGAAAATCTGTGCTTAACCCTTTTTACCCCCAGAGACTACCGGCTATCAGCAGTAGGAAAGTGGCTGCTACTGTCTGTGTATGAAAATGCTTTTTAGTCACTAAAATCTGTAAAATCTGACAATTACATTTTTTTTAATATTTCATGTCATTCCCTGAGTCCATTTGTTTTTTCAGACAGTCTCCAGGAATGATGCATAACATTCTCTCAGCATCATTGTGTTGCTAATAATTACTCTTAAAATGTGGAAATAGAAACAAGGTAACTGTTTTTCCACTAACTGCTTTAAAAAAGTAGTGAAATAGTTCACAATAACCAGAAATCTATAAGTACTGGTGATTGGTTCCCGAAATGTAACTCAATAGATATCTGAGTATATTCTAACTCTTATATTCTCAGGTTTATTATAAACTGCTTTTGCTTCACTTATATTTGCCTTGCACTGTGGTATCTGTCTGTGTTGTTACATATTTCAGTTAATCACTGTTCCCATTTCTTAATGAAATATAAAGACTCAAGACTTTTGCACAGTAACATATATTTCATATATGTTCTTCTCCTTTTTACAGCACTGCACAAATGACTTATTAAAAGAGCCTGGTAAAAAGCTGGATATAACACTGCAGGTCATTAGATTTGCTCTTGCTTGCTTTTCATTGTTCTTGGCCAGTTTTCGGTTTCAAGCTTTCTTCTTAATCCACAATGCTCCAGCCATTCTTTTCAGATATTGTGAAATGACATAATCGGAATAACAGGAGGTCAAAGCAAGGATAACATGAGAGCCTAGCCTGCAGTGTCGAGGCTGGTGGGTTGGTGAGAGCATTTATTCTACTGCTGTACCAGCACTGTGTAAGAGTGAATGTGGAGCACAGGCTGCTCTCTGACAGTGATGCTATTTAACACAATCATCAGCCCTCAGGGCCAAAGGTCTGTCTGCATTATGGTGAAGTGGTGAGCACAGGCCAAGAGCAGTGTGGGTGTATGCGTACATATTTATACTAACTCTGCATTCAGCATGTCTTTGTGTTTGGATCGAAAAGTGTCCATTATGTATGAAACCATACATTCATGCCTGTAATTCTCTGTGTTTTCAACACAGTGGGACTCGTAATGTGTACATGCAAAATTACTCCTGTAAGGTCTGTGAAAAGACACCAGTGCACCGAACAGCAGAACACACAAAGAACTAGAAGTGATTATTGTTAATGAAGAAATGTGGTTGATGAGAAAGGAGAACTATCAAAGGGCGAAGGTGGAGATTAAGACACAAGTCATTCAAGTCATTCAACATTTTGAAAAGTTCCAGGGTCAATCACAGCATTCAGCATCCACCCTGCTAAAAGTATATAAAGATAAGCTCCAGACAGTTGGCTGTGGGTTGTGCCATCCTTTTCCTCCATTCTCCTCAGATCAAAACATCCTCCCACAACTACAACTTCCATGTTAGGTTCTGTCCTGTTCCCTCTTTACAAGCTTCCTTCAGGTCATAAGTAAACATACACCATATTTAAAAAGTATTCTCTCATCAAAATAATAGAATTCAGGTTTTCGACTTCCATGACTTCAGGTGTCTAAATTCAAGCAACTAGGCATGCAGCCTGGATTGGATTAGATGCCACCTTTGCAACAAGTCCAGTTATGAAATGTTCTTGCTACTAAATATCCCACAGTCAGCTGTTAGTATTATTATGACAAAGTGGAAGCGATTGGGAACAACAGCAACAAAGACATGAAGTGGTAGGTTATGTAAAATCACAGAGCAGGGTCAGTGGATGCAGTGGCGCGTAGTGCAAATGGGGCGCCAACTTTCTGCATAGTCCACAGATCTCCACACTTCATGGAATGGGTTTCCATTGCTGAGCATCTGCATCCAAGCCTTACATCACCAAGCACAGTGCATAGTGTTGGATGCAGTGGTGTAAAGCATGCCACCATTGGACTCTAGAGCAGTGGAATTACAAATCACACCTTGGTGGCTGCCAGGAGAACAGTACTTGTCTGACTGTATTGTGCAAACTTTGATGGGGGGAGGATTATGCTGTGGGGTTGTTTTTTAGGAGTGTGTCTCAGCCCCTTAGTTCCAGTGAAAGGAACTCTTAATGCTTCAGCATACCAAGACATTTTGGACAAATTAATGACCCCAAAATTGTGGGAACAGTTTGCACATGGCCACATCCTGTTCCAACGTGACTCCGCACCAGTGCACAAATCAAGATCCATAACGGTTGAGCAGGGTTTAGTGTGGAAGAACTTGATGGGCCACAGGTCAACCCGACAGAATACTTTCAGGATGAATTAGAGCAAAGACTGTGAGCCAGGGCTTCTCATCCAAAGTCAGTGTCTGACCTCACAAATGCTCCTCTAAAGGAATGGTTTAAAAACAATTCCCATAAACACTACTAAACCACCCTGCAAAGGGTGGGTCAACATCATATTAGACCCTATGAATTAAGAATGGGATGTTACTTAAGTTCACATTTGTGTGAAGGTAGATGACCAAATGGTTTTGGCAATATAGTGCATTTCCTTTCACTCCTATGCTGATGATATTCAACTATACTGAATCTCAACTTCAATCCAAACAACTCCAGGCTACATAGCATCATGATATAACTTGAGGACATTAAGAACTGGTTGGATGGATGATGAAAATTGTCATTTTTGGCTCCCCCAACCCCCATCAGAGGGTTTTCTGATCAGCTTTACAATCTTTCCACTTATGTTAAACCCTATGCGAAAAGTCTTGGAGTGATATTTGAGTCTGGCTTTATGTTCAACAAGCAAATGAAATGAAATGAAGTGGTTAATTTACTTGTTCTGATCCTCCGGTTTGTCTACACAACCCTGATTGGCTTTGCTTCTTCCTACATCTCTGGCCTTTTAAGCCTTACAGTCCGTACAGTAAATCCGTACAGTCTGATGCTTCTGACTGGGAGTTTAAATCCATTCTAGACTTAAACTGTCAGGTTTGAGGGAATAACAGGACCCAAATGCAGGACTTCCGAAGAAGTGACAGAGAGTTTATTTACAGTGAAAAAAAACAATCTTCAATGTGGAAAACAGTTCCAATAACCATGATTTCCTAACACCCATGCAGTGAATTCCTCCCTTGATCCGTGGTGCTCAAAACATTTACAAGTGGTGCTCCACACTCTCCCATTTGATTTCCTGGCAAAACAAGACAGAATAGTTTGAGTTTCTCTTAACAATCAAGGCCAAGGAATCACTCAACTCTGCAAGCCAGTGTTTCACTGACAAGATCACACAACGATCCAGCATTGACTGAAGCTCAGCCACTCTCTTAAATAGCGTGTTTGAGTCGAGGCTCATTAGCAGCTGGTGAGTATGACTGTCGGCAGGTGTGGCTGGCTTCAGGGCGGGAAAGCTCTCCAGGCCCGGCGCTGTACAAAGAGAGGAGTACTGGAATACACACACACAGAGAGAGAGAAGAGGGACAGGGAGCGGACAACCGGATCAGAAAAAACACAAAATCAGAGATCAGCCAATGAGGGTGAGAGGACCGTGACACTGACAGGAGACTGGGCGTTCTCTCTGTTTGGCCCCAAACTGTGGAACAGTCAAATGTGCTACCTCCACTGAGTCTTTTGAAACTGGATTTAAAATGCACTTTTCCTCCCTGGAAATTGAGTCTGACTGATTTGCTCATGGTGTCTTTCGGCAACTGTATATGTTCAGCTCCCACTAACACGTATTTTACTTATTTATTGCTTTTTTCTTCTTCTTTTTTATCCCTTCTGCCTTTTGTACAGCACCAACACAAGTTAAGGCAAAAATTTATTGATTTCACCTTTATGATTTTCACTCACAAATCATTCATACAACAAAAAGTGATATTGTTATGATGCTAGGTCATTTCTCACTTGACTAAGATCAAACAGCAAACACCTCTTGATGTCTGCTAAGCGATTAAGAAGACTTTAAATTAGAAACATAGTGGAAATCCCTTTGCCCTCCTGTACAATGAAATGGGTCAGTGGTAGTAATTATGTTTAGTTAACACCTAAAGATTTGTCTCAAATTTTAATTAGGCATAGTGTTTTCCAGTGTGTGCGTGCGTGTGTGTGTTTGTGCACATGTTCCTGAACACAGAGAGATTTTTTTTATCCAACAAAAGACAAGGTAACAGCAAACCTCAGTCATCAAGCTCTTCATAGAAAAGTCACATTTCATTAGTTAAGTCTAACCTTTAATGGATCTAAATTAAAATTTCACTGCTGTCAATAGTTGTACGAGTTCATCAACTCCATGATATGAATGCAATTGGATCTGACATGAGTAATCAAACATAATCTGTCTCTCTTTTGACCTCTGGTCTTTTTCCATCTCTCTTAATCAGTTCACACTCTCTTCAATCTCACACTGTCATGAGTGAAACAGCAGTCATCAGTGTCCTACAGTGGAGGGCAACTGTGAGAGTTAACTACAAAATGTGACTGTGTAAACCTTTAACACCAGAGGTGACCTCTTTAAAGATATCAGTTATTTGACCAATCTGCTCTCATAAAGACATTTTGTAATCATATTGTTTAAAGTTACAATCAATCTGTCATCAACAGTTATTCAAAGCTACACAAATCATTTTAAGTCCATCAATACAATTTCACACTCAAGTATTTTTTTTCAGCGTTGCCCTGAAACAAGCACCAAATACAAAAAAGATTAAGCTTCACTGCACTTTACTGTGACATTCTTAAAATATTGCAAGCACGATTTGTTTTGAGACAGGAAGATAAAACCTCAAAAAATGCAAACAATGATGAAGAATAAATACGTCCAGCTAAATAATTCCAATCTAAAGGGGATCTAGACATGAAAGCTTCTGTTTAATCTTTTCCAGACACAATTAATACGAGCTAATCAAAGTCAAAGTGATTAAAGTACGCGGTTTGTCGGTTCTGTTTTGTGATGTTGGAGCTGCCACAAGACTGGAGTTCAGATTTGGGGTTTCAATGATTCCCTATAGTGACTCAATTCAGGTGATGTTATTGTTAAAATTTGTGCAAAATCTTCTGAAATCAACTAAATCTATCAGTAGAAAATCACCAAACAGTCAGTAAGACTAAATTTATGTCCAAAATAAATATTGTGCTGAAGAGATATCACCATAGCTGAACTGAGGCTGGGCGGGACAAATTTGTACCGCAAGAGTCAGTGTAATCGCTACATTATTAAGTAAAAGTTCTTTTACAAAGGTGCAAACGTTTCATTGGGAAATGTGGGTAGGGCTAAAATAACACATTTTAAAACATCAAAAAATTGGCTGCACACACCTAAAAACATTTCAACACCCATTGGTTAAATGCTGCCCTCTGGTGCTTAAAGTGTTGCAGAGGGTAATTATTAATTACAACAGTCATTCTTTAAAGGGTACACACAGGACACTCTCTCTATACCTTGTAAAATGTTATTTATTACAGCGGCCGTGAATGAAAACCCTGTGAATAAAATCACGCTTGACGTGTCCTGACCGACAGTTTCAGACTAAACTAAAGTCTCTGCATCTGACTCGATGAACTTGATGATGTCATAGTCAATTAAAACAGAACTGGGCTAATGTCATTCTATGGTAATGCAAATGATAAAATGCAGATTTTTTTTTTTGTTAATTTTTTAAATAACTGCCTGGTATATATTTCTCTGCCTTTTTGTTTTTTGGTCCGTTGCATTTTTTTTTTTCGTGGTCTAATCCTTATTTAAACCGCTTCATTTCATGTCGCCTCCAAGGGGGAAAGCAGCCTTTCCAGTAACACATAACCAAAAAGGATTGTGTGTGTGTGTGTGTGTGTGTGTGTGTGTGTGTGTGTGTGTGTGTGTGTGTGTGTGTGTGTGTGTGTGCGCGCAAAACTATTCCTCAAACCCGTCCACATACATACTCCCTAATGCAGCCTAATCAAAATGCCTGTAGGAAAACCTGATTTCCTAGCTCTTCTAATGTAGCTATAGTAGATAAAGAAAAAAATGCAGTCACAGTGTTGTGAGGATTGTGTGTTAAAAGGCGCTTTTAATATCCAAATGCCAGCTTCTTTACAGTAATTTGTCTGGACTTCTAACTCAATGTTAATTGCTTTGCTGTAGGCTTCAAAAGAGAGTGACGGGATGGACATGAAAATAGAAATAACAAGGAACATAATCCACAGAAGAGGATGAAGGAGGGAGAAAGCTATGTGATGATCAGGAGCACAAAGGCTACACTTTGTTGTTTGAAGGACCAGACTGCTGAGTGCCAAATATAAATACAGTCTGAAGTTATTATCTTTAACTCATAAAATGTGAAAGCTCAGTATCTTGTCCAAGGCAAGACACTGCACAAGGCTTTGGCATCCTGACTGGACGAGCCGGGCGGAGGAGAAAAGCACCAACCTTCTGCAGAGTAAATGAAGAATGTGAAGACAGTTATATAAAACTCAGGTGAAGCGAAAACAATCCTCTGCAAAAAATCCACAATATCTAGTATTAATCACGAACGTGGTAAAATGACAAAATACTGTCTAAAACACTGCTCTTGTCTTTCTCTGTTTGACAGACGACTCTAACATTTAAATAAAGTAAAAGTGAAACATAACCTGGAATGAGCTTGCTGATGAGATTCTGCAATCTCAGTTTCTTTTATTTATTTTTTACTTTACCAGGAAAGAAATAAGACTCTTGAGATTTGTTAAATCTTGTCATGGCCAAGAAAGAGAGCAGTGCAGTCACCAGTTGCATAAATCCGAGCGCGTGCACACATCCAGATCTATGCACTACAACATGCTGACAATTAATGGATGCTTACACACACTGGTACACCTTGCAAGTACCAGGTTGGACACTATTTTCCCTCCAGAACTGCCTTAATTCTTCATGACACAGATTCATCAAGATGCTGGAAACATTCCTCAGAAGCTTTGGTCAATATTGACACGAGAGCATCACAGTTACTGCAGATTTGCTGACCACACGACATGGGTGATGATGCAAATGACCCATTACACCACATCCCAAAGGTGCTCTGTTGAATGAGCTGCTAGCTGTGGAGGCTATTTGAGTACAATGAATTCACTGTCAAATTGAGGAAATTCGAGACTCATCAAGTCAAGCAACGTTTTTCCAGTTTTGGTGAGTCTGTGTGAATATTAGCCACAGTTTTCTTTTCTTAGCAGCCAGGAATGGTGTCCAGTGTGGTCCTGCTGAAATGCTCTTCTGCATATCTTGCTTATATTGAGTATTTTTTACGTTACTGTTACCTCCCCGTCAACTTGAAGCATCTAGACCCTGGGCACGCGTGCCACAGTTGGCACACGAAGGTTTAACTGATGGCATGACCATAGCTGGACTGGCCATAGGGCATACCAGGCACTTGCTCGGTGGTCCGATGATTTATTTTTTATTTATTTTTTATTTTTTTGTAACGGTATAAACAATGAAAGGTGGTGGATTGGCCAGATGCTGGTCGATGTGTAAAAATGACTCAGTTGTTTGGTGGTAGCTATGGCGGTGCTTCCACAGATTCAGTAACATTAGCAAGTGTTGAAGGCCAGCAGGTGGATGAGAGAAAGGGGAGGCAAGAGGAGAGACCCGAGGCGGCCGCCGGTCCCAGTGTCAGGTGAACTGAACTTCAGGTAAGAAGTTATAAGCTGCAGTCTATCTGGGTCAGATATAAACCAAGTTTAGGTGGAGTTTATTTTCGTTATTCTTACTTTTTACAGTCAGATACAATAACTCGTACTGCGTATTAGCTAGCATGACGGAGTTTCTACACAGCTGGGTGGGTGCTATGATGTTACTGATGTTGAACTTTATTTTATTATAAGGTTTGTTATTAGATTTGCCAACAGTCACGTAAAAATGAAATCGTCCCGCATTCAGAGAAAATATTACACGTTTCGTGTTGAGCTGAGAAGGAACACAGTTTGTCCCGTACTTCAGCTAGAATGGAAAAAGACACAAAGCTGGATTTATTCTGTATCTTTGCTGCACAGCTGCCTCTTCTACTCTCATTTTCTCCCCCTCCCTCTCCTGTTTCTACTTCAATCATGAAACTGATCAATGATCAGCTGATCGGCGCCAGAAAGAGGAAACCAGCGGATGTCGCGCTAAACAACAGCAGCACGTTTAAGCTTGATCAGCTGTTGTTAGACTTTATTTAATATTAATTTCTAGTATCAGCTGATGTTTGCTGGAGCCACAGCTGTAAAGCTGCTGGTCATGATGTCGGTTTGGATATGTGGTGAGAGGGAAACATGAAGATGAAACCAGGAGATGTCCTTACTGAATCATCAGAGCTGAACAGGTGATGGAGAAACAGGTTTACCTTTTAGGTGACATGAATGAGTTGAAGGGAAGTTATGAACTGTTTCTGAGAGACAAATAACACCAGGATCCTTTTCTACTGACAGCTGGTAACTGTGCAGGGGCGGGTCTAGCAAAGTTTTGCCAGGGGGCCAGGTGGGGCATTAACAGGAAAGGGGGGCACAAAGAAATACTTTCTTATTTTCATTTAAAATGTCTGGCTTTTATTAAATAATTATCTGAAGCTTACAACCAAAGTTTTTATCTGATGTAAAATGTATCATACATCATAAATATACCAACAAGACAGTGTACATCACTGTCACAACAGTGTTTGTTTTCATTCAAAGGCTTTATGGCTTTAATACCTGGTGGGCCGGTCTTTAGTCAAAATGCCCGGGCCGATTTTTTGTCCCAGTCCAGCCCTGGGCACGACACGCAGTGAGTTAATCTGAGAAGGTGCATCAAAAAATAAATGGCTGCGCCAGCGGTGCACATCACAAATCAGCTCGCATAGACACATTAGTTGTGCCGCTTCTTAATGATGGTATCTTAACTAACAACCCCAACTACAAGATTCAACTTGTAATTGGCTAAAAATAACTTAGCCTACTGGTGAGGAGGACGTTGTTAGCTTTCCACATTTTGACACTTCAAAAGCTTCAGGAGCTTTCTGCTCAGCACAGCATCAGCACCACGGAGATACACGGATACATCCGTAGACTCGAGACACAATGCATTTTTGGGACTTTCAGGCATATGGACCAATGTTTTCTTTTCTGATCAAACCAGAAATCTTTAATAAGCAGCTAGATTTGTCTCGCATTAACTGGCTGAGTTAATGCCAGTTAATGCAACATCGAAGCAGCTGGAATCCACAGCTGTGCGTGTTCATGGAGCTTGCATTTTCACCTGCTGGACATCACTACCTGACAAGTTTAACTGTCTTCAGAACATTGCAGAGGCCTTATTGACAGTATTTGGCTCTACATATCTGTGTGAGCAGATTTTCTCTCACATAAGTGTCCTCAGGCAGCCGTCTGAATGGGCACTCAGAGACCTGTGTCTCTGAGCGGGAGACCAGAGATCACATTAACATGTGTATCTCTATATTACCAAACATGCCATATTGGCCCAGTTTATTTTTCTTATCATTGTTGTGAGGACACCATAAATAGCATTTGCATTTTCTGTTGTACAGTTCATTTGCTGTTTTGGAGTTCTTGTTATGGATAAGAAGTGTCTTTTTTTGTTTCAAAATAGCTGATAACTATTCGCTGATAGCTGCCAACATCTGCAAACAACTATAATTCTATAAAGTGGTTCTATATAGTGTGTAACTGTTAATATAGAGCGTTATTAAATTTATTGCTAATGCAATCATGGCACACTGACTTCTGAGGAAATTTTAAATGGCACTCGCCATCAGAAAGGTTGCCTACCCCTGCTCTAGACCATCCCCTCTAACCCTCTAACCTGATAGCTCTTTCTTTTTTTTGTCTTGGTAAACCATAAAGATGTCTTTGTGATTTTATAAATCACCTGTCATGGATCGCTGTGTGGCAGGCAGGATGAGGACCCAATCGCAAAACTCACACACACCGGGATGAACTCAAAAAACACAGCTTTATTGCTGGCCACGAGAAACAATACAAAATAAACTAAACTGGGAAAACTAAAGCACAAGGAGAGAGAAACAGGGAAATCCACACAGCATGAGGGAGAACGCGACGCCGAACAGAGGGAGACGCAGACAGAAATACACAGAGGGTTAACGAGGAAAGTGGGAACACACGGGGAACACAGGTGACACTGATAATCATAACGAGACAGGGCGGGGTGAACTGAACATGACATGTACAGGCGTGAGAGTCACAAAGTAAACAGGAAGTGCACAGAGGTTCAGACAGGAGGAGAGAGAGCACGGGGAAAACACAGACATAACGGGCTGGGGAAACATGGAATAAACACAAAGGGAGACGAGGGCTCATAAATACACAGGGCACACAGGGGGGGGAGAGAGAGCACGGGGAGAACTTAGACATAATGGGCAGGGGAAACATGGAATAAAACATAAGGAGAGACGAGGGCTCACAGATACACAGAGGGGCACACAGGGGGTAAAAGCCATGAAGGGAAAACACTTAGGGAACAACACAACAGGGCAACTCAGAAAACATGGCCTAAATAAGGAACAAAATACAAACATACAAGAAAACTAAGAACACTGGGCCAACATGGCCCAGGACCATGACAGTACCCCCCCCCTCAAGGGCTGGCTCCCGACAGCCCAAACCCGAGAAACAAAACAAAAACAAAAAACAACCCACCCAGGGCGGGAGGCGGGGGACCAGGGGCCTGTTCTTCGTACCGCGCTAAGTGAGTTAGCTGGATGAGATTGTTGACGATTTCGCGTGATCCTGGATCGTTCGGTTCCCCGAAGCCCATCCGGGACTTGCTGTCATAGCAACAGAGCCGTAAGCGTAAACCTGCTGGGGAGCAGGTTTACTTTATGTAAACAGGATTAGATCGCGGCCACGCAGGTATGTCCGCGTCATTCATACAAAAGCAACAGCGATATTCCACCACTGTTTCACCATAAATAAATAACATCAATGTAACTAAAGATAATGCAGCACTTGATCCTTTTATTGATTTCACACAGATACATACAGGTCATTCCCTAAAAAAGGGAAATGTACTATTAACATTCTATTACATGTATGTGATTATTACAGATGTAATTCATATTTCAGAGTAGTAATTGTAAATTACTTCGTGTAATCAAGATGAGAGACCACGGCTATAAAAGCGAAGGTGGATTTGGGAAGTCTGTCGCAGTCATATCCTGTCCGTTTACGCGAGCAACCCATTGTGGAAGGTGCAAGATTGATAAGGAGAGTTCTCAGAATTCAGCGTATATTGCGGGACAGACAGGATCCTTTAGCTCAGCGCGACAGTGTGCTCATAGAGAGATATCGATTTTCCCGTGAGGGTATTATTCACTTAACCAACTTGTTGACGAGGGGGTGCAGGACCACCACCTGTCTTTTTTTTTGCTCTGCCCTTTTCTTGGTTGCTGTTATGAACAAACAAACAGAGTATTCCAGGGTCTCTTTCCAAGAGACGAAAAGCAATATAAGTGATAAATATTACCATTCTGTAGAATATTCTTATATTTCACTTTTACTTGTTCCCATGTTCTAGTGGGTCCTGTTGTGGCTCTAATGTGAAAGGGGATATAATATAACATATTATAATATAATATAATGTAATATAATATTGGATAATATGGTGTGATATGATAAATCTACCCTACCGCCTACTGGTGTTGGCCAGAGGGGCCGATGGCGCAATATGGCAGCCTGGCTTCTGTCAGTCTGCCCCAGGGCAGCTGTGGCTACAACCGTAGCTGCCTCCACCAGTGTGTGAATGTGAGAGTGAATGAATAGTGGCATTGTAAAGCGCTTTGGGTGCCTTGAAAAGCGCTATATAAATCCACTCCATTATTATTGTTATTATTGAATTACTTACGAGTTTGATTTGTCAGCAACTTTCTGCCAGCCCTCTCTCCTTGCTTTTGCAGCCTTTGCAGTGTTCCCTTGCGTTTTAATTAAACTCTGAAACTCCTGAAATCCCTCACTCAAGAGTTCTTGCTCTGCTGCCGAAAAATACCGAGCGCGCTCCTTCGACATTTTCGCCGACCAATCAAAGGGTTGCCGATCAATGTTTCTACTATCGATGCGTAGCCCCTGTTGGGCCACCCAGTGATCTCACATTACTTCATCCAGCTATACTAATCGTCAACAACAGGTGTGTTCGGGGAACCGGAATAGCGAGCTCAGAGTTAGCGCGATGATTTGGTCTTGGATGTTTCATTTGATCTTGGATGTAGTAAGCGACGTACGAAGCACAGGGCCCAGGACGGAGGGACCAGAACGGGAAACAAAAACAAACAACAGAAGACACAGGAGCACATGACCACAGTCCAAATAAAGTTCAGGGGGCCGACCCAGAGCCCACAGGCACAAGAGTTCACGGGTCACACGGTTGGGGGGCCGACCAGGTGGGTGGCACAGGTGACAGAGCTGGTCCGGAGGCCAGCCGTGCGCAAGGCAACGGCGGCGACGAAGGAGACGACGGAGCAGTTCAGGGGGCCGACCGCGCGGAAGGCAGCGGCGGCTCTCCAGTGTCAGGCGTACTGGCCGAGGCCCGGTGGGCACAGGACCAGTCGAGGCGGGGCCAGACGAGGACGAAGACTCTGAGGCTGCTGAGGCTGAGGCTGGGCTAGACGAGGACGAAGACTCTGAGGCTGCTGGTAGAGCGGGTGGCTGAACGGGCCCCTCGGACCCTCCAGCGGAGACGAGGAGGTGCTGGCCGGGCTGAGCAGAGCCGCCAGCGGAGACGAGGAGCGGCTGGAGAGGTTCTCCTGAACCCCCAGCGGAAACAGATGCAGAGCCAGCTGGTGCAGAGACTTCTGGCTGAGGGGACGCTAACTGTGGCTGCACAGGGCGCGCAGTCGGCTTAGAAGGCAACGGCTGGGGCTGTGCAGGGCTAACAGTCTGTCCAAGCTTTGTCAGCACGACGCTGTTCTCAACTGGCTGAGTGAGCTCACAAGAGCTTCTAGCAGAGGATGGCGGTGACTGGACGAGTTGCTGAACTACCGACTGATCAGGAAACAAAGTTATTAACTGAGCTAAGAACTGAACAAGCAATGGAAGAAACTGAGGTGACAACGGAGCGGACGACTGAGCGGGTAAATGAGCTGCTAACTGTGCTAAAGTCTGGACTGGTGACAAAACAAGAAACTGTGCTAATAACTGAGCCACTGACTGAGTTATGGACAGCAATGCCAGTTGTAGTGGTAGTTGCGCTTGTGGTAGATTAGGTGTCTGGCTCTGGGCTGCTCTCCTCCGGGGAACAGGAATGGGTGCTGGGCCTGGCCGAACACCAGCCATCCCCACCCGAGGAACAGATACGGGTGCAGGGACGAGCTGGGCTCTGGCTGCCTTTACCCTGGGGGCCGGTGTAGGTGCAGGAGCTAGCTGGACCTCTGTCGCTCCCACCCGAGGAACTGAGACGGGTGCAGGAGTCGGCAGGGTCACGGCTGACCTCACCCGGGGAACCGGAACAGGAGCAGGCAAAGGCTGGGTGTCCATCAACCCCACCCGAGGAGCAGGTACGGGTGCCGGGATGAACTGCGCCTCTGCCAGGCTGGGGACAGAAGCAGGGACCAGCTGGACCTCAGCCACCCACTCCCGAGGAACTGGTACGGGAACAAGGGAAAGCTGGGCCCGCGCTGCCCTGGTTACAGGAACAGGAGGCGGAGAGTGAAGCACAGGAACAGAAACAGACACAGGGAAAATCGAGTTAGTGGAGCTAGAAGCAGTGTTAGTGAACAGAGATTCATGGCGAATCACTCCTGGCAACTCTGTAGGCCTTAAGCTGTCCATGTTAGGAGTAGCAGTCTCTAAAGCAGTCATAGCACAGGAAGATCCAGGTTTAGCAGAGTCAGAGTCAGTAATACCGAGCACAAAGGGATCCGTTGCGGACACAGGAGCATTCACACAAACGGTTTCTAAATATATAGGTTGGAGAGCAGCATAGTCCAGGAGTGAAGAAACACCATTCACAGTCTTATACTCAGCAGGTACAGGGACCTCAGAACTGTTAACTTCACGGTGTTGTTCATGAGTATGTAGCTCAACAATAGTCTTTTGCTTCTCTAAGGTGAGATTATCAGTCTGTGTGTTAATTGCTGCTGACCTGGGAGGAGCACAGGAAAAATAGTCACTCTGAAACATGGGCGTGAGGGTAGGTAATGCAGGTTCAGGATTAACCGACCCAGAATTACCAGACACGTTGTTAATGGCCTCTGGGATGACGCGCATGGAGCTTACAGTGCCAGGATTCTTTAATTCAGCATGAACAGCAGTCTCTGGGGGGGTAATGAACTCAGTCTCGTGCTTAAAAGGTGCGGAGGTGAACTTAGAAACATTATGAGCCCTGGAAACAGTCATATTCAAACTCACTATTCATTTCTGATGTGTTACGGACCTGAAAAACAGCGGACTCAGGAGCAGAATATTGTCCGAGTCGGTCCGACTTGGAAGTGGCATGGAAAAAACTGTCAGAGTCACTCACCACCGGAGTTTGCTCAGTAACTTTAGGGTGGCGACGGCGTGAGCGCCGTTTATTCCTGGGAACTGTGCCGTGAGTTCCCGAGGCAGTGGGCGCAGGCACTTCGGTGATGTCGGCTGGCTGAGCCGATGACGAACCGGGCTGCGCCGGAGAGACGGGGAGCTTGTGCAGCTCCGAGCGTGGAAGTCCCAGGAAGAGCGCAAAGGACTGCAGCGGAGATAGGCTGCTTGTCGGAGGCACGAAATCTCTCCTCGGCCGCCGAGTAACCCTCTTCTTTGCGCAGGACGTGGGCGGCGACTGGGGAGGTGAACCGGAAGTTGAGAAGGCCGGAGGAGTTGTGGCAGGCGATAGGCTGAATCCTCCAACTCTTATCACCGTGGGACGATGTGGGGAAAAGGCAGCAGCGTTTGCAGTTTGGAGGCTGCGCGGCCCACCTAGAGCCAATCGAGTCCCATAGAAGGCAGACTCGCGCTCCCGGGCATGCCGAGCCTCCTGCCTTCTCTCGTTAGGGAAGGCGGAGTCTGCACGCTGCCGGTTCCGTACGGAGTTTGCTGGGTCCATTACTGGTCGCGTTCTTCTGTCATGGATCGCTGTGTGGCAGGCAGGATGAGGACCCAATCGCAAAACTCACACACACGGGGATGAACTCAAAAAACACAGCTTTATTGGTGGCCACGAGAAACAATACAAAATAAACTAAACTGGGAAAACTAAAGCACAAGGAGAGAGAAACAGGGAAATCCACACAGCATGAGGGAGAACGCGACGCCGAACAGAGGGAGATGCAGACAGAAATACACAGAGGGTTAACGAGGAAAGTGGGAACACACGGGGAACACAGGTGACACTGATAATCATAACGAGACAGGGCGGGGTGAACTGAACATGACATGTACAGGCGTGAGAGTCACAAAGTAAACAGGAAGTGCACAGAGGTTCAGACAGGAGGAGAGAGAGCACGGGGAAAACACAGACATAACGGGCTGGGGAAACATGAAACAACCACAAAGGGAGACGAGGGCTCATAAATACACAGGGCACACAGGGGGGGGGAGAGAGAGCACGGGGAGAACTTAGACATAATGGGCAGGGGAAACATGGAATAAAACATAAGGAGAGACGAGGGCTCACAGATACACAGAGGGGCACACAGGGGGTAAAAGCCATGAAGGGAAAACACTTAGGGAACAACACAACAGGGCAACTCAGAAAACATGGCCTAAATAAGGAACAAAATACAAACATACAAGAAAACTAAGAACACTGGGCCAACATGGCCCAGGACCATGACATCACCTTTCTTCTTCATCTAATGCTCAGTTTGAGCTTTACCAGGTCACGTTGACCATGTCTACATGCCCCTAAATTGCTGCAAGAGTTAGATGGTTAGTTGGTTAGATATTTGCATTTACGAGCAGTGGAACAGGTGTATCTGTGAAGTGGCCAGTAAAAGCCTGCTTTGAGCTACGAGCGCACCTTTTGCAAAATGCAGTGGTCCAGTGGGTGAGATCTGTTTATTCAGATCCAAATAATTAAGCTTCATTTAAAGAAAAGAAAAGAAATTTGACCAGCGAATATCTGACAGATATTTTTAACACACAAAACATTACCACAGATTTAACACAACTGATGTGTAAAGGTTTTAAGTGTACATGCTTTAGTCCACTCTTTTTTCTTCTTTAGTAAAACAAGTTAGTCCGCTTCTCTCGTCTTGTTGCTGAACTCCGCTGCAGCTGAACAGCAGAACACTGTTGACAGCCAAACATTTACTCAAAGTGCGGCCTTAATGTTAGCTGCATCACAATCCAAGAGCAATTTCCTCAAAATGTTCGAGCACAACATAGATAATCAGCCCTTGATTGCGAGCAATACTGCCTGCCACTTACCAACAGTTACAGAAAAAAAACAAAAAAAACAAAAAGCAAAACAAGCAATGGCATAAGCAATTATCCAGAAGTATCCAACGATGAACGTGTGCTCTGAAAACAGGTGGTTTATTGTTTTGGCAGACAAAAGGCTCAGCTTCCCTCATAACAGCCCAGGAAGTGTGGAGCAGATGCAGGGCGTCCTCTGCCATGATTTCAGGCCCATGCTTTTGTGATCGCGTTTGAGAGACAGAGAGCAGGAGAATGGGCGAGCTGAAGACATTCATTCCCTTCGACGTTTATTTCAGTTACTTTGCCAGACTCAGCAGGCAACCCTGCAAGACATTTGTCAAGGTAATCAATTTACGACGTGATAATCACGCCGCTTGTTGTCGACGCTGACGTGTATTTTGCAAAATGCAGTTGTGATTCCAGAGGGCTCAGGAAGGCCAACATGGCACCAGTTGCTGAGACGTGTGTGGTAAATAGAGGTGGAATGTTTCCTGATGAATAGCCCGGAGAGCATGTGAGAGGAAGGCAGCAGGTGTGACTTCTGGAAGAAACTAATTTAGGGACTCTTCAAGAAAAGAAAAAGGGGGATGATTTCACAACAACTAGTGAGGGTACAGGTATGTAAATACCTAACAGAGTCCTTTGCTTGTGAATCTAAAATGCAGTCTTTGTATAGTTTTTTAATATAATTCAGTGTTGCTACTTCTCACGTGAGACATGTAGAGACAGTCATTTTAGTTGTGTTACATTAAACGTGAGGGTGTTTTAAAAACAATCATTTACAATGTGGCCAAGTCAGACTATTTCATTCAGTTTTATTTATGTAGCACCATATAACAACAACAGTTGTTTAAAGTCGATTTGTAATATAAGGTAATATTATATTACCTTATAATAATAACCTTACAATAATACAGAAAAAACACCAATAAGCATATGACTACCAGGACTTGGCAACAGTGGGAAGGGAAAACTCCCTATTAACAGAAAGAAACCTCCGGCAGAACCAGGCTCAGGGAGGGGCGGGGCCATCTGCCGTGACTGGTTGGGAATCAGGGGAGGCAGACTGGATTAAAGACACACTGGAAGAGAGACAAAAATAAATGGGACATGACCTTACTATACTAAGCAGTAGCTACTTCAGTTAGCTGCAGTACAGCGTACAGTGTAAAATTGTGAAGTACAAACACCAATAAAGTGTAATAAATCTGGAATAACATCTGAACTAGAAGAAAAAGAAGGTGCTGACAGCAGATTTTTCACTCAAAAACAGGATTTCAATAAAATATTCTCCAATCACAGAAAAGTAATGGCAGGTTGCCCCTCAAAATTATCTGAAGGATAAAAGAGAAAACACGGGTCTCTTGCTTCCATTAATACCATATTTAACTTTAATATACCACAGCATCATTTAATGAGCGTTGCCGAGCAACATAGGATGAGAGTAAACTTTATTGGTTAGCTTGAGCCTTGCTCTTTATTTATGATATGAACTCATGATTCTGCAAAAACAATATTATCACAACATTAGCAAAGAAGGTAAAACTAATAGCAAAAGACGAGAAATGAAGGGATTTGCCTTATTAAACTTTTATCCTGTTAGAAAATAAATCAGGAAATAACTTTAACCAAAACAACAAAATTCCAAAAGCCACGACAGATATCTGCATTTGGTGTTTTTACATTGAAAAACGCACACAGTCAAAAATTCTGACAAATAGTTGAAGGATCCACATTTTGCCTGATCTTAAACATGATGTGACATCTGAAAATTGCATCTAAATATTTTTAAAATACTAAAATCAGAGCTAAAAAAATTGAAAATATAAAATATTTAAAAAAAATTAAACTAAAATCCTCACAAAGATGCTCTAAAAGCACATGTGCAAAATTAATTTACACACACACACACACACGCGCACACACACACACACACACACACACACACACACACACACACACACACACACACACACACTTCCTTCCTCTGGCATCTTCTGAGGACATTCCATCCCAAGCCTTTTTTAAATTTTCACCAAAGCCAAACAAACATTGACAAAGCATGTCGGGAACTTGTAAAAAGGACTGTGTGCCAAAAGAGACTTTTGGTGTCATTCACATCCCTGGAGCTGTAAGCTGAAGACTCAGAAATAAATACTGTGCTAAACTGTCAGCACTCAGTTGGAATCTTTCACCACCAGCAGCCTCACTGCTGCAGTCAGATAGCCAACTTAAACTTAGTGACTATAAGTCTTAGTGCCAATAGCAGTGCAGAGATAGAAACTGAGATAGAAACTGCATAAGTAGTTGAAAGGGGGTGGCCGGGGGTAGCTTAACCTTTATACTGTAGTAGTATAAAGTACTATAATAAGCCTATCCCAGCTGGGTGAGAGGCAAAGTAGACCCTGGGCAGATCACCAATCTGTCATAGGGCCAACACATAGAGGCAGACAACCATCCCTGATCACATTTACACCTACGGTCAACAGTTGCAGTTAAACTAACTCCATTATGCTGCCCTCAGCGTGCATTTCCAGTAGAGCACTTTGGTATTCCAATAAAGCCCCAATCCTTTGACTACTTTGAAAAGTTGAATGAAAAATATCAATAGTGTGTTATAGTACTGAAATATAAACATAAATATAAACAAGAATACCAAACTGTATATTAATAGCTAAATTAATAATTTATTAATAATTAATTATTAATAATACCTCATATACATTAAATTATATAACAGCCTACTAAAAAAGTAGAATGCTCAGTATTAACAGGCTAGCTTAACTAGAATAGCACCTTCCCCAACTCTCTATGCATGGTACTCATGGCCATTAATCGATGATCAATGGGCTTCATCAGTGGTTGTTGATCAATGGTCATGACAATTTGCATATTAATAAAGAAACTGGCCTCACAGCCCATTGTTCATTAGAGCTGCTAGTTTCAGTCATTGTGCAAATGTACTGTTTATAAGGTTGGGGAAACCTGCAGCCAGCTGAGATCGAAGAAGTCACTTGGATGAGTGACGAAACGTTTCTCCCGCTGAAAACGTCACGTCCAGATGAACAGAATCAACCTTTTGGGATAGAATAGCACCTGCAAATTAGCCAAAATAAAAGCATCAGAAAACTAACAAACACGAGGAAATTCAGCAATATTAAATTAACTGCCTACAGACAAATGTGTTCAAGGCACAAGGGTGAGAAAGATTGTATTTTATATCTGCTTAGCACCTTTGCTGTGGCCTTCAAAAGGAAGCAATTACAAAAAACAAGGTCCACTAGGTGGCAGCATACACAAATTTGGACATTAAAGTCCAGACTTTAAATTACAACATTTTTATGGAAGACATCACACTTCTTGCATCAGATGGAGAGAGGATGCTGGGCTACCTGGAGAGAACCCATGCAGACATGGGGAACATGCAGACTCCACACAGAAAGACCTCAGACTGGGTTCAAAGCCAAGGTGTTCTTACTGTGAGGCAACAGTGCTGCCCTTTATCATCAATACAGTTCAAATTTGAGCAAAAGTAAAATGGTTAATGGTGTACAAACTACTAAACAGATTTGGAACCATCACGTCAGAGAACTTACCAAAACTTTTGAGCCTTTTTTTTTTTTAACATATATTTACATATTTAAGCTGTTGGGGCGTCTCACTACACAACCATATGTTAACTCCGAATGCAATTTTCTTTTCTGTGCTCTTACTTCAGTTTAATTTTCAGTGTGTTTCATTATGTAGTTGGATAAACACACCCATTACAGAGTAAGCGGCATTTTCAATTCACTTTTCTCTGCAGGGACATAAAAGGCGCTTTTGTTAAACAATAACACAAATGTGATAAAATGTCAGATTTGGCGATGCCAGGGTGCAGCAATGTTGCCCGTTTATGTTGGCATTGACACATGATGCAGCTCAGTGATTTCCATTTAAATTTCCCTTTGGTCCTCTCACCACGTCTCCTTTAACTGCTACTGTCCCTGGTGGCTCTTGGTGACAGCACTTAATGCATTTGGGAGGTCAGTGCTGTTTTAATAACCTCTCCACACTCTCACAGTCTGCTCAGGGACCAGGGGCTGATGTAGTGTTAACCACACTGGGCAGCAGGGTGCTGGTGTTGAAATGGCAGTGCCCTCCAATCAGAACTGTACTTCCTTAAAGTCATACGACAGAATTTGACTTTGAATTGGTTTTGTGCTTTAGTTTGTATTTCATCAAAATAAACTGCATCCACATTTTGTCCTTGTAAAAAACAAATGAACAAATGAAAAATAATGTTTTTTATTTATGCACAGCAAAATAAAGGCCAACATTTAAGATCAAACAGCAGTTTGTATAAAATTTCTGAGGATCATGTGCTGCTTTTGCCTTATGCGCAATTTATCCATGTATGGTTACATGTTTTTATAGCAAGTTTTCCCCCATTCTTTGAGCAAAATATACAGGAATGAAAAGTAGTGTAAGACTTTTTCACAGTACTGTTAACAGTAATGAGATGCCATTTACGTACTGCACTATTTTTGAACTGCCAGCAGCAGCTGAAGTTGTGTGACCTTAAGATGATTCATCAAGGAAAAGTTGCTGTGAGTGAACATGGCCAAAAGCTGAACCAGAAGTGGAGTTCACATTAGCCAATTAAATCAATGCGTATGTTCGTATTCAACTCATTAAAATCCAAAACAACATTTCTTTTATTGACCCTTTAAATGTTGCAAGCTCGTTCTGCCATAGTGTTGTTTTTGTTCAATTAAAAGTCAAATTTAAATGTGTTGCTTTTGGTTTGCAGTGCTGTTTCAAACAGTGTTAAAGACGAGTTCTTAATTTTGCATCCGAGTGCTTGTACTTGCTCTTACGATTAATGCATCCTTTCGGTTGTCTGACAGAGAAGCAAATTGGGAATGTGTGAACACAAAAAAGTTTGTCAGTGTGGAGTTATTATGTCCCATTAAATCAATTTGAAAGTACTGCCTATTGAGGCTGCTGTGTGCTTCTGATTTCCTTGTCTTGCTTAGCTTTTAATTCTTTATACAGCGGGGAAGCGGCTCGGCTTTGTTCTGCTTCATGCAGGTGCACTTGCTTTTAATTTGCCTTAAAATATTAGAGCAGGTTCAAGGCAGATTTACAATATCTGTTAAAATATAAAACACACTCTTTCACATGACTTGATGTGGATGTGCTGTGATGTTTGTGAACACACAAAGAGCTTCATGTTTCAGTAGTAACCTTTTTTCAATGTAACATTAAAATGTAAACTTCCCCTGATTGAAATTCCTCTTTTACATCCATATATTTTCTGCAGAATGTAAACTGAGAAATCCTGATACTTGGGTAGGCTCCAGTGGTTTTTTTAAAAGCAACCAGTGCTGTTTTTCAAACCTTGCCATGCAGCAGACTCAGTGTAGAGCTGTCCACTATGATTAAAATGGATGTAACACTGTTGTGCTTCAATTCAGGGGTGGTTGAGGTAGCAGAACAGTTTGTTTACCAATCAGGAGGTTAGGGTTCAATCCTCTACTCCTCCTGTCCATGTGTCAAAGTATCATTGAGTAAGATACTCCACCCCCTGATGCATCCATCACAGTGTGAGTGTGAGAACTGTATAAAAAACACTATATGAGAGTGCGTTATCTGGCGAATGAGTGCTGAGTGCTCAAATTGAGTAGAAAGGTGCAATCGAAGCACCAAACACTGCAGTTTAAAATTTGATGCCATGATAATTATTAGAGCAGCTTCATCATCATCATCATCATCATTTATTTATTTATATAGCACTTTAAAAACACACCTGGTAGACCAAAGTGCTGTACAATACTAATATGCACATAGTAATAAAACCAGACATAGCAATAAAGTTAAAAAACAATAAAAATGTCAGTTACCCACAGAGTTAAAAGCCAGGGAATAAAAATAGGTTTTTAATAAAGACTTAAAAACTGGCACTGATGCAGCCTGTCTAATATGGAGAGGAAGGTTATTCCAAAGCATCGGCGCGGCAACAGAGAACGCTCGGTCTCCTCTAAGTTTCAGCCGTGACTTTGGGACCGAAAGCAGCAACTGCTCAGCTGACCGAAGGGAAGGAGTGGGGACACGGGGCTTCAACAAGTCAGACAAATAAACAGATGCCAGACCATTTAGAGATTTAAAAGCCAATAAAAGGACTTTAAAACGGATCCTGAATTCAATTGGAAGCCAGTGTAAAGAGGCCAAAATCGGAGTGATGTGATCAAATTTTCTTCTGCCAGTTAAAAATCGTGCCGCAGCATTTTACACTAATTGCAAGCGTGACAAAGTGCCCTGTCCAACCCCTGTTAAAAGAGAATTACAATAATCTAAACGTGAGGTAATAAAGGCATGAATAACGCTTTCCAAGTCACGCTTGGAAAGAAAGGGCTTAACCTTTGATAAACGTCTGAGGTGATAAAATGCTAATTTTACCACCCCGTTTACAAAGGTGAGTGCAGAATCAATTTTAACTCCGAGATTTGTGATCAAACTCTTTAGTTGGGAAGTCAAAGCTGCAAGATCAACATCCAGAGTATGAGAAGAACGATTTGGGCCAAATAAAATTGCTTCTGTCTTCCGATCATTAAAATTTAAAAGGTTTTTTGCCATCCATGCTTTGACATCAGTAAGGCAGTCAAGCAGAGGTCCAGTTGGGAGACTATCAGAATGACTAAAAGGTAAGTAGAGCTGGCAGTCATCTGCGTATAGATGGAATGGCACTTTATGCTTTCGGAAAATCGCGCCAAGAGGCAAGAGGTACAATGAAAACAATAACGGCCCAAGAATAGATCCCTGTGGCACACCCCAAAGCAGAGGGGCCACAGAGGATGAAGCCGACCCCAACTTAACACAAAATGTCCTATTTAAAAGATAGGACTTTAACCACAAAAGTGCCGAACCAGAAATTCCCACACAGTGCTGTAAGCGGGAGATCAGCAAATCGTGATCCACAGTGTCAAATGCAGCTGTCATGTCCAACAAGACCAGCACTGCATATTTACCACGGTCTGTCGCTATCAGGATGTCATTCATAACTTTTACGAGGGCTGTCTCCGTGCTGTGGAATAGCTTAAAGCCAGACTGAAAGATTTCTGACAATTTAGAGTCATTCAAGTAGTCCATCAACTGAGTATAAACAATCCTTTCCAGAATCTTACTAAGAAAGGGAAGCTTAGAGATGGGTCTAAAATTTGATATGACTGAACTGTCTAAGCCTGGTTTCTTAAGTAAAGGATGTATGACTGCATGCTTAAAATCCCTAGGTACTTGACCAGACAAAAGAGTAGTATTAATAATGTCCAGAATATGTGGTCCGATGATAGGAAATACCTTTTTAAGAAAACGGGGAGGAACAACGTCATTTGGAGAGCCACACGGTTTAGCATTCAACACAAGTTTCTCTAAATCAGATAAAACAATTGGTAGAAAAGCAGAGAACAGACTTGAGCAAGAACCATGCATGTCTGGGTCAGCAATAGGTAGAGTCGGAGGTCTCAAACTAGCAACCTTTTCCACAAAATAATTAAGAAACTTATTGCACATAACCGCAGAAGAGTGCAAAAGAATATAGCCTTCCGGATTAAGTACAGAATTTATAGTGTTATATAGAACACGAGGGTTATGCAAGCTGGCAGCAATAAGTTGAGAAAAATAGGAGTGCTTGGCAGCCTTTACTGCTCTCTGATAGACTTTCCAGCTAGTCTTAAGAGCTTCCATAGAGACGCACAGCCTATCTTTTTTCCACCGTCTTTCACATCTTCTACATTCTTTTCTAGCGGCTCTGGTGAAATCAGTTAGCCAAGGACTAGCCTTTGGCTTGCATTGTCTGAATATAAAAGGAGTGACAACGTCGAGGACAGATTTACAAGCAGAATCCAAACAAGAAACTAATCCATCTGAGGTGGACAACTCAGGAGGATAAGAAATAAATTGGTCAAACAATATGGAAAACCGCTCGGCAGTATCTGAGCCAAAAGCACGATAACATCGAGCAGGTATAGCACGCTTAAGAGCAGGATTAAAAAGAACAATATCACATAAAATAGGCATATGGTCAGAGAACACCGCATCCTCGACAAGTACGTTTTGGACAGATAAACCATGTGATAAAACCAAGTCCAGTGTGTGACCACGTTCTTGAGTGGCACCTTTAACAGACTGAACAAAGTTAAAAGAGTTCACTAAGTCCAGAAAGTCCTTAGCCAGGGGCTTCCCCGGGCAGCAGATGTGTATATTAAAATCACCAAGTAAAAGGATCTGGTCATACCGTGATGCACAGTCAGCAAGAAACTCTGAGAACTCGGATAAAAACTCCTTGTTATATTTTGGGGGCCGATAAACAATCGCACACAACAGCGAAGACGAGTGGCCCAGTTCACACAAACAGAGTTCAAAACTGGTGTGGCGTGTTGATGGGGATAGCTGCTTAAAGTCAAGCTGTGCCTTAAAAACAACAGCTAGCCCTCCTCCGCGACCAGAAACTCTCGGAACACTAAAAAAGGCACAGCCAGGCGGCAGTAATTCAGAAAAGGCACTTAACTCACCGGGTGGAATCCAAGTTTCAGTCAAGCAAAGAAAATCCAGTGCATGGGAAGTGAAAAATTCCTTCAAAATGAATGTCTTATTTGCCACCGATCTGGCGTTAATTAATCCCAACCTGAGAGGAATTGGCTCGGGAGCTTCCGAGGCAGCAACAACCAGATCCACAGGTCGGAGGTTTGTTTGGTCCACTCCACGCCAACGCAGATGTCGGAGAGGAGAGGGTTTTGCAGAACCCTTCTCGAGAGATCCCACAACAGGAACCAAGCAGGAGTCCACCGGGTCCAAAGCATGCAACGGCACCAAGAGTCGCGGGCAGGATCGACAAATTGAGCGAAGCTCATGAGGAAAACAAGAGATCCTGAGTCTCAGTTTGACAAGGCGACCTCCACGGTTACCCCGTCTCCTGCGTCACTTCCGCACATCCAGTGGCAATGGTAAGGAGCGCCAGTGAGGTGGTGTTACTTCCAAATCGGGAGGCAGAAAGCCTTGGTTGTCATTTCCAAACCGAGCTAAAGCTTGGGTAGATAAGCCTATTTCCAATAATGTCTGGCGATCATAAAACAATGTAGGGCTGACATGTTGCACAAAATTGACTAAAAACAATAAAATAAAACAAATAGAAGAGAGCGATAGACGGCATGCCAAACACACAGGTGCCATCTTTCACAGTTGATGGTTCATTTATATAATTGTTACCAGAGTCATTATTAGAAGCCTTTTATTCCCAGATTTTAGATTATTAAGAATTAAAGAGACAAAGCTCAAGAAACCTCGAACCTTGACCAATTCAGGGGGTGTGGGGCCTTTTTTAGCCGTCATAGTGTGAGAGGTGGGGCACACCCAGGATAGGTTGTTCGTCTGTCGAAGGACAAATGCAGAGTTTGACACAGCACGGACCCACACAGCGTGCGATTATATTGCAACAGTTTTATTTACACAGTGTGTTAAATGCTAGATGCTTTCCTCCAGGCAGCTCAGCCACAGAGTTTCCTGGTTGGCACCTTAATGACTTTGGACAGCTTTCCAGCTGTCCCTGCACACACACTGGTCGTCTGGTTCACTATAAAAGAGGAGCATTCATTAATGAAATCCCTTCCACCTGCCCCTCAAGCCCACTGCACCACCCCTCCACTTCAGCAGAGTCAGAGACCACACCTCTGCAACACAGCGCAACAGACAACCATTAATGCAGCCAACTTACAGTCACACATTAACTACATAAGCATGTCTTTGAACTCTGCAAGCAAGCTGGAGTACACAGGGAGAACATTACAGTTTTTCTCGATTGCCTAAACACTATAACCAGGCCTCTAAACTAAAATTTCAAAACCGTAACGCTATTGTTCAAAAAGCTCACCCATTTCCCTGAACTATAAACACTATTCCCTGCTTTGACACATGACTCAAATTCGTTGAACTGTTACTGCAAAACTCTACACACAAATCCCTACATTTTACAGTGCTTACACCATGTAGTCATTTAGAAAGCACTAACATGCAATAATGTTAACTTAAGTCAGCATAGCTTGAGCTCAATTAGCACACAATTAACCAGGTGGAAACACTAGGAGTCAAAATTTAGCACACACCAATCAGAACCTGCGATGGATAGATAAAAGGGCCAAAGTCAGCTCATTCAGGTTTGAAACAATGGATCCAAAGAGATGCAAAGGAAGAGGACGTGGTGGAGAAAGAGGACGTGGTGAAGGAGGAGGACGTGGTGGAGGAAGAGGACATGGTGAAAGAGGAGGACGTAGTGGAAGAGGAGGAGGAGGTGGTCTAGGACAACAGGAAGGTGGTGGAGGAGGAGGGAGAGGTGGAGGAGGAGGAGGACGTGGTGAAGGAGGTGGAGGTGGAGAACGACGGCGACAAGGAAGGGGAAGAGCAAGGGCAAGAAGACAGTCAGTCTCGGATGAAATTCGAGCCACTTTAGTTGACCATGTCCTTGTCCATGGGATGACTATGAGGGAGGCTGGGCAACGAGTACAACCAAATTTGAGTCGCTTCACTGTTGCCTCCATCATCAGAACCTTCAGGGAGGAAAACAGGTAGGTGTACTTGCAGTAAGACTGCTTTGTACAGTAACGTTTAAGTTACTGAACTTATGTGTCTTGAGTATGTTTCCATTATTTGCCTGTAAAAAGAATGTGTGACAGTTACAGTAATGAGTGCTTCTATTTTTGTAGGACACAGAGACGACCACCTGGTGGAGGCAGGTTAAGGCTTTTGTTGGAGGAGCAAGAGAGGGAACTTGTAAACATGGTAATTGCAAATAATGTAATCCGCCTGCAAGAGATTCAAAGGAGAGTGATTGAGGATGATCATCTTTTTCGAGGCATAAATGCCATCAGCCTCTCCACAATTGACCGCATCCTCCGAAAGAATCAATTCCGGATGAAACAGGCATACCGAGTCCCTTTCGAACGAAACTCTGACAGAGTGAAAAACCAACGTGTGGAATATGTTCAGGTATGAGTTTTGATACTGTATAAAGTATTGTGTACCATCACAGCATGGCAGTTTATGCTGCCATTTCAGCACTCTTGAACTGTGGTTCAGGGTACCGATAGACTCTACTGTGTTATGTGTTTTGCAGAGAATCTTTGAGATTGAAGGACGGCCTGTTCCCCATGAAATAATCTTTGTGGATGAGGCAGGTTTTAACCTGACCAAAAGAAGGAAAAGGGGGAGGAACATAATTGGCCATCGGGCTATTGTAAATGTCCCTGGTCAGCGTGGGGGGAATGTCACTATGTGCGCAGCCATCAGCCAACGAGGGGTACTCCACCGCCATGCCGTACTAGGACCCTATAACACTATGCTTCTCCTTGCTTTTCTTGATGGTTTAAGACAACATATGTTCCAGCTGGACTACAGGGAACCAGCACAGCCAGAGCAGCCTCACTACGTTGTTGTGTGGGATAACGTCAGCTTCCATCGCGCTGCTCTGGTTCGTGACTGGTTTACCAATAACCCAAGGTTTTCTAATATCTTTCTGCCTGCATACTCTCCCTTTCTAAACCCGATAGAGGAGTTATTTTCGGCATGGCGGTGGAAAGTGTATGACCGAGAACCTTATGTCCGTGTTCACCTCCTTCAGGCCATGGAAGAGGCCTGCCTAGACATATCAGTAGATGCATGCCAGGGGTGGATCAGGCATGCAAGAGGATTTTACCCCCGCTGCCTGGCTGGGGCCAATATAGCCTGTGATGTGGATGAGATTCTCTGGCCTGACCCAGACCAAAGACAAGATGCTGAGGTGGGATAATGTTTCTGGTGTGTGTTGTACTGTATAGTACATGAATGACAATGTGCCACTGTACATACATTGGTTGTGTCTTTTGTGTTTATCATGTGACAAGGGTTTTGAAGGGGAGAACCATAAGCAACCTATTTGTTTTGGAACTATTGTTTTGAATTAATTGTACCAGTGTGCAAAACTCTGTTGTAGTGTGTGTGTTTTTGAGGGCTTGTGTTTGATGTCTGAGGGCAAAGTTTGGTTTTTCAGCAAGAGTGAATAGTTTTGAGTGTAGAGCTTTATTTTGACCTGAAAATAGGATATTTGGGAAATTGAGTGAGATGTTATGGATTTGTGTTTACTGTTGTGAGGATATGAGGCGTAGTTTCAAGAAATGTGTTTTAGCAATCGAGAAAAACTGTAATACTCCACACAAACCTGGCCAGTGGATTCAAACACAGGATCATGCTGCGAGGTGGTGGTAACTACTATTCTATGGTTAGACTGATCATGATTTAAGTTAGTTACAGAAATAAAGTGTCAGTAATTGAAAGGTTGAGGACCTGAATGTAGACTCAGGCTTGCTCGTCTAGAACAGAAAGGCACCCATATTTGTACAGGAATAGGTTTATACCTGGAGAAATGTCCAAAACACAAAGTTCCTCGGGTGAATGTAATAAACAAAGGTCCAACAAAAGAAAGACAACGTGACTCTTGAGGCACACAAGGATTTAAAAAACAAATAAAAACAAACCAAAAAACTCCAATGTGACAAGGAACAACGTAAACACCGAATTATAAATACCCTCATAAACACTGAGGGCCAATAAGAGGAATAGGACACAGGAGGACGACAAAACACAGGTGAGCAGAATCCAGGAAAATAACAGACAGGAAGTAAAACTAGTAACAAGAGACAAGGAGAAAATACAAAATAAAACAGGAAATGGTTAACTGAGTCACTGAATATGGGGAGCTTGGGATGCGCATGGACCCCGAGAACTAATAACTAAATGGAATAAAACTGCAACTAAAACCTAATAGAAACTGAGAGGACAGAATATCAGTGACTAAAACAAATAAGTAAAACACCTGGGCCCTATTTCAGGAAGCCGGTTTAGAAAACTCAGAGTGAAAAACGATACTCAGGGTTGAGTAACCCCGAACTGTCCAACTCGGAATATTCGGTTTCAGAAAGGCTGATAACAATTAGTTCAATCAACGCGGAGTTGCTTTAACCCCAAATTAAGCGCGCGCACGAGGATACATAAAGCCCTGATTAGTGGAGCACAGATTAAGCAAGTCACCATGGAGACGGAGGGAAAGAAGGCGCGGTCAATGTATTTTACAGCGCTTGAGGCCGAAATTCTGATGGCAGCATATGCCGATAACATGCAAATTTTGCAGAAAAAAAGTAACACAGCCTCAGCTGCAAAACAAAGGGAGCATGCATGGCAAAACATAGCCGACAGAGTCAATGCGTGAGTGTTAATTTAAACATTGATCTAGGGATTTCCACCCATTTAACACGTTATTTTATTTTATTTTATTTTTTATTTCATACATTTTATTTTGTGATGTGATGTGAGCGCAGGTGCAACCCAACAGGCCCCAAACGTTCCTGGCAGCAAGTAAATATAAAAATATAGTCCAAACAGGTAAGGTGTAATTGTATTATGAGCCATAGTGCTTGGTCTGTTTGTCCGATGTAAATCAATTGCAGTTAGAGGCTACATTAATTTCCCCTCTGTAAGCACTTATTGAAATTATCTGAGCATTACAAGTACATATTTGCTTACTCTGTATGCTCAAATGTGACCCGTTATGGCCACTAGAAAAAAAGCGGAGGCCCGAAAAACAGGTGGGGGTCCTCCACCACCACCACTCACAGAGCCTGGCCACTTGGCTTCCACATTTGTGATAATGTTGGCAGCATCACATATGATCTTCACAGTGCAGAGAACACAAATTAGCATCCATTACTATAATGAAATAATTTGTTAGTTTGAAATGCTACAGGGAACTATGTACCTGTACATTAATGCTGTGGAAAGACTTCCTGTTCACATAGTCTCCTTCATTTACTGAAGGAGCAATGATTGGAATGTGAGTGCCATCTATACAGCCAATCACGCCTGGGAACCGTGAAAATAAATGTAAAATTTAAGTAGTAGTTCAAATATCACCACATCATGAATTAAGTTTTGTTCATCCTGCTACCTGCAATTTTGTGGCATCCCTCTTTGATGAATCTTGTGGGTCTATGACCGGGGAACACCACAAACGAGTACAGGAGACGTTTCAGTGCAACTGTAACATTCCTGACTGCCCGACAGACGGTAGCCTTGGAAACGTGCTCAGCGTCACCAATATTATACAGAAAGCTCCCGTTTGCAAAAAACCGAAGTGCAATACAAATAATATGTACAGAACTGAGAGGATGTCCGCGATGTGTCACATGAGCAATATTAGTCCTGAGGATGTTATTCAAATAAATTGTAGATTGTGCTGAAAAACGGTAACGTTCACACAGGAAATCATCAGGAAATGATAAAATGTCCAAACGCGCTCTAATCACTCTCTCCCGGCGGAGAGCTCTGCGGAGAATTTGGGCTTCAACATCTACTGGCTCTTCAAGGAAGGGACACGCCATGTCTGACACTTCCTACAGTCAGGTTTCCGACAAAGAGGCGGAGAACGTCAGGGTTAGTTGAAGTAAACCTGCTAGGGGGCAGGTTAGCTAACGGAGTGTGTCGTCATAGTAACTCACTCAGAATTAATCTAAACTCGCTTTGTGAAACCGAAAACCCAGAGTTTTCGTTAACTCAGGGTATACTTACTCAGAGTTTGCACTAAACCGGCTTCCTGAAATAGGGCCCTGGAACTAAGAAACCGTACAGTATATCAATAAACAGACCCTAAACAGCAGACAAAGAAGCACTAAGATTTGGAAACCTGAATACCTAAGAGTACCTAAGAGTAGGAAATGTAAACTTCAACACTCCAAAGCCCACAGATAGGCACAACAAAACCCACGGACCACAACACAAAGTATGTAACTTTTCAAATGTTTTTGAAATGAGTTTCATATTAATGGCCAGACTTAAGCATAGAACATAGAACAGAAGAACATGAACAACCAACCAGATAAAACACAAACTTCATATTTTGTGATATGCAACTGCCATGAATAAAACATCCTGACTAACTAAATTAAAGAAAGTTTGAGCTGATTTCAAGTTTCACAGAAAAAGAGCATGAAAACTGCAGGTTTTACCTCACATTGTACTTTTGGAAACAAACCATAAGTAAGCCGGCAGTCTGAGAGCTGAAGTGCCTGTAGGCACAATACGATACTGTGAGGTCTTTAAGATGCAAATGGGCCTGATCATTTAGGACGTTAAGGAATATAAGAATATGAGATATGTGTGAAAATTTTCCCTTTAACTGCAGCGGGATTTCTTATTTTCAACATCTGACTTTAAAAAATCTAATAATTTACACCCAACCTTTGCATTTTGTGTTAATGGCGCTTCAGTTAGCACAGCCCATTATGTGAGGTGATAAAAAGTTATGCCCATATGTGAAGTTCCAGCTGTTGCTGGGTCACAGGTAAATGCAGAGAGCTGTTTACTTAAACTGAACCCACATCTGTTCCATCCTCCTTAAACACCTCTCTTCCATTGCAACGCCCACCCTGTTGTCCACAACAGGAAGTTGGGTTGTCTGCATGGTTTAAACAATCTCTCATTTTACTTTTTTATTTTTTACCTATTGAGCATCTTCTGATCTTCTTCCTTCAAACTGCAGCATTCCTCAGATTCACTGACAGGAACATGTTGTACATTTAATCAGCTCAATTATTATTCGCTCACACGCTGCACTCTGCTTGTTCTGTGTTATTTGTCCCTCTCTGACTTTCGGCCCTTCCTTTGCTGCATCTTTTCTCCTCTTCCCCTCCCCCTCAGGACCTCGTGGCTGTGCTCTGTTCATGTTTGTCAGTTCTATTGCGAAGAACGAGCTGTAGAGGATCTAAAGTCAGAGGTGGGGTGGGACCACTGCAGCGTTTGACCCGCTTTGCCCTCCCTGTCACCGGGTAGCCTTGGCGGAGCCCTCTGGGAGGTTCTGAATGTCTGACTGGGTCTTCATGGCATAAGCTTGGCTAGACAGTAATTGCCTGGCTCTGAGCTCCAAGATGGAGCTCTCTCCTGACAGCTGGTGGGTGGATGCTGCACACCAATTAGAAAAACAGAGTGAAGGTGAGAGACAGAGAAATAAGCGGGTTGGGGAGTGGGGTACACTAGGTTTCTGTGATTATATGAGAAAATGAGAGCTGCTGAAACACTGAGGAGAAAAGAGATCACAGTTTGTACTTTTACCCTTCAGAATCCTTGTTGCCATGATTGCCATGAGTGAGGAAGCGTCAACAAAATGCATGCACACACACACATACAGTACACGTTCCTCCTTCTCTCCAGGGCTGTAACTGCAGCATTTTTTCTTACTAAGGACCTCGTCTTCAAAGCACACAAGCAGCTGAATTTTCTGCTGCTCACACAGTGAAAGTTAAAATGCTTATTCTAGACAAGCAAGAATGCACAAATGCACAGCTTGTGCACAATAAAAAGAAACAGCTTGGACAAAGAAAGCACACATTCCCATAAGTTACACTAATTTGATTTAGATTGTGAAAATCAGTCATGGAAATCTGTGTGAATCTTTCTGCAAGAAATACTGCATTTTAAATCATTCATAAGCAAATCAACTGTGTTAATGTTTATCAGTTATAATCATAAGGTTTTCAGGATTTATGTGTCGGGACATGGCCAGGAGCTATATAATTTTCAGAAGTATTCCTAAATGTTAAATGGACTGGTACTCTAGTGCCTACTGCAAGCTACATAAACACAATACTTTATTATATGCATTTCAGCATTTCCTAACTGAAATAAAACATTTAAAAAAACGATGGATCACCATTAAAAAAAATTAATTAAAGCATAATGCAGTGATTTACAGATCTCTTGAACTCAGATTATATTAACAATAGAACAAAGAAAACACATACAATTTGAAAACTCAGGAAGTTGACCATTTTAAGAAAATTATTAGCTCACTTTGAATTTAATGGCAGCAACACATCTCAAAAATGGCTCAGACAGGACCATGAAGGGATGCTATGTTGCTGTGTAGCATCCCTCTTTCTTTTAACAACGGTGTGTAAACTTCTGTGAACTGAGGAGACCAGCTGCTGGACTGTGAGGAGAGGAACGTTGTCTAATTCTTATCTGATTTAGGATTTTAATTGCTTAATGATCCTGTATCATCTTCATCATGTATTTCATTTCTGCCAAAGGTTTTTAATTAGTGAAAGGTCTGGACTGTAGACAGGACAGTTCAACACCTGGATTCTTCTACTGCAAAAACATGCTGTTGTAATAGTAAGCTGCCTGGCATTATCCTGCTGAAATATGCAAGACTCACCCAAAAAGACATTGTTTAGAGCATATGTTACTCTAAAATCTGTGTATACAGTGGTCCATCATTTATCACAGGAGTTATGTTCTTAAAAATAACCCACGATAAGTGAAATCTGCGAAGTAGCCAACTTTATTTTTTTTACAATTATTATAGATGTTTTAAGGCTGTAAAACCCCTCACTAAACACTTTATACAGTTTTCTCAGACAGGCATGAACATTTTAACACTTTTCTCTCTTGTTCAAACACTCTCAAAGTTCAAACCTTCGTAGAACAATAAATCCAGTATTATAGAATGTAACCAAAGATCAAACCCTGTTTGCAGGTCCAGAACATGGGAATAGAGCAGCTGTGAGAGAATTCAACATTAATGACTCAATGGTACAGAAGTGGAGGAAGAAAGAAGAATGAGCTAAGCAAAGTTTGACTTATCTGAATGTTTTATTTCGCTTAATGCGCCTTATAATCCAGTGTGCCTTATGGTCCGAAAAATATGGTAACTTCCACTTTCCTTTAACATGTCCAGAAGTCCAACTTTTTTCATGATGGTTAGCATCTTCCTCTGCCTTTCGGGTGCTTCTGCAGGTGCCTGTGACGGTGCAAAATGTTTTGTGGACAAAAAAAGTACAGCACTTCAAGTCACGCTGCTAGAGATCGAAGATTTATGTAAATGTGACAAGCTGAACACATTCTGTACTGTACAGGAGACACGGCACGCAGGAGATTGATTGAATGGTCTACAGCCAATCAGGATGAATTGAATTACTGATGCCTTTCCAGATGTTCAAGCCACCAATTCTGTAGTCACTAATGCACCTCCATACCATCCAAGTTTCAGGCTTTTGAACTGAGGACTGATAACAAGGCAGACAGAACATCTATATTCTCCAAAAACCTTTTTAGTAAACATGATTTGTTCTGTTTCTCACTGAAAAAAGAGGCGTAGATACCGATGCTGTGGCTGCTCTCCTTCTCCGACAGCCTATCACCTGGTATTTCTACCCCACCCTTGAGACTCTGACACAGCAAATCCCCTTGCAACTTCACCTATGGACATACCTTTATTATTTAACTGGACTACTTGCGCAACCCTCAGCTGACTGCTTGTACCTTCTTATGGACACTGCCAATATTCAAATTTGAAGAAATGAGTCACACTGGATTATTTGAGAGCAGTCGTCTTTGGGCACGTTTCCTTGAGGTAAAGTACTTCAGTGTTTCACCATGAAGGGAACACTATAAAAATATAAGCACAAGAAATTATAATTAATGGACGGACCAGCCTTGAAAATTAAATATATATATATATATATTTATAAGTATTGACAGACTCCAGACACTCCTTTCCAGCTTTTTGTCTTTCACACAGAGACATTCCAGCAGAGAGACATAATCTCTTCCGCATGTCCTGGATTTACTCCCTCCCAGCTGGACCTGACTAAACCACCTCGACTGCTTTGTTTTAAAGTTGAGGAGCAGCAGCAGGTCGACACTGAGCCACTCCTCAATGACCAAGCTTCTCGGTCTAGGGCACATGGTGGGGATGGGAATGTTGCTGGAGCAGCAAATCGACAGCTTCACTTTCACAGTAAACTCTGTCTTCACCACAACAGATCAGTACAGCATCCACTGTTGACACTGTGCTAATCAGTCTGTCAATCTCAAGTTCCTTCTGTCCCTCTAAGGGTCCTATTCAGTGAACAAGATACCTAAACTCCTCCACTGGCATGAGCATCTCATTCCCAATCCGGATTAACTACTGTGTGCTTTCTTTAAAAAAATTCAGTCTGTATGCTGTAATAATTTTAAAGTCTTCCAGCGCTTGCACTTTTGAGCCTTAAGGGTGTTTTTGAAGCTGAGTTCAGAGATGGCAGTTGTTGAAAAATCTTGATACAAACTGAACCACGGGTGTCTACCTCTACACCTCTATAAGTCTGAAACATTAAATTTACTTCTATTTATAACTCTCTGAGGAGCTGAGCTGAATAACCTCTCGGTTTTAAACCAGAGAAAAGGAACGTGAGTGGCCAGTTTCATGCCCTGCTATGAGTAACTATCCTCTGAAAACTGATTCGATGGAATTCAATCCAGCACGTAGGTATGTCAAGAGTGATATGCAATAAGGAATGTATATCAAAGTCTACGAAGAAATCCCATCAAACACAGTTATATTTGATCATTTTTATATGTGGGAGAATCAGGATAAATGAATGCGTGTACGGTCAGATGGTACACAATCTGAGTTTATTCCCCAGATAACATGATCATTTGTCATGACCACAGTATGTGGTACTGGTGGATTCTTCTTCAAGGTAAACAGTGTTGTATGACTGAAACTTTGATATGAGTCTGGATGGTTAACTAAATTAAAAAAAAGATAATGTTTTTAAAGACACATTCTTCAGAGTGATGGGTTAGTGACTATTTGTTGAATGAAAACTATTGTGCGATTGTATCAATAAACTATGATATGAGGAGTTGCTTAGTTGTTAAAATAGCAAAAGAGTTTCACGGAAGAGTTCATCAATGTCCATTTTATAAACTCACATGACTGATTTCTTTTTTGTAGAAACTGTTTCCTGGTTATTCCTGCCAAAGTCAGTTTCCTTCGGTTCATTTATGAGATATATCATCTTATAAAATCTAATTAAGATTATTAATCTCTGGCTCTCCTCCACAGTGTGTCTTTGGTCCTCTATCTCTCTTCTCACCCCAAGCTGTCACAGCAGATGCTCCTCCCTGAGCCTGGTTCTGATGGAGATTTTCATTCTATCAAAACTGAGTTTTTCCTTCCTACTGTCGCTAAGAGCTTGCTCATAGGGGGTCATCTGATTAACGGGGTTTCTCTCTATTATTGTAGGGTCTTTACTTTATATTATGAAGTGCCTTAAAGGTGACTGCTTGTAGGCCTTTAAGGATTTGGGGCTATTTAAATTGAACTAATTAAATTGAACTAATCTCCACTAACACTTGTTTTAAAACTTCAGATTCATGGAAAAGAAGGTCTGAGCAAAAGATTAACACTTCTCAGGCCGAGATTATATTCAGTTACAAAATATTATCAGTGAAATATAATACATTATAATATACACGGAAAGCTGGAGAACTGACGGACGAGTAATTATACATCCTTGAAGTCTCCTTGGACGAGTCTGCAGACTTCCGCACTCACTGTCTGATGATCAGCTTTGCGTCACAGGGTCCCAAGCAGACCCCAGTGTACTTGTGGATGTAAAAGTATAAATTAACATTTGCAACTGTGTGTTGTATATGAATCATCTGGATTAAAAAATGAAAACATACTAACTGAACGTGACTATTTTATGTTTCTTTTAAGAAGTACAATCTTGATAGGCATATTTCACTTCTGACAAAAAATCACACACGCACGCACACTCGTTTTCATATCTTAGTGAGGACATCTCATTGACATAATGCTTTACCTAGCTGCTTACCCTAGCCTTAGCCATCAAAAAGGAATGCCTAATCCTAACCCTTAGACTAAACCTAACCATAACCCAATTGTAACCCTGACACTAAAACCACATTTTGAGTATCAAAAATCCCTTCAAACTCTTAGGGACGGGCATTTTGTCCCTATAGGTGACTGCTAGTCACCACAAGTATAGTAACATGACAATTTTCCTGTCCACTAAGATGTCTAAACATGTACACACGCACACACACACACACACACACACACACACACACACACACACACACACACACACACACACACACACACACACGGGTAAGGTTCTTTAGAACAGAGTGTGTCACTGAGGACCTAGTCACACTTTAAAGTGGAACAACACTTTTCCTGGTACATAAACTCTCCCGTTCTTCCCTGCAGACTCACAGTTTTCTGTCACAGAGGACCTGAACTGTATTCCAAAGCAGAGAAACACTTTACTTTTGTGTGCACTAGATTCACAGTTCAGATCACACACTATCATGCAGCAGCTATAACTGATCACGCAGTCCCTCTGCTCACTTTTTTGTCCTCTCTAGTGTGTACAAAGTGCAGGAGCAGAAGCTCCTCCCAAATCAATAAGCTACTGATCCTATCGCTTAGGAGAGCGTCTGCCCACAACTTGTGGCCATATGAGCTGTGGACAGCTCGTATGGGAAACATCTGCATAAACCGACCTACTGCAGATCTCTCCTTCTTTCATTATTCATGAACAACATTCTGAGATACTTAAGTTCCTTCTCTTGAGACAGCAACTCTTTCACCACCCAGATTTGGCACTCCACTCTTTTTTGGCTGAGAACCATGGCCTCCGACAGGTGCAGGTGTTATCACTGCCACCACACACTGTATCTGTCTGCACACTGCTCCAGTGCAAGCTGGAGGTCATTGCTAAGTGATGCCAGCAGACAGCATTACTTACAGTTTTTTACAGACGCTAGGACACATTTCCCAATACTTAGGTCACGTTTGCAAAACTCCTCACACAGTGAGCACAACAGAAGTCTATGTGGGCTAAACTGAGGACCAGTTATCATTGTCTTGGCTCAAAATGCATTCAATGACTACATCTCTCAAATTTCATGAATCATCTTCTCACTCAGACACAACAACTGCCAAAAAGCTTTGTACGGACAGGACATTTTGCATGTGCTTACATACTGTTTTCAAAACTGTTAAACTTATGGTCAAAACAATAACACAATGCAAAACTTGAAAAGACAGCAAAATCCAACGGCAATATTTTATTGAAACATATTTTAAATCTAACAATGCAGTTTAACCAGCCACAGCTTGTTCTCATTGTAGATGAACATCTACACAGGTGTTACTCCTTCAATTTTTCAACTCCTTCAATTCTGGCATGCCAGAAGATTCTTTCCTAGGTGTATTGCCCTAGATGACATAAGATGTGATGTGGATGAGAACCTGTGGCCAAATGGAGGAGACCGAGTAGATTAGCATTACTATTGTATGTGTATCAGTGGATGGTGTGTATACAAATTCTTGTATTTTGGGATTACTTAGTGCAAAAAAATAAAAATACATAAACATAAATACATGATGTCTGATTCATTCCAGTAACATATATTGAAATTATAAACAGAGATGTGTCCTTGTTTTACACAGGAAAACACTGTGTAATGCTACATGTTGTTAGTGTTTTTTAGGTCATTGTTTTGTGGGTGACAAAGTGTGTTTGTCGGCTGTCAACCTTTGCTAGTGTTCTGGAGGAATGTGTTCATTTGAGACCTGAATGAAGTGTTTTGGTAGTTGTAGTGCATTTTGAATTTGAAATGAACTGCTTTGCCAAGCTGACGGTCAGTTAGGAGAAATGTGTGAAGAGTTTTGCAAAAGTGACTTAAGTATTGAGAAATGTGTCCTAGCGTCTGTAAAAAACTGTAAGTGCATGATTCTGAAACCACTGAACATAACAACCCACATCTGCTGACAAATATGCATGGATCGATGGATCGTGTCTTCTCAGTGGTGAACTGTTTCTCTGCAAGGTTTGTTTTTCCACCGTAGAGAGGTTTGTAAGTGTACAACTACTAAATGTGGTCTATATTTAATTGATTAGAAAACTAGAAAATATAGTCCATGTCCAAATTTATGTTCAGACTTGTTTGGAAGTGTTGGAATCATCGGTGATTGACAAGATCCATAATTAAACTTTCACACAAGCAGGAGAGCAGGTGTCACAATCTTAAGATTTTTGGAGTACAAAAACCTGGCAGAGTAATAACTGACATGTACTTTTGGCTGGGACACCATATTATAAATAAACAAGGGAAGCATTTATTTCAAATATGTCTTCCTTGGTGATTTTAAAGTAAGTGTTCATTTTAAAATTATTTATTTTGGGGAGATTTCAGATTGAGTCACAATAAACTCATTGAAGCCTATTAGTGACTGAAGGCAGGACTTTAACCTTAACTTAAAAATGTGACTTTGAATTATTTCTTATCGTTCCTACGTCTAACCCTTTGTACTCTTCAACACTTTAACCTCTACAAATGTGAAAAGGTTACTGACAAAGTAAATGTTAGACAAATGCTCAACATGAATGAACAAATAAATAACAAATAAACCGTTATTTTTTTAATGTGATAAAAAAAAAAAGCTGGATGAATTTGTGACAGCAGCAATATGTCTTAGGGTTATTTTATCAGCAAGTTTAAAAAACGACCCCAAAAAACACCAACTTAGTCTGGGTTAAAATCATGCATGAAACATTCAAGGTGATAATGACGGCATTAAAGGAGTTTTCATATCCAGCTCGATAAAAAGGTCAGAGGGAAAAGCATTCAAACATGGCTGTCTTTTTTCAGACCTGTACCTAGTTTGAGTTAAATCAAAACACGCTGCCTGATTATCTTGCTTTTTACCTGGGTGAAATTTTGCATTTAATTACTTTTTAATCTTTTCTGACACATGTCATAAACGTATCATTGGAAATGTTTGTATGCTGCTCTGATGTATGTGTGAAACCATACAGACACAGAAACCATTTAGCACAGCTTCATGTCCTCACATATGGGTTCCAGTAACACCCTTCACCTCAATTTTTGGCTTAACCCCAGTAGTCAGCTCCATAATGGGATAGGTAACACATGAGGCAACACAGCTGTTGAATGTGGTGAATGTGTCGTGATATTTAACAGTTAAGACATTGCTCTATAAGGATTATTCATATTTTCTGGAATAACCTTGACTTGAGCATTTTTCCCTTACATAAAGATATATTACATCTCAATGTACTGCAATGCCACAATGCTTGCACTATTGTGAAATCAAAATGCTTTTTTGACCCCTGCCACATGCTGAATTTTGTCATTTTATGTTTGTCCATGTTTTTAAATCCAGGTCTACTGTACTTCAGTCTGGACTTACACAATAATCACTACACTGTGAATCTGAAGAAATACAAAGTCATGCACATATTTTTTTTTCATGCATGACATTTCACGGATGTAATCAAACTGATGTGCACGCTCATGAATTTGCAGCATTTCCATATGTTAGTATCTCATTAAATCCTCGCTAACAAATTCTTAACACGTCAGGATTTATTTTTTACTACTCGTGCCTGAGTCAAGTACCAGCCATTGACTTAAATCAAGTTGACAGAGCATATTTCTGTAGTCACGAGTCATGATGACTCGATGACTTTGAACTTAGAAGCAGAAGAAGAGGAGAGTGCAGAGGTGGTTGACAACAGCAGTCACACACTGTTAACCCTTGTGCGCCCGCCTGTTCTCGGGGCGTGGGTCGTGGTGACCCCCCGAGGGGCGTGTGTGTTGTTATTAGGATGGTATTGATGATGATGATGATGATGATGATGATGATGTGATGGTGGTGATGGGGGGGGTCGTGGCAACCCCCTCGGGGCATATGTGTGTTATGATGACAACGCCCTGGCTTCGAGCATGGGGCGCGCGAGCGCTTTGCCCAGTCGCTCGAGGAAGAGCCTTCGCTTCTTGAGCTTCCATCCCCATCCAGTCGGGGTGAATTTCCCTCCACATCACAAACGCCGACCATGTTGTGGAAAAGGGCCACTGGCCACCTGCGGGTCTTTCTCCTGCAGCTGTACGTGCTCACGACCTTGTCCAGGTTGTCGACGCCTCCCTTGGTGCGGTTGTAATGCAGCACCAAGGGTGGTTTTACGCTGCTTCTGTTGCTGCCACTGCTTCTGTTGCTGCCGCTGCTTCTGTTGCTGCTGCCTTTGCTGTTGCTGCTGCTGATGATGCTGTTGCTGATGGGGCGGCTAGGCCGGGGCTCGGGGCCGGAGCGATGGTGGTAGCGAGGAGCGGTGGTGAGGAGCAGCACGTTCTTGTTCTTCTTGGCCACGTAGGAGAGGATGATTGTGTCGGGCCCTCTTATTCTTCCTCCTCCTCCTCCTCCTACTCGTCCCGCGGAGCCGCCGAGTACTACGGATTTGACGGAGCCCACGGCCCTGCCCTTGACGCAGCGCAGCTCTCTGGGGATCTCGGGTCTGTTCGATCACAGAGTGCCCAGCACGGTGTGGCCTCCTTTGCGATAGAGCCTGTCGGCGAGCTCGCACGAGGTGAAAAAGTGGTCGCACGTGACGTTGCGTCCCGGCGTTAATCCCTTGGTGAGGTCCACGACCACTCGAGTGGCCGGGTGCTTTTCGGGAGGGCCGCACTTGTCGGGCTTGCCGGGCTTGCCGGTGTAGACTTGCATCTTCCATGCGTAGCTGGAACGCGCGTTGCACGCCACCCATATCTTGATCCCGTCCCTGGCCGGTTTGCTGGGCATGTACTGTCTGAACGGACACCATCCTGATGGCGAGAGAGGGTGAGAGAGAGAGGGAGAGGAGAGAGAGAGGGAGAGACGTGAGTAAAAGCACATGTAAAAGCACAGCCGCAGAACCCGACGACGACAATAGCAGAAAGCTAGTGTTGTCGTTGTTCCCGCTCCTCTTCCTCCTCTCATCCGCACGCCACAGCCACAGCCACACACACACACACACACACACACACACACACACACACACACACACACACACACACACACACACACACGCTGTCGAGGAGGGAAATTATTTTACTGCTATTGTTAAATAATTGTTATTGCATTAATAATATAATTTGCAGCATGGATATTGCATTCCAAGGTTTAGACAGTGTCTCTTTCAGAAAGACTGAGTTGCAGGCTGACAGGAAGTTGTATGCAGAAAGAAGCAGGAAGTTATTTTGAGCCGCAGGCTAAGACGAGGCTTTAACAATATAACAGATAGCTTTATCATTTTATATTAAGGTTTTAGTAGAGGTTCTTGATTAAAACATTTATTTAGTAGAAGACATACACATAGTCTCAGTGAGCTTCTGGTCTGGTAAAAGGTCAGAAGTGCAACAGGTGAATTGAGAAAGAGCATGTGAGGTCAACACACACACACACACACTTTAAATTAGATTTATTTAGAGGAAGAGGTTAGTTATGTTTGGCTGTAACTACAAAATTGTCTCGGTAAAAGAGGAACCGTTTCTTGTTGTCTCGGCAAGAAAGAGGAACAATTCATTTTAAGATAAGAACGGAAAGTACCAAGCCATGAAAATAGGAGATGATTTTCTAGGGGAAAAGTCATGAAGATGTTGATCTGATCTATGTATAAAATGTGTCTGTGACGTATGAAGGGGCGTCAGTAAACAAACCCTGATGCTATAAAATATCTGTTCATGCTTTGATTAAGTCGAAGACTACTGGCTGTCTGCGTACAGAGTGTCTTCCCACGCGTGTATTCATTAAAATCATCGTTTGACTTCACCCGGCCGGATCGGTGTGGTTATTCTTCGATCACCTCTTGTACCCTTCCTCAATAATGAATCTTAACATTTGGGGGCTTCGTCCGGTTATTGAGGAGGGTGAGTTGGAGGTTTAGATGGAGAAATTTGGTGGTCTTGGGTGGTCTGACGGGCAGACATGAGTTCCAGTGGTCTAAGTGAGTGGGCATAAGCCGGCTTATCCAAAAGGTAAGGCACTACCTGTTGAATTATTTCCAAAGTGTGCCAAATTGGACATGATAAAATTTAAGTCTACTCACTGAAGTTACTGGTGGATGTCTGTTTTGATTTTGATGAAAATCTCATGAGTTGAAGCAGTTAGAGTTCTGCTAAGAAGAAATGAAAGTAGTTAAGAGTCTGATAAGAAAAGTTTAAATAATGGGTTGAAGTCCCAAAGAAATTGAGTTAGAGTCTCAAGTAGTTGGTAGGGAATTGGTTATTGTGTTGGTTAGAGTCCAAATTTGGTCATAAGAGTGGACCTGAGCGGTCAAATTGGCCACTAGGTTGCACCTGCCTCAGTTATACACTTGTTTCGGGTGTTGATTGTTGTTTCAAAATATTCTAAATTATTCTAGAACGGCAGTTCGAGTCTGCTAGGAAGCGCAGAGCCCGGAGGTTACGCTCCCTCCTTGTCGTGGACGCGCGACATTGACCTCTCGGCGAAGAGGGTTAGTTCAGTGTGGTTTAGCTGTGGGGTACAGGGCATCCCGGAATTAAGCTAGGAGTTAGAGTCTCCTTACCGTTTGCAACGGTATCTGCGCTTTTTTGGACAGGAGAAGTTGGTCTTCGGGCGTGTAACTTTAACTTAACACTTCGAGGTAAGCCTTGGCTGTGAAATGCCAAAAATAGAGCTTCAGGCAAAGTTTGGGTTGGTTGACGCTTTTAAATTGAGTTAGGGATTTTAGAAATGAGGCCAGAAACAGTTAAAGTCTTGATACTGGTTAATTGGTGGGCGGTTATTTTAAATTTGTCGAAATTGGTTAGGCGCTAAAGCTGACAGATCTGACAGTAGTTGTAAATATAAGACGTCTTTGTAATAAGAGATCTCTGTGTGAAAGGAGTCTGAGGCAATGCTGCTGCTATTTTTGGAGGTGTGTGTGTGAGTGAAAATGCAAATGAGTAAGCAGTGAACTGTTTAAGCCACAGTTGGTTTTACAAATACTGCTGCAAACATTGTAGAGTGTGTGTTTAAAATGCCATTTATGTTTAGCAAAGGACTATAAATAAAGTTTTGAGTTGCCGTAGTGGATGTATAGTAATTGATTGAGTTTGGATGTAGATATATAAATATATTGAGTGCATTGTATATACTTAAGACTAACACATCACTTTCAGTAGTGACTTTTCTCCAGCATTAGCTGCTGGTGGGTTTTATTTTTTCAATTTCTTGTGTGTGCGGTGAGAATTAATGGAGGTTTCAATTTTTTGTTTGTTTGTTTTTTACTTGCTTTTTTGATTATGACAAGCATGTCTAAAATACTCTTAGGAAATTGTGTTTTGAGTTATATTCTTCAACTCTAGTCACAGTTTAAGTGTGAATGCGGTGACTAGAAGGTTTTGAATGATGAATGAAGGTGTGAGAGGTATTTCTTTGGTGATGTAAAGTAGGAGGTTTTAAAGTTTGAAAGTGTTTTTAATTTAAGAGATGCATGAGTGATGTTATGAGAGTTTGAGTTTCTTTTTCTTTCAGTTTAAAACACATAAGTACATACACTTGGTACACCTGTTTACTCTTTGACTTTATTAAAACAGATGGTGTATTTGAGTTTGAATTTCAGTAATTGTATGTTGATATGGTAATTTAGTTTTATGTTAGGTGAAGGAGATGTCCATCTCTGCGTCTTGCAGGATCGAAAGTGAAAGTTGAAGGTTGTGATGTGAATGCTGTGAGTACTCGATTTGAATGATTCTGTGTGAGGTGTACAAAATACTAAATAATAATAACACTATGAAAGTTGATAGTAGAGTGAGTGCAAGGTGATGTGTGAACAGAGGAAGTCTGAGAGAGAAGTGTGTGCGTAGGCAAAATGCAGAGTGTGTGCGTGAAATAAGGGAGTATTGTTTTTTACATCAAGGTTTAGTAGAACTAAAGTAGAACGTTACAAACAAACAGATAAATAAAGTAAAATGAAGAGAGAAAATAACTGACAATTACATTAATGAATAGAAAACACACATACACAAAGTGCCATATGTGAAATTATTCTAGGAAGGAGTCAGAATTGAGATAGCTTATTATAGAGATAGTTTAACATAAGATGCAATGAAGGAAGCAGCTTACATTCCTTTAATTCCCAGAGCCAGTGTGTTCCCTCCCCTGCCCACTTGGGCCCCGTATCAGGCGAGTATGGAAGGCTGGATAGCCCATGACGGGTAAGATCCCACCTCGAAACCCTGGGACAACCTAAGGCAGGCACAGTCACGAATACTCTCGGACCTGACGGGTAAGACCGCTGGGCTAGGGTGGAGGTGGAAAGTGGCAAGTGGAGCCCTACCTTCTGGCTGAGGACAAGGAATGCTGCTATTTAAGGTAGGAAATCAGAATTTGGGTTAGTAAAGTTGGGGAGGAGAAAATTGACTGTTTAAAGGCAAAATTATGAAGGAGTCTGACACACTGTAAAAGCACCATATGCAAATTCACACACACAAACAGGAAATGCATTAAACTTATAAAGACAAGACAAGCTCATGGAGTTTAATGCATAGACACTGATTAAACCTGGCTAAGAACACAAACATAGGCAATGAAGAACAGCTTGCTATTTTGTATGAATGATACAATGGTGTGAATGTTTAATAAAATACATTTGAGTTTGTAATTGAGGAATAGAATAAGCCATATGACAAAGGGAGTTATGAAAACGAAAAAGGGATTAAAGTAGTTTTAAAAAAAAAAAAGAGTGACTTAGGAGTGCTCTCGTACTGAGTGATCAACACTAGTGATCACTGTTGGAAGAAATAAAATGATTTAATGAGTTGGGAATGTTTAAACATATGTTTCTGTTGTTACAGCTTCTTGAGAGATGATTCAGTATGCAAATTAGCTGGAGTGTGTGGTGACGAAAGAACTTCCTGAGTGTGTGTGTGACTGTGACTTTCAGGAAGAGGAAGCATAGCAGAGACGAGAAGTGCAGATTGGGGTAGGAAATTTATAGTTTAGTGATTATATGATGTCGTAAGGGGGTTTTATGCTGAATTGAAGTATGTTATAGAGCATAAGGGGGTGATTTTTGTGTGCAAATTGAGTGGTTTTAATGAGACTTTTGGTGTATTGAGGAGGTGAAATTATGTGGTGGCAAGATTTGTGTGTTTAAGGTTGTTGTGGTGATGGGTTGATTCTGTCAGGTAGGTTGTTGTTGTTATTTTTGTTTTTAATAGAGGGAGTTTTAGGAAACATGGACATGTCTAAAATTGGGCCCATTATTTTGTAACAGTGCACTTAAAGAAAACCTGTTAGGTGATTTTGTTTTGTTTTTATGAGCTAACAATCAGCTCTATTTTTTTTCATTTCTGTTTTAAGCAGGCCTGCAACAGTGAATAACGGCGCTGAAAATTCTCGGGAGGAGCAAATATAAGGGGGCTTTCCAGATTACAATTGGCTGAGGAGAGCTACCTGTGGGGACTGATCAAGGTCGTAAGTCCCTGTAAAAAGGATTTTATGCGAGTCAATCCAGTCCAAAAGCATGAAGAAATATTTTCCTATGGAAAATAAAAATGACGGAGCTCATTTTGCTGAGGGTGGAGAATCTGACGCGGGAAGCTCCACCATTAGCAAATACATGGTGTGACTGCATGTGAGTGAATGTGAGACTGTATGTGAGTGAGGATGAATTAATGTGGACAAACAATTTGCTTTTACCAGAAAAATTTTTGTTTTGCTTTGTTGACTGGGGTTAGATTATGAGATTATAGTATATTGTTGGGAGAATGCCAAATGCTAAAGGGGAAATATTTTTTGATGTAACTCAGTTATCATTGTTTGAAGAAGCACATGACTGATAACTGTTCTGTTTTAAGTTTATTTTTATGACATAGATTGGATCATGAGTGGGGAAACTGAGCATTTTTAAGTTTTGTATAGTATCTTGACACATGAAATGTATCAAGATAAAGGGGGGTTTAGGGTTTAATAATTTAATTGTTTAATAATTTAGGATCATTTTAGGAACTTTTGGGTTTTTGATCATTTGGATATGGTAAAACTGAAACTGTTATTTTTAAGTTAAGGTTAAAGGATTAAAAGTGAACTTGTCACGGTTTGCGAGGCAAGCCGTGTGGAGTTGTAGAAAAGGACCCAAAAGGCGGCAGCTCTGGTGCAGGTGAATATTTATTTACAACGGTGGGCACAAAACAGCACTGGTGGAAAAACAAGAAACCGGAAAACTGGGTAAGCTAATAACACAAACCAGAAACGAGGATGCAGGGAGGTCCGGGGAAATACACAAGAGACGCAGGGAGACCGAGGGGAAACAATATAGACGAACCAGGAACTACAATATCAGAAGACACAACTTAAATACACCCAGAGCACGGGGAGAACACAGACATAACAGGCTGGGGGAAACATGGAATAAACACAAAGAGAGACGAGAGCTCATGAATACACAGAGAGTCACAAAGGGAAAAAATACTTAGGGAACACCACAACAGGACACCTCAGAAAACCTGGCCTAAATAAGGAGCGAAAATACAAGGAACCAAGAATACTGGGCCAACATGGCCCAGGACCATGAATCCTGTTTAGAAGATACAATGCCGGTTTTTCAAAGCTGTGAATAATTCTTAGAGGGAAAATTAGTGAGGGTTGAAGGGGTAGAACAGCTTTGATTTCTTTTTGATTTCTAGAAGTAGTGGTTATAATGTAGGCTTACACATACAGATATTATATAGGAGGTATTTTTAGGATAAAAGGGGGAGCTTATAAATAGAAATGATTTTTATACATATTGCATTTTGTGCTTTTAAAGGAGTTGTGGCTCAAATTTGTCTCTGGAGGGTCACGAGCCTTTGGCTAGCGCTATGATTAGCCAATCTACTGTGAGGATAATATGAGTTCATGAAGGATTGCACACGCTTACAGACACAGAGTTAAGAAACACACATGACAGTATTGATTCCAGGCAAAAGGCCTTAAATTCATTTAGCTTTTAACTGAACTTAAAGAAGGACCAAAGAGGAAGGAAAGCATATATTTTGGTTAAGTCTGATAAACTAGAATTAGGAGGTATTGTTACATTAAAGGGAGCAAAAATGAAATAAAAAGGCTATACCAAAATGGGTTATAACATAGGAAATGTGAGGTTTTAAAATGAAGTTAGTGTTAACACATAGGAGTTGTTTCAAGGCAGCATTTAGCTATGATGAAATGTATACAGGAGTAATTGCTTATATGCTTGAACTTAATTGATTAAAGTGGTTGTTTTCTTTTGGAGTAGATTAACTTGCAGCAGCGACAACTTGTGCACAGGATGTTGATGATCAGATAAGGGAAAATAGAGCGAGCAACCGGACGTGAAACCAGCGCTTAAAAGGATTTTAAAGTGATGAGTAACGTTGAAGAGTATACATAAATACAAGTCAATAAGTTAAGAAGATAATTAGGATCAGGCTTTTGATTAAAGAGTCCCAGATAGGATAAGTTAGGGAGATGCAGGAAAGGTGTTTTGTTTCCTTTGCAGAAGATCTCGGCGACCACAGGAGGGGCGAGGATCCTGGAGATCTCGAGGTTCGAGACCACCAGAGAAGGGTCTGCGTGAGGACACAATGTATTGTGACCTCTGGTTTTCAGAGGTCAAAAGGGGGAGTGTCGAGGAGGGAAATTATTTTACTGCTATTGTTAAATAATTGTTATTGCATTAATAATATAATTTGCAGCATGGATATTGCATTCCAAGGTTTAGACAGTGTCTCTTTCAGAAAGACTGAGTTGCAGGCTGACAGGAAGTTGTATGCAGAAAGAAGCAGGAAGTTATTTTGAGCCGCAGGCTAAGACGAGGCTTTAACAATATAACAGATAGCTTTATCATTTTATATTAAGGTTTTAGTAGAGGTTCTTGATTAAAACATTTATTTAGTAGAAGACATACACATAGTCTCAGTGAGCTTCTGGTCTGGTAAAAGGTCAGAAGTGCAACAGGTGAATTGAGAAAGAGCATGTGAGGTCAACACACACACACACACACTTTAAATTAGATTTATTTAGAGGAAGAGGTTAGTTATGTTTGGCTGTAACTACAAAATTGTCTCGGTAAAAGAGGAACCGTTTCTTGTTGTCTCGGCAAGAAAGAGGAACAATTCATTTTAAGATAAGAACGGAAAGTACCAAGCCATGAAAATAGGAGATGATTTTCTAGGGGAAAAGTCATGAAGATGTTGATCTGATCTATGTATAAAATGTGTCTGTGACGTATGAAGGGGCGTCAGTAAACAAACCCTGATGCTATAAAATATCTGTTCATGCTTTGATTAAGTCGAAGACTACTGGCTGTCTGCGTACAGAGTGTCTTCCCACGCGTGTATTCATTAAAATCATCGTTTGACTTCACCCGGCCGGATCGGTGTGGTTATTCTTCGATCACCTCTTGTACCCTTCCTCAATATTGAATCTTAACAACGCACACACAAACACACACACACACCACGTACCTCTGAACGGCACCAGTCTCTCGTCGACGGTGACCTCCGGTCCCGGGCGGTACATGGCGGGAAACCTCGCGCACCACTCGTCCCACACGGCTCTGATGGGGGCCAGTTTGTCGTAGCTATCGCTGCCGCCGCCGCCCTCACCTCGCCTGGCTCGTCTGGTCTCTCTGTCGTCGAAGCGCAGCGCGCTCGAGTAGGCTCAAAAGGTCTTGAGCGGCATCGTGGCTCTGAACACGGACCTGCCGCTCTCGGCGTCCCAGAGGCTCTCGCAGGCCTCTCCCCGCGACCTGTACACGCCGGCGAGCACGAGCAGCCCCACGTAGGCTCGGAACTCGACGCGTCCCATTGGCTTCCATCCGTCGATGGCGGGCCTGCACCTGTCCGCTTCCAGGTTGGTCATGGCGATCACCGAGTCCTCTATCTCCGGCGGGAAGTAGGCCATGAACGAGGAGGCCTCGTCTCGCGCCGCCGCCACGGCCTCTTCGGTGGGGCCTCGTCCTCGCAGGTCGAGGTCGTCGTTGTTGTCGTCGTCTTCTTCCTCCTCTTTGTTGTCTTCGTCGTCGTCTTCTTCTTCTTCCTCCTCTTCGTCGTCATCGTCTTCCTCCTCTTCGTCGTCGTCTTCTTCTTCTTCCTCCTCTTCGTCGTCATCGTCTTCCTCCTCTTCGTCGTCGTCTTCTTCCTCCTCTTCGTCGTCGTCTTCTTCTTCGTCGTCGTCTTCTTCTTCGTCGTCGTCTTCTTCTTCGTCGTCGTCTTCTTCTTCTTCTTCTTCTTCTTCTTCTTCGTCTTCGTCTTAGTCTTTGTCTTCATAGTCTTTGTCTTCTTCTTCTTCATCGTCATCATCGTCATAATTGTTGGCTACATCTGCGTCGCGAGTTTCACCGACATCGCAATGCCCGCGATCGCGCCTAAGATCATCAACGCCACCTGAAGCACGGCCGGCGTCCTCCCGCCAATGCTCCGAAACCCCCCGCCCGCAGTCGACGTCTTCTTTGTTATCTTTGTCTGCTGCTTCTTCTTCTTCTTCTTCTTCTTCTGTGTCTTCGTCTCCTTCTGTGCCTTTCGGCTCGCCTTGCGAGCCATCAGCCTGGCATAATTGCAACCGAATTTCTTGGCCGTGATCGCGTAGTCCGCGTGCACCGCCCGGTAAACCATGGTCCGCTACCTCGTCGTCTTCGCCCTCCTGCTCCTCCGAGCAGCGCTCCTCCTCCGCGAGCGTTCAGGCTGTCGAGTCGTTATCCTCCTCGGCCTCTTGTTCTTCCTCCTCCTCCTCCTCCTCCTCCTTCTCCTCCGAGTTCTCCGAGTTCTTCGTCTTCTTCGTCTTCTTCTTTCTCGTTGGCACCTTGTTGCCGTTGTTGTTGTTGTTGTTGTACAGCAAGCGCCACCACCTCTGTAACCTGTAACCCCGACGCGCTTAGTACCCGCCATCCACGCTCTTATCATCTCGCCGCGCGACGCGCTGTGCTTTCGCCGGGGTGTTTCTCGACCACCTTTTACACGACTTTATCATCCACGCTTGCACGTGTGTTCTCTGTCAAACTCGCGTCTCTCTCTCTCTCTCCCTCCCTCTCTCTCTCTCTCTCTCTCTCTCTCCCTCTCTCTCTCTCTCCCTCTCTCTCTCTCTCTCTCTCTCTCCCATCCCATCCCCTCGGGGGATCTCGCGACCCCAACCTCCTCCCTCCCTCCGTGGGGGACCCGCATCCCCCGACCCCGCCCTCCCATCCCATCCCATCCCCTCGGGGGATCTCGCGACCCCAACCTCCTCCCTCCCTCCGCGGGGGACCCGCATCCCCCGACCCCGCCACTCTCCCCCTGGCGGGTGCATCCGGGTTAATTGCAGGGCTTCTTTAAACCTCAGTGAGAAGCTCAAAGTAAACAGTTATTTGTACATTGTAAACTGTAAAAGTAGGTTTAACTAAAACCGAGGAGGTGATGCGAAACAGTTAATTTCCTGCTATCAACAAGTTGTAGATGCACGTGAGCTTTATCTGAAACCCATACTGGCCTTAACAATATGCCATAAAAGCTGTTTTCAGTATACAGACAACATCATTTGTCTACTGTGTCTCTTCCCCGAGGGATTAATGGTATTCCATCGTTATATCAAATTATGGATCAGCAGGAACACTGGGGCCAACTCTTCAACGTGGCTTTAAATTACATGAGCTCCGGGTTTGCTTTCTTCTACACTTGTTCTTCCCTCCCCTCATCTTTTTTTCCCTCTGGCTTTACTAACCAATCACTCTCCCAAATTGCATTCTATGGTCCTATTATGAACGATGACAAGCCACCAAGAAGACCTGGCCCCAAGAACAGCTTCAATCATTGCTAATGCACAGAAGAATGCAGTACAACTCCTGACTTTTCATATAGGCCTCGAGCTGAAATTAGGTTAGCCACCAATTAAAGTCCCAGTTCAGCACAGCATGCTGGCATGCAGCCAGGAAATATACTTGTAGGTCACTGTGACTGTGGCCATGCGGGTTTACGCTCTGGAGCTCTGTCGATTCATTTGTCTGCCACACTATCCCTATCAGGCTGTAGTTTTCTTCTTTAATTTGACTTTTCGTCTAACCACAGCACAGTTTTCTTTGCTGTATAACATATGTCATGTAAGCCTTTTACCTTATAAGAGATATGCACATTAATCTCATATGAATTAATCTCTGCACCCCATCCACTGAGGGGCTGCATGGACGATACGAGCAGGAGTGTTAGATGTGCGGCTGAGCAGAACGCTTCTGCTCCGTCTACCCCCTGATGGAGATAGGAATGCTGTTCCATGTCGCTCTGACCCTCCCCATATCCAAGAGACATACCACATACTGGTAAGGTGACAATGGGGAATGCGCCAGGCTATGGTGGACTTGGACTGCACGCAGACCCTGGTCCACCAAACCCTGGTTCGCCCTGTGGTTCTGCTGGAGGCTGAGTGGGAGGAGGTTAGGTGTGCGTGGAGACATCCAGCTCCACTTCTGGTAGTACAGCTAAAACTGTAAGGGCTTTTAATAAAGCATGTTTACAAAAAATGTGACTCAGACCCAGCCCCACTCTGTATAAATGTGGAGTCAGTAGAGCGTTGGGGGTCCTTTAAATTCTTTTGGCCTCCTATCAGAGAACCTCTCTTGGTTAGCCAACACTACTGCCACAGTGAAAAGGGCTCCACTCCACTTTCTGATGAGTGAAGACATCTTCAGGTACTGCTCTCACCCCGGTCACAATTTGTTTGAACTGTTACCCTCTGGAGGACAAAAATGGTTAAATTACCTCCTCAACATGTCTTGAAGTTCTCCAGAGGCTGGTAATGAAGTAATTATTTGATTCAGGTGTGGTGACCCAGGGTGAGATCTAAAACCTGCAGGACACCGGCTCTCGAGGACTAACGTTCCCTACCCCTGCAATATTCAGTTTAGTTTATATATTTCACTGGTGTTCTGTACCTTCTGTTCATATATGTACTGGTTGTGGTGTCTGTTTGTAGTTGTGGAATTTATTTGCTCTGTCTGTGTGATTCTTCATCTCAATGTTTCCCTTTTTCAGTTATTTTTAATCACTTCCTGTTTTATTTTCTCCTGTGCCTTGAGGTTTAGCGATTTTGTATTTTTGTCATATCTGTTTCCCAATGTGACTCTTATTTTAAATGAAAGATTAGGTTTTTGTCTAAGCTAACTGTGGAGTGCACTGTGATAAAAATGTTAGATGACAGGAAAAAAAAAAAAACTTTCCCTTTTTGTGTGGCTTTCATTTCTTACTAAATCCTTAGACTAAGAATTCAATTCAATTCAATTTGTTGTAATTTTATTTTATTGCAAAAAAACTTGTCTTGATGTGCTTTATATTATAAGGTAACGGTGCTAAAATAATACAGAAAAAAAACAACAATCAAATGACCGCCTATGACCAAGAAGTTGACAACAGTAACATTAAAAATAAATTATTAAAAATAAAATTGTGGATATACACTGAGAGAGATTCACTCCATAAATGTTAGTTGAATAGTAAAAGTGAAAAGTGCATACCAAACAAATGATCAAGTATGAAAGAAAACAGTGCCAAACTACACCTTAATAACTGTTTTCTTAGTAGATTTCATAATTACCTAAATTACCTTTCATTTTAATTTTCAGCATCAGGAGAAAAAAACTGCATCTGTATAGCTCCAAAACAAGCCCGTCTCCAATCAGCATGGGGAGAATTATTGATGCCAGAATGTAATATAATATTTTTGTGCCCAAGAAATGAGACACCCCACAAGGCTGCCAATATGCTGCAGATCCAGCACACATGGTGATTACTCGTGGATTACATGAGCTCTGATTTTTTAACTTTTCATGTCTGATACCACCTAGAAATTCATCCATATCAGGAAATGTGGCCTGATCTAAATTCCATCCTTCCATCCAGTAGCAACAGCAGACAGAAAAAAGCTCATCTGTGCTGATTCTGAGGTTTACTGGTGTTTGTGAATTCTGTCTTTTCCTATAAGATATATAAGCAGATGCTGCATCAGCCCCTGGACAGTATAAATCTAGTACAAACGATAGTGTTAATAAAAACCATCATCAGATGCATTCAAACTGAATCCCATGACTTAGCAGCTGTACTAACATGCTTGATACTTACTTGGGCCTCTTTTCTGAAGCATTATCCAAATTAACTCTTATTTTCATCGTCAGCGCCACAGAAAAACTGCATGTACAGAAAATATAGTCAAATCTAAAATCAGTAACAATTTAATGAAATGTTATGTTCAGTGATGTCATCAGGACCTTCTTTCTGTTGACTGGAAATAGTTGCAAAGAAGCGATATTAAAAATAATAACCTACAAAAAAAAAGAAAGAAAATAAAGAAATGATGTTGCCTTTAATGATGCATCAGGACATTCTAAAGTTTTAATAAAAGAGCTGCTCTATTCCAGTCCCCAGTTTCTGTCAAATAGCAATAGATGCATATTAAAGTGTTTTTTAATCTGTGTTATAAATAAAAGTAATTGAACAACTGCATCGAAGAAATATTTCAAATGTAAAACAATTCCCACCTGACCTTCTCAGAAACCGTCGGTTATTTAGAAAAAGCTTTCAGAATCAAAAAAACAGGAGAGTGGCACTAAATTAAGGCAAACACTTAAGATTTGATTTTGTGATTGCATTTAAACATCAAGTGCACTTTTTATTATATTGTGTGCATTTACAGGCAGTAACTTTAACAATCTGCTGTATTCATTGTCTTTTATTCTTCCCAATTTCCTCTTTTTTCCTTCTTCCTTGTATGTAAATACTATGTTTAAATTCATAAATTCAATTCAATTCAATTCAATTTTATTTATATAGCGCCAAATCACAACAAAAGTCGCCTCAAGGCGCTTCATAGATACAGAGAAAAACCCAACAATCATATGACCCCCTATGAGCAAGCACTTTGGCGACAGTGGGAAGGAAAAACTCCCTTTTAACAGGAAGAAACCTCCGGCAGAACCAGGCTCAGGGAGGGGCGGCCATCTGCTGCGACCGGTTGGGGTGAGAGAAGGAAGACAGGATAAAGACATGCTGTGGAAGAGAGACAGAGGTTAATAACAGATATGATTCAATGCAGAGAGGTCTATTAATACATAGTGAGTGAGAAAGGTGACTGGAAAGGAAAAACTCAATGCATCATGGGAATCCCCCGGCAGCCTACATCTATTGCAGCATAACAAAGGGAGGATTCAGGGTCACCTGGTCCAGCCCTAACTATATGCTTTAGAAAAAAGGAAAGTTTTAAGCCTAATCTTAAAAGTAGAGATAGTGTCTGTCTCCCGAATCCAAACTGGAAGCTGGTTCCACAGAAGAGGGGCCTGAAAACTGAAGGCTCTGCCTCCCATTCTACTTTTAAATACTCTAGGAACAACAAGTAGGCCTGCAGAGCGAGAGCGGAGCGCTCTAATAGGGTGATATGGTACTACAAGGTCATTAAGATAAGATGGGGCCTGATTATTTAAGACCTTGTATGTGAGGAGCAGGATTTTGAATTCAATTCTGGATTTAACAGGAAGCCAATGAAGGGAAGCCAAAACAGGAGAAATATGCTCTCTCTTTCTAGTCCCTGTCAGGACTCTTGCTGCAGCATTTTGGATTAGCTGAAGGCTTTTCAGTGAGTTTTTTGGACATCCTGATAATAATGAATTACAGTAGTCCAGCCTGGAAGTAATAAATGCATGAACTAGTTTTTCAGCGTCACTCTGAGACAGGATATTTCTAATTTTAGAGATGTTGCGCAAATGGAAGAAAGCAGTCTTACATATTTGTTTAATATGTGCGTTGAAGGACATGTCCTGGTCAAAAATGACTCCAAGGTTCCTCACCGCGTTACTGGAGGCCAAGGTAATGCCATCCAGAGTAAGAATCTGATTAGATACCATATTTCTAAGATTTTCAGGGCCGAGTACAATAACCTCAGTTTTATCTGAATTAAGAAGCAGAAAGTTAGCGGCCATCCAGGTCTTTATGTCTTTAAGACATTCCTGCAGTTTAACTAATTGGTGTGTGTTATCTGGCTTCATGGACAGATAGAGCTGGGTGTCATCTGCATAGCAGTGAAAATGTATGCTATGTCTTCTAATGATACTGCCTAAGGGAAGCATGTATAATGTAAACAGAATTGGTCCTAGCACTGAACCCTGTGGAACTCCATAATTAACCTCAGTGTGTGAAGAGGACTCTCCATTTACATGCACGAATTGGAGTCTATTAGATAGATATGATACAAACCACTGCAGCGCAGTACTTGTAATACCTACAGCATGTTCTAATCGCTCTAATAGGATATTATGATCAACAGTATCGAACGCTGCACTGAGGTCTAGCAGGACAAGCACAGAGATGAGTCCACTGTCAGAGGCCATAAGAAGATCATTTGTAACCTTCACTAAAGCTGTTTCTGTGCTGTGCTGAGCTCTGAAACCTGACTGAAACTCTTCAAATAAACCATTCCTCTGCAGATGATCTGTTAGCTGTTTGACAACTACTCTTTCAAGGATTTTTGATATGAAAGGAAGGTTGGAGATTGGCCTATAATTAGCTAAGACTGCTGGGTCTAGAGATGGCTTTTTGAGTAAAGGTTTAACTACAGCCAGCTTGAAGGCCTGTGGTACATAGCCGATTATTAGAGATAGGTTGATCATATTTAAGATCGAAGAATTAATTAATGGCAGGACTTCTTTGAGCAGTTTTGTAGGAATGGGGTCTAAAAGACACGTTGATGGTTTGGAGGAAGTAATTATTGAAGTTAACTCAGAAAGATCAATTGGAGAAAAAGAGTCTAACTTAATATCAATGGTACTAAGAGTAGCTGTAGATAATATTACATCTGTGGGATGATTATTGGTAATTTTTTCTCTAATGATAAAAATTTTATTTGTGAAGAAGTTCATGAAGTCATTACTAGTTAACGTTAAAGGGATGGTTGGCTCAAAAGAGCTCTGACTTTTTGTCAGCCTGGCTACAGTGCTGAAGAGAAACCTAGGGTTGTTCTTATTTTCTTCAATCAGTGATGAATAGTAAGATGTTCTGGCTTTGCGGAGGGCTTTCTTATAAAGCAGCAAACTATTTCTCCAGGCTAAATGATGATCCTCTAAATTTGTAACACGCCATTTCCTCTCCAGATTACGAGTCATCTGCTTTAGGGTACGTGTTTCAGAATTATACCACGGAGTCAGGTACTTCTGATTTGAGGCCTTAGTTTTCACAGGAGCTACAGTATCCAGAGTCGTACGTAGTGAGGAGGTGAAATTATTAACAAGATAATCGACCTCTGTTGGGGTAGCGTTCAGATAGCTGCTCTGCTCTATGTTGGTACAGGGCATTGGAGATGATAACAGTGGGTGGATTATATTCTTAAACTTAGTTACAGTGCTTTCAGAAAGACATCTACTTTGATAAAGTCTACTCTTCACCGCTGTGTAATCAATTATTGTAAAAGTAAATGTTATCAGGAAATGATCAGACAGGAGAGGGTTTTCAGGAAACACTGTTAAATGTTCAGGTTCGATGCCATATGTTAAAACAAGATCTAGAGTGTGATTAAAGTGGTGGGTGGGTTCTTTTACATTTTGAGAGAAACCAATTGAGTCTAATAACAGATTAAATGCCATGTTGAGGCTGTCATTTTTAGCATCTACATGGATGTTAAAATCACCCACAATAATTATTTTATCTGAGCTCAGAACTAAATTAGATATAAAGTCTGAGAAATCAGATAGAAACTCTGTGTAAGGCCCAGGTGGACGATAGATGATAACAAGTAAGACTGGTTTCTGAGTTTCACAGCTGGGGTGGACAATGTTAAGCATCAGGCTTTCAAATGAATTAAAAGTCTGTCTTGGTCTTTCATTAATTAATAGGCTGGTGTGAAAAATTGCTGCCACACCGCCCCCTCGGCCTGTGCTTCGAGATTTCTGGTAGTTAGAATGGCTCGGGGGTGTTGATTCATTTAAACTAACATAATCATCCTGCTGCAACCAGGTTTCTGTAAGGCAGAGTAAATCAATTTGTTGATCAATTATTAAGTCATGTACTAACAGAGACTTGGAGGAGAGAGACCTAATATTTAATAATCCACATTTCACTGTTTTACTCTTTGGTTCAGATGTGGATACTGTATTGTTCTTTCTTTGTGATTGTTTATGTTTAAGTTGTTTGTTGCTGGTTTTTAGTTTGTTTTTTGTCTTTTTGGAAGCTGACACAGTCTCTATGGAGATGGGTTTTTGGGGGGGTAGCAGGAGGAGAGAAGCTGCAGAGAAGCGTGTAAGACTGCAACTCTGCTTCCTGGTCCCAACTCTGGATAGTCATATTTTGGGGGGTTTAATAAATTTGTCCATATTTCTAGAAATGAGAGCTGCTCCATCCAAAGTGGGATGGATGCCGTCTCTCCTAACAAGACCAGGTTTCCTCCAGAAGGTTTGCCAATTATCTATGAAGCCCACATCGTTTCTGGGACACCACTCAGACAGCCAGCAATTTAAGGAGAACATGCGGCTAAACATGTCACTCCTGGTCTGATTGGGGAGGGGACCAGAGAAAACTACAGAGTCCGACATTGTTTTGGCAAAGTTGCACACCGATTCAATATTGATTTTAGTGACCTCCGATTGGCGTAACCGGGTGTCATTACTGCCGACGTGAATTATGATTTTACTGAATTTACGTTTACCCTTAGCCAGCAGTTTTAAATTTCCTTCAATGTCGCCTGCTCTGGCCCCTGGAAGACAATTGACTATGGTTGCCGGTGTCTCTAGCTTCACATGTCTGAGAACAGAATCGCCAATTACCAGAGTTTGACCCCCGGCGGGTGTGTCGCCGAGTGGGGAAAAACGGTTAGACACATGAACGGGTTGGTGGTGTACCTGGGGCTTCTGTTTAGGACTATGCTTCCTCCTCACCGTGACCCAGCCGCCCTGATTCCCCAGCTGCTTGGGACCTGCCGGGGAACAGCTAGCGGGGCCTACGCTAAAATACTTGCTCATGTGAAAGATCACATTGGGAATCAGTGAGGTAGATAAAATAAAATAAAACAAAATAAAACATTGAAGTTTAAATCTTAAAAAAAAGACTGAAGGCATGTTTTGCTTTTTTACTTGGCAACAAGCTAATACTATTAGAAGAGTAAGCTGCATTCAAGTGCTAGTGGAAACTTGGACATCTGTTCTTTCTAATAAAACAGATCTTTTTGTTTTTTTCTTATAAAAAGGACAGTCATTCAGTGAGAGAATCTAATCAGCATTATCGTGCTAAATGTACATTAATGTCTCCTGCTAATCTTGCAACAGTACCTAGATGTGTAGTCCAACACGATGCATTGCTGTAAATGTTATGCCAGTACTCCAAACTAACCTGCAAGTCATCGGTTGCCCACAGAAAAGCCTCATGGGCCCCAATAGGACAAAACTGCTGCATGACCTGTATGGGCAAACCCACTCCTGTGTGGGTTTGCTCCATACAGCTCCACAGTTCATGCACACAAACCTACCATGAGCCCGCACATGTATGTATGCTGGGTACCTGCAAACATGAACCATCTGAAACACTGGAAACACAGCCACAAAAATGTTTGCAACTAAACACTGTCTTTATCGTATCTCACTCTGTGATTGGCTCCAGAATGCACAAAACTGTTTAAAACAGGTACGTCATTTCATAACAACAAGAGGAGATGTGTTTTCTTCTGTTACATAAATTTCATTTAATGCAAATTTGGTGCAGTCTTATCTGCTGATATACGCGGCAAAGTCCAAGGGAACTATTTTCAGGTTATAGATAAAAATCTGTTTCCTTGAGTAAGATAGCAGAGAGGAAAAAGGAAAAGTTTCATGCATCAGTGTAGAAGAGTTTGGTGCCAAAAGATTATATAAATCATGTATATTCAAAAACACAGAGAGCTCCATCTCACCCAATTACTTTGTTAGTAAGATGGATCCTGATTTAAAATTGATAGAAACTTCACGTTATCAGATCACTCCGCTAGCAAGGTGGCTTTTGTTTATCTCTTTTGGTTTGCTGTGGATTTTCAAATTAAATACATGGGTTTTTTTCTTCATCTGTCACAAACACCGCCTTGATGGATACTGATTAGGGACCAGCTTTCGTTCAAAGTCTGTCTCAACAAACAGCAGCTTTCCAATTAAAGTTAAAGCTTGGTATTTTCAGGCTCATTACTCTTACAAAGTTAGTGTCATAAGAGAGAGATGGAGCACTGAGAAAAGAGGGAGGAATCACTTTGAAATTGCAAATCATCTCTTCCTCCTTCCCGGTCCCCACTTTCACGCTTCTGTCCCATCTCTAAACTACTGTTGTTGTTTTCCACCAACGTGATGTTCACAGCATTTTCAGAGACATTGTTGGAATTGAAAGCTGTTACAGAAGCAGCAGGTATATTTTATGTGTTAAAAATCATTTGGAGTTGAGTCTTTCTTTATTTTTTCCATTTCTTTTAACAAAGTAATTCAATGATCATTAAATGTAATCATTTATCAAGAATATTCTAATCTGTACCGGTCTAAAAATTCATTGGACTCAAATAATAGAGGGCTTTGGTTTACTGGGAAATAAAATTCTTTGTTTTATATCTAGATGCCAAAAGATCTGAAAAACATCCCGCTCATTTCTCACTGATTGACTGAATGGTAGTTTTGAGTTGTCATCAGCTGTCAGCTTTGTGGGAAACAACTTGATTTAACTCAGAAAAGCTTATTTGTTTGGGATTAGTCTGAACTGATGCACAGTATTGGAGTGGTTACTCAAAAAAGAAGTGCATTGCACAAGACCTGAAGTCAACAGATGGATTCATTGATTTTTCTTTCTCTCCACCTATGTGAAGATATAAAACTAATTGTAACAATAACTTCATTAGTGAACCTATCCCAGTTACCACTGGAGGAGAGGCAGGGTACACCTTGGACAAGTTGCCAATCAGACGTTATATTGATAACTTACACAAAAATGTAATGCAATTGTCACGGCTCCGCAGCCGGAGCTCTGACATGAGGACCCAAGCGCAGACAGGGAAGGAGACGAAACTGAGTCTTAAGCAAAAAAACGAGACATTTACTTGAACATGAGTACAAAAACAAGGTAAATCATACAAGTGGAGTAAACAAAAATTAGAACTTGGAAAAACTGTGACGACTATGACTAAAGGTGACATGAACACAATTCTGAGCAGGTTCATGCGAGGAACTATGAACATGCCCCTGAACAGAATCATGAAAAAAAACCTTGAGCTTGGCGTGACGTGGAGGGAGGTAAACAGATGACCTGACAAAGACTGAATGAAAACACACAGAACAGACTAAATACATACAGGAGGTGATCAGGGGAAGTGAAAACACATGGGGAAACAGCTGACTCAAATAATCATGATGCCAAAGGGAAAAGTAAAATTAAGCACAGTGAACATAGAAGTTTTTCAAAATAAAACAGGAAACATTGAGAGACATGAACTGGGACATGCAAGCGTGACACAAGAGACAGAGGGAGTGAGAGAGGGAGTGAGAGAGGGAGAGAGACACAAGACACAAGGGGAACCTACACAGACGAGGAAGCATAGGGAAAAATATACACCAGACCAAACCAGAAAAATACAAGAAGTTAACGTTATCTCATAAGTAATACAAAATACAAAATAACTCAAGTCTACCCTTAACTTAAGAATAGCACATGATTTTTACATAATATTAACATAAGAAATCAACAATATAAAATAAGACAAAGCTCTGGGTCATAGATCCACCCCTGACAGCGACTTTAGTTACACCCAATCTGTTGTGAAACGTATACATTATTGTCACTCAAAATTCTTCATGCATCATCAGTCACCTCTGTCAACACTTTCTCGAGTTCCGTCTCAAATGTAAAGTAGAAAATCATTTGGCTCGTGGCAGCCTCTTTCCACATGTCAGTATATTGGCATGACAAGTCTAAATACTTCCATAAACTCTTTCCCTGAAACTCTAATCAACATTCATGTTTGATTTAGCAAGTCAAAATTATTCTAATTGGTTACATTGATTACATTTGCCTGTAGATGAGCTAATCTGCCAAAGGACTCCCAGGAAATATTCCTGTTAAGTTAATCAAAAACTCATCCCCTCAATACTGCTGCCGAATTCAAAGCAAGCACTTTGTAAACGAGAAGAGTCAAGCTTTTTTTGGGGTCCCTTTAGGCTGGCACAGTAAGCAGTCATTTTCATTTGAATTAGTAAATTGGTAGTTTTCTGACTGGATCTGTAGCGATAGACCTACAGTTCACTACACAGACTTATTATCAGGAGTACAAATGTGCCTAATGCGATGTTTCTGAAACTGAATCTTCTGTTGAAACTGCAGCAAGCAGGGATTGAACCACCTATCCTCTACTTGCTTTACCGCTTGAGTTACAGCCACATATGCCCCATAATGTAAATGAAAGGTTATTTCCACTGGAGCCCTTTCAGGCACGGAGGCCGTTTGGCATCATTTGTTTTGCTTCTACGAAAGGCCTCATGGACAACCTGCAACAGCTGCTCTTTAAAGGTGCACAAGTTCAATGTGAGCACTTGTCTGGAGGATAATATAAAGAGGGCTCTCTGCGGAAGGGAAACTTTACAACTGAATGAGCATGGTTGCTGTAACATGTGTGTGCAGCTCTTGTCCTTGAAACCTTACACTCATCTATGTAAGTACATTGAATACTATGTGTGCTATTTCTGCACAAGGATAAAGCTGATCTCATTATAACTGCTATACTTCATAATGACACACCTATATAGCTCATTAAAGCCAGAGAGAAACTTGATGCTAAGTTAACTCACTGTAAGATTAAAATCTGACTGTACACTTGTAATCATCAGACTGCCTTGACTTCCTGCTAAAACACAGACATCTGACAATCTTTGAGGCCATTTTTTAATTTGCAGAGTAGCGTTCTCATTAAAAGCAAAGTATGGTATTTTCAGCCTCATTAGGCCTTTGAAATTTGCGCCGGAAGACTGTTTAAGATGAGAGAACAAAGTGTTTGCATGTGTGTGTATGTAAAGAAAAATGTGATGAAATGCACACGTCTACATCTTGTCACATCATTTCCCCTCAAATTTCTAAGCTCCATTTTCGCTGTTGTTGTTTATTTCTGGCTGTGGGGATGCATGCAGCTTTTATTTATTTATTTATTTTCAGAGGAGGATTATAATTGAAAGTGCTTGTGCTCTCTGATAACAGCAGGCATGTCTTATTTTATCTAATTAATCATTTTGATCCGAGTTCTTGTTTTTAGAGCTAGTTGTGAAACGTATGCAGACGCTTAAGTTTTGCGTTGAAAGCATTTGTTTCAAACAGTGTGAAGCCTGCTCAGGCTCTTAATGTGTGTTAAGGTCTTTATTGCCATGTTATGTAAACAATGGCAATGGCACAATGTAAACTTAGTGGAAGCTTAGAAGCTCACAACTATAGCTCTCCACCTCCTCCTGTAGGCTCGTATTTTCTCGGCCAGTGATGAGGTCAGAGACTAATTCAGCTAAGAGTGTTGTATATACATACTGTGCACCACATATCACACAACGTATGACATGAATACCTACCTACTATCCACTAACTAAACTGTAATTTTCACTGACAGGGGATGGGATAAAACTTGAATGTTGATGGCTTTTGATTCAGTTTTTTTAAATAATATTTAAAATTAGTAAATGAATTAAATTGTTTTCTCAAGTGTTTCCTAACAGTACCATAAGTGTGCTATACTGTGCACAGGGTTATATATGAGTAGATGGTGTGATGCAGTTAATAAACTAAAGTTTTCTGTTCAAGCCACTGTTGGCTCGGACGTTAGGATTTTGATTTCGCTGGTGTCCAGATCAATTCTGGTTTAACTTTCAGATTTAAGTTTGTCATGTGGGCTACTGCATGTTTTCAAGCGGAAACAGTTTTTATCTAAAGGTAGGTATGCTTTAAAATGTAGCAATAATAGTTCTGGACATTTTATTGGTAAAATAATTTTTTTCTAGTTAAAAACTCACTAAAAGGGCGATCGTGGCTCAAGAGTTGGCAGTAATCGGAAGGTTGCCGGTTTGACCCCCGGGTTTGGACAGTCTCAGTTGTTGTGTCCTTGGGCAAGACACTTCACCTACTGCCTACTGGTGTTGGCCAGAGGGGCCGATGCCGCGATATGGCAGCCTCGCTTCTGTCAGTCTGCCCCAGGGCAGCTGTGGCTACAACTGTGGTTTGCTTCCGCCAGTGTGTGAATGTGAGAGTGAATGAATAGTGGAATTGTAAAGTGCTTTGAGGGTCTCGAAAAGCGCTATATATATGCAATCCATTATTATTAAAAGAACAGCTTTTGATTTTATAGTTTTGCCTTTCTTCTTGTAAATAACACATACTGTTTTCCCTGTTTCCCCCCATAATAACAATTAGATGACAAATATTTAAAAGTTTACTTAGTGTCAGAACTTTGCATAGATACTCACCTGCAGTGACCTGGTAGATCATTTAGTTTTTTTTATTATCGCTCAATTAAACAGTTTTATGCAGCATCAGCATCACCAGCTGTTGGGTTTTTTAAAGATAATTCATTTTAGGTCATCTTCAGATGATATTAAATCAGAAAGAATGGCATGTCACACCACACATGCTGCAGAAAAAAGAAAATAAGAGAGTGATTGCCCCCAAAATCCCAAATAGAGCTCATTGGTAGGACAGCTACAGCAGTGCCCTCAAAGAGCTGAAAAAGCAGGTGAACCAGATAACACACAAGTCAGCAGTATTTTTGCACTGGTGCATGTGCACAGTTGAGGTCCATGAAAGTTTAAGCTGTGCAGTGACAGGCACATCTGGTTGGTGTTGTAGGAAAGACATGGATCAGTTTTTATTTTCTTTGCGTAGTCTATGATAGAGGTGAATCTGCACAGCTTTCACTCTGAGTTTTGATAGGATGAGCCACAGATGTTGTATTAAGCCATTAGTAAAGTCCTAATGTGTGACAAGCTGAAGGGACAAAAACAGCTTTTTAAATCTTGTTGGGGAAAGTCACCAAACCTTTGATGATCTGTAGCTTTTACATCCTGGTGATCAGTGTAATCAAAGATACTATGCATGGTTTCCTTGCACAGTGCCCGAGGCTTGACTGTCCAGCCTCTCCCGAGCATTACTGTTACTGAGAATGCACACTTTTTTCTCAGGATCTCACACGCGTGCTTTGAAGCACAACAAGGTAAATGATTTTATGCATTCAGTGTCTTACTACAGGACACACAGTCCACTCACATGTGTCTTAGATTTGTTATTTACTTTACAACAATATGATTTTCACAGAGGCAGTTCAATGCTCAGGCAGAGTTAGCAATCATATCCGGTCTTTAAGTGATGACATGACGAATCCCAAACTAACCTGCGTTTAATAAGGCTTTTGTGTTTTTAATATGTTCTAATGCTTTGTATCTGGTTCTATTTATTCTCAAAAAGCCCCTAAAAACAGTCAGTGATCACTGTCGCCCTCTCTCGGTTTTTATTACCGCTATTCATTTTAAAGCTTAGTTTTTAAAACCTTATGATGCAACTACAGCCCAGCCCATGCAGCAGTATATTATAGTATATTATATTATATGTTTCAGAAATCTCTCAGTCAGGACAGGCTATATTATATTTAGGTAGAAACTAGCAAGCTAACTCCTTGCTAACTTCTAACTCTGTTAAGTTTAATAAATTCCTTAATTGTTACACCTGGTAGAACAGCAACACTGATCATTTTATTACAGATGAAAGAATTTAGACAGTTTTTAACTCTCAGTCATGCTGCAGTGATTGTTTGGCTTATGGACCTGCAGCGGCGTTTAGGCCCAGACACAGCTAATGATGTCAGACTTAAAGACCAGATTACTTGAGTGCAAAAGTTTAAGTAAACCACACCCATATCTAACTCTTTAAGCCAATCAGAGAACGGCACACAGTGGTCACACTGGTTGAATGAACTGGACTCTGGGGGGCAAGCACTCTTCAGCACAGTATGAATAACATAGTCCAAGTACAACCTAAAGTACTGGCTCTTACCCTCCATCAGTATCAAAAAACTGGCTGACTGACTCGAATTTGGCCATGTTGTAAAACTGTCTTCCAGAAGGACTTGTATCATGTTTACACACCACATAAAATCAGAGCGACATCTGCCAAACTTCTTTAAACCTCACTTGTTCCCACAATAGGAGATGTCATAAGTGCCATATCTTGTCCCGATGACACACAAAAACACACGTATAAACACACACGCACAAGCTGAAAACAATACACTGTCACAGCTGGTAAATAAAACCTCGCTACACCTGATCCACTGCAGTGCTATGTGGCAGCAGGTGTGACATGCTGAGAAAATCTGGGTGGCTCAATAATGCACATACTCTTCTCTGTTTGCAGCCACAGATGAAATGCCTTTGAGCAAAGCGCTTAGGAATGATACCCACCCGTTTCTGACTCAAAAAGGTTTGTGTTCTCGCCTCAACAACAGCAAGAAAACATGATTTAAAAGGAAAACAACTTCCATGGACAAGAACAGCAAGTTCTTATTAATTGTTAATATCACCAGGTTTTATCTCTGACTAGAGAGTTCGGTCTTATAGCACAAAAGCAGCAGTAGACTGTAATTACTGTTCAGCGCAGCCTCAATCAAAGGAGCTGGAATTACAGTGAAAAGCAGTGATACTGAAAAGGCACTCAGATGCTCACCAAATCACTACAACAAGGGAAGCAAACTAATGAACAAACAAAAAAACTCCTGTTCAGATGGGTAGAGATAAAAACAAGTCAGCAAAATATTCAGAAACAGTACAGTCTACTCGTGGGGATGGATGATGAACTTTAAACAGTGTTTACAGTGTTTCATCACATGATTAACCATAGGCAATAATGGGAAATAGCAAATGATGATAGTTAAAATCCCAATGGCTTAATATTTTTATTTGATGTAATTTTACCGTCTGATGCTCAAAAAATGTTTTGTTCTTTTCTTTGAAACAAACCAACAAAAACACCAGACTGGAAGTGTTTGTGTGCGAGCTTTAAATCATTCATCAGAAAAAGCCTTACATAATGTGGTTCGGATAAGTAGCTGACTTGCAGTTATATTTACTGTGTGTTTTAACTTGAACTCCAGCTACTGAATAACATCAGACGGGGGTGTGGCTCCTTATTTCAAACTCTTACTTTTCCAAGAGCTTAAAATCAGACACGTAACTGCTCTGACAGTTTAAACCTCTCTTTCTCCATCAGTTTGGAGTCAGTGTGCTTAGAGCAGAGTTGACTCAGAGGGACATTATTTGAAGAATTGTGTTTCTCATGTCAGTGCCCCTTATCTCAGCTATCAAGCATCTAAAAACACCCAGGTCTACCTGTTCCACCATGGTTGATTGTGGCCTCCACTACCTGAGGCCAGTCAATTTTGCCCTTATCACAAATTACAAAAAGTCTTGCTGTTAGTAATTTGCTTTCTTATCCTGAATTTGTTCAGCTCTGCCTCTTGCAGCTGTAGCTGCAGCTCCTGCTCTGCCCTCCTCACGCCCCGTCCAGAGGAATTCTGCAATACTCACCAGACCTGTTCTTCCAGCTTTCCAGCTGGAATCTTCACCCAACCAATCACCGCCTTCCCCATTTCATTAAATTCACCTTTATCCGCAACCTGTCTTCCCTGGTTTGTGCCTGCTTTTGGATTTCTTTTTAATAAAAAGCTCATTTTCCCTGGCTTTTGCGCAGTAGTTTAGTTAGCTGTGTGGCTTTGTCTTAACTTTTATGATTTTTTAAACCCATTTTTTAAACCTTATTTATATTTTGCATTTTTTTTCTTTGCGTTTTATAAAAAAAGACATGACGTCTCTGTCTTGCTTCCAGGTACTACACAACTCGGTTACTGAAAATGAGAGTGACGTCACGTGACATGGTTCTTAGAAACATAAAATCATACAGGTACAACTAGCAATACAGCATGAAACACCGTATATTTTTGGATACAGACTGGTCAGTGCAGTTTTACAGTTGTACTAATGTTTACCTTCATTGTCACAATCTTAGATCATTAACTTGCGTTGCTGGTGCTTTTCCAACTTTCTAAATAGGAAATCCAAAGGATGTTCTAGATTCACTGGGAACTTGGAAATTCCAATTTTCTACTTATTCATTGTTTATTGCTCCCCACAAATGTTGCCAACCGCTGACCCTGTCACTGGTTCACCACTGTTCCGATAGATATGTCCACTCCACACTGGGAACACCCCACAAGAGCTGCATGGACAAAGACATGGACAAAGATTAATTACATGTCTTTGGACTGTTGGAGGAAGACAGAAAACTGATAGTGAACCCACACTGGCACAGGGAGAACTCCACACAGAAAGGCCTGGCCAGATGGTGGAGTCTTACTCAGGACCTTCTTGCTGTGAGCTAAACAGCATACATATATGCTAATTAGGGCTAAGTAACAGACAGATAAAATCCAGAAACTTCACCAAAACTGAAACATTGACTTCTTGGATGGGCTGTACCACACATCAAGTAATAGATATTTCACAAATAATTCTAGAAAATGTTCCAAAATGTTCTTTATAACATGGTAAACATGCTTTTAAATCTTATAAAACGGAACATTTCAATATAGGACTGGTGCCAGCATCAGTTGGACACTAACTGTAGTTGTTGTCGTCTCCGGAGATTAGCACTTTCACTTCACGCTTTCTACAAAATCCAGGTTCATCAAAGTGTTGCCCAGACGAGTGACAGCCCTTAGTAACATTTCGTGTTGTCCACAAGTGCAAAAAGGAAAGAATAGGCTTCTGTATTTTCAGACACAATTTTTTTCATACTACAATAAAGGGCACAGACCAAGACCGAGGAAGCATTTCTGCCCAATTTCAGCTCTTCTGTTGTCTTCTGTAGATTTCACAGCAGATTAAACCAGAGACAAAGAATCCTGAATAAAACTGTATGAGAAAATTCTTTAATGGTAAAGTTGCTGGCCCCCAAAAGAGCCAATCAAAACTTGGAACAGGAAACATGAGTCAGTCAGGTTGTTGCACTTACACATGAAAACCATTGAAACTGTGTTACTGTTCTTCTTGTTGGCTTCAGATGTCTGTATAATTCAGTGCTCAGGAGGGATGTCTGTATAATTCAGTGCTCACCTTGATTGTACCTGGCATTGTTTCAGTTTGCAAATGTGTAATGTAATTATGCTTTCTAACCCATACGGAAAAGAAATAGTAAAAACTTATATGTGATTACTCATGAAAGTGGCCACTTTCATGAGTAAATCATATAAGGCTTACATGGTTTACTCATGAAAGTGGCCACTTTCTCATTACTTTCATACATTGTTTTAGTAAGTATCCAAAACATACAAGTTTCATTATATAATTTTTCAAGGGATCTTATATCTGTTTTCACTCTTATATGCTTTTCATACAAGTTTCACACAAGACAGATACAAACTTTATAAGATTTATATATATCTTTTCCATATGGGAAACCTTATTTCTAGCAAAGTGACCTAATTTTGAAGCTGTTTTCATCATATTTTTATAGAATACATACATAGTCTTTATCTTCTTGATGTTCTGTTGATATACAAAGGAATTCCAAGCAGTGGCTCCATTGTGGAGTGGTTAAAATTTTTGCTTACAAGCAAAAGATCTACCATTTTCAGAAAAAGCAACTGAATGACAAAGAGTACTGCAGTATTTTGGAATTAGACTTGCATTTGGTAGCTGTTCACAGGAACTGTCAGTAAAGCACAGCTCGACTGTTTGATTTGTTGCTTTTAAACCACTGTGGGGAATGCACAGAGGTATAATTAAAGAAATTATCCAAATACCTTTGAACCTAGAAAAAATCTGGTAGAAGGACATTGGGCCAATACAGCATTTGTGAAGAAATGCCACCTTTAAATTATAAAACAGTAAGAAAAAGGATGAATGCCAAACATTAACCAGCATTCTCTGCAGCGACACTTTACAAACACTAAATGAATGTCCTGGACGCTTGCATTTTTCACGCACAGCCTGGGCAAATAAACTCAGTCGTCAACGAGAACTGCCGAACTACACAGCAATTTTAACCCAATCACTGCTTCCAATTGCTTAAATAGAGACTAGTGTGTCGAAATTTGGTACTGTGCACCGCGGTTACTGGAGAAGATGAAAACTGGGTAAGGAAGAGCGATAACTAACGAGAGAAGAGTCGAAGGGAAGAGCACAAAATTAGAGAGGAGCAGACAATAGTGGTGACAGCTGTGAGAAAATGAGGAGGGAGAGGTGTAAAGAGAAAAGGAGAAAAAAGATGAAATGATATGGGGAGCGGGAGGAGAGCAATAAAAGATCTGCTTATTATACCATTTAGAAAGAGAGAGACAAGAGGAATATGGCGAGACATTCGATACAGGAAAATGAGGAAAGTGAAGATGTCAGGGCACGGAAAGAAAGGAGAAATTAGAACGCAAAGTATGCCGAGGAGAGTCTCCAGTTGCAGCCACCAAGGCCTCCTTCCTTTGCAGTTTTCTCACTGGGTCTTATTATAGAGCTGAATGTAATGCATGTATCATGTGTAATGCAGACCTCATTATATGCTCCCTCTCCCATGTGTGTCACTATGTGCTGCATTCCTATCTAAGGTGCCGATAACGTCGCCGCGCACATGACACCGATGACAAACTTACTGAAGGTTTGTTGTGCCTGGTGAGGGGTGAAGGAATATTTAATTCCCTGGCTCAGTGGAGCGCCCTGATGGATCAACACACAAGGAAGCATTCTGTGCTATATGCTTCTGATGTTGTAGGTTTACGTGTGACATGCAGTCCTCTGACTTCCTCTCTAATTCTTCCCTGATAAAAAAAAAAAGAGAGAGAGAGAGAGAAAAAAAAAAGTGGAGGAAGAGTTTGATCTTTGATAAAGTAATCTCAAAAACTTCCCAACCTCAGGATGAGTGTGACGCCCTCACTAATTTTGGAGATAAAACGCAGAGCAGGGAGGATGAGGAGGATGTCTTGCATGGCTGATGTAATATGATGCCATTTTGCTGAGTATCCAAAATGAGAGGGATAGTCAGACACTCAGGGTTTAAAAGCTCCGATGCAAATTGTTTTCATCCATGCAGACATTAGCATCATCAAAAGACTAATTCAGCTCTGGAACTGGAATATCAGCACACAGAAGGTAAAATAAACAACATAATTAGCAAAATGTGACTATAATTACATTTTAAGTGGATAAGTAAGAAAAAAAATACACACAGAAAATCTCTCTAATCTCTTTCGCAGGAGGTGGAAATGATACGACATAATTAGAGTCCATATCAGGGGAGAAGAAATTCCTTAAGGTGAGCTTAAACTCACGAGTCATTATATCAAATTACAACTCATACTTAAATAAGGATGAAGGCTATTAATGTAAAGAACTGCCCTGAAAAAAAAAACACTCCTGTTCCTCACAGTCACAGGTTAAATCTCTAATACCGTGTAATCAGCTGTGGAACACATTGAAATGGATTTTCTCAGCTGAGAATATGCCCTCTAAGGTGGGGTCTCATTCACATACGGCTTATTAGCTCTGGACACCCATCCATAGCTTTAATTAAAATGCACATTTATTAAAAAAAAGAGAAAATAAACAAAATACTGCTTAGCTGAGCTATTTAGGGATCTGGTCATTAGAGCAAAGGCACTGTAGTTAATAAGGGATTAATGGAGCCCGATTTTAATGTTTAGAAAGTTTGTTCAGAAGTGAAAGAAGTTCACTGGTTGCAGCTACAATGCTTCATATCATGACTCTAAATACTGTAAAAGAACACCTCATTTGGGTCAAAAATTACCTTCATTTGAAAAGTGCAGAGAATATTCACTATATGATCATAATTGCTACTCAAACTTGGCATGCGAGAGCGCTCTCAGCAGGGCCTCTTTGCACCACATCATGTATCTATTTAATTAGGACCACAGAGGTTTCTCATCAATGTAAGAATCAAAGGTTTTCTTCAGGTCCTGAGGGCCACATGTGTAGAAAAAGGGAAAAAGAAGTTTATTAGCTCCTTTATTCCTCTCCTCAACCACGATATTAAAACCACAGATAATCATTTCGCTATGATGCAATGTTCTACTTGATTCCTGGCATTGATTCCTGATGTAACTTTGACAACAACACCAGCAGTTTTAACTGAGGGCAGCGACTGCCTGCTGCTGCTTCCCTGCAGCAAGACAAAAATTGCTTAAGGAACACAACAAAGACCCAGGCCCATAACTCCTATGTTAATGCCTCAGGTTTAATAAGTTCAAACAAAGTGACTGACTCAGTTGTATATTTCTATCACATGACAAAACTAGAGGTGGCAAAATAAGATTCCACTTTGTTACTCAAGTAAAAGTGAGAAAGTAAAGGTTATGAAAACTAATAACATGTATAGGTGGCACCTCTGGATACAACCTATGCAGACTTTCCTAAACAACATGAGGTGTGTTCACTGTTATCCACATTTAGCTGGGTCTAGGCAATGAACTTCTTTGAGCTTATGATTTAGGTTTAAAGACGTCTTTGCATAACAAACATGTTGGAAAGTTTCCAGGGTTCCAAGGTTCATATGGAGTTTATATCGTAGCAAAATGATTGGAAAGCTTTCAGTTAAGTCGAACTTTTAAATTGAGTTAGCAGAAAATCCTCCTCTTGACTCCATTTGTCCTTTCTGGTACCTTTATTAATAACAGCTTGTTTTATTCATCATAGAATCAGTTCATACTTGCAGAAATTAATTGATTTTTATACCACATTATAAATACTATTAATTAGAAAGCTATCAAAGCACTAGGTTAATGAGTGTTTCCGTGAAAATCAGCTTAAACCATCCACATGGAGCCATGTATACGCTTACAGACAGTATGCACATGTTCTTCAGGTGATTGCCTTCATTTCCAACCCATGCGAATGAACTTGACTGATTAGAGAGAATTAATCAAAGTAACAAGCTGTTGGAAATCCTGGGTGGGGGGGCCGACAGACACATCCTTCATCTGGAGGACTGACTTCAGTGAATTCCAAGGAGACACAGGGTCCCACAAAGATTAGCATTTTTATTCTGCCTGTTTAGACAGTGTTGTGATTTTGTTGGAGAGACTAGGGAAATATTAAAAACAGCTTCAACCTAGATAAAATAAAAAATTAAAAAAAAACTACTCAGGCTGTACAATAATATTATTTCCTCATTATAATAACACTGAGGCAATGACAGGTATTGTTTGTAAATACTAGATGATTTCAGTATCATTTTACTTAGACTTCACTCAGAAGTCGTATTTTCCAAATACTGAAAGATTCTAATAACCATTAACATCTGTGATTCTATAATATATGGTGAATGATGGCAGGTTTATTTTTCCAAATAAAATGTAAAGTCCTGTCATTGATAACTTGTGTGTTCACTGCTATATGAACAGTGATCGTTTTGATAGTGATCAGTGATTTTGACATGGTCCATGCAGGCACGTCACTGCAGCCCGCTGTGGCTTCTGCTCCATGGCTGCTGGGTGACCCCACTGTCATGATCCGGAGTCTGCGACTCCGTGTTTGTTTAATTTATTAGTATTCTGTGGTTTTGGTTACCTTGGGTGTTTATACTCTTCTGTTTCATGGTTCATGTTCCTATGTTCTGTGTCCCCCAGTCTGTGTTAAGTTGGTGTGTTATGTCATTGCGTGTATGTGTTTCCTGTTTTATTGTGAAGGTCTGCGTCTTATGTGAGTGTTTCAGTTTGTCTCCCTACTCTCGTCACGTGATCACTCCCAGCTGTGTTCCCACCTGTATGTAATCTCCCTGTGTTCTCTGAGTGTATTTAAGTTGTGTCTTCTGTCATAGTAATTGCTGGTTCGTCTGTGTTGTTTCCCCTCGGTCTCCCTGTATGTATTTCTCCGGACCTCCCTGCATCCTCGTTTCTGGTTTGTCTTATTAGTTTACCCAGTTTAGGTTTCCAGTTTCATGTTTTGTCGCCACCGTTGTTTGTACTTACCCACCTCTGTGAATAAACACTCACCTGCACCAGAGCTGCCGCCTTTTGGTCCCTTTCTACAATTCCACATGGCTTGCCCCGGCAATCCGTGACACCCACGTCTGGAGCTCTCCTCAGCTCTTTCCAGGTGGGTGGGGCGGCTGCCCCCAGGTAGCCCTCCTGGGGATCTCGCACTCTGGGGGGCCTCTGGATAGGGCCCGGATCTCCTTTATGCCCTGGGGGGCAGGGCTATGGCTCCCGACACCCTAGCAGATCGTTACATGGAGAAACCTTTTGAATAGAAGCACGTTCACACTCACAGGTGCTCACAGACACACACTATATCTTCCTTGGCTGCTGCCTCAAAGCATACCATGCCCTGTTGGTTTTGCATGCTGCTCAGTAACATTCAGTATTTACTATTTAATCCTAGTTATTTGTTTCTTGTTCCTGAGGGTTTTTTTTATGTTTGTACTCTTGAGTCTCATTTAACAGCAAATGCCTCCTTTGTTTCTGAATCCTTTGATTGGGTCCTAACTCTGCCTGCCACACAGCCATGTGTCACAGATTAGTTCAGTGGTGTTTCTTGTCAACTATTAAATGTTATACAGGGAAAAATGTCCTCAGCACATAGTTTGCTTGTGATGTATACGTATAAGTGCTCAGTGCAGACATCTTCAATAACACTCTTTGTTCATCTGTTCATCAATGCATTATTATTTTACCTCTTCTTCCTTCAACTTGTTCATCACCCCTCCTTCATCAATGTCTCTGTATCCACTTGCTTCAAGCAAAACGAGAGCATTATTGCTCATGCAGTATTTTCCCAGCTGTCACTTGATGCCTGCTGGGGAGTTTTACTCTCCTCCCCCATTCAGTCATAACAAGCTCAATGAACCAGTCCACACTGGTCTGGTCAAATGACCACACCTCAACGAAACGAGAGCTAACACAGGCAGACACAGACACAACTTGTTCTATAGCAAAACCTTTGATCATGCACAGGTGTTTTGACTAGCAGCAACGTGTAAAAGCATGGGTTGATTTATTAATACATATATTAAAGTAATGTTCTGTAATCTTTCAGAGAAAATAACAATAACCAACACAGAAATCTGTTATAAAACTGATTAATGTGGAAAAAATCATCAGACAAACAATTCAAATTTATCTATTAATTATATTATCTTGTTTTGCACACAGTCTGCTGTAACGTCTCAGACCGACACCAACCGAAACCACATTAGTCACTGCTGAATACTGATAATGTCATTAGTTACGTGCTGCCCTGTTTTGCACCGGTGCACAATTGAATCCATTAAATTGAATGAATGGTGAATGTGGCATGGAAAATTTGCCGGGGTTTTTTCTTTTTTGTTCATCAAAGTGGCTCTGGTTCTGAAGAACATAAACACTTTGAGAACATCCGTTAGCTGTTTGAAACCTGTTTCCTTTCCCCCAGCTCGACTCACAGAAGCTCAGAGTGTATTTCCAGTTTTTCAAGTGTAACCTAAGTTTTACACTTTTGTCAAAGCAGTTAAAGAAATTTCCTTCAACAGTTAGTCCAACATTTCTTGTGACTACTAATTTGAAGTACTTTAATCTTTTCTGGTCATCAAAATATTTGGCACAAAAAACAATTTCTCACCACTGGTGACGTCAGGTGCATCCTCATTTCCAGAGCCAATGTTTTGAAAAATTCGTCACAATGCACAGAGTCTCCACCCAAAGTCCAGCATCCTGAGGTTCTATGAGCAATGGAAAGAGGGAGGGCAAACGTTAGTGAGTGTCAGAGCCACAATCAGGATGAAACATGGAGACATACATCAGGAGGATAGAGCTGAAGCTGACAGCTGAAGACAGACAGTTATGAGGATCAGGAAGAAGAGCTATCATGGACCAGCAGGCACCTGCATGGAGTGCACCATCAAAAAACAGAGGAAGTGGCTGACGTCAAGAAATCCTACACTGTAAACAGGTTACTGGATGCCAGTAAATTTGTGTAAAAAGTGTTTACAATAACTATAAATAACTAAAAAAAAATAAAATTGGGTTAGTAACTATGAATTTAATTTACTGTCTTACTGTAAATTTTAATTACAGTAAAGTCACTGTAAATTTTAATTTAAATACTTTACAGTAACTTCAACTATAGCAGTTTTACTAAAAAGGCACGTAACTCGAGAGATGAACCAGTGTTGTCTCTGCACAGAACATACAACTTAGCAAAGAATCTACTTTTAAATTGCATCTTTAGGCACTTTGTTACAAGTATCCTGTTCCAAAAACCCATGATTTGTTCCCATTTCTTGCTGTTGTTGAATCTACGAAAAAAGACAACAATTTGACGAGCACAGAATAGTATTTTTGCACCAACAAGGTGATTCCTGAAGAGCTATTAGCCGAAAACTTGGCATATGTCAGCATGGTGTACAGTATGTTCTTGACAACTGCGGAAACTGGACAGGTGGAGGAAAAAAGAAGAAGTGGTAGGCCTCACTACTTCTGTGTGCTTACGAAATAGGAATAAATCCAGCAAAGACCTGAGACAGGACAGTCTGTTCTTGACCATCTGTTGGTCCATCTACTGGTCACTGAGGCCTCATCAGAAAAGGACTTGAGTGAGAGAAGGCTAAGGTATGCAAACTTACAGAAGAGTTGGGCTGCAACATGTCTTCATAGTGATTTCTTATTTGGATTTCAGCCAAATACTATTGGAGATCTTGAAAAAATGAATATAACATTATTATAAAATTCTGAACAGAGACAAGTACCATCATATTTTGATCCACCATCCGGTGTCATCTGGGGCATTAGTCCAACATCCAACAAAGAGCTTTGAAAGTCCTTCAAGAAAACAGAAGAAAGCTTGTCTGCAAGAGATGGGATGGGTTGATATATTGAATTGTAAATTGAATTGTACAAACTCTGGTTTTGCCTTGTATGTCTATGTGTGGTTGGATATGTTTTGTAAGACATTGCTGCACCTGTTTCCCATTTTCCTACCAAAATATATACAAATGAGGGGTGGCTAAAGGCTTTCACACAGTATTGTAATCTGGGAAGCTTATACTCAAATGACATTTCTAAACAACCAAAAAGATTAGTAGTTCCAAATAGTTAGTAATTCAGTCTTGAAAAACAACAGGAGGCAACTTACCATGTCTACCCTGCTTTGAATTTATTACATATCACCACATTAAGTCCAGTGGAGTTGGTCTCTGTTTGGTGATTTTACAGAGGACTATGTACGCCTCTGATCAATGCAGGCAATATTTTTTTTATTGTTGTTTTGTTTTGCTTTCCTTTTAGCCAGAGAGCATTGCTGCAGCTTCCATGAGTTTGGGCAGAGACAGACTGGATGCAGATATCGCAGGCTGATTTTTTTTCCATGTCATAAGTGTTCAGGGCTTTCTCTAAATTGGACATATTTTTTAAGCTAATTTCAAATAGGCACTCCATTCTGTTAATCCAAAACTACCTCCATGTTTTTCAACCTTTTATAAAGTTGTGCCATTTTTTTTTCTTTTCAAAAAGAAAAAAATAAGTAACTATTTATTAGACTTTTTTATTAGAGTTTCCATGAAGCATCATGTAACTTTGTTAAGAAAGAAAATCTGGCAGAGCGTCAATAAAACAATAAACAACAGTTTTGTTTTGTTGTTTTTTTAATTGAAAAAAAACACCAAAAGGTAAAGAGCAAAGAGTTGAAAATTTTACAGTCCGTCACATATTATTTTTAACAATCAACTTCACAGTCTTCTACCTGGCAAGATTGTTTTTGTGTTTCCTGCATCCTGAACTGCACAACTCTCAAATCAAACCTATGACCAGATTGGCAAACGCCTAACATTAACGCACCATTTAATTTCTTTGTAATTCACTTCAGATTACTGTTAACATGAAATTATGAGCAACTCTGATTAGTTAACGATATCAGAAGAGGAAGCTTAAAATGAGCTTGTGTTTATTTAGCTAATCTTACTTTTGGCTGATGAAAAACTCACCAGCTGAAGTGTCCAGGCTACAGCCTAACATACACAACAAGTTACCCCATTCTTGCAAATGACAAAAGTGAAAGTACTGAAAGAAAGATGCATTTTTAACTATGAAAGGGCTGTGAAACTTGGGGTTCTTCTGTCTCACAAAGTTAAGTCACTGACTTACAAATTAGCCAACATGAGCTTGGTTGGTTACGGTCAATAGACTTTATGTTAACTAATAACAACAAATACCTCAGGGGAAAATAAGGATACAAAGTAAAACTCAGCCCACTCCCTGGCTGTAACAATGGGTTTTAATGAGTCAGTCAATACAGACCTCCAATTTAGGGATAGCCTCTTCCCATTCTAACATGACTGCGCACCAGTGCACAAAGCAAGGTAATTAAAGGCATAGATAAGCGAGCTTGGTGTGGAACTTGCCAGGCCTCCTCATCCAGCATCAACATCTCATCTCACAAATGTACTTCTAGAAGAACGGTCAAATAAACACATGAACACTCCTAAACCTGGGGGGAAGCTGCAAAGGGAGGGCCAACATCATATTAAACCCAAGGGATTAAGAATGGGATGTCGCTCGAGTTCCTACGCGTGTGAAGGAAGGAGCGAATACTTTTGGCAATATAGCGTACCAGAGCAGCTGCTTCATACAAATCAGATTTGGGCCTTCTATGAAGATTTGTGTTAATTCCTAAACTCTGAACTGTCCCACAGTACCTTAACACTGCTGCAGTTTTGAATGTTGGCAGTAGATGTTAACAGTAAAGACAACAAAACCTGTTACTACTGTGCACATTTCCCATTTTTCAGCCTGTGCTGTATAAGACTTGTTGTGATCCCAAATCACCAACGCTCAAATGAAAGTTTAGGGTAAATCATTTTCAGTTAATATGAAATGCTCTTGGCTAGTGATTGATTGCTCAATCCAGACAAAAAACAATATCAAAAAAGAAAGGAATTACCTCCATTCTTCTCCTGCAGACGACAGTTATTGTTGATGGCCTTGTAATGCATTAGTCACCAGATTAGGTGGTGCTACTATCATCCAACTTTGTCTGCTCTCGAGGGCTTGATCTCTAAGACATTACATCCAACATACAAGGTTAGTTTCCAGCTCAATAACTACACGAACAACTCTCTCTGTCCCTGCACGGAGCCTCAGTTTGTTTTTATTTGCCTTCAGCCATTGACTGCCTTTGCTCCTGCTGCTGTCTGGGACTGACAGATATGATGTCTGTTTGTCCAAAGCTATTATCTGCTGCTTCTATTATTTTGATTTTAATTAGTTGTAGTTTTCTTCCATTAAGAAAAAAAATACAAACAATCCAAAACTAAATTAAGGGCAATCTGCTGTTATGCTCAATTAAGGCTGTTTGGACTGAAATGTATTGTAACTCCTGTTCTCATCATGTGTTCTTGCAATCTGCATTTAGTCCTAGTAGAGGAGCTTTAGGTTGAATTTCTTCAATTATTAAGAGTCTCATGGATTATCTTTAGTTTCCAGCTTGAGGGTGGGGGGGAGGTTTGATTGAGAGGGGGGGTGCTGTAACGGAGAAAGTCCTTTCAAGCAGCATACTGAAATACTCAAATTCAAGACATACCTTTTCTATCCTACTGTCCCAACACGGTTAACAAAAACAAAGCAATAAATCATATCAGACCACAACAACAGCAAAATCAAAGCATACAATGGAGGAGAAATTTGGAAAAAGGCAAGACAATTAGCAAAGGAACTTCAACCATCCCCAGTGTGCTTCACTGATGGCTACTCAACTGCATAAGGTTTAAAAACATTTTATCTGATGGTTACCTTTCATATCACACAGGTGAAAGTATATCCAGGGTATCTTTCATACAGCATCATTGTTAGTAGTCATGATGTATGTAAAAAACAAAAACAAGGCAACATATCTATTGTATTACCCCCACCCAACTCAGGAGTTTCACACACATGAGACCAGAGTTAGAAAGGAGGCAGAAGAGGAACTTGTTTCATGTCCAACTGAGGCAGAAAGAAAAAGACAAATGGACCACAATTCCTGAGAATAAATTCACCTTATTATCTTGAAAGTTCAATTGAAATAATGTCTTTATAAGAGATCAGTATCCCGTTTCTAATAATTTGTTTAATTATACATAATCTTTAAAATTTTGCCGCGACAGTAAATAGACAGTGTGCATAAGGTGTTAGCACCTCAGTTCTTAACTACATCTGTGAGAAAGAGACTGATGAGATTAAACCCCTTTCTTCTAGTACAGGGTATCAGTCACACAGCGTATCGGAGTAAAACCAGGAAAAATGAGTGGTTGGTAAGTCAATGCACCGAATTGGTCTGGGACCAGTTCCAAGTAATTGAGGCAACCAACTGGTGGCCGAAAAGGCTGAATGTGCAGCACCCTCCACTTCTGAGCTACTGCTTTCAAATCAAATCAAATCACTTTTATTGTCACATCACATGTGCAGGTACATTGGTACAGCACATGTGAGTGAAATTCTTGTGTGCGAGCTTCACAAGCAACAGAGTTGTGCAAAATACAATAATGTAAACAAGCAAAATACAAGAATGGCTACATCTGAAACTAATAAATATATGTACAATATATAATAGTATATGCTTTCCATCGCAAGCTTGATAAAGATTAGTAAATAATTGCCATGTAATGCACAAACACAAATAGAGGAACTGGAGTTACTGGACATGATTAGAACTCTTATTAACCAGGGTATAAAGAGCTTCACAGAAAGAAATTTTAAAAATATTATTAATCAAAAGTACAGTTGCACATTAAAAATAGCAGAACGAGAGCCCAACTCTCTGTAAAGGGCAAGAGCTACTCCAAACACTGACATTTTATGCTGATGTCAGTATTGTCAATATGGAAATCTACTGAAGTATATTCATCTTTTTGTGTAATTGTGAAGTCATATACTGTTGTAGAGCTCAAATAAAGAAAGTGCTGTCTCAAAAAAAAAAGTCATGTTGTATGCTAGAAACTATTTTTCACATTTTTCCCTCATGCCAGAAGCAGTTCCAGGAGATGACTTTCTCTCCCTTAGTGTTGTTCTACTGGAAGTCTCTTCCTGTTACTGCTACAGTCACACCAGGGAAAACTATGCATGGAGAGTGCAGCACAAACAAAGTTATTGCATCTGCGTGCAATGCACTTGCAATCTTGTTGGCTGTTTTTGTTGGGGACCGGGCCTGCAAACACTTGCAGTCAGTTGCTGTCTTCAAAGTGACTCGTGTGACTAAACCATAAAAGTACCTTCGTCATCCTCACAGTCAACAACTGCTTCTCACAGGGGAATGTTGAGGCTTTCTCTCTGCCTTGAGATGATTCTTGATATGCACTAGGGCTGTATGAAATTAAAAATCACTGAAAACCATAGAAAAGTAACCCCAATACATAATTTGGCATCAGTTCTCAGTCTTTATTTGAACTGAGTCTTTCCTAGTATAGAATGTTATAAATGTATATTCCTAAACCTCTCTTAATAAAGAGAATGAAAGAAAACAAGGCTTTTAAGATTCCATCTATTTTCTTCCACTTATCCAATTCAGGGTTCCAGGAGCCTGTCTCAGGTGTCGCGGGGTACACCCTGGACAGGGCACAGGCTATTGCAGGGCCAACACAAAGAAACAAAAACCATTCACACCAGCAGCCAAATTAGACTCTCCAGTTAACATAATTACCATGTAGAGATGAGGAGACCATGTAAATCACACAGAGAGACTCTAGATTCGAACCCCGCGCTGTGAGGCGACAGCGCTAACCACACCATCCAGATCCCAGAAAATAAATCACGAATGCAGTTTAAAGGAAAAAAGCCTAAACATTTATCTGTCATTTTTAAAATCCTTAAAAGTTGTTCAGCTCTGTGACGATATATAACATTTTCATCGCTCAGAACCCATCCTAGTAAAAGTCACTGTCAGACTAAACACATCCTTAAGATTAAAGAGACAGTGCTCTTAATACTTATATGCTAGATTGTAATTTAGTTACTGAGTACTGTGGTGTTATCACACCCCAAAGCTTAGAGGGAAAGAACATTTGCATGCATCTTAGTTACTTTAAATAACTGTAAAGCTGTGATTAATGTCAGGCAGCTAAAACACAAAGTCATTACACTGTTAAACACAAATTCTGGTCTTTCCCATTAGTCCTGCACACCCTTACTCACTTAGTCTACCAAGCGATATAAATGGCACACTAGATTCGTGACATTAAACTCTGGATGTAAATCATAAGGTGTGGCTTACACTAATGTAATCATAAATTTCAGAGGTATGGTGCTTGAGGGAAACTACTCCATATTCTCTTTTGTACTATAAGATAAATAAATCACTTAAGGCTGCTCAGTTTGACTACTTTCAAGGGTTTTGTGATGCTAGAAGTTGGGCTTCAATGCTGAAGTTCCATCACTCTCCCGCAGCATGACTCCTCATCTCTGGGCATTGGCTTAAAAGATAGCTGAGATCGCCTGTCAAGTTCATTATACTTGAAATCTCCTGTCAGCTTCTTTTTCAGTCTTCTCTCTTTCTCTGCCTCTATTTTCCCTTTCTCTTTTCTCAGCTCTTGTTCATCAACATTAGCACTAGGCAACTCAGGGAAATGTTCTGTCTCTCCTTTCACTATTTTTCCCTCTATCCTTCTTCCTGCTGTTTCTCCTCCTTTTCCTCGTGGCCCTGGCATCAATAATTCACAGTCCCCTGTGGAGGCAACCGCACGGTGGACTGATTAAACATGAGAAAGAGAGAGAGACTGTAGAGGTGTGAGGTAGGTGTAGTGGAGCAGGAAGGTGATGGCAAAGATGAATCAATCTGTGAAATGCACTAAATACAGATTTGAGATTTGCATGACCAGTTCATTATTGACTTCAGATATATTTGTGTGCATGTGAGGCTGTATGTGTTGGTGAAAACAAATTTTAAATGTTCTAATTGAGTCTAACCAGTCTTGATCTCCTAGGGTAGTGTTTACCAACCTTTTGGAGCCGCAGCACATATGTCACATTAGAAAAATCATACCAAACACCACCAAACAAACAAAAATGTCACAAAAAGCATATTGATAAATTTTCCCCGCACACCAGGTATTGGCTTGGTTTGTCTCTATTACACCCTTTTTGATTTCTTCTGACCACTACTCATGCCAGGGCCTTCATCTGAGTCGGAATTTTCTCCAGGACCAGGTCAGACTGACTACCTTTTTCTTTTCAAATATGTATCTATAGCTATTATGCACTGCATCATCTCACAGCATAACTACAATGTAATTGCTTCTTCATCTTCTTCTGTTTTACTGGCAGTTGGCAACTCATATAATTAGAGCAGGTAGTTGTACTGCCCTCTAGTGGAAGAGAATGTAATTGTTCTGCCCATTACTCACACTTGGAGTACTAATCAGGTGGAACCAGATAATCTTCCACAGCACACCTGATCATTTCTCACAGCACAATGGTTGGGAAATACTGTCAATTTTTTTTGATGTGTATGACTCAAGTTTTTATAATGAAAGCAATAATGAGGTCACTATAATATGTGTGTGTGCGTGTGTGTGTGTGTGTGTGTGTGTGTGTGTGTGTGTGTGTGTGTGTGTGTGTGTGTGTGTGTGTGTGTCAGCATGTGCTTTTAAACCATCATCCCAATATTATCCCTGTTACCGACTGAGCAGGCATTATAACTCAGCCAGCTTTGATTTACACTGCCTAGCTAATGCACTGCCGACAGGTAAAGGAAGCACATTAATATTGTCTCCTCTCTTTAAATCTGTCATATCCTCTTCTACCCATTTTCTAAGCAGTCACCCATGAAGGAGTTTGGAGTTTGAACTTTAGGGTGTTTTTATTTTGTTCTACTTGTATTCTCTACTGGTTTTGTGACTACCTTTTTGGGGGGGGGAAGTTGGGACATGTTAGTTATTCAGTGTTATTCAATAACACATGAACAGAAAAGGTCTGCTTTAATGAAACAGTTAGCATTTTGCAAAAAGAAATGATACACTTTCAGTATGAACTGTGAGGAGACTTACTTACTTTCCCCATTCAGGATAAAACATGTTCAGCAGTGTAGTATCAAAGAATGCCTGTCACTTTGAAGCTTCCTTTTTGATATTATTCAATATTCACAGAGCCGTTGTTCTGTCAGTAGCATAACAGGTACAAATATCAGTTACAGTAGCATAATTATGTAGAGTGTGTACTCAAAAACTTTAGTTTTCTGTTTTCTACTACTTGAGATGCAGGTTTATACAAGCGGCTATTAATAAAAACAAATAAATACAAGATTTCCATAGAAATACCTTTGCTGCTATTTGAACTTTGTGTGAACTGTCACTGCCATCATCACCAGGTCTTCATTATGTCATTCTTTCATAGAGCTTCAACTAAATTCCAAAAACGTTCCATGCAGACATTAAAGGGTGCATGAAGGTGCATTAAGAAAATGGGGCAGGATGGTGTGAACTACTAATGCATTTTACATAAAGATTTTATTTGCACCACATTTTGGCTGTGAGAAAGAACAGATGTTAATCCAAAAATTTGATTATTTTATGAAAAATAACACATCCTGTTTCTATAAGTATAAGTAACACAACATGATCTTGTTAAACAGATATAGATAGGCTACTACTGTCTAATTAAAACCAAAATACTAAAAATTGACACCCAAAAAAAAGAATTACAAACATCTCGGACCTGTACCATCACCTGTACCATATAGCAGTCTGTGTTATTTGACAGATAATGTATAAAGACAGCTGACAGGTGCAGAGGGTTGACTTTGAGGGGGTAAAGCTTATTTGTAGTGACCCTACAAACACGAACCTCAACCCTTAAAATAACATGCTGGCTAATACTGGGCACTTTTGTTGGCTTCATTTTTCAGGCCCGCAGGTTGTGTTGTAGTCACACTGCTAGTTTACTTAGACTATTACTTGTGGGGTAATTAAAATACAGGACGTATATGAAATATGCACACTGGGAAATGACATACTGCTTTTTGTGGAAGAAGAATCTGACAGTGTCCATTAAATGTTGGTTGCTAGAAGTCTGCAACATTTAATGAGTTTTAAAGCACACCACCTGCTTGGGAGGCATGGAGGCGAAGCCGGGAGATTAGTGTTTATCAAGTGCACCTCGAAAGCTGTGGCAGATGATTGAAAGTTATGTTTTCATAAAGTCTTCCCCTTCACTTCCCAATAAGTTGCAGTGACTATTCATAATTCTGCTTTGGCAGTGATGCACATGACCACACAGCTACACCAAAATACTTGTTAGATGCAGCTTGCATGAATCTAAAGTTACACACACATGCAAAAGTGTATTGGGGAGTGCATTTTTACTGGACTGAAGTATACTTTTCCCTTAACGTTTCCTGCCAGTGCCTCAGGCTGCTGATATATTAGTGTCATATTAGGAAGAAATGTAAAGAATGTATCCAAAAGGTGTTGGGTATTTCCATTTATTTATGGGCCTGGAAGAAGGTAAAACACTATGTTTGACATAGAAACAGGGAATTTAGTGATACTGAGCAGATGACAGGGACAGTTGTGTGTATGTTGTCTTGCATGCACTTAATTCATTAGGTCTGTTTTGATTGAAAGCTGCTAAGAAATGTGACTGTGTGAAAGTTTACATTCGAAACTGGAACCATAGTTGGATTCATTAAACAGCCAGGGCATCAGAAACTGTGATTTCACCACCATTTGCAGGTTAAAATTATACATGAGGTGTGAACTGAACATGTGGGCATATTGCGGCACTTCAGAATTTCATACTCTGTAATCTCCTGTTTGGGAGATTTGTTTCTTCCAAGTTTTTTTCCCTTTCACTATTTGCTTAGGGTCAGGCAGAAAAACAGCTCGGTTTGATTAGGAGAAAAAGATTGCGATATCCGGTCTTTAAATCTGACGTCATTAGCTGTGTCTGGACCCAAACTCCGCTGCAGGTCCGAAAGTCAAACGATCACTGTGGCATCACTGACAGTTCAAAACTGTCTAAATTCTTTCATCTGTAATATAATGTGCAGCTTTGCTGCTCTAACAGGTGTAACAATTAAGTTTAACATCCAAGCATCCATGAAAACCAAATTTATGAAATTTAACGGAGATATAAGTTAGCAGGGAGTTAGCAAGCTAGTTTTCATCTAAATATACTATAGCATGTTCTGACTGAGAGATTTCTGAAGCAAACTAATACGTACAGCTCTGCTATCACTTCCGACATTAATGAAGACATGAAAGTTAACAGCAGTGACGTTTGTAGGGTTACCGAAGTTTGGCTAGCTGGTGTATAATGATCTGCTACGTGATCGCTAGTGACACAGCTATGTGAGCATTATTAAACAGTGAAGCTGGAGGATGAACGCTAACTTTTTCCACTCGATAAAAGTTAACGTGAGGGTTCCCGATGGTTAAGGGACAAATGCTATTGCATGGCAGGATGTTGTAAACGGACCAAACTTCAGTCAGCAGAACAACAATACGAGGTTAGTCATTAATATACTACTGCATTGCCTGGGATGTAGTTACATCGTAAGGTTTTAAAAACTGAGCTTTAAAATGAATAGCGGTAATAAAAACCGAGAGAGAAATTGCCCATAGGTGTGAATGTGCGAGTGAATGTGAGTGCGAATGGTTGTCTGTCTCTGTGTGTTAGCCCTCCGACAGACTGGCGGCCTGTCCAGGGTGTACCCCGCCTCTCGCCCTGTGACAGCTGGGATAGGCTCCAGTGCCCCCCGCGACCAGTGTTGGTCAAGTTACTTGAAAAAAGTAATCAGTAACTAATTACCGATTACTTCCCCAAAAAGTAATCCCGTTACTTTACTGATTACTTATTTTCAAAAGTAATTAATTACTTAGTTACTTAGTTACTTTTTAAAAACACGATTTACAACCTGAGTAGGTGATAAAGCGATAGATCTTTCAGCCCAATTCTACTTTTTCTGCATGATCCATCATACAAAATGTAATCAAATGTAATCAAAAGTCTCTTTTTAAAACTTGTTTTATTAGTTTTAATCTTTTAACTTTATGCATCAAGCAAAAATTTAATTATATGCAACATTCTCTGACTGGAAGAAATTTGTTTAACATTTAAACTTATTTTCTGCACATTCCAGCACATAAAATATTTTTTTTTGTGTGTTTACACTCACTCTTTCAAATAGATGCAAGTAAAACACAGCAGAAAAGAAATAACATCAAAGACTAGCGGTCCTGTTGCTCTATTTTCACCTGTAAAGCAGGAGTGGGGTAGGCGGAGGTTTACCCTGGTGAAGGTGAGCCGCAGCGGTCAGTTGAAGAATCTGCGAGTTTCTCTGTGAGTTTCCCATTACGTGGTAGCGCACTCGGTGCTTGCTCGGAAGTTTAGGGGGGTTTTTTCGCTGTAAAAAGAAGTTTTCTTCCCACACACAACGGACACTAATGTTTTTGTCACTTTTTATGGAATCAAACTCAAAGTAAGGTCAGTACTTCCACGCTTTAAATGCTGCACGCTCATACTCTCTCCCGCACTCAGTATATTATCCATTGTTGATCTGCACACAGCTGTTGTCACGAACGTCGCACTCGCGTACGTCACTGTCATGAGACATTCTCACAAAAAAATCACGGTTTTAGTAACACAGTAATGCAGCGTTCCTACGGGAAAGTAAAGGTAATCTAATTACCATTTTTGCAATAGTAATCCCTTACTTTACTCGTTACAAGTAATGCATTACTGCCCATCTCTGCCTGAAGAGGATACGCGGAATCGATAGGATGGATGGATAGAAGATGCAAAAGCATTAAAACATGTTAAAAACACAACCGCCATATTAAACACAGAATATTTTGGGACCGGAAGCAGGATTCATCATGTCATCACTTAAAGACCGGATAGGTTTAAATATGTAAATTCTGACATTAACCCTACAGATCAAAATTAATGCTCTACAGCAGTCATACAGAGTGCTTGTCACCTCATCACTGCTTTCCTTGTGTATCACTCATGCTGTCATTTGTCAAATAAATTTCCATCAGTTACATTCTGAACAAATTTATTTCTCATCATTGTAGGCGCTGGAACAGGCTGTCAGAAAACTCAGAACTTCTTGATGAATGATGTAAGTGAAAATAAGACAAGGTCTTCTTCACAGAACTTTGAGAGAATTCATTAAAAAAAGAATTCACTAATTATTTTAAACTAAATAAATAAATTTGTAATGGTTGTCAAGTAGAGGTGTCCCGTCTGAAGCCAGATAATGGTATGACAGCGGTCCCAGTGGTAATAGGAGCATTGGGAGCTCTAACCTTGAAACCGGAAGAGTGGCTCCAGCAGATTCCAAGCACTACATCATAGGTCTCTGCTCAGTAGTTCTCCAGGCTTTCTGGAGGTCTTTCAATGTTTTTCTTTTGATATTGGCTCACTTTATTTTCAGAGCTTTCCATTTACCTTTCAATATTTTTTGAAAACACCACTAAACTATAAATCATTCAAGCGTAGAAACTGCATCTAACTGAAGGGATGAACCAGTTTTCTATTCACACATAACAGATGAAGAAACCATTTTAAATGATATCTTTAGGCACTTTGTTACTTGCAGCCTGTCACACAAACACAATTTGTTCCCAGCCACTCTTCCGCTGGGACTGCTGGCTGTCAAGATGCCATTCTTAAGGGAGAGAAACAAGAAAAAACGTAGAGGTATGCAAAATTACAAAAGAACTGAACAAAAATTCAGTGGCAATAGGTCTTATGGAGGCATGAATCCCAATGTTTTGGTTTAAATTCTTGTTAATAAGTTCACAGCTTTTGCAGTTTTAAAAGGTTTATTAACAAAAATGCTCTGAAAGCAACAAAAGGAACTTGTGGCCAGTGAAGCGTTGGAGCTCAGGTTTGCATCGAGGGAATATCGGATAGGCAGGTGACTTTTCCAGGTGACTATTGAGCAACTTCCTCTAGACAATGGAAGAGGAGTTTTCCACTGAGCATGAACACACTTGAACAGAACAGAGACAGAAATCTTCTGGAACATCTGGGAGCCTAATTATTGCATTTGTTGATGACTCACAAACAAAACATGTAAACTATATTTAGGATTCTCTGATATCTGTGGATCAGGTGCTGAAAAAATCTGATAATAAGACTAAAAAGCTGACATATTTTTGATAGGTACTGGCTTTAAGGGGCTCCTTGTTATTTGGTATGGCATTTGTTTGGACAATAAAGCCATGAGAATAAAGGTTAAAGCATGTGTCACATGCCAGAAGTCTGAGAGTTGGCAGCTCTGGGATGGACAAGCTCCTCTCACTCCACCATCCTCATATACTGATGAATGTGTGTATGTTAGAATGAAGTAGGTGATCCTGTAGTATCATTTCTCAGTATGCCAGGTAGCCTAGAGCAGTGCCCTGTCATCAATGTGACAGGAACACTGTGAAAAGGTGTACTTTAACCCAAACCATGATTGACATGATTATTTTTCCTCAGTTGTGTTTCTGTGGTTTTGCAGTTGGGTTGATCCTTGTTATTTGTGTGAGCCTACCTCTAAAGGTGGACTTTCGTCTTATCTTTCCTCTGTCAGCCAAAATGATATCAGGGAAAGCAAGGCAAGCAGTGCATTCCACTGAAATACAAAATAGACCCTTATTAAAACCAAAGTGTCAGCATTTTGAGAAGTGTAGTCGGATGATCGCTGATATTGAGAAATCCTACCAAAGCTGGACTGAAAGATAGCAAAGAGGCACTAATCATGGTGGCACAGGAACAAGCTCAATAGACCCTGGGGTCTACCACACCAGGCAAGACCCCAGGTGCAGGCTGTCTAAAGATGCCCCTGAGACAATCCAGCAAATAAGAGCAGGAGGCTATTAGGCAGGGCATGCATCGAATGCTATAACCAAGTGGTCGGCACAGTATACCTATTTGTGCTGAGTATAGGATGGAGGTGAAAATGAGTATGCCCCCTAGGGTGGATGAGGATGATGTAATACTTCAGATACAGACAGACAAACTGGTGATGGCTAACCAACTGGACATAGCAGTAGTGGACAAGCAGAAGAAGGCGTAGTGATAATCGAGCTGTACTGAGTGATATCAGCATCAGGAAGAAGGAACACAAGAAGCTTGAAAAATACCAAGGGGTGAAAAAGGAGCTCGAGAAGATGTGCAGGGTGAAGGCAACAGTAGCACTCGGGGCAGTGACCCCCAATTCCCCACTCGCTCCTGCAGGTGGAACAGCAGTATTTGGTATACAATGTGAGATTCTTGAATGAGTAAGGAATCAGGCTCAAAACAATATTCTGGGCCAGGGAAAGTGTTAATAAGATGGTTTGATATTCCTACAGCGCTGTTCCCAGAGTAATTACATTGTTATACTCTGAAGATGACTGAACATATATCATTTCTTGTTTTAAAGTTCAAGTCAATTTAGGTCCATACATAGACCCCGAGGAGCTACTCCCAACAAGTATTTTGCTGACACTAAGAATTATATCAGTACCCATATTAGTCTTCTGTTACTGCTTGCAGCCACACAAAAAGGCTCTCATCTCGCTTAATGTGGTGCACAGCTGAGTAGAGATTCAGTCTTTTTGCCATGGTTTATCTCTGATGTTGGAAACCTTGTGCACTGACAGTGATAAATTAAAATCCAAATAGCACATATAAACAGAAACGATATTCTTTGTCTCACTTCCATTTTAGTTGATGTAAAGTTTAAGTTCTCTCACATAATATATAATGACAACGGTCCTTTATCTGCCACTTCTGCTTCCATTAATTCCACATTTACTGAAGCTTTAAGAGCAGAGAAGATAAACCCTCCTGACAACCCAGCTTCACTCTTCTTCTCCTCATTATCAGTTTCAGGTTCACTCAGGATACTGTTGTGATGCAAAGGCAACTAATCTGAGATGAGTCTTCATTTCAAAAATTCTGCTTTTTTAGGGCACAGAAAACACCCATAACTGTGCAAAAACTGGTCACAAATATATATTTTTAATTTGATTTGGTTTTCACAGGACTTTTTGAGTTCGAAAGCCTACAGAGAATCATGGTTTATATTTTTTTTTTATTTAGAAAAAAACAATTTGTAAGGATTTTAACCTCCCAACTACAGCATATCCCTGCAGGCATAGAATTTAATCCAGCCAGAACAACATGTGTCTGCCAACACATTGTTTCGCCTGACTGTCTTACAGCCTCATCAAAGAATCCATTTTTTACACCACAGGCCATTTTGCAGTGTATGAAATACATTCATATTTCAAATCTGCATTCCTGAATAATGTAGGCATACATACACTGAAAATGGTGTCACCACTAGAACATTTCTCTTTTGTGCCTAAGTTGCAGGAATAGAATAGATGTATATGAAAAATTAGATATGCCATCTCATTAAGACAGGTTGTAGGTCATGTATTTCAGTTATCTGACCTAATAACTAGTTTTTAATCTCTGTGGCACCAAATTTACATGTATACAGGTTTGCACATAACCTGTGCAAAGTGTGACAGCACACAGTTATCAGGGTTATTAGTAGAGTAGAATGTGTCTTGTAGCTCACACACTAGAGCAAAAATAGTACACCAACCTCCTTGTGGATAGAAAAAAACAACTCAGCATCATGGCAAAGTGTGTAATAGACACACCGATCCACTGTGCCCATTTCACTTTGCCTCTCCAAAGTGTGAAATGGACACAGAAGTTGCAGTACATGAGGAAGTTGAGACAATACATTTAAAGCCAAGTCACTAAGGAGGTATGAAGTACAGTCCAGGGTCCCTTTCTGCCACAAGCAATTAAGCTAGGTGGCTTGTGAACTCTAAACACAACTTGGACCACACAGTGTTCTTGTTTTCTTTTATGGGGATCTCACTCTACCGTCACCAGCATCACTGAAAAAGGCACCGCCACTCCCCCTTCGAGCCTGCAGCGGAGCCATAGACCACACCTCTGTCACATTAGTGTTTTCAAATATAAATCTAATTCACCTTTTCTTCCTGCCCCCTGTGCTGCTGTAACAAATGAATTTCCTCAGTGTGGGATTAAATAAAGTCTATTTGTTATATGTATTTATATGTTAATGTAAATACCTAATGTCTCTTTAAACACTTTCCCATGATTATTTTCATGTTGGCTTAAAATAAAATATATCCTTCTGCTGTCACAGCAGCTACTGCAGGCATCTCCATTTCACGCTTTGGGGAGATAAAGCGTGAAATGGACACAGTGGACCGATGTGTCTGTTACACATTTTGCAGCGATGTTGCGTGCAACTCATATGCAATGTGTCTGTTTACATCAACTCCACTGGTTGCCAACTAATTGTATTCTGGTTATATTTCTAAATAAAACCAAGGTTACTAAGTGCATAGGCCATATTGCAGTTAAATCACCATCCTGCAGATCCTGTATTAATATTTGTGGAGATATTTCTGAATTTATTTCAAATTTCTGAATGTAAGGTCTTAATATGAATTTCTGTTTTATGTGAATTTTGTGAATGTACAGTGAAACAGATTTGCTTTTTTGGGTTTATTACAGATAATTATTGTAATTTCACAATTAATATGTAAAAATAACATGTAATAACCAACTTGACCACATTCCAATACAAACTGATAGCAAACTCACTCCATCTCATGGCCTTTTTATCACGATCTTAGTTATTGCACAGGTGTCATGTTATTTTACTGTAGAAACTGGATCAACTAAAAGGTCAGAAACACGTTTGTCTTATTATGTTCCACAGTTAAGTGATAAACCAAGACTAAAGTCAAGCTTTAAAAATACCAGTGGTGTTACAAATGACCAAGGTTTCACTTAAACCCTTAAGTAATGATTACTAGATCACTAGTACGTGCTCATGTTACAGTATTTGGTCTGTTTGTGCAGTTAGCAAACTGATTGTTGGGGCAAACTGATATTCTTTGTCATTAATTTCTCTGATTATTGTTTTTTCTCTCTATTATTGTAGTGTCTTTGCGTTACCATATATAAAACACCTTGAGGCAGCTATTGTTGTGATTTGATGCTATATAAATACAACTGAATTAAACTGCAAGCAGGGCAGCATGGCAGTTAGCACTGTTGCTCCACTTTAAGAAGGTCCTGAGTTCAATTCAATCATCAGGCCAGGGTCTTTCTGTGTGGAGTTTGCATGTTCTCCCCGTGTTTGTTTGGGTTCTCTCCGGGTACTCCGGCTTCCTCCCACAGTCCAAAGACATGCAGTTAGTGGGGATAGGTTAATTGGAAACGCTAAATTGTCCATAGGTGTGAATGTGAGTGTGAATAGTTGTCTGTGTCTATGTGTTAGCCCTGCGACAGACTGACAACCTGTCCAGGGTGTAGCCTGCCTCTCACTGCTGAGATAGGCTCCAGCCCCCCTGCTACCATGAAAAAGGATAAGCAGAAGCAAATGGATGGATGGATAATCTGCAAGTAAAATATAGTGGTGATACTTAATGCTTAAATGCTAAATATGGCGTGCCATCATCTCATCCACGGTTCAGCTTTTTTGGATATATTTGTGGATTGTTACTGTTGTAAAATTAAAACGATAAGATGCTTTTACAAAATGCTACAAGTAAATGGATCATTTTAACCTGTTGTAAGGTGGTTGCCAGGCTAAATGGTGACATGATATTTGATATAACTACAAATCTTCAGGTGCCTTGGATTTACCTGTGGGCCAAGTTGGGTTCCTCAACTTCTGATTTTACACTCGCACAGACAGAGAGTTTGTTTGTACTGGTAAGATGATGCCACTAATTTAAAAGTCAAAGGACCTCAAAAGTAATGAGTATATCTGATGTGGGAATCATTCATTTCACAGCAATCCAACCAATGACTGTTGGGGGACTAGAATTAAATCTGGAGATCATGAAAAATTTCTGGAATTTATCTCCTGGGTACTCTAAATATCTGCACCAAACGCCATCCATTTATGACACACTGTCCCCACAGTCATGTATTATTGTAGAGTCTTTACTTTATAATATAACTGCTTTGGGGCTATATAGATACAATTAAAATGAACTGCATGCCTGTCAGCCTGATGTCCCTATACTGTAATACTGTAAATATGAATACAAACACACCAAAACTTGACAATTCCTTTGGACATATCTGAGAATATTCTTTCATTATTTCAAGCAATTCAGTCAGTTAAATACTCTGATGCCCACAGTCTGTAGAAATAAAAGTAATAACAGGGAGAAATGTTATTGATGGTCCAAATTTTCTTTTTTTGGTTTAGGAATTGAATCAAACAGAGACAAAAAAGAAAAGAAAAAAGAACCTCTGTAGAGAGCACTAGGAAGCAGGGGATAAAAGGCTGTTCTTGAATTAAATATATAATATATATAATGTGCTGTGTAGCTCTTTTGATACATCCAGTCAATATGAAAGCACAGCAGTGTTGTCAAAATGCAAAGAAAAGGTAACATTTATATTTACACATGATTTTTGTTAATCTTGAGGCGTATATTTTTTCCTGTCAGATATTGAGAATGCTTTCAAAGCATAAATGCAAGCGCAGAAAGATTAAACTGAGGGAAGAGCAGATGGACATAAAGGGACAGACTATAATGATTAGGTCAATGCTTTGATCCTTTAAAAGACATAATGGATTTAAAAACAGCTACAAAGTCTGCTGCTAAAGTGCCCTTGAGAAGAAAAAAACAGACACACTAGAGGGTTTTTAAAAATGGGAGAAGCAGATGAAACATTGCTGTGCATCTTTTTACTGTAAGACAGTGAAATGTGCTGCTAGACCTGATCTAATCTGAGCCCTTTCACTCCAGTAAAGTTGTTGAAGGACAGATTTGAAAACTAATTCTCAACATTTATGCAGACGCTGTCAGATCAATACATTTACTCTTCAGTATTGGTCAGGCTCCAGAAAGCATGGCCGTTTTCATTTTACATAATGCAGGTTGTTAGCATTTTTCATCATTTTGTCATGGTGTTTGGTCATGGACGCACAGCTTCAAAGTAGAAAGCCTCAGATCAAAACACATGGTGTCTTTAAACTGGGCTGCAGCCATGTTACCAGCTCTGTGATAACGGTGCTATATTTCATCAGAGGTGATAAGTTACAAAGCACAAATACTTTGTTACTGTTTTTGCTTTTTACACTTTTAAAACAGGCTTTCAGTTTAAAACATTTGAGCATTTAAATATTAAACTGAGATGAGCCAGAATGGAGAGAACAATAACAGAAAAGACCTTTTTGTGTACACAAAAAGAAATAAAAGAGTCAAACTATTCACGCACAGTTTGTAGAGCTGTGCTGAGGGGTTAAAGTGGATCCAAATGATCCACAATTTTCCATGCATTATTAGTGTTGATGTCTTTATGTTGTAGTCGATGTACTTCGGCATCTAGCTAGTGCTGCAGAAGACGAGCGAGCATAAAGGGATTAACAGGGTTTTGTAAGCAGCAGGTCATTTCAACATTGCCACATTTCTAGCCTGCAAATATCAGCAAACTCATAAATTGTTTCAGCAGAGTGTTTCACAAAATGTGTCTCCCAGCTAAAGGTCCCGCTGCTGAAAGATCCAGGTTAGAGAAAGGGATGTGAGATAACTTCAGTCAGAGATGGAGAAAGACGTAGGAAAGACAGGATGGGGGGAAGAGATGTTTTTGGAAGTAAAGAGCGGCTCAGTGACGTTCGATAGTGTGGCAATTTAAAGCTTACATTTAATGTCCTCATTCATTTTAGACGTTTTTGAGCAGATGCTAGCTCTATAGATGTTAATTTAGATGCTACAGCATTGTGGGGATGTGTACTATGACCATAGGTTTAGCCCTGATGTAACCTCATGGTCTGTGTGAGGTTAATGACCAAACCCAGTTGAGGAATACAGTTTTTTCCTAGCCAGTGGTTGCTCACTGGTCTCTGGGCCTGTGAAGCTGAGGTCTAAATGGTGAACCAAACAGCCTTTGTTTAAACATTTAAATTTAGGTGCATTCATTGTAAAATAACAAACCTATATCCAGTAACTAAAAATGGACTTGACTAGTTTCTAGGCAGTTGTGCAGAGAATTTGAATTTGGAGACATTTTCAGTAGATGTCTGGGCTCTTGTTTGTTTTGTACCTGGCCTGACATGACAGTAAGAGAATAAATATGGTTTACACAACACTTTTTTTTAAAGGAAAGAAAAAAACAGACTTGTTGCAATAAGAGGCCATCTACAGACTGACTGTTCTGTTCTGAATCACAGTTGAAAGATTATGGGTTTTAAAAAAACAAGGTAAAGAAGAAAAGGGACAAGATGAGAAATATTTTATGAACTAGAGATGATTCAGATGCTTGAACTACGGAATGCCATCAGGGCCCCAGAGGCAGTATTGAAGCACACCTTGCAAAATGTTTTGCCTTAGCCGGTCTTGGCGGACAGAGATACGATCTGGGCGGCTACCACTCATCTCTCACAAGTGCCCACAGGGCAAGAGAGGTTCACCAGGCCTCCAGGCAGCACTTGCACTCCCGGTTGGACGTGGTATCCCGAGGCATCCTCTCTATCCTAGACAACTATTATTGACTTGTAAACACAGAGCCACATAGAAACGTGATGGGGGAAAGCATTCACTGAGCTTTTGGACGTCTCACTATGTTGCTCAACAACCTTCATGCTCGATTCCATCACATCTTTGTCACCTCTTGTTTGTGTATAGACTCTGGTCATTTTCTGAAAAAAGCAATTTTCATAAATGGGGATTTAAAAAAATATCAACTCTAAAAGGCACGTTGTTATAAGTATGATCAGAATTGAGTGTTCATAGTGTTCTTAACGGATCTGTCTAAAAACAACCTTTCACACTGATATTTGCCAATGGGAGCTTAGCCTAGTCCTTGTCTTTCCTAATGTTTTTTAATAATAGCTGAGATAAAGAATACATTTATAATCCTGAAACAATCTATCTGGCCCGAAGGTCAAACAACATAAAAATGTTGACTTTCAGTAATAAATGTACTTTAAATTGAAAGTATGTTGAGTCATGTGATACCTTCAGCATGTGTATTCGGGTTTTTGCAGTTATACCATGTAGCTGGATGTGAAACCTCTACCCAACATTCACACAGAACTCTGGGGTCAGTCCCACCTTATCAATCCCACAGAGAAACAACAATAATTTCACTCCAATAACATTTTCTTTATTAATCTACAATCAAGCAGAGAAACTGTTTTTGCCGCTGTCAGCAAAGCTGACTGTATGTATCAGTGTGATTGTTAATGACTCCTGAAGAGCTTGTCCCAGTCAGCATTTCTGACACATCAGAGGAAATGTGTGTGTAATTTACTCCGAGCTTTTATCCACCCGTTTATATTTACACCAACACAATGCCCATGTAATAACTATTGTGCTAATGATACATTGCTGTGAAGTCAGTCACAGGGATGGATGAGGTGATTGGTCTGTTGATTGATTAAACATCAAATATCTACAAATATGAGAAGCACACTAATATTTTTATTTGACCATCTATTACTGATACATCATTAAGCATTCATTTACAGTTCTTATTCTAACATCCATCAGAGATACAGTACATCAGTGTATTATGATGAAGGCTCCCTTTCACTGTATTTAATCCAGAAAACACTTGTTGGTGATTTGTTTTGATGACTTTCAGGAAGACTAAATGTCATTTAAGTACTTCACCTTTCCAAAGTATTGCAGGAAGTGGTGTGAACTGCATGTCTTGGCTAATCTGCAGGAAACTGCAGTCAGCAACTGTTGTCCTTTGAGAGACACTGAATATATCTACAGGCTGCCCCCACACCCACACACACACAGACAGCTGTAATGAGGTTTCACCCTACATTGCAGAGGTCTAACCTTCGCTCCTGGACTGGAACAGGAGAATGTCTAGTTCAAGTTCGAGATCAAAACAGATAAGTGATGACTATTTTCTATCATTTTTGCAGCCTCCTCAAAGTCCTGCTTTTATAGTCATAAAATGCCAGAAACAAAAGTCAACCACTTCTTTTTAGTGCCTTCAAAAGCACCAGCAGCCAGAGAGTTTGAGCATTTTTAAAGCAAAAACAGACTGAGGAAGAAACTATAGGGAACACCAACACACACATTGTACAATGACAGCATGTACCCATCACATGCAGCTTTTCCTGTTTCATTAACTTCAAGGGTGTACTTTCTGTATGCTTGCTTGCAGATTTGTCCTTAACCAGCATCACGGTGTATGAGAGCATGGCGGTAACTCCTGCAAGCAAGAGATTGCTCATGCTGCTGCAGAGAAGATATAGAGCTTTTATTTTATAAGCTGACTTTTCAGCATCAACCCACACCACTCAAAGCTTTCAAGTAACATTATACAGAGTCTAATCATTCCCATTATCCCAACAGGACAAATAGTAACTAAAGATTTAAAGGAACAAATAAAATACATATGTATATGCACATGTAAATATAATATACTGATACCATCCTTACATTTTCTTAAAAGTCCATGTCAGGGTTGGCATAGCCATCATCCATGCTGGACAGGTTACCATCAAATAAGGACGTCTTTTCGATCACAATCCCACTTTTGTGTGTGTTTGCTTACCTTTTGGCTACACATGGAGAAGAATTATGCAAATTATTCAACCAACTGAGAGGCTACAGAGACGCAACAGCGTACAGCCCCCTGAAAGTAGTCTCGCAGCAATGCTTTTGCGATTGCACATGCAGAATGCTGAGTGGCGGAAAAATTGCTTGAACAGGGAATGACAGTGGAGCTCCTCATAAAGAAGAAGTTGGGAAAAATCATACACAGCTACAGCATGTACACATGGGTCTACAGAGCTCTGTAGCATGTGCCAACTACCAAAGCTGCACCATGCTGGGACCTTGAGTCAGTGTGGTTTGGCTGATATTTTTGACAGTCTGGATTTTACATGTTTTTAGCAGTTGGAATCTGCTGTAAGATCATTAAATAATAATGCAAGAAATACTTCCTATTATTATTACTCACAATACAAGCTTTGAAGATATAACTTCACCGTCCAGATCCTAATTAAACTAACAAGACTTTGTGCAGAGTTCTGCTGTTAGCCCTGACTGGAAACATCTGGTTCTGAAGATAAATTTCAAAGAAAAAAAACTGAGCGGGGAAACTTAGAGCAGCATTGTTAAGAGTTCTGTAGGCTGAGGACACGCAGCAGGGCCTCAGGATGGCATCCTGCTGATTTTCCATCCACATTTTTATCAAAGAGAAATTCACTAAATTATTGACTGAGCCATGCTACTGTTAGATTACTTTAATATGTTTGAATCAACTAATTTGAGGCAGAGTGTTGTGCACCATCCCTGTGAAACTGAATAAACCGAACTGTGAAATGAAATGGGATATGCAGGAACAATCGCATTTGCTTAAAAATGCAAATATCACCACACTTTTAAAAGTTTTCTTTGCTCTGAGTGCGTGTGTGCGACAGAGAGAGAAAAGAAAAGAAATAATGCTGGAGTGAAAAAGAAAAGAGAGAAAGTAAAGGACTAACATGGGGAGGATTAAGGCTGGTGGCATAAAACAGATTAAGACTGATGACAAGGAGGAGACTGTAATAATTATGATAAGAATAATTAAAGTAGTGGGTAACAGTAATTTTTACTGCTTGTTCCCTATGGAATAGAGATATTTTTTATAATTTTTAGTAAACGGACGGACAAACTGGGTTTTAGCCAGAAGGCTTGTTGTCAGGTCCAATTCCCGAAAGATCAGAAGAGGGAATAGAGATTTAAACTTTTTAGCTTTTTTAAAAGTTGGTTATTGCTGCATTATCCTGTCACTATAAAGCACACTGTGTGGCACAGACTGAGTAGTGTACCGACCAGGTTATATGGTAGGCAGAGATCAGAGAGGAGAGTTCGTTTGTCAAATAAATCATGATACTGTCATTTAGAGTAAAGTATGTGATACTGCATATACTGGTACGAGCGTATCAAATTCATGGTTAACCTACACATACATGGACGATTAAGCCTGTCTTATTTAATGAACATAAACTGACACATGATACGTAAAACATCATTTCATCAGGGACTGATAAAGTATTCTGATTCTGATAGTCTCTGATCATCAGTTGAGCAAACAGAGTTAATGTTGTAATAAAAGGTATTCTCACAAAGGAATGTAAAATACGCTAAAACATTCATTTTACTTTAGTGTCCCACCTCGGGTCTGCCTAATTCGAGAGACTGTCATCAGAGCCGCAGCCTGGCAGCGGGGGAAATGTTCTGAAACAGGTGAGCTGATTCATGGCTCATTTATCTATCTGTTTGGAGGCTCTGATTGGTGTGTGCGAACGATTCTGACTGCTTATGTTTCCATCTGGGAAATTGATTGTTAACTGGGCTCCAGCTGTGATGACGTGAGCTGATGATCTTGAATGCCAATGCTTGCTAAATAAGCCCACCGTGCAGTCAGTGACACATGAAGGGATTTGTGTGTTCCTGAACTTGAAAAAAGAATTCACATCACATGAGAAAACAGAGGAATGGTGTTTATGGTTCTGAGGAATGGGTGCGTCCTTCCTTTTGTGAGCTGTGGAGAAAAGCTGCAGTAAGATCATTATTCACATGCCTGCGACCTGCTATATTTGTAAATCAACATTTTTCTCATTACTTTAGTAGAAAAAGCAACGGGATCCTAATTTCTACTTTTTCTATAAAGAATAGTTTACTTTAAAGTTTATTTGTTTTTGCTGTTGTTCTGCTGTGAGCCTATAATTATGCACAGCAGTGCCTTGAGCTCAAAGCTAATGTCAGCATGCTACTATGCACACAGTGGAAACATACTGATGTTCAGATAAGTTAAAAATCTGAACAGATGTAAAGTAATTACAATTTTTCTGAACGTCTGTGCCAGAATTTACAGTAATCTGTCCAAAAATTGGTTGAGAACATTTCATGTAGTGATGTCCTTCTCTCTTTTAGTTCAATTTGATTCAATTCAATTTCGTTCATACAGCGCCGAATCACAACAACAGTCACCTCAACGTGATTTATATTGTAAGGTAGACCCTACAATAACAGATACAGAGAAAAACCCAACAATCATATGACCCCCTATGAGCAAACACTTTGGCAACAGTGGGAAGGAAAAACGCGCTTTTAACAGGAAGAAACCTCCAGCAGAACCAGGCTCAGGGAGGGGCGGGGCCATCTGCTGTGATTGGTTGGGGAGAGAGGCAGGATAAAGACATGCTGTGGAAGAGAGACAGAGATTAATTACAACAAATAATTAAACAGAGGTGTATAAACACATAGTGAGCAAAAACAGTGACTGAAGAAGTAACAGTACATCATGGGAATCCCCCGGCAGCCTACACCTATTGGAGCATAACTAAGGGAGGATTCAGGATCAACTGGTCCAGCCCTAACTATATGCTTTAGCAAAAAAAGGAAAGTTTGAAGCCTAATCTTGAAAGTAGAGATAGTGTCTGTCAAATCCAAACTGGAAGCTGGTTCCACAGAAGAGGGGCCTGAAAACTGAAGGCTCGCCCTCCCATTCTACTTTTAAATACTCTAGGAACAACAAGTAGGCCTGCAGTGTGAGAGCGAAGTGCTCTAATAGGGTGATATGGTATTACAAGGTCATTAAGATAAGATGGGGCCTGATTATTCAAGACCTTGTATGTGAGGAGCAGGATTTTCAATTCTGGATTTAACAGGGAGCCAATGAAGGGAAGCCAATACAGGAGAAATCTGCTCTCTCTTTCTAGTCCCTGTCAGGACTCTTGCTGCAGCATTTTGGATTAACTGAAGGCTTTTCAGGGAGTTTTTAGGACATCCTGATAATAATGAATTCTTTCCGGGTGACAAACAATGCATGGATGCTGACCTTCAGTTGGACACTACTATTCAGGAGGTGAGTGTGACACTTTGAGTGACGATAGCTTACAGTAATACTCAGTATACATTTAGAAATCCCTTCAAAATAGCAAACCCTCTATTGTGAACTAGTATTGCGTAAAAATCTTAAACGAACATGTCTGTAATTTTTGTGGCCTTGACCAATAGTTCTCGAGTCTTTTCTGAAGATCTTTCAAAATGTTTCTTTGAACGCTGGCTGCCATCCAGTCCTTGTATCTGATTATTTTCAGGACAATGCTTATTTGTTTCTTTGTTAAACCACTTAACACTGACCTATGAGTCATTCCAACAGACAAAAGGCATCTAACTCAAACAGCAAGAACCGATTTTAAATTGCACTGGACTAGAGATGCAGTTTAAAATTGTGTACAAACACCAATAGCTGTTCCAATGTCTTTAGCTCAGCAGTTTGACAGAAATAAAATATTCCCAAAGAGCTGCTAGCCGAAAAACGTGACATATCTCAGCATGTGTGCAGTGTGTACTTCAAAGATTGTGGAAACTGGATAAGTACAGACCAAAACAAGAAGTACCAGGCCTAAAAGACTATCAAGCAGATGACCCTTATGTGAAAGTCAAGTTGATCCATCTACAGTACACCAAGGCCTCAATAACTGTGGGTCAGTGAAAGAGTGGCTGTCAGCAAGCCATTCTTAAGGAATGGAGGCCTGAAGAAAAGACTGATACATGCCAAATGACACAAATATGGGATTTAAAAATCTGTGTCAAGAGGTCTTATGCAGTGATATATCCAGATTTAGAGAGCTGAGGCTCTGCCATGGCTTGAGATTGCATTTTACTTCATCTTGTCAGAATGGATATAATTAGGAGCACAGGAAGCACTGTAGAGTTTGGTCCACCATTCATTACCACCTGGAAACATTTTTAGAATAGAATTAGAATTCAACTTTATTGTCATTGCACATGCACAGGTACAGGGCAACGAAATGCAGTTTGCATCCATCCAGAAGTGCTTTAGTGATATAGATATATTACAATATATATTAGCAATAGTATAGATATGTGAGTATATTACAGAAATGGGTCTATTATGGTATGTTATAATGTACACGGTATGAAGTATGTTGTGAATATTCTATAACTATAGGTATGTACAGGCTGTAGTGAGTACAAGCTATGTACAGGATATGAACAGGATATAAATATGAAAAACTATACAGAATATGAAATAAATAACTTTACAGAAATCTGAGATATACAGTTATCTCAGATTTACAGTTATACAGTTATATTTTCCCCCTTTTATTGCATCTGATTAGCATTCATTTTTCAGCACGAAAGTGAAAAAACATTGCTAATACCCCAAAAGCATACCTGGACAGAAGAACATACAGTGGAACACTATCAGTCACGGTTTGGCTCTGCTCTCTGTTTTTGCAATACATCCTGTGTTTCCATTGGGGTCTGGACATATTTCAATAAATCACTGCACCCATTCACCATTTTCCAAGCAAAACATAAAGGAAAAAGTGGTGATCAAGACTTTGCTCCATATTGTATTTACAGGATACCAGGCGAGTGATTTTGGATATAGCTGTTGTGTAAAAATAATTAATTTTGTCAGTAGTGGTGTCAGTATTCTGCACACATGGCACAACAGCTACATTTCATGGACGATCCAGTGCTTTCAAGCATCCACAAAAGACCAGTGGATCATGGCAGTCAGCAGCATTCACCCTCTGGGAACCAAGAACCTCTGAAGAAATGGTCGTGGCAGTAAATAATATAGGTGAGATATTTCAGTTTTAGACAAGATATGTTACCAACAATATCACAAAGAAATAACAATTACTAAAGGTTCTCCTGTAACACACGAATTTGTAAACTGATTCCCATCCCAGGGCATCACATGCCACTCCTTTGAAACTGCTGCAGTAATATTTGATGCAGAGTCCTCTTTTGACGAGCCAGACACATTTAGAAGTTAGAGGTTGGAAGGATATTTGTGCAGTAAATCAGTTTTCAAGCTGTTATTTTTGTATTAAGGCACTAGAACTATGATTCCTGGATACAAGGGAAACTTCAGTTTTGCTTATTGCAAGGGAAATATTTTGAAGTGCAGCAATCCTGGAGGAGAGCTGAAGATGGAATCTTTGAAAAACAAAAGCAGAGCACTTGACATATTAGAGAGAGACGAGACAAACAAGCTGACGGATGCAGGAAAAGAAAAGACTGAAAGTGAAACATTTAGACTTTGGTTCGGACAGAGACAGTACTGGATGCAGAGTTGCATCTTGGCCGGAGCGTCTGGGTCCTCTTGGCCCTCCTTTTTCCCTGTGTTTGGATGCACCCATGCAGCTGGAGGAGGAGAGGGAGACAGCAGGCAGCTCTACGTGTGTGTTTAAAAGAAAGAGCGAAAGGAAAGCGAGCCGGGAGAGGAGATAACAGCTGAATCAGGGAGAAACTGAGCCAAAGTCGGGGCCCGGCTCACCTAATGAAACTCCATAAATACAACAGACAAAATACATTACCCCTTTTTCTTTATTCTTTATGCAAGTGCATTCTTCTTTGAGAAAGCGCACACATACACAAACACACACTAAAAAGTTATCTATATTCAAAAGTATCTTTACTTTCCTGGTATTCCATGGAAACATGCCATGTTGCTTTACAGCCACACACAAATACCCTGTGACTGATTACTTTGGCTGGCGGCTGCATTTGAGTGAACCCCAACGCAACAATGACACCTGCTGGCCAGCCGAGACCTCATGTAACAATCTGGCCTGGATGAAATTAGAGATACGCGTTACCTTTTCTGAATCAAGTCAATGTTATGTTCCCACCATTTCATCCAACCCGGCAGCTATTGAAACTCCTCACTAATTAAGTTTGTATGTTTTCATCTATTTTAAGATGTTGCACTTGTCAAAGAAAATTTCTTCTGGCACGTAATCCACCAGATAATAGGAGGAAATTACATATGCATGCCTGTGATAAGTGCTAATGTGAGGTGTATTAATATTGATTTAAAACTAACAAACAGTAGAATAAAAAACAAAGGCAGCTTCATCACTTTGGTAGTGAGTGCATTAGTATTTCCATTTGGATGCACTGCCTTAATCTCTTACACAAATTGACCCTTTAAGAACCATTTGGATTGAACTTTCTTGAACTTCTATGGTGAGATTCATTTGGAAAATGTTGATATTTCATTACAGCTGGTAAAACAGGATTTCAGCAAATACGGACCTCAAAGGAAGACCCAAACTTAATGAAATTCATCTCAGGTTAACGGCTCTGTAAGCCTGGATGATTCAATTTTGCAATAAATCTGCTTAAAGTTTACAGAGCTTAAGTTGTGAAATCCTTCTCTGTTAAAGAACCAGCTCTCTGTCCTTGACTGTGCGAATGTGACTCCTGCTGGCTTTTGTGCTGAGTGGCTAATTTCCCCAGTCTTTATCCCCTTTCATCGGCCATTCCTCTCAAATCAGCAGATTAGATTCATTGACTGACACAGCAAACCAGCATAACATTAAAGGAAATATTCCTCACAGACTGAAAAAGATATTATATGGCACACAAGACATTTGGGGGGAAAAAGTTGGAAAATAATTATTGGATGAACTTTATTTGATTTGCTTGATTTTAAAGCATAAACTTATTTTATATGTAAATACTCCTGCTACTACTACCAATAAAAGTAATAATGTTGTTGCCATTGTCATTGTCAGCTTATCTATTAAATAAATGTAATGAACACTGGTTGGAGGACCCTATCAGACTCTACACTCTACACCACTGAAGACATCTTTGTCCACCAACACGTGTACATCTTGGGCCCCTGAAGGTTCTTATCTATCTTAGCAATTGAAATGAGCGATTTCTTGCATTTATGCACCTTCAATGCCTTATAAAAGCTTTGTATCAACATCCATCATCTAACATCACAAATAGGCTAAACTGTACTGTAACATGTGCATGTACTATACTGAATCTAATATAATGTAGCATGATGTTTTCCCTCCAAAATCTTACATTCCTTTTAAAGTTTGTTCTCATTGTACTCATTTTGCCCTGGATTTCATATCTGATGTCTGCGACTGATTTTATAAAGCACATTCTGTTATATTTTTTTTTACAGTCAAGTGCTCTCCGTTGTTTTCTTTTTTCCTGACTCATTCACTTTCTCATTGTCTCCCTCTAGCCGCCCACCCATGTTTTCACTCAATACACTACTCCTTTTGCCTGTTATTCTGCCAGCCTATTCCTCTCCATCTGTCTATCAGTCTGTTTGTTCTTCCTGTCTGTACAACATATACCAGAGTTGGCTCACTCACCTTCCATCTCTGTTGCTCATCTCTGGCAGATTGTCGTGTTTGTCATACAAACATTCACTGAGAGCAGTTTTCAAAGGAGCCAGAAATCGTGTAATTGCCTGAATTAAACCTTGATGGAGTCAAATGACTGTAAATATCAATGGACTAAAATTACAATGGCTAACATGGGAGCTGACTTACTGTCTTTGTACTTTTTTTTTTTACCCAAGTTTAGAAGTAGTATATTGCCACGCTTTCTTCGGTTGCATCATTTCCATTACATTCCCTTTAACGATCAGGGTCAGTTTCACTGCTTTCTAAGGATCATTTGATGTAAATATTCACTTAGACAGGATGTTCTACTCCTGCCTTCTTAATTTACTGTTCAGAAGTACCCTTCACAAGGAAAGCAAAAACTTCCATGTGTAAGAATTGAACTCCTTCATCAAAATGAAGCATGGTAGGCCCACTAACAGCGTTAAGCGTCAGTTCCCTGGAGCTAGAGCCCAAGTCCTGAGGCTTTGTGCTAAAGCTATCCACAAATAACTTACATTATGATGGCCCAGAGCACACAATGCCGATCAATACTGAGCTGAGTGACTGTCAGCGTGAGCGATTGTTTGCACCTCTGGATCTCCACAGGGAACAGAAAACAAATGCTCTCTCTAAAATATAGACAAAAGAGTGGCAACATTTAATGAAAAAGGCTAATCTTGAGTTGTGGATAAGTTTTAAACAGAGGAAAGTGGGATGTGTAAAGGAGCAAGGATGGGAATAAATGACCTGGGGAGCACGACGGAAGAGGAATATTAGACGGACAAAGATGCTCTGGAATGAAATAGCCCTGTCAAATGATGGAGGCACAAGGATGCTGCCAAACACAGTGACAGTGACATCATCTCGGGCTGAGAGAACACAAGGGCATGTAGCTACCTTGAGACTCAGGGTTTGTTTCCAGGTTTTGCCTTTGCTTTGTCTCCTTTCTACAGTAATATTTGCAGTGGTTTGGTTCTAGGATGAACTAAAACCGGACCAGTCAACCGGCTTTTAAAGGGACATTTGGTATAAGTAAACCACCTCCTAGAATTCCTACAAATCTTTTAGAAAGGGGATCCAAGACAGGGGCTAACAGTAGGGTGACCAGCCGTCCTCTTTTTTACACTTGTTGACTTGTAAAAGCCTGTATGGCATTTTTTATTTCACCATTCATTAACTGCACAGCAAACAGTATTGTTAAAGTTCTTCATGACTGGGACAAGTGTCCTCTTTTTTGGAAATCAAAATATGGTCACAGGGCAGATGAATGAGGCTCTATAGGTAACACTAACAACTAAGTCTGGCATACCACAATCAATCAATCAATCAATCAATCAATCAATCAATCAATCAATCAATCAATCAATTTCTACCAAAGAGCCTATTCTCCCTTTAGCAGAAGAAAACTGCTGCAGGAGAAGTGATTAGTTAACGAGGCAGCTTTAGGAACCAATTTTCCTGCATCCACAAAGAATTTTGGGTTTCCGAAGCCATTACTCATTTAAGCCTCTGCGTTCTGACGGGATTTCAGATGAGCTTCATTTAGGGTCAGATATACTAAGTGGGGCAAATTAGTTTGGGAATGGGTTTACTGAATGGAAAATTCTGTGCGTGATCTACAAACAGTGTGTGCATTTATAAACACGGACAATTCATTTTAATAGTGACCACCACAAATGCTGCAGAAATTACAGAATGCAATAAGCAAAACTGAAGTTCGGTGTGACAAACATAACACAGTCTAATCATAGATTTTTACTCATGTTTCTCTCAGAACAGAGCATGACACAGTGCAGGCCAAAATGAGGCAACAGGACACTTTTGATTCAAGTACAGTGTTTAGCATAAATTTAAGCCTGGCTACAAATTGTTGGACAGGTAAAAGGATGAAAAAGAGTACAGTCTATCCACAATCTAATGTAACCCACAAAGCTGAAATCACATCTGCATGCTCGTAAGATCCTTTTTGATTTGTTTAATTCTTTTTTTTTTTACAAAATGAGCACTTTAGGGAAAGCACGATGAAAAGAGGAACATCGTTGCTTTTTTGTTTTTGTTAGTAGGACATGACATGAAGTCCCATGGCAATTTATCGAAGTCCTGCTTCACTTGTTGAAAACAACCAGATGCCAAAAAATGAAGTCTACACAAAGTTTTGGTTGAGTGGGTCCCACGTGACTTTTTCTCGTTGGGGGGTTCAAATCATCTCTGATTTTCTTCCAGCAAATTAAGGCTGCCATGGCAATTGATATTTTAGAACAACACCTTCCTCTGACATACAAAATAAATTAACATATGTGGAGAAAATCCTCTCCAGGCACGCAGTTTTATTAGTGTCGTCTCTGTACTGCTCCACCACAAGATTTCGGTTAATTGACTGGTTTCATGCATAAATGCTTTGTGTCTAGTATTTTGCCCAAGGATATGTGGCATGCAGACAGGAGCAGCCAGGGATCGAACCACCACCGGATTAGTAGATGACCTGCTCTACCTCCTGAGCTGCGACCACCCCCTGTTAATTTAAATCAAACAATCAAAATGTGATTGAAGTGCAGACTTTCAGCTTTAAGTAAAACAGTTTTAACTAAAGTATTGCATTAACTCTTTAGGAGCTACAGCCCTCTCCCTTCCAAGAGGCTCAAAGGTAACTGCACAACATAGCATTATTTTAAATATAATAATTGTTTTTAATAGATGAAAATAACTGCACAGACCCATGGACATCACCAAATGCTGTGTTTCCCTATACACACTGCATTACCTGTGCATTTAATACAACACTTATGTTAAACTCCTTGAATTAGGGATCTAACTGTGCTGTTGTGTGTGTCATTGCATTTACAGATCCAGCTGTATAAGGAGACATTCACAAAATCATCAGGTGAAATCTATGGAAGGATTCTGCAAGAGCAAAGATGGTGTTAGAATTACAGGGTGTTTGATTTCACAGTGTTTTAATCATATTCATTCTTATTCTTGTTATACATTATATATTTATTATTATGTATTATTATTACTGAATATAATTATTGTGGGGTCTTTACCTTACAATATAAAGTGCATTGAGCTAGCTGTTGTTGGAATTTTGGGCTATATAAATAAAGCTGAATTGAATTAATTCTGCTGCTGTTCACCAGTAGGTCACTGTTAGAACAGATTCGTGAATTTCACGTGGTTGCTGTCGTCCATTTCTTTAAAAAATATAGCGTTTTTTGATCACCTGGTATACCTACCGTGGGGAAAAAGCTTTGAAAACCTTAATTTGGAGCAAAGTCACCAAATGTTTTTAGTGGATTTGATCAGATCTGACTGGTGACTCTGTGCATGATGTCTTAATGCAATATGATGTGAACTACTGCTGCTAACCTTAACTCACATTCAATTCACTTCATTTTTATGTTTATGGCGCCGTTCCACTACGACAGCCACGCACATTATATGACTCATTTAAACACCTTACCTAAAAAAATATATGAGATAAGGCAAAAATAACTGTGCAAGGAAAGTGCAAATCTGTCCCTTGTGGCAGGAATATTCAGGCAACCACATCATCTTTAATCTAAATTAAAAGTGTATGTCATTCAGCAATAATGCGATGGAGGCATTAAACTACGCCATGCAGTCTCTGTACTTTTCCCTGTAAATGTGAACAGTAAATACTGGCTGAAAATCATTTTATAAAACTTTTTTTTTTTTTCAAATTGCAAACTATTGCTATTGGTGAGGAATGTGGAAGCTTCTAGTTATATACTCAAAAGCCTCATTCAAAAGGATGAGTGCTCAGGCTGGCTCTGAGCAGTGCCAGTTGGTTCATAACTGATTGGATCCCATTCTTGAAGAGAATTTAGCACTCGAGCACAAACGCACACTCCCTGGACTAATTAAAGGAAGTGGGCCTCTCTTTTCCAGAACGTGCTCTTGTCAAAACAAATATGAAAAGCTCCTTTAGTCATGTGCTCAGACAAATTTAATGGGCTTTATATTTCATTAACTTGCCACAATTACATTTAATGGTGAGTAAATTAGACACAAAGTGTCACTTGTGCTTTCTGTCCTTACTCAGCGGTGTAGTATGATGGAGCTTTTGTTATTAACTCTGGAATCTTTAGTATGTATCTTTCACTTACACTTCGCTATCCTTCAGTCTCTTAGTAAGTCTGTGTACAAGCTGTCACTGCAGAGTGTTTATGTGGAAAAAGCTTTGTTTAAATATGTGACTGGGTTGATTTAACCTTTAAGAAAACGTGATTTGTATTTTATGAGACTACTGTTACTGCTCCCCCAACACATAACTAACTACATATGATTGTGTGTTAAATATTCTAATCATGTCATTAGAGTATATTTGTTTTTGTTTTGTTAAAACTTACCTCATATACGTTTTACACAACGCTCCCAAAACACTGAACTCAAGCAAACCTTCCTCTGCAGTTTACAAGTAACACTGGCATCATGGCATTTGAACACCTTTCAAACATTCATCCACTCTCCCAACTCCAGGTAGAATCAATAGGACTCTGAGTCTGTTCATATGTTAATATTGGTGAGTTTTTGTCTCCCAGCTCGCTGTTTCTACTGCAGAGAGTAGGCGAACGTGTCTTATGCAGTTTAAGGAGGAAGACAATGTCATTATCAAGTACTGTCATGTACTGTTTCATGCACACAGAGATACACTGATCACCTGCGTTATGACCACTGCAGGTGAAGTGAATAACACTGATTATCCCTTCATCACGGCACCTGTTAGTGGGTGGGATATATTAGCATGCAAGTGAAGATTTTGTCGTCCAAGTTTATGTTTGAAGCAGGAAAAATGGGCAAGCGTAAGAATTGCTAGATGACTGTTTCGGAGCATCCCCAGAACTGCAGCTTGCGTTCTGTCAAGATGTGGACTGAAGAAAGGACTTAAAAAAGGAGGTGACCAAAGAAAAAAAAGACTTTAATGGATGACCAAGAAACATGAAAACCAAAAAATCTAGAATAGTAGCATCAACAGCATAATTTACACATTAACACAAACACACACACATTCCCACACAGTGGAATAGCAACATATTTACCACTGTGTAGCATCCCTTTTTCTTTAAAGAACAGTGTGTAAATGTCCAAGAAACTGAGGAGAGCAGTTGGCGGTCTTTTGAGAGAGGAAAGTTGTCCCATCCTGATGTTGTCCCATCCTAATACTAGATTCCAGCTGCTGAACCATCCTGGATCTGCTTGTCTTGTTTTCAATTTCACGATGCTCCAGTGTTTTCAGATGGTGAAAGGTCTGGACCTTTAAGTCTTGAAAGAAGCATATGTTGCTCTTAAAACCTGTTTATTACATTCAGTATTAATGGTGCCCTTCCAGATGTGCAGGCCACCATTTCCACAGGGAGCCTTTAGCCTGAATTTGTGGATGACAGCAAACTGTGTTCACAGACAGTGATTTCTGGAAGTGTTCCCAAGCCCATGCAGTGATTACCATGACAGCACAATCATGCCTGTTTTTAATGCAGTGCCAGTTCAGGACCCAACGATCCATCCATCACACAGTTTGAATCTCTTTGATGATGTAGATTAGCGGTCTCCAACCTTTTTTGTGCCACGGACCGGTTTATGTCCGACAATATATTCACGGACCGGCCTTTAAGGTGTCGCGGATAAATACAACAAAATAAAATCAGTACCGGTAACAAAGAAAAAGAAGATTTATTCATAACGCACGAGAAAAGACTCAGGGAAAGCAAGTTAACGATAAAAACAATTTTAAAAAAACCCATAAAAACCCTGAAAACCATAAATTTCACACCCGGCCCTCATCTCTCGTGGCCGGGTACCAAATGACGCGCGGACCGGTCCATGGCCCGGGGGTTCGGGACCACTGATCTAGATGATGAGATATGCAAGGATTTCCCAATTTTACACTGAGGAACAATAATTCTGAAATTTCATTCTGTGCACATTCAGCTTTTTCCAGCTATTTCCAATTAGCTGGATTGTTATACCTGATTTTTAATACATGATTTTATACCCATTTTTCATGAAAGCGTAAACTGTCTTATAGTTTATTTATTATTTTTTTTATTTATTTATTTTTTTTGCCTGTCCCGTTTGGCTCTTTTGCCATCAGAATTGTTGTCTAAAGGCAAAGAAAGATGCCCAACGGATTTACTTTACCAAACTGACCATCCCAGCCTTGCCGTAATGGTCCATTTGATTCACCTTTTATTGTTTATTTTATTTTCACTTACTGAATACGGGACAGACTTGACTGGGGGAAAGAAGGGGAGAAAGAAAGAGGGAAAGAGAAACAGCTGAGAAGAGGGAAGGGGGAGAAGGGCAAAAAACAAAAACCAACAGAATGAGCAGAAAAAAAAAGAAAAAAAAAAGAAATAAAAAATGCATCTATCAATCACCTGGATCACCTGCTGAGAAAGAAAAAAGAAAACAAGCAGAAGAGAACAAGAGTAATAGAATAAACAACATCACAATGATATATGGGAATATGACAGTAAATACTAAATATTAAACATTATTGTGCAGCACATAAGATCAACAGAACACAGTGTGCTTTGAGGTAGGAGCCAAAAAGGGTGTAGTTTGTGGGTGTGATCACCCGTGTGTACACCTGTGAGCATGGACGCGCTTGTTTTTTTAAAAGGTTCCTTCATGTAATGATCTGCTAGAGGGTGTGGGGGGGCCACAGCCCCGTCCTCCAGGGCATGAAGCAGGTATGGAGGAGATCAAAACTCCAGACATCCAGAGGCCCCCAGAACACAAGAGACCAAGGAAGACCAACAGAGGGGCAGCCGCGCCACTGTCCCAGAAAGAGCTGAGGAGAGTCCCAGATGAGGGGTCACTCAGCAGCTGTGGAGCAGAAGCCAGGGGGGGTTGCAGTGACGCGCCCGTGAGCTCCGCCGGCAGCCAGCCGCGCCTGAGTGACCGAGCCCCAGGCCGAGAGGCCGGGGGCACCCCACCTCCGAAATGGCCGGAGCGAGCCCCAGGCTCCAGGCCCCGATAAGCGGCCGCCAAGGAGTGAGCCGGTGTGTACCTGGACGCCCACCCCCGGACACAAAGAACCACCAACGCACCGATGTCTGAGGGAGTCCTCCACTGGCAGGGGAAGTGGTGGTAGGGGGAGATAGGCCTCCAAACCTTGGAGGGCCTGAGATGTCCCCAGAGAGGTGGCGCCTGATACCCAACCTGACATATAGACACAGAAATACAGGCACACACAGATACAAACATCCATTCCCACCCTCATGCTCTCATATGCACTTACTCCACACTCAACCAACGTGGAGACAGACATAAAGAGACGCTGTACACACGATCACACTCCCCAAGCATACTCTACAAACCGGGTCTAGGTACCCTTGCCCCTGGAGGGGGAACTGCACCCAGACCCAGGTGGTGTTACCCTTTTCCCTGCGGTGGGGGGAGGCAGACCGCCCCGACTCCGCAGCAGCAGGGAGGCCCCACACTCCAGACTGCAGTCGGACGGCCAACTCCTCCTCCTAGCCCCCCCGCTCCAGCAGGTCGCAGAGAATGGGGGTGAGAGAAGACTCCAAACCTCCCTCTACCCGCTCATTGTAGTGTTGATGCATGTGCATCATGGGCAACGACGCCAGGGGTGAGGTGTACACCCTGATGGTACTTTGGATTCCGTGTATCGTGCCCACCCCCAAGATCCTATATGTATGTGTAATGAGAGTGTGAGTAATGTGAATGTCTAAGTTGTGGGATAAAATTGAGGCAGAGGGGGGGGGGGGGGGGGGTAGCCTCCTCTGCACCCTGGTGATATACCCCTACTCCAAGGTCCTGCATGTGTGGGTGGTTGTGGTGGAGCGGGAAGAGGGAGGCAGCTGGAGATGGGGAGGGAAGGAAGGGAGGGGCAAGTGACCCCTCCCTGGGGCCAGCTCCCCCGCTGACCCCAGTAGGCATCCCCATACTCCGCGACCCGCCAGGGAAAGGGGACCCAGGCCCATCCAGACCGGGGCCCAGTGCAGCAGCGCCTCCCGGCCCCACAGAGCCCAGGACAGTCCACCCAACCCCACCACAGAGAAAACTGCACCCACCCGACCATCCACTCATCTTCCAGACTACATAAGACAATAAACACCCAGGCTGAGATCTTCCTCCACCTCTCCTGTATCTCCCCCTCCTGCAGAGAGAGCTCCTGAAGAGAGGAAAGCTCCTGCAAGATGTGACAATCTCCCCCACCAGTTGAAGAGCCCCCCAGGTGGCTCGATGCACCGGCGGCACCCTGCTCCAGGGCTGGGCCCCCATGCAAACTGTCTTATAGTTTAAACATAATATGGTTTCTTTGTTCTATTGTGAGTAAAACATGGGCGTATAGTACTTGCAAATCATTGCATTCTTGACATTTCATGTATAAAAAGACATTTAAAGATATAGTTTATTAACAAGTATAAATATAAAGTCCTCAGGTCTCAGTCTGAGCTTGGCAAAACCTTTTTGTGTGAGGTTCGCTTTATTGTCCTGAATCTGTCTTTGCCTTTTAAAACGCTTCAGTAAAGAAATAATTAAGTCTGTTTATATCGTGCTTGAGATGACACTAATGGTCCTGCGGATGGTGATGAGGCCCTCACACTGCATGGTGCGAAAACCAATAAGATCAGAAGGACACAGAGTAAAAAACTGTTATTGGTGCTTTAATTCTATGCATGGAGATGGATGGATACACAAAGGAGGAGTGGGAATAAACAGAGAGACACGGTGCGAGGAGTTACTTTAATTCTTTCATAAACTGTGAGTGTACAACACTGAAATGCCCCTACCCGCATTCATCAAGTCATTCAGTGACCCTGGGCTCTGCATCAAAAGCCTGTTTGCATTTCCATTTTTATACCATCTGAGAGAACACCACCTGTGAAAATGAGCTGACAGGTTCAGAGAGCAAGACTTTGATTGGATTGGAACAAAAACAATCAGTTGTTTCCGAATGCAATATTAAACCCTGGGGTGTTTGAAAATAATTATGTTTGGGATGCTGACTCTTTATGAACTATTGAGCAAAATTGATTGAAAGCCCTTTGCATCAAGAGCAGGTGAACAGTATGCAAGGAGTCCAAAGGCCATGAAAACAAAGTTTTGGTAAAAGGGAATTTCAAACGTGACTCCATAACTTCCTCTGTGTGATTATTAAAAAACATTAGTAACTGATACAAAGTGGAAAAACTCAAAGGTTTTTATTGAAATACCAAAGATAGGCAGCCCGGAGGCGCAGTGGTTAGCATTGTTGCCACACTGGAAGAATGCTCAGGGTTTGAATCCAACATCTGGTCCAGGACTTTCTGTGTGCGTCTTCTTCCCATGGGAGCATGGGTTCTCTGGCTTCCACCCAAAGGCATATAGTTAATAAGGTTAGATCAACTGACGACTCTAAATTGCCCACAAGAGTGAATCGTTGTCAGTGTTAGCCCTGTGACACCCTGCCTCTCACCCTATAGGAGCTAGGACAGGCTCCAGCCCCCCTGTGAATTGGATAAGTGGATGTAATCCCAAGTTTATTTAGCACTGGTGTGAATTGAAAATTAAAAATTAAAAACCTGGGAAATTGTCAACTTTCTCATCCCATATGGAAAAGATATATATAAATCTTATAAAGTTTTTATCTGTCTTGTATGAAACTTGTATGAAAATCATACAAGAGTGAAAACACATATAAGATCCCTTGAAAAATTATATAATGAAACTTGTATGTTTTGTATACTTACTAAAAACATATATGATTTACTCATGAAAGTGGCCACTTTCATGAGTAAATCATATATGTTTTTACTATTTCTTTTCCACATGGGATCACATTAGAGAAATCAAACAGTTCATCTTTTTTAGATCAGAAAAAAGGACAGCTATGAAGAAAGTAAGCATGCACCTACACTTATCACATCTTCAAAAGCATCAGCTGCAGGGATGTTAGGTCCACATGATAAGACCGTGCTTAGGGAGTGACAGATGGTGCCTGTCTTATTTAGACCCCTGACATCTAAGTATGAGTATGGTACTCGTTCTGCCACTCAAGTTCATGGTGTCATCATACCAAGATCTAAAGAGTTCTTCAAGGCCTTCAGAAAAAAGAGGGCCTGTAGATGCCTATGAGCCTGACAAGGGATTTAAAAAGATCAAAAGAAGGAATGGAGGGTTATGAAATTGGCCAAGAAAGAGAGAGAGAAAAAAAACAGATCTGAATTCCTTTGAAATGTGGTCGGGGGATTTGAAATGGCCAGCATACACATGAAAAGTGAAGAAAGGTCTGCATGGAGGACCACCTTTATCTGTAGGCACTGTTCAAAGGGGCGAACATCTTTGCACATCAAAATAATGTCAAAAAGTAAAAAAGCCAGGGTTTCTGTGACATGCTGTGACTTTCTCATGGCTTTCCTTTTTTCTTTTAGGAATTTGACTATATGAAGGGGGTTTGGAGTGGCTATAACAAGTAAGACAAGGATGCTAAAGCAGTGCTGGAGATGATGCTATCAGAGTCTGTGTATAACAATACTTCAGAGAAAGTGTCAGCAGGGAAAAAGTGGAACCTGAGGGAGAGGGCTTTACAGGCTTAGACAGCACAGAGACAGATGGGTAATGTAAGCCAGCTTCTGAATGGGTGTGGGTGGTTTTTGGACTATGCTTAGTCCACATGAAGCAAAGCAAAACAGTAGAAGCTGAAAGGAGTAAACCGCTTGAAAGAGTGATTCAGAAGAGGCTCCTACATGTGCAAAATGAGTCTCTCGGGCACAGCAGGGAACATGACTGAAACGGGAAAGTGTTGACAAGCAAAAAATAAGCTCGAGGCAAGCGTGAAGGCACAGAAGAAGGCAGCATTATTTAATGATATGAGCAGTTTACTTTTTGTTTATCTGCCTGTTCAGTAAATGAACAGGAACGGGTTCACCGTCACATTCAGGTGTAAGGTTCACTTCAGCATGATGAGGAGATACAGTCTGTGTTTGCATTACTAGTTGCTGAAGCTTAACAGTAACCAGCACTAACACACATTTGCACCAAAATTGAAATATGTTCTAAAAACACAACAACAAAAAAACAAAAACAAATTAAAAAAAGTTAGAGCTAAAGGCGTGGACTGAATGGCAAATTAGATTTAAGAAAACAGGTCATATCCCAACATGAGTTATCTGTCAGGAGCTTCGAGACCACATCTTGAGGTTAATTTGTGAAGCGGACAGCATCGCGGGGGGTACACAGTAGGAATAGCCTACAGGGAAAAGGCTGACATGTGCAAAGCTAGTACACAAGGCAAAGGGGGATGTGGAGGCTGGCTTTAGTTGATAATTAACAAATCAGTTATGTCCCAGTAAAGCCAGCCTAAAGCAGACAGTGAAAGCATGACAGACAGTGTAAGGAGGCTGTCGGTGTATTACAGTATTACTTACCAAGTTCTAATTTCAATTCACATTTAAAAAATGCCCAAGTGCATATTCACTGGGTATTGTATGGAAAGATAAGAGGGCTTTACGGTGGGACAATGCTGGCTGTAGGTTCTACAGTATATGTTAAACAAGAAAAGGCCTTCATGAGAACCAGTGAGGCCACTCAAAAAAAGCACCCTAATGAGAAAAGTAAATTGATGGAGAATGTAAACGATTTTCTCCCTCAATACATGAATAGAGACCAGAATAATCTGTGCAGTGGATTTTCAAATTAGTGAATTTACACAACAGAATGTGAGATAATATCATGACTGCTGAATGATGAATGCATGTATGTGACTTGCAGTGTAAATTGCTATAAACAGTAGAATTGGGCCTTCACCAACATAACCTGGACTTGAAGATGGAACGCTTCAGTTTTGGTTTGTGACAAACTGACTGACAAACTGAAGGTGATCGAAACACCAACTTTTGTTTTTCTAAAATTCAGTTCAATTTTATTTATACAGCATCAAATCACAACAACAGTTCTCTCCAGGCACTTTACTGTAAGGTAAAGACAGTAATACAGACAAATCAGAGAAAAGCCCAACAACTGGCAACCATGGGAAGGAAAAACTCCCTTCTAACAGGAAGAAATCGCCAGCAGAACCAGACTTGGCTGAAAGAGCTGAAAAAGTATTAATCAATTTCCAAAGAAACTGATTCACTGTTCAGCCATTTTTCATGTTGTGTTTGGTGGCTCAGGTGCAGGGGAGGGGTGGAGCAGCAGGTTAAGGGTGTGGTTTCAGGGGAGGCTGAAAACACTAATCGTGCAGCCGCTGGGGCCAGAGAGGAGGAGAGACCATAGCAGGAGCAGTGAGAGGAAGGCGCTGCCACGCAATGAGGAGCCGAAAAGCTGCTGACGGTAACGCAACAGCACTGAAAGGCACACTGTAAATAAACCTTTGCAGTCACATTGCTGAGCGTGGGTCATTCCTGCTACAAATGTGTATAAGCATTAAGCGTAATCAACAAATGAAAATACAAATGTCCTAAATTCAGACTGCCGTAAAACACTAAAATATTCTAAAACTGTAAACAGAAGAACAGTAGAACAATACACCCACCACCAGTGTCTGTTTCCTATTTCACAATGTTTATTTTATATTCTTCCACTGAATGTTTGACCCCAACAGCAGGTATATTATCACTTGCATGCTGCATTTTTTAATTCTTTTCTTGCTGACATAAACACAAACATTGCTGAAAACAAACTTGAATGGATATCCAAATTCTTCTTCGTGGCATTACAGTGATGTTGTCCGAAGGAGGCCACACCGACTGGCATGGCGAGATGAGCCAGGTTTTCAGCTAACGGCTGTTTGGGGATCACCTTGTTGATGTAAAACGTGCTGTATTCGGCAATTTCTGTCAATTCGACTAAAGAAATGAGATAAATTATGTTTTTGTGACAGGCTGCTGGTAAAAGTGTCCAAAAGATAAGACACAGTGTGTAGATACAGCACTGGTTCATCCCCTAAGATGGGAAAATGTTTTTTGATCCTTTTTTGTCAGCAGAGTAATATTTGTAACCAAATTCATCACAAAACTTTACGGTTGTGTAATAGAAGCCAAAAATCGATTACGCTGTGTAGACGCTGTCCAACCTTTCACCCTGAGCAATTTCTCCCATCCATCCACGGCCGCTTCTCCAGCTCAGGGTCACGGTGGGGCTGGAGCCTGTCAGGTAAAGGTAACAGGCAAGGTACATTCTGGACGGAGCACCTCTGAGCATACAAAGTATAAAATATAATTCTGAATTTCACCAAAGAGTCCTCCTAAACTTGTTCTTGAAGACATTATTTTAAATTATTTATTATTAAAACACGTTTTGTTAAATAACATCTTTATTTAAAAGGATTTAGAACACAAACTGGCACCACTTAATTTAAACGGCATGTACAACTTGCGTCTCACATACAGATTTTTGGACAGTGACACCTCTCCCACCGTTCGGCCTCCACGCGCCACTGCAACAGTTAAGATGGAAACAACACGAAGGCTCTCACTTTAACTTTAAAGGTTGAAATGTGACTGAACAATTCACTCATGGGCTATCGTTTTCATAAATGAAGCCTGTCGAAGATCTGGAGATGATTTTAAGTATGGCGTTTAATGTAGATGGCACAACATGTGGTCGAAAAGAACAAAGTGAATCTATTGTAGGAACATCTGCCTGGATGATCGCAGACCTTTACAACCTTTTTTAGTTTGGTGGTCCAGTTTTAATTGTTACTAAGGTCATTCTCTTTTTTACAAAGATAACTTTGACTGAACGCATAACCTGTTTAAAGGTGAAAAGGTACAATATCGTGGAGTGTCTAAGTCAATCACCTGAATCAGCTATGAAGGCAGAAAGACCTATGAAGACAGCTGCAGTCATGGTGTTGAAACAAAGCGTAACCACAACGGTTTGCTCTACTATTGCAGCTTGTTTTCAAAAGATGTAAAAGTGAGAAAAAAAATGTGTCACTGTCCAAAAATGTAACAAACTGTACACACAAACAGTCTCTTCAGATAAACATCCATGCACTGTTGGTAAGATCTAAAGGGGGAGAAAGGTAGTAATGCTCTTAGTTCATTGTGCTTATGAGACGTATAAAGCTGGTAGCTCAAGGACTGTCAGACCAGACTGATCAACATTAAGTTAATACTAATGTGAGGGGAGATCTATGCCCCCCAAAGAAGAAACAGAGGGCTGCAAAACTGTGACAACTGCCAACACGGTCACCTTCCCAATATAAAGACAACTCGAGAAACCACTTTAATAAAAACCAGTGGAAAACATCTGTGGCAAAAAGGGTGTAGTCTACTGTTGCTTACTTTAGCTTGATGTCATTAGGGGTATACGTCAGGTTAAGGCAGGATGCAACATGACTTGCACACGTGTACCATAATCTGGTGATTGTCCACGTTTGTTTGTGAAGCTTTGCACCTGATTTGGACTTCACATGAAAATTCTCAATTATATGAAGAACAAACACAAAATGTGCAGCAAAACCTCAGTTACTGAAACATGTTCTGTGTTGGCTTTGACATCATTAGAGTTTGTTTTTTTTAATTAAATTAGTAAAATACCTGATGGATGTTTTTGTGCACAAGACTTTATCAGCTTTTGGATTTTTCATTTAATATACTGGATCAAAGTGGAACTGTGCAAAGGTCCTCTGCCTGCTTTGCTTGTTCAAAAAGCACTTGTAGTACATTACACCATGACAAACGCCACTTTGCTACTCAACACTCCAACGTTAAAAAAGGATGATTCAGAAATTTTCTCTTTTGGCTTCATGAAAAACTAGAAAAACCGAAACACGGACTCTTAGAAAAAGTCGATGAAGATTTCCTTCTATAACATGTTTAAACATCGGCTACATGAGCACTTTGTGTACAAGCCGATGTTTCATTATAAGTGATGCATTCATAACTAGTCTCAGGGTAACACAACCACAGAGTTTACATCCATCAGTAGGTTTCCAGAGAACAGTTTGTAGCCAAACCCCAAAACCAGTGGTCAGCTTAAACTAACACAGCAGCAGCTTCAGCCGACCGCTTGCTATCAAATCCCTTTCAGCTCAATGGATCCCAAATGCACATTTATACTGCTGGCTTCAGTAAGCAGGAGCTTAAAAACAATTTTCAACTACTGAACACAATCCTCCTTCACTGACCAATGTTAGCAGACTCCAAGTCTGGTGCCTTCAGAAAGTCCCATTAATGACAGAACACAAGGAAATGTAGAATAAGGAAAAAGCAGGCTGACCGAGGGGGGGAAACAAAAAACATTAGAGGCAGGAGAGAGCAGAGAGAGTGACTGATCCATCTGCTAGAAGCTGGGAAAAAACAAATGAGATAACCACCTCCTGGAAAAACAAATTTAAAAAAGAACTATCACCTTCATCAGCCAACAAGAAAAATATATATCATTTTTGATAAATATGTCACTCTCTTGATTCAGACTGTTCACTAATTATTTATTTGTTTTTATATGAAGAAACATGGCCAGTCTTTGCACACCTGCAAGAGGCCCACACAGTCACTCTCCCTCCTCTTTGTGAAGAGATGATGATGATGACGATGATGATGACGGGCTGTGAAGAAACCCATGTTTGTGCTTTTAGGCTGTGCCCGCTGCTCCTGTGGGCACTGCTGTATTCGTGGCATTCACACCTTTCCCTCGATGTCTCTGACCACCTCTCCTGCGTCCCCCGCCTCCTGACTTGAGCTGTGGATGGACAGACAGCACTGTGAGCCAGCTGTTAGGTGAAATCAGGTTTGAAATAAAGCACAGGCGGCAGGTAAAGCTTGTTGATCCAAAACAGTTAAGATGCACTTAAGAGCAACAGGAACTCCTTTAAAAAGGTTAAGAGGGTAAAAACGAGTTTAGAGGTTCTCTGAGGGGAACAAACAAAAAGGAAAGTGAACAGTTCAGACTTTAGCCCAGGATATTTTAGTGGATGGGGTAAACACCTTACAAACACAGGCCCTTTTCCCCTTTTTTTGTTGAATTTAACACAAGTGTAATTACTTTGTTTTAAACGGGGTCACAGGAAACCCTGTAACTGCACAAATGTTCTGTCTGACAAAATAAAATTTTAGTAACATTTTAGTAACAAGTAACATTTAAAAAGCTAACAGAGACAAGTCATGTTTTTCTAATTGGTACGTTCACCAGGGAGAATATAGAATGGGTGTAGTTAAAAATAGAAGAACAATTAGGGAAAAAGCTCATTTTCCTTCCTCTAGCACCTCCACAGCTTTTAATCCCACTTGGGTCCAGTTCAGTAAGCAAACACTTGTACTTGCAGTACAGCAGCTTCCTGGTGTGACTGAGAAAGGTTTGTGAATATAAAGCAGAACTGCACTAAAGCAGAGTATGCATGCAAAAAAAAAACATCTGCTTAGAACCTGGGGAGGGTTAGGGAACAGAACAACCACACCTAAGGAGACGCCATCATCACTCCCACAGTCTGCAGGAACTTTACCTTGTTTTCTTTGTTGCCATCATGACACAGAGCCTCCTCCTCTGCCACTGTCTGACGCAGCATGCCAAGACAGGGAGGGAGGAGAGAGAGAGATAACAGCGAGAGAGTAAAGTGTTAGAACTGAAGGATCGGGAATGCAGAGCGAAAACAGCAGTGAGGACGGGTGAGGATCAGAGGGCAGAGGAGGGGGTGAGTGGAGGTACATGTGGCTGACGATGAAGGCAGGATGATGGACAGGGTAGGAGAGCAAGTTGGCAATAAAATGATTGAAAGTCAAAGTACAATAATGGAACAATAATGTGAAAGTTGTAGACATTAAGTAGCAGATTTAAGCACTTTGAAGAGCAGAGAGAAGATGTCTTCCAACACAAAGTTGACTGTAATAGAAAATCTAATGTCTGTGGTGACATTACCACACTAATGCACTAGTAGTGATAACTTTTGTGTCAACCAACAGTAATTGGTTGGCAAGAACTGAAGGGTGAAATACTACAGCCACAGAGAGGGAGTCAGTGACAGTCACTGTGACCAACAGGAAGCCTGTGGCTAAAAAATTCAAGAAAGCACCCAAAACAGAATTTCTGCAGCTCCAGATAAAACAAAACCTGAGTGTTCAGAGGGTGAATTACAGGATAGACCACAAGGACAAATGTCATAAGTGCATACAGACAGTGTTAGTGCCCGGAAGGGAAAACAAAAGTTCAGCACTGGAAAATTAACTGTTGGACACATAAAACAACCCGATGAAATTTGTCACTTCTTATGTTTTCTGTAAAACATGCACTCATGAGGATTCCCCGAGCACTGTTTCACTCACCGGTAGCTGCGCTGTGGTAGGACTGGGTGGCCGTGCTGCTGATCCACTGTCCTCATTAGCGGTTGTGCCCTCTTTAGAACTCTTTTTGCTGGCTTGAGATTTGGACTGCTGGGCCTTAGCTGCCTGGGTGTTCACTGAGTGGAGAAGCTGAAATTGCAAACACAACCTTGTGTTTGTTACACCAGTGTTCACATAACATTAATTATAGGATAATTAAAGAGTTTACACTGAACCAGAAAGGTAAGCACAAGAGCCCCAGTACCTTTGTAATGGTGCCTACAGCTTTGGTACGTCCTTCCCTGAACACCAGCTTCTGGTCACAGTGCAGGTATTCGGGGGTCTTGATGAAGCGAAAATGGACCGTGGCTTTGTCCCCAGTCCTCAGACAGTCTTTGTTCATTGACAGGATTGTGGCTGTCTGCCTAATGCTGCCACAGTGGACTAATGATACAGAGGGAGAGTGGCACAGTTACCGATTGGCCAGACAGTATTTTTCTTTTAGAAAAGGGAGTCAAAGACACACAGATGCCCATCGGTGCTATTTAAACTTGTGAGTGTCTGTATTTACTAACCCATGGCCTGGTATCTCGGGGATATCGTGGTCGGATGGTGAAGCACCAAAATCTCTGCTTCAAATTCCCAGGTGGCCTGTGGCATCAGCTTGGGAGAAACCATCACCATTCCTTTCCTTATGGATGATCGTTTGATCTGAGAAGACAGGAGGGGAAAAAGCAGCAGGAACAAAGGAAAAAGAAATGAAGCTGGGGGATTGGTTAAGACAAAACTGAATTAGAGCCAGAACACTACCTGCTTTCACTCTTTGGGATTTGCATGTATTACAAAACTGATTCTAAAGTTAGGAAACTAATTCATATGCATATAACGTCTCAAAGTTTCTGAATAATTATCCTCCTCAGAAGTTTTCAAAACTTCTTGCCAAGTCATCTTTGAGCTATTTTTATGCTGTCTTTTGGACTGATATGTAAAAATAATTCAAATATGTCATGATGGCTGTATTTCAACTAAATTATTTCCACACAGACCTTTTTGAGGGCGAAGGATGCGGTCTGTCCACCGCGAACCTCTCTGACAGGCATCCTCTTGCGGTGGATGGATTTAACTGCGATGGGGATGAAAGTGCCGAGGGGGTCTGGACCTAAGAGGAGCGTGTCGTTGAGTCGTATCAATCCACGTAACGTAGTGCCTGAAACTACTGTGCCCACACCCTGTGAAAGAGAAATGATACTTTTGGACTTTTCTGTTAGATAGGACTGTGTGAAGTATTGGAGGTTGGGGCAGCTAATGTGGAGTGCAGTATACTCAGAGACGTGCTGCTTTGTTACAAACATGTCTGTCATATGAATCTGAAATCTATGTATTGCAAATGTTCTCTAGAAAGCACAGAAGAACAGAGAACATTATTTACTATCAAACCTTCACCTTTCTGTGTATTTATCAAATTGACTGTTACTGTGCCTCACTGAAAACTGAAATAGGAGATGACCACAAGTAATTAACAACATTCACCGCAGAAGTCTAAATTATGCATTAAAAGAAAAAAAACTCAATCTAATTACTTCCTATGAGCAAACGCTTGGCAACAGTGGGAAGGAAGAACTCCATTTTAACAGAAGTGACCTTTGGCAGAACTAGGCTCAGGGAAGAGCAGCCTTCTGACTGGGGAGTTGATGGGAAAGAGAAGAAAGTTTAAAAAAAAAAAAAAAAAAAAAAAAAAAAAGAGTGTACAGAGAAGAAACACATCAGGGCTGAAAAGGTGGGACTGAGGAATAAAATGCAAATAAAAGCTTGATCAGAAAGAAACTAAACAGGGCGATGCAGGGCGTGGTTCTTAACACTGGGGCTGAGGACTCATACAAACATGCAGGAACTACAGGAAGAAACCCAACTCCTTTTGCTCCCAGCTTTTGGCCCTTCTACACGCCTCAACGATACACTCATTCTGATAAGATCTCCCACTGGCACTCAGAAAATATAAGACAAGCAACTCTCACAGCCACATCATGCTCAAAATAAGACCACCATTAAATCACCATTAACAACAACTTTGTCCACACCTTTCAGTTTCAAATTTGTTATTGCATATTTGAGTTTTTAACCCTAAAAAAAGGCACTATACTGACACAGATCATTAATAAATCTACCTCTATCTACAATGTCTTTGATCTAGTTGCCCTTGCTAGCATACTTTTTCATGCACTGAAACACTAATTGTAAAGAAATGAACATCCATGGCTGTATAACTGAGTGTGTGCTCTATTTCTTACAGGTACGGAGTATGTGTCGTCTATTTGGAACTCTGCAGGCTCATCATTGCTAAAGGTGGTCCGAGAGGAAAGGAGGTTCAAGAACATCTTCAGCAAGTCCATGTTCTCCCCCGTCACATTTGAGATCTGGAATATTGGACACATCCTGGAGAGAAGGAGAGAGAAAAAAAGAGAGATGATGAAAAAAAAAATCTATTCTGTTTAACCGACTGGGCTGGATGGCAGATTCCTTAAAGGGACTGATAAACCAGCACATGAATATTTACACATTAAATCTTAGGAAAAAATTAAAGAGGCAAGGGAAAGCTGTTTAACAGCATACCCACTTGACTTATAAACCTAAAATAAAAATGCACCACCCAGGCGTGGCTACACACAAACACCAGAGGCCGATCAAAAAACAGAAACCAGTGTGCTGATTGGTTCGATTTGAAAACAGAATCAAGATGACCCATGTGAAAAAAGCTATGCGTTAAAGCACTGAGATCATATGAGGACTCATCCAGCAATTTCCCCACAGACAAAATGTATACGCTTTTATTTTTGGCAGGAAACCGTATGATTAAGTAAAATTAAGGGTCAAGCTGATGTAGTCGGATTTATTTGGCATACTGGAGAGTGCGCATATGATATCCTGTTCTCCGTAAGTGTTTTTTTACTTACTTTCACTAAACATCTTTGGCATTTTATTCATAAATCCTAATTCTGCAGGAACATTTTAAAGATCAAACATTATTTCTAACTGTGTGAGTATGCTGTCAATCAACTGTCACCCATTCTGTTATTATTTCTCAGCAGAGTCACGCCCATCGTCCCACCTGTTCTCTGGTCTTACCTCTCAGAGCTGAAGTTAGAGGCTGTGACAATGACATCATCCTTGTTCTGCACCAACACTGGGATTTTCCTGCAGCCTGGTGACTTTAATAACCTCTGTAATAATTTTAGTGTCTCTGCAGACAAACACAAGCAAACCTGAGTTTCTTAAACCTAAAAACAACACTCATGACAAAATCTGAACAAAACAACCTGAGAGTGAAAATAAATGACATATTTAAAGAGATGGAAACTGAAAGTAGTAAGCTTTAAACGGAAAAAAAGACTGCTTTTAATTTACTTTTGCTTTAAAAGCATATTTATTCATGTTTTATTATTTCTTAATTATTATCATCACTTCCTTTATGTGCTCTTCCAGTAGTTTGTTGTTTTTGTAAACTTCTCTCTCAGTTTGCTTCACTTTAAAAGCGTTCTAGCGATTTACTTTATATTATTCATTTTCTTCCCAAAGAGGCTTTTTTTGAGTTAGAGCCCAGTTTCCTACCTTAACATAATTAAAGCAGAGCCATGAAGCGTGAAAGTATTTACTGCTTTTAACAACACAATGGTGGTCTTTGGTATGGCTGTGTTTCTGTAAACATTGCTGTGGGAATGGAGATTGTGCTGAATTTGCAAAACCTCTCACACTGAGCATGAAGTTAAGAAACTGGGACCTAAAGATGTAGAACAGAGCAGTTATACAGCTGTGCTGGAGATAGTGGATTTACCTTGCAGGATGTTAGCTGGGCACATGTCTATCTTGGTAACCACAACAAACACAGGTACGTTTAGGGCCAGCGCTAGACCCAGGTGCTCTTTGGTCATGCCAACAATGCCAGCATTGCTGCCAACCTACATGGAGAGACAAGAAACACAGAGATGAGTGGTTAAATATGTGAGGGCAGAAACAGGAACAAAAAAGTAACAAAGGATTTGCCAGGAAATAGTTAAATATAAACTTTCAATCTCTCTCACCATGAGCATGCAGAAATCAGGCAGGTGTCCCGTCATGCCAAAGACTGTGGTCTTCAGGTACTTCTCGTGCCCAGCTAAGTCAATAAAGGTGATGACTTTGGAGGATTTCTCACAGATTTTGGTCCAGTCTAAACCCCCGCCATGGCTGTCTGGCTTGTTTACCACCTAAAGAAGCGAGTAGACAGAAAAGAAAACCTACTTATAATGGACGTGAGAAAAAACGGTAGGATGAAACTTTGAAAGAAAGCTTAAAAATGTTCCTGCAGGAAAAATACATGCTGTTAATTAAATGTGATCAAACTTTTCACAATTATAATTTCACATAAATCCATAAAGCTAACAAGAAAAATTACTATCTGAATAGTCTTTCACTGAGCAGTGTTTTTTTTTTATATTTGGTACTCAAAAACTTTTAAATAAATGCAAAAAATAAGGAAAGATCACTACAGAAATGCATTTCTCCAGTGATTTTGCCCATTCACAACTGACAGCAGCCCACCTGTCCTTCCTGATCAAAGCCCAGGATATCGTTGCCCACACTGCTGGTCCTCCCACTTTCCATCTCATGTTTGTGCCGGAAGAGCTTCTGGCGAGCGAAACCTCTGCCATTATCCAGCTCACCATGGGTTAACACTCCCAGCAGGGTGCTCTTTCCAGCGTCTACATTTCCAACAACAGCCACTCTAGAGAAAAGAGAACAGAAAAGAAAAAAAAGAGTGAATAACACAAGTTTCAGTACAGGGTAGTGTACAGGGAGTGCAGAATTATTAGGCAAGTTGTATTTCTGAGGAATAATTTTATTATTGAACAACAACCATGTTCTCAATGAACCCAAAAAACTCATTAATATCAAAGCTGAATGTTTTTGGAAGTAGTTTTTAGTTTTAGCTATTTTAGGGGGATATCTGTGTGTGCAGGTGACTATTACTGTGCATAATTATTAGGCAACTTAACAAAAACAAATATATACCCATTTCAATTATTTATTTTTACCAGTGAAACCAATATAACATCTCCACATTCACAAATATACATTTCTGACATTCAAAAACAAAACAAAAACAAATCAGCGACCAATATAGCCACCTTTCTTTGCAAGGACACTCAAAAGCCTGCCATCCATGGATTCTGTCAGTGTTTTGATCTGTTCACCATCAACATTGCGTGCAGCAGCAACCACAGCCTCCCAGACACTGTTCAGAGAGGTGTACTGTTTTCCCTCCTTGTAAATCTCACATTTGATGATGGACCACAGGTTCTCAATGGGGTTCAGATCAGGTGAACAAGGAGGTCATGTCATTAGTTTTACTTCTTTTATACCCTTTCTTGCCAGCCACGCTATGGAGTACTTGGACACGTGTGATGGAGCATTGTCCTGCATGAAAATCATGTTTTTCTTGAAGGATGCAGACTTCTTCCTGCACCACTGCTTGAAGAAGGTGTCTTCCAGGAACTGGCAGTAGGACTGGGAGTTGAGCTTGACTCCATCCTCAACCCGAAAAGGCCCCACAAGCTCATCTTTGATGATACCAGCCCAAACCAGTACTCCACCTCCACCTTGCTGGCGTCTGAGTCGGACTGGAGCTCTCTGCCCTTTACCAATCCAGCCACGGGCCCATCCATCTGGCCCATCAAGACTCACTCTCATTTCATCAGTCCAGAAAACCTTAGAAAAACCAGTCTTGAGATATTTCTTGGCCCAGTCTTGACGTTTCAGCTTGTGTGTCTTGTTCAGTGGTGGTCGTCTTTCAGCCTTTCTTACCTTGGCCATGTCTCTGAGTATTGCACACCTTGTGCTTTTGGGCACTCCAGTGATGTTGCAGCTCTGAAATATGGCCAAACTGGTGGCAAGTGGCATCTTGGCAGCTGCACGCTTGACTTTTCTCAGTTCATGGGCAGTTATTTTGCGCCTTGGTTTTTCCACACGCTTCTTGCGACCCTGTTGACTATTTTGAATGAAACGCTTGATTGTTCGATGATCACGCTTCAGAAGCTTTGCAATTTTGAGACTGCTGTATCCCTCTGCAAGATATCTCACTATTTTTGACTTTTCTGAGCCTGTCAAGTCCTTCTTTTGACCCATTTTGCCAAAGGAAAGGACGTTGCCTAATAATTATGCACACCTGATATAGGGTGTTGATGTCATTAGACCACACCCCTTCTCATTACATCACCTAATATGCTTAATTGGTAGTAGGCTTTCGAGCCTATACAGCTTGGAGTAAGACAACATGCATGAAGAGGATGATGTGGACAAAATACTCATTTGCCTAATAATTCTGCACTCCCTGTATGCAGAGCTGTTACTTCAGTCAGGACCCTTTACAGTGTTGGAGGCTAAAGGAGCTTAAAACAGTGAGCCCTATATGAGAGAGCCAGTCAGCTGACTGCCTGTCGTGCGGCTGACTTTGTGGACTCCCTCACCAACACTTTGGACAATTTTACAGCCAAGTCATTACAAATCTTTCTACCACCTCTAAACCCTCCCATTGAGTATATGAAGGTTCTCAATCTTCATTTCTAAAAATAAAACTGATGGAGACTGCTGGGTATTTTATTGAGACTAAAAAGAAATCCAGCTTAAGACCTACATCTATATTTTATTTCTTTTTCACTAATGGTGTTGTCCATTTCTGTTCTTGTGCGTTTGATTATAACAAGTTGGAAGTAAACAAGTATCCTCGGCTCAACATGCAAAATAAATAAAGGGAAAATTATGTCAAATGCAGGACGAGATCATTTTCAACCTTCTAAATTCAATCGAACATGAATGAAACTCAAATGACGCACAATAAGAAAAGACATGCCAAAAGTAAATAAACACTCCCAGCAGCAACATCAGGTACAAAAGGGCCTGTGCTATAATAAATCATCACCTGTCACAAACAGGCCAGCGTATTTGTTTTCTGGTTTATTGCTGCTCTATAAACAGGGACAAATGGAACCAAGCTATACAATATTGACACAGACATCAACAATACGAAGTACAGCATAAAACAGGTGCAGTGTGCAATTCATTTTCAAATTGGGTTAACTTGCATGAGCAAGGCTATAAAACACCATCACAGCATTCTCACAGCTGGGCCTTTGGTTCTTGGCTTTGTCTAATGCAACAGTACACAACTTTTCTAGGAAGGTTCAGAAAGAAAGTGACTGCCATCAAAAAATGACTCCTCTTTCCTGCCTTGCTCTGAGACACAGACAAGTACATGATTCTGACACAAGGGTTATCTGTGCTAAGGCAGTGTGAAAGATAATGCACAAAGTAAGCCTCTGTGGACGCTGCCAAAGGAAAAACTCTGCTCACACAACTGCAAGATCACACATGGGAGCAGGTGGTTCGGCCAATATGACTAAGATTACTAGTGTGGATGAGATAGAGCCCAGCATGTCTGATGTGAAGCTGATCAGGTCTGCTGCAGTGACTGTCCAGTGTTGACTGTGAAACATTGGGCTGGTGGTGAGCTAATAATGGAGCTGGAGACTGCAGAAGGTTTAGAAGATTTGATGCATGCACCATTTTGGCTTTACATTTGGTTTCTGCACATTTACTAGGGTTTATAACGTATATATGCACATGAGCTGCAGACTTCAGCTATTACTCCTGTACTATTATTTTATTTACCAGCCGCTTTGATAACAGACCCATATCATCTATTACTTCTCCAGTGAGCCTCATCCTGTGGATTAGGGCTGCTCGATTATGGCAAAAATGATAATCACGATTATTTTCACTGAAATTGAGATCGCGATTATTTGACGATATTTATTTAACCCTTTAAGACCTACTATAGAACCAAGTCCGCCAGAGCTTATATTATTTTTTTACATGTTGTAGTGCCATTTGTGGGAGCATTTAAAGTTGCTAAATAACTGTTATAGCCCATATTTTAATAATATGTATGCATTAAGTCCATAGTAACTACATTAATTGCAAAAAAGTGCAATAAACTACAAAAAAATTGAAAATCGTTTTTGTTTTGTTTTTTTACATATATTTCTACTTGGAGAAATTTAAGAGGTTTATCCTTCAAAACTTTAAATACAAAAAAGTTGCAAAAAATAGTTTACAACAACAGGAAATTTATTTTGAGTGTCTTCATAGTTTTATTTTGGAGATACACCAATTTTTATATACACTGCAGGTAAAACAAAAAAAACAATCCTATGATGCAAATTTGCAAAGAAAACAGCAGGTGCATCAAAATAAACTATTTCCAGCAGTGCAATTCGAGTTCTAAGCATCCCAGAAACTATTCAGAAAAGTCAAACATGACCAGTAGAGGTTTTTAAGGTCTACAAGTAAAAAACTACATTTCCGCGAAAATGACGTCACTTCCGGTTTCGGCCAGGAAATGGCGGACATGAGACAGTTCGCGCTGACATCTGTTTCACTGTGGGAAGTGTTATGAACAGCTGATCGGATCGGCAAAGCATGTTTCTGGAATATTATGTTTTTGTTCCTGCAAGCGCTTTTTATGCAATTTTTGCAAAGCTATATGTGGAAGGAAACCGTGACCGAGGACAAGCTGATGGCATAAGTTGTAAGTACAACTCCTCCGGTTTCATATGCAAAACAAATTATTGCGCTAGCTTACGTGGTTCAGATTCTACAGGGATTTAAAAGTAGTTACACAAAACGGAGCATGCTGCTCTGACCGGCTTTAAAGGGTTAACAATGACTTTAAAAAATAATATAAAATAGTGTGCAACACCACTGAAGTTTTTTTTTTTTTTTTTACCTCTCTTTTCAACCAACGGCAGTCACTCTCCTCTCCAAATAACTTCTGCTTAGCTTTCCGAGCTTCCCTCGGGTCCTCTTAATCAGCGGTCTCCAACCTTTTTTGCGCCACGGACCGGTTTATGCCCGACAATATTTTCACGGACCGGCCTTTAAGGTGTCGCGGATAAATGAGGGAGGGGCTAATAATCGGCTCAGTCATTTTTAATGATCGTTGAAAGCCCAGATCGTAATCGTGATTAAAATTCGATTAATTGAGCAGCCCTACTGTGGATGAACTCTACTTCCTCTGTTTTGAGCTACAGGTTGTGCCAGTTGTTCTTACATTGCTCTGCCGTCTATGAGACAACAGGTTTCCACATTCTGAAGGTTCTGGTCACAGTGGAGTTGGAGCAGTCGGACAGGCTTTTTGGGGAAGCAGGTGAATGACAGAGGATCACCACAACAACATGGCCAGTGACTCAGCCAAGGGGACAGAGGTGTCAGGAAGATCAACAGCGAATGAACTTTTAAAATAAGAGCAGGGGGACTGTCTGTGTCATGAGTCCATGAGTAAATCAATAACGCATGGTGATTTTTTTTTCAGATTCATAAACATAACAATTCTTAAATGACTCACAAAATTACTGGTGAGCCGGCCTAATGGAAGTTTACATGTGGCAAAGACTAAATATCTAAATACAGATTGAACTCCCAAGCTCAAAAAGCTTAGCTGGAAAGGATTTTACCAACATGTCCCTTGACCTGAATTCAACAGAGCACCTTAAAATATTTTAATGTGAAATGTAGATCAACAAAAGTCCTGCAGCAAAGAGCAGCTAAAAAAGTAATCAAAGAGAATTTCAAAAATTCAGCCCATAAGTGTGAGCCAGACTGTAAGCTTCCTTTGCTAAGAGGTTTCTGTAATTACAAAAAAAAGAGACAAATATATATATATATGTAATAAAAAAAAGAATAAAATCTAATTAAGGGTGAATTGAGTTTCGATGCATTTCATTCTTATAAATTTGAGTCTGGTGGCCAGTTTTGTCTTTTATTGCGTCTTATTCTGCTATTGTGAACATCTGGGAGAGAAGCTTTTTGCTGACTTGTCGGAAGCGCAAATTCTTATTTGATTCGTTCAAAACACTATTTTAAAAAAATGAAGCAATGTTAGACAGGTGCATTAGTTTGATTACATACTTCTTCCTGGTGGAAACAACTATCACAACAACAGGAACCTGTGCTTTAAATCTGCCTATAAATCTCTTCAGCAATGCTGGCCAAAGAGCCATTTCTGTAGCTTTCTGAACCCAGTGATACATCAAAACTCATTTATGCAACAGAATATGTTTGAGTCATATTGTCATATAACCTGGCATTCAATAATAGCCAAACCCAACAGTCACACATTAACAAGTTAACAATGCAGGTACATTTTCTAATGATTCTTTTGCCTACACCCCAGAACCTCCCCTCATATTTTTTACCTGACTTCTAGGAAATCCTGCTCGCCCACGCGTCGACGGATGAGGTAGTCTCGAATCTTTCCTCCAGCGTCTGTCCTTTCTCTTAGCATGATTAAGTCAGCCTCAATCTGTTCACACAGCGACCGCACGGTGGCTACCGACGCCTCCATGTCCTTTTCATCCAGACCATAATCACCTCCATCTAAACGAAGCGTATGAGAAAGGAAGAAGTCACTCTCATGCAGGACAGTGAGGGACCAATTTAATGGATGTTTTTAGAAAAAGCAATTTCAGCAGTAATGTGACGCCACACCCTTGGAAAATTGGCATCTTCACTGCTAACTGGGCAATACAGGAATGTTAGTAACATGTAATATGAGAGGGTGGTGACTGGGAGGACAAAGACCACACAGAAGAATGAAAGAGGGTAAAACAGGTGGTTTTTAAAAGAAAGATGGGAGTAGGTGTAAAGAGACGAGAACATTTAAATTACTGCGACCAGAGCAATTTTCAAAATGAACGAATCACCAGCAGTCAGCTTCAGACAACTTTTAAGAGAAGACTTTATTTTCTAAAGGCTGTATATATGCAAATTACTCTAAATTTTCAAAGAAACCCACAGTATTCATCCACTTAACAGGTAAAGAAATGTATTAACCCATTGGTTGCTGCCAGTTGCTTTACAAGTAGAACTGGCACACATAAATTACAATAACAACAAAAAAGCTTATGATTGATTGACAAAAAGAAACACAGCCAGTTAAGGCTGCTTGATTATGGCAAAAATGATAATCACAATTATTTTCACTGAAATTGAGATCTCGATTATTTGACGATATTTATTTAACAATAACAATGTATTGAATAATGGCTTTAAAGATTGTCAAAAATAATATGAAATAGTGTGCAAATACTGATGACAGTGCAAATGTTTGCAATATAAAAAATAAATGAAAAATGTAAACATTAATATTTAGTGAACTTCAAAATACTGCATAATATTAATGCATGCTTAGGCTGCTGCCCCCGCGACCCGGCCTCGGATAAAGCAGATGAAGATGGATGGATGGATGGATTAATGCATACAAATAACCAAACATCAAGACAATCTGTGTAGCCACACAATGCACAATTGCATCAAACTGACATTAAGGTATGCCAACTAAAGTTGCTGCTCCTTCACTTTGTGTCACTTTGTGTCACTTTGTGAGCGGTCTTTAAATGATTGAATGAATTTGTAGTGTTTATTAACAAAGTTTACACACTATGTCTACTTGATCCACGTCTGACTCCGCGAATCCATAATGTTTCCACATCACTGAAGTTGTTTTCCCTCTCTTTTCAAGCAACGGCATTCTTTCTTCAGCAGTCATTATCCTCTCATCTCCAAATAACTTTTGCTTAGCTTTTCGAGGTTCCCTCGGGTCCAATTAATTGTTGTGACGCGTGTTTGAAACGCAGAGAGGTGCGCTCGATTTACCACACAGAGCAGCACAAGAGTAAAGCACGAGGGAGGTGCTAATAATCGGCTTGGTCATTTTTAATGATCGTTGAAAGCCCAGATCGTAATTTTGATTAAAATTCGATTAATTGAGCAGCCCTACAGCCAGTCACATTAGAAAGTCTGTTAGTTTTTGTCTGACTCGTCAGACAGCCTTTGGTGCTGATATTCTGTCTGTACCACTGCACTACTGACAGTGCCTGTGCTGACCGAGGATAAAGTGACATGCCCTTATGTGTGCTCTGGGTCAGACAGTTGCTTTAACAGTCAGAAAATAGCACAAAAAGGCCAGCTGCATTTGTGTGTAGAGCTTTAGAATGAACAGCAAACAAATGGGATTAGCTGTTTGGGAGGCCCAGAAGTGACGACACAGCTACAACACAACAGTGACTGAAAAATACCAATAAAACTACTTTTCCCTAACAATTACTATGGCTGTGAAGCAATAGGTGTTATACCCCACAGCCACATGTTTGAATTTATGTTTTTGAATAATTAACTTTTATTTTAGAAGTCAGGCACTGACATAATATAGCTGTACAATTTTTTCCTTTGCTTTACAGATTTCAGCCTAGTCTAAAAACAATATGCCTGCTAAAAGTCTTTGGTGCCACCTACGGGATATCCTGAACATACACACACCAGATGACTGAAAACACAGCTTTCTTGCCTTAGATAATCTCAGACTTTTAGCCCTAAATAAATATTTCCTCTCATTCAATAACAAGATACAGTTTCCAACTGCTAATACATTATTTTATATTAAAAAAAAAGACTTTTATTTAAAAAAAACACTTTCTTTCCTTTTTTCTTGTCTTTTGTGTGTGTGTGTGTGTGTGTGTGTGTGTGTGTGTGTGTGTGTGTGTGTTTTCTTGCCACATTATCCTATTTTAAAATTACTATACATTAATGAAGTTCACTGGAAGTTGCTAACTCTTACCTGAGCCCATCCCAACCACATAGATTGTCTCTCCGCAGCCCTCATCTATCCGCTCCCTCAAATGTCTCAGTAATGAATCATATTGCTCCCCTGTTGGACTCACAAGGACCAGCTGAAAGGTAGAGACAGTAAATGAGATAATAGCTGAACATTTGCAAAGGTCAGACAGGGCAAACACCATTAAACAAGTCTTCTGTGAGTGCACATACAGCAAGTCACTACCGCAACAAGTAGTCAGCATTTTATAAAAACAATTTTACACAATAAAGTTTTGTTGGTGTTTTGTTTTGGTTCAGTCTGACTATTTAGGATTCTCCATTCAACAATACAAAAAGAACTGCAAAGTTTGCATATACAGTAGTTAGGTTACATGTCTAGTATGCTGCCAGCTGGATACAGTTAGATATGGTGCAAAATACTGTACGTGTCACTTTCTCTGGGATGCACAGCGAGCATTAAATGCCCCGTGTACAACTTTTAAGCACCTGTAAAGTTATTATGGCATACTACGTGGCACTCATTCACACGGTGACAATATAGAAAACCAATGAACAATCTGCTCAGTCGGAATGTATTAAAACGTAACGACTCAACGCGCAATTAACAATGAGGCCCACCTTGCTACTTAAGTCTAAATGATCCGCGGACTCTTCATTTGTATCCTCGCCGTCTTCAAAGCCCTCTCCGCCGGACTGATCCTCGGCACACCCCCGGTCCGGTGCAAACATACAAGCAGGCACTATAGACTCTGCTGCTGGCGCTGTACCTGGGTGTAACGCTGGTTCTGTCGCCGTTAACGACGCCATTTCTAGAAAAAGTATGAAAATAGCAAATAAAACAACTAAATTATGTGTATGGCTTCAATGGCTAACATTTAGACATTAGCAATGATAGAAAGTTAGGCTGGTTAATAGAGCCAGCTAGTAAATGCTAACCAAACATCGAACATTTAACACTCTTAACAGGGGAAAACGAGGTTTTAATAAATCGACACAGCTGCGAGGTGACGACTAGATGTCCATACTTTTATACGTTTAAACTGTTGATGAAGATGAATTATATAATACATTCTCTCAAGAAACGAAGGCATACCAGAAGTTGCTAGCTAGCTGATAGGCTAACTTAGTTGTTTACTCTGGTTGGCTTCGTTAGCTTGGCACTGACTGTATGGCACGCCCATCAAAAAATAAACAAAAGGGATTGGCTACACTATAGGTAGCCCCGCCCACTGTTGGCGTACATGAACTTGTCGCCTTTAGTGACCTACTTAGACATGCATAGCCATCAACACACACGCTCTGACTATAACATAATATGCATAATAAATAAAAAGCGTATAATTTGTGTGTATTAAGAAAATGTTCTGATTTGTTAAATCAGTTATGCAGTCCTATAAACATACATGGAAATCCATTATAAAAGGCAAAATATGCAGAGTATGGTCCAGAGTTGATTTCGTGTTGTAATTTCAAATTTGTACAATACAGTTATTTGTTTCATTTTAGTTCGGTTTCTGTTAGTTTCAGTTGTAGTTTTAGTCTTTATTCGTGGCCTGAAGGATGTTTTCAGAAAAGTCATCACCTCTAAAACAACAACAAAAACATGAGCACTGAGCAACAGTGGACATCCACTGGATGTCCACTGTTGGATGTCCACTGTTGGATCCAGTGGATGTGTGAGTAAAGATACTCACACATCCACTATTAACACAGACTCTCCCCAGTGTCTGTGTCTGATGAGCTCAAGCAGGTACTGAGAGTCTGGTGTGGGGACGTTCAATGAGTCCACATAATCTTGTGTCAAAAAGCAGTTCAAAAGAGGGTAAAAAAAAGTATACAGCTGTCAATAAATATACGGATATTTAATAAAGTAGTTAAAGTCATCATGCATCCTATTCGCTCGTGTTATGCGCTCTAATTATATGCGCTCTAAATAAAGAAAGGCTTTTATTTATTTATTTTGAAAACTTCGAATTCGTCAGTGTCACCAATCTGCTGCAAGCTGACAGAAATGTAAAGGGGGCACATGGCGGTAATCGAGGTGGGAAAAGGGGTGGGGGTTGGGTTCGGTGTTCTGGATAACTGTTTTTGTCATGTAATTGGATTGCACTTTGTCAGGTCTCTACCCTAAGACCTGAACAACTTGGGTGTCCCATCTGAAGGCTAAGCTTCTGCTGATCTAGCTTTTAGGGTCACTGAGACACACAAACCCCCTGACCTCATTAAAAACAAAACAACAAGTATTAACAATTGCTAACAATTCTCTTTAGTTGAGTTCTAATCTGAGAGGCTGTTAACTTGCGATTTCTGCGGCCTGTGATTCAGATGATTTTATCCTCAGCAGCAGAGGTGACTCTTGGTCTTCCCTTCCTTGGGTGTCCTCATGTGAGCACTTGATGGTTTTTGCGACTGCACATTGAAAGATTTAGCAGTTTTGTGGACTGACTGACCTTCAGTTCTTACAGTAATGATGGACTGTTGTTTCTCTTTACTCAGCTGATCGGTTCTTTCCATAATATGAATTCTAACAGTTGTCACATAGGACTGTCAGCTGGGTACCAACCTGACTGCTGCACAACACAACTGATGGTCCCAACCTCATTAAGAAGGCAAGAAATTGCACAAGTGAACAAGGCACACCTGTGATGTGAAAACCACTTCAGGTGACGACATCATGAAGCTCAGTGAGAGAACACCAAGGGTTTGCAGTAGAGATGGCACAATACCACTTTTTAATGTCCGATACCAATATCATAAATTTGGATATCTGCCGATACCGATATGAATCCGATATAGCGTATTTTGTAATCAATAAAACTGTTTTTTATAAATATCTTGCAGCATTTTGTATAAGGTCATACTCAAGTTTTTAAAAACAAGAGACTGAAGCTATTCTGTTATACCTGTATGCAAAAAATACACTCCACCCAAAACATTTTATAGTTCAGCAACACTGATCAATCTAATAAATTTAAACCTACACCATCCTCCCTATTCTGGTATTTTAAATAGTACTTACCTACCTAACTAATAGGGTTGCCAACTCCCAGAAAAAATATTAGGAAACCATCCCCTGCCCTCAATGGATGTAATCAACTTTAATTTAATGCAAGTGTAAAACAAATGCACAGAAATCAATTATTTTTCTGCAATAATTAAATAGATTCAACATCTTTCTTCAACAGAATTGCAGATTGCACAGACGGTACCTTCCCAAAAGAAAAAGTACTATAGCTTACTAGGGTGTATATTAGACTTATTTATTTACTATATGCAACAATGGATTTCTATACATTTAATCAGATGACCACTTTTGTTGTAAGATTCAGATAATTATTCATTCAAAGTTTTTAAATGACATAACAAAGAAAAATATTTCTTTGTGTCCTCCTTTCCCTGGTAATGCCCAACCTGGCCCCCGACAAAACTTTGCTAGAGCCGCCCCTGCACAGTTACCAGCTGTCAGCTATGTAGAAAAGGATCCTGGTGTTATTTGTCTCTCAGAAACGGTTCATAACTTCCCTTCAACTCATTCATGTCACCTAAAAGGTAAACCTGTTTCTCCATCACCTGTTCAGCTCTGATGATTTAGTAAGGACATCTCCTGGTTTCATCTTCACGTTATGTTAATACATAGTGAGCGAGAAAGGTGACTGGAAAGGAAAAACTCAATGTATCATGGGAATCCCCGGCAGCCTACGTCTATTGCAGCATAACTAAGGGAGGATTCAGGGTCACCTGGTCCAGCCCTAACTATATGCTTTAGCAAAAAGGAAAGTTTTAAGGCTAATGTTGAAAGTAGAGATAGTGTCTGTCTCCCGAATCCAAACTGGAAGCTGGTTCCACAGAAGAGGGGCCTGAAAACTGAAGGCTCTCCCTCCCATTCTACTTTTAAATACTCTAGGAACAACAAGTAGGCCTGCAGAGCGAGAGCGAAGTGCTCTAATAGGGTGATATGGTACTACAAGGTCATTAAGATCAGATGGGGCCTGATTATTTAAGACCTTGTATGTGAGGAGCAGGATTTTGAATTCAATTCTGGATTTAACAGGAAGCCAATGAAGGGAAGCCAATAAAGGAGAAATCTGCTCTCTCTTTCTAGTCCCTGTCAGGACTCTTGCTGCAGCATTTTGGATTAACTGAAGTCTTTTCAAGGAGTTTTTAGGACATCCTGATAATAATGATTTGTAGTCGTCCAGCCTGGAAGTAATAAATGCATAAACTAGTTTTTCAGCGTCACTCTGAGACAGGATATTTCTAACTTTATAGATGTTGCGCAAATGGAAGAACGCAGTCTTACATATTTGTTTAATATGTGCGTTGAAGGACATTTTCTGGTCAAAAATGACTCCAAGGTTCCTCACAGCGTTACTGGAGGCCAAGGTAACGCCATCCAGAGTAAGAATCTGGTTAGATACCATATTTCTAAGATTTTCAGGGCCGAGTACAATAACCTGAGTTTTATCTGAATTAAGAAGCAGAAAGTTAGCGGCCATCCAGGTCTTTATCTCTTTAAAACATTCCTGCAGTTTAACTAATTGGTGTGTGTTATCTGGCTTCATGGACAGATAGAGCTGGGTGTCATTTGCATAGCAGTGAAAATTTATGCTATGTCTTCTAATGATACTGCCTAAGGGAAGCATGTATAATGTAAACAGAATTGGTCCTAGCACTGAACCCTGTGGAACTCCATAATTGACCTTAGTGTGTGAAGAGGACTCTCCATTTACATGTACAAATTGGAGTCTATTAGATAGATATGATACAAACAACTGCAGCACAGTACCTGTAATACCTACAGCATGTTCTAATCGCTCTAATGGGATATTATGGTCAACAGTATCAAACGCTGCACTAAGGTCTAGCAGGACAAGCACAGAGATGAGTCCACTGTCAGAGGCCATAAGAAGTCGTATGTAGTGAGGAGGTAAAATTATTAACAAGATAATCGACTGTTGGGGGTCAACAACCAGGGACAACAAAGTCAAATTAGAAAGGTATAGTAATCATCCACAACTATTTTCAGTTGCGGATGATAAAGGATTCAGAAAGTTTATTCATGCAGGTCCATATGACAGAGAATGTGCATCTTCTTTTTGTTTTCATAATTTATATTTAATTGTGTTGTGGTTTGCAGTGTTTTGTGTTGTTTCCTTTTAATTTGTTTAAAAGGTAAAAGCTGAAAATTTAAATAGTTAAAAGTTTAAATGTGAATAGTTGTTTTTTGTATTACATGATTCATTTATTACATTTTATGTAGAGTGAATAAATAAAAGTATATTTACGGTGGCCCCTAGAGACAAAGCACGTACAAACTTGAAAACACGTACAAAACACAACAGAAGTGCTCCAGGACGCTAGGGCGCAGTGTTGAGCTTTTGTTACGTAGAGGCTACACAAGCCAGCAAATACCAACGACCGGATTTGGTGTGTGGTAGTAACAGGTAAATGAACATTTTTTAAATTATTTGAATATATATGAATGCTTGTGTATAAATACACAAACAATACACATATGCTTTCAATTGTGTAATATAAGTGATCCAGGTAGCTCTGTTTTGGAAGTTCACTTAACGCTAGAAATGTGTTTTGGAGTTTGTACGTGCTTAGTCTCTAGGGTTCAGCGTATATACAGTGGGGCAAAAAAGCATTTAGTCAGCCACCGATTGTGCAAGTTCCCCCACCTAAAATGATGACAGAGGTCAGTAATTTGCACCAGAGGTACACTTCAACTGTGAGAGACAGAATGTGAAAAAAAATTCCATGAATCCACATGTTAGGATTTGTAAAGAATTTATTCGTAAATTAGGGTGGAAAATAAGTATTTGGTCAATAACAAAAATACAACTCAATACTTTGTAACATAACCTTTGTTGGCAATAACAGAGGTCAAACGTTTACTATAGGTCTTTACCAGGTTTGCACACACAGTAGCTGGTATTTTGGCCCATTCCTCCATGCAGATCTTCTCGAGAGCAGTGATGTTTTGGGGCTGTCGCCGAGCAACACGGACTTTCAACTCCCGCCACAGATTTTCTATGGGGTTGAGGTCTGGAGACTGGCTAGGCCACTCCAGGACTTTCAAATGCTTCTTACGGAGCCACTCCTTTGTTGCCCGGGTGGTGTGTTTTGGATCATTGTCATGTTGGAAGACCCAGCCTCATTTCATCTTCAAAGTTCTCACTGATGGAAGGAGGTTTTGGCTCAAAATCTCACGATACATGGCCCCATTCATTCTGTCCTTAACACGGATCAGTCGTCCTGTCCCCTTGGCAGAAAAACAGCCCCATAGCATGATGTTTCCACCCCCATGCTTCACAGTAGGTATGGTGTTCTTGGGATGCAACTCAGTATTCTTCTTCCTCCAAACACGACGAATTGAGTTTATACCAAAAAGTTCTACTTTGGTTTCATCTGTCCACATGACATTCTCCCAATCCTCTGCTGTATCATCCATGTGCTCTCTGGCAAACTTCAGACGGGCCTGGACATGCACTGGCTTCAGCAGCGGAACACGTCTGGCACTGCGGGATTTGATTCCCTGCCGTTGTAGTGTGTTACTGATGGTGACTAGGGCTGAACGATATATCGCATTTGCGATAATATCGCGACATGATCAAGTGCAATTTTCTAACCGCAAAGGCTGCGATTATACTCTGGACATGTCCAAATTCATGGGCTGCATCCTCCTGAGGCCGCATTTGTAGACCGATTACGTCACAGCGACGCGCCGAAGGCTGTCCAAATTACTACCATATCCCAGAATTCATAGCGCGGCCCAGCCAAACTCCAGTTTCCAGCAATGGCGGCCGCTACTAAGTTTTAAAATTACTCATACTAATCTTTCTGGGTCACAAAATAAACTTTTAACATATTTTCAGGCGAGAAAGTAGTTGTGTAAACATCAAATATCTGCTCGGTTTATCAAGATATCCCATATTTGCAAAAGTGCTTCGACATTTTCAGAGGCGTCTGCTACCCACCAGCTCGACAGCTAGCCGGGAGCTCGAGGGTTACTGATGCGGCCGAGAACGGCACAACTCCCGGCACATCATTTTCAGATCACCGCGGAGTTTCGCTGCTCGGGTTAAACGTAATATATAAGTCACTTAGACAACCTAAAAATGTTATTGTTGGGCTTTTTTCAGTGTTTTGTTTGTTCGTGAGTAAATCGGTTTGGCTGAGATTAAAGTTATTAGATTAGATAAAATAAAACTTTATTAATCCCACGGGTGGGTTCCTCCTTGGTTTTCACACAGCTGACTAAACGTCAAATAGAAAACTTATTAAACAGAAGTATGAGACAGTCGAGAATTTACACCAGTGTCTGGTTATATTTTAGATAGCAAGAAGCAGACGGCCGAGTTTATTAAACTCCACTGAGACAGCGGTGACGCTAATCAGAAGGCTAGACCGTCCAATTTCACGCCTTTAAATTTTAAAGGCGTGTTTGTGTGTGTGTTTATACAATTGCTATTATGTTTGCACTTTATGTGTAATGTTACTGACTGCAGAGATCAGTAAGATGTGTGTATTTTTTATTTATTAGTTTTATTTATTTAATATTATTTTTTAATTGAATGACTGTCTAGTAGTTCACAGATGTCGAAAAACTGAGTGTGGTAAAGCCACTGATTTTTTTTATGTATATTTCTGCAATCTGCACATTGTACTGACTTTCATTTTAATGTTTACACCAGGGTTCCTTGTCAGCACTTTATGCTCAGATGTTTGTAAGCTAAAAATAAACTATTGTGTATGTTCAAATATACAGTTGTGATTGAAGAAGTTAAATAAAAATGTCAGTCATCAATTCATGCATCACCTCATGTCATCATAACAGAGGTCTGTCTTCCAGGAAAGAACAGTTTAAAATTAATGTAATATAGTATTGGCCATACTATATGATGTATTGCTTGTCTTTGTTTAATAATACAGAAGACAAAGACCTTAAAAAATAATCGCATATCGCATCGCAATCGCAATATTGGGGCAAAAAAATCGCAATTAGATTATTTTCCATAATCGTTCAGCCCTAATGGTGACCTTTGTTACTTTGGTCCCAGCTCTCTGCAGGTCATTCACCATGTCCCCCCGTGTGGTTCTGGGATCTTTGCTCACCGTTCTCATGATCATTTTGACCCCACGGGATGAGATCTTGCGTGGAGCCCCAGATCGAGGGAGATTATCAGTGGTCTTGTATGTCTTCCATTTTCTGATGATTGCTCCCATAGTTGATTTTTTCACACCAAGCTGCTTGCCTATTGTAGATTCACTCTTCCCAGTCTGGTGCAGGTCTACAATACTTTTCCTGGTGTCCTTCGAAAGCTCTTTGGTCTTGGCCATGGCGGAGTTTGGAGTCTGACTGTTTGAGGCTGTGGACAGGTGTCTTTTATACAGATGATGAGTTCAAACAGGTGCCATTCATACAGGTAACGAGTGGGGGACAGAAAAGCTTCTTACAGAAGACGTTACAGGTCTGTGTGAGCCAGAGATTTTCCTTGTTTGAGGTGACCAAAAACTTATTTTCCACCCTAATTTATGAATAAATTCTTTACAAATCCTACCATGTGAATTCATGGATTTTTTTTTCACATTCTGTCTCTCACAGTTGCAGTGTACCTCTGGTGTAGGAAAATGTATGTTTTATATATATAAATATAAATAATATATACATAAATATATATATATATAATATAAAATTGTATGATGGATTATGCAGAAAAAGTAGAATTGGGCTGAAAGATCTATCGCTTTATCACCTATTCAGGTTGTAAATTGTGTTTTTAAAAAGTAACTAAGTAACTAATTACTTTTGAAAATAAGTAATCAGTAAAGTAACTGGATTACTTTTTTGGGGAAGTAATCAGTAATTAGTTACTGATTACTTTTTTCAAGTAACTGGACCAACACTGGTCGCCCGTATCAAAAACCGCTACTGTGTATGATCACATAGAATTTACTGCAACTTTCACACAGTAAACCACCAAAATATAAAGTTTACATCAAACAAACATTACATTTCACCACAAATAGTATATAAAGAACAAAGTTGCTTCGTTACATCCTTGTGAACCAAAATTCAAATCTGGTAAAAACAGATTCTAACACAAAAATCATTTCTATTGCTTTTAAACACAAAAAATTATCGTTAGCAAAATGCTAATTTTAGCAAGAGACTAGCATACTTCTTTAGCAAGCACGTGGTCCCAACTCACCAAGATGGGGTATCAGCACGAACACAGCCACATGGCCTTTCTAGCTCATGCTCCCGTTAACTTAAAACATTAAAGTTTTCAAGTCAGCTTTTGGACAGTGCAAACACTTGTTTATAACACCTTTTTTCTGTATTAAAACTCACCAAAGCGACTGACAGTTCAGCACGGACCACCTGTCGCTTGTCTCAATTACTTTCAAAGTGTGAAAGACCCAGTAATGCGTGATGGTCATCCGATGATTGGAAGGCGGGACTGCTTCTAACGGTGTGTTCACACCGAACGCGATGGATGCGAATAAAACGCCCCAAACGCCCCTAATTTGACGCGTGTACATTCGCGTCTCAACGCGTGTCCAAGAAAAATCCATCGCGGGTCAAAATATGATATTTTGACAGGCGTGAACCGGAAATGTGGGAGGAATGTGGGAGGGAGTTGTGCCAGACCGGTATCTTTGCAAGATGGCAGCTGTCGAGCTAGCGCTTGAAGAGAGAGTCTCCCTTCTCTATGTACTGTGGAGAGCAGAGCAGCGGCGTAAAAGACGTCCTCGCCGTACCTGGGTCCATCAGGTCCTCCAGACGCGTGAGCAGTTTGGTGAGTTTCACCATTTGCTCCAGGAGCTGCGCCTGGATGACGGCAGATTCCAGCGATATCATCGTCTGTCACTCGGCCAGTTTGAGGACCTGCTTTCCCGCGTTGGTCCCAGAATCGCCCGCCTAGACACCAATTACAGGCGCTCAATCCCACCTGCAGAGCGCCTGTCCATCTGCCTGAGGTTAGTAAAAGTGTTTATTGATACCTGTGCTAATATATGCTAAACCATCCATTTATACACTGCTAACATGGATGTGCTATGCTAACAGTGAATGCTGTCGGCGTTTACTGATAGCATAGCACATCCATGTTAGCAGTGTATAAACTATCGTTTATACACTGCTAACATGGATGTGCTATAACAGTGAATGCTGTCGGCGTGTATGAACTATCGTTTATACACTGCTAACATGGATGTGCTATAACAGTGAATGCTGTCGGCGTGTATAAACTATCGTTTATACACTACTAACATGGATGTGCTATGCTAACAGTGAATGCTCTCGGTGTTTACCGATAGCAAACTGGTACGAGACGACCGTTTATAATATTTCTAGTGATACTCAGACGGTCTCATCAAGTCCCGATTTAATTCGATTTATGCTGTTATAGTTATGTTAAAGGTAAGTTAGAGAAAGGATCATACTTCCTCTTTTCAAAATAAATATTTTTCAAAATAAAAGAGTTCAAATGCATTTATACAAATAAAAAGATAGAAATAACAAAAGGCGTTTTCGCTACATAAATATCTGTTGATTTGCTAACTCAGCCTGACAGGATTTCAAAATAGATTTTGGCATAGCTGTTAGCAAGCTTGGCTAGCTGTTTTTATTTTATTTGTCACATACACAATCACACAGAGAACACCATGCAATGAAATGCTTGCCCGCTTGGCTATGGCAGGCAGTGAGGTGCGTTTAATGTGTCTCTGTTAATTTGAGTTTTCAATGAAACCCTGATAAACAGGTATTTATGGTTCTACACTTTTATTGGCTGGGTTTATTTTGATAATAGTGTAATTGCAAACCATGCCACATGATGGTTTGTTATATAAAGCTAAAGTAGCATTATATTTTTATGGTGATGTTTCTAAATGCAATTGCCTTTATTTTAATTAGTTCTCACAATGAAGACGCTGAGCGATCCTGATGGCGAACCTGGAATAACTCATCTGTAAACAAAGAACTTGTTCGTGTGGTGGCTAAAAGGAGCAACAACGACTTGTGAGATAATTAACAACTAATAAATACATCTATATTTGTACAGTCAATGTTCATTAAAAGGCATCTGGAGAACTACAAGAAATGTTGAGGAGGTGATTTAGCCATTTGAATCTGTAGCTGTATTTGTAAATGACCTTTAAATTTGGTAAATATTTTTACGTTTGTTTGAAAGGCACTTCGGTTTTATTTTGAAATCCGTGCTTTTATTTTGAAACAGGAAACTGGCACAAAACCGTTAAAGGGCTGTTAGTAACCTTTCTTTTAGGATATGGTAAAATAGTGTGCCTTAAAGTGAAAAATATGTACGTTTACTTTGCCAATTAGTACCTGGCTGACAGTGGCACAAGGTTTGTTAATGTTTCCTTTAACGGAATAAGTTACATGCAATCAAAATGTCGTTTAATAGAGTTTATGTTGTTAACCTTGACCTTGACCTTTATGTGTAGTTGTAAGTTAGTGAGGTGATATAATGAATTGAGTGATGTAAATTTGATGTATATGCTATATGTGAGCAGGAGAAATTTGTTTCCTTTGATCTTATAGTATTAATATTGCTGGTTTTGTTTTGCTCCTAGCTCTTACGGTGTCTTCACTGAATGTTTCAATAAAAACATTTCCAATAAAACCTCTGTGAAGCATCAGTATAAGAGACCATCATTCAGCCAGGGATGCTACAGTAAGAGCTTCAGCCTCACGAGTTTCACCTGACTGCCAAAGTCTATGATGAAAGAAGAGGGATTCATTGTGATGGTCTAAATGTGACACTCGCTCAAAATGGAAGCATCTCAGATATTAACTGCAGAAGCAGAAGGCTCAGATCAAATAAAAGACATCTGTCAAGCAAGCAAGGATGAGGAACTTCGCAGATCTGATCGCCCAAGAAATCCCACGGAGAAGATGCTTACATTTCAGAGAGAGGAGGCATACAAAAGGGAGAAGCGGCTCATGCACCTTTATGATCAATGGAAGATCCAGGCACGTAAGGCAAGAAATCAGCTAAAGCTAGACATTCCAGAAAGTGAAATCGCAGCTCTCATTGATATCTTAGAGAAATGCATGAATGATATTACGGACATTTATGTACAAATCAGAGATCACCTCACACCATCCAGTGAAACGAGACGTCGTGTTGATGCATGTGAGGCCGTAACAAAGGACATTATTAAAATTGCATATGAAAGAATATCAGGCATAGACGAAGACTATGATAGTGAAGCAGTCAAAGAACGCCTTCGTGAGCTCCTTAACAGAGACTATGCTCATTCCATATATGGATCCACAGTTTCACCTCCAAGTCAACACACTATAGACTCCATTGTCGCAGTAAAAAGAGCAGATGCTGCAGCAGAATTAGCAGCAAAGGAAGCAGAATATGAGTTGTTATTGACGGAAGGAAAACAAAAGGAAAGGATCCAGCTCTTAGTAGAGCAACAGAAAAGGGATCTTGAAGCTCAAAAACATGAACTAGAAAGACTAAGGGCTGAAAAGGATATAAGAGCAGCACGAGCAAGATTGTCAATTTACAACCAAGATGTAATGCAGGAGGGCAGCTTGTGCTCTGCTAACAGCAAACTAAGGAACCAGGAACATATGCACCCACATCAAGCTGTGTCTCTGGCTCCAGTTCAGCATCTCATAAGATTTCCAGCTTCACCTCCACAGACAGATGTGTCCCACTTAGCTCAAGCAGTACAAGACAGCATAGCCATGAACAGACTTCCAATGCCAGAGCCACCTGTATTCACCGGCGACCCAATCCAGTTCATTGAATGGAAATCTTCATTCATATCCCTCATAGATAAAAGGAACATATGTTCAGCTGACAAACTGCATTACTTGAGAAGATATGTGGGAGGTCCTGCACGAAAGACACTTGATGGTGTCTTTTACAGGGAGGATGATGAAGCGTATAAGGATGCATGGGATCGCCTTAATAGCACGGTACGGTCAACCATTCGTCTTGCAGAGAGCTTTCAGAGAAAAACTAGCTAGCTGGCCAAAGATCCACTCAAAGGATGCAGAACAACTCAGAGCATTCGCCGACTTCCTACATGCATGTCAGCAAGCCATGCCTCATATTAAAGGGCTGGACATTCTGAATGACTGTGAAGAGAACCAAAAGCTGGTCCAAAAGTTACCTGAGTGGGCAGCTTCAAGGTGGAACCGCAAGGTGACCCAGTTTATGAAGGACAGACAGGAATTTCCAGCCTTTCAGGACTTTGTCAACTTCATGTCATTAGAAGCAGAGATTGCCTGTAACCCAGTAACTTCCCTCCATGCATTACGTTTATCAGACTTACCTGCAGAGAAACATCATCTGAAAGAAAGGAAAAATAAATCTACTGTTCTCCATACACAGACACTTACAGAGAATGAGAAGAATGTACCATCCAAGACAAGCTTAAAGCCCCCTTGTACATTCTGTCATGATAACAAACACCGCCTACATAGTTGTCCAGAGTTTAAAGGAATGCCTCTGGAAGAGAAAAGAAAGTATGTAAGGGAAAACAAACTCTGCTATGGTTGTCTGAAACCAGGCCATAATGTTAAAGACTGCCGCCACAGACACTTATGTGATATCTGTAAGGGACGACACCCAACTTGCCTTCATGACGACAGATATTCCAACATGAATGCTGTGTTAGCCTCTAATCAGAATACAGACGAAGCAGTTACGACATTGTCTCTCAATACAGAGACTGAGCACACATCTACGACTACATCCATGATTTTGCCAGTCTGGGTTTCCTCTTCCAACAACCCAGGAATATAAAGGCTTGTCTATGCTCTGCTTGACACCCAGAGGGACACTGTGTTTATTGATGAAGATGTTAGTCGTAGCTTGACCTATCCTGTAAGGCTAAAGCTAACCACCATGATCGGAAAGGACACAGTAACACACAGTGAAAGAGTCTCGGGTCTCAGAGTGCGTGGCTATACCTCCACAAATCACATTGATCTCCCTCCTGCCTATACCAAAGACTGCATACCAGCGAATCGAAGGCACATTCCTACCAGTGAAACGGCGAGGCATTGGAATCATCTCAAAGCAATAGCAGATGATATTCCGCCACATTTAGACTGTGAAGTTGGTCTTCTAATAGGTTATAACTGCTCACAGGCACTAGCACCAAGACAGGTCATCCTAGGAAGAGATAATGAACCTTATGCAATCCGCACAGACCTAGGATGGAGCATCATAGGCTGCTCACCACCTCACCTTGAATCTCCTCCTGTCGCCAACATATGCCATAGAGTAACTGTCAAAGAGCTTCCTCCAGTGATGCCATCCGATGCCATTAAAGTACTTGAGTCTGACTTTAAGGACATCAGCAAGGACAGCAGAACAGTGTCTCAAGATGACATCCTCTTCCTCAATATGCTAAAGGAAAGCATTTACATGAACGCCCATGGTCACTATGAGATGCCTCTCCCTTTTAAAGAGAGACCCTACCTTCCCAACAACAAGCAGTTAGCTATCATCCGGCTCAACCATCTCAAACGAAAGCTGCTGAACAACAAGAACTACAAGACTCACTACGTAACGTTTTTGAATGAGGTAATTAAAAACAATGATGCTGAAGAAGTTCTCTGTGAAGAGAAGGAAGGTGAAACATGGTATATTCCACACCACGGAGTTTATCATTCCAAAAAACCAGAGAAGCTCAGAGTGGTTTTTGATTGCTCGGCTAAGTACAAGGGAACTTGCCTAAATGATCATCTCCTGTCGGGCCCAGATTTGACAAATACTCTAACTGGTGTTCTTATCAGATTTCAACAGAACCATGTTGCTCTGATGTGCGACATCGAAAGGATGTTTCATCAGTTTCATGTGCGCGAAGCGGATAGAGACTACCTACGTTTCCTGTGGTGGAAGGATGGAAACATCAGTGTGGAGCCACAGGAATTCCGTATGAAAGTTCACCTTTTCGGTGCTGCATCTTCACCGGGATGTGCCAACTATGGGTTGAAACATCTCGCTAAGGAGAACGAGAGCCTGTTTCCTCTGGGCTCCCAATTCATTATGAGGGACTTCTATGTGGATGATGGTGTCACAAGCATAGCAGATGTAGATGAGGCTATTCAGCTTGCAAAAGAAGCCCAAAGGCTCTGTGCTATGGGTGGTCTGCGACTACACAAATTTGTGTGTAACAATGCGAAGGTGCTTGAGAGTATAGCACCATCTGAGCGTGCCACTGAAGTAAAGGCTCTTGATCTTGCCTTTAGTGATTCATCGCTGGAAAGAGCCTTAGGAATCCACTGGCACATTGAGTCAGACAGTTTCAGGTTTCATGCCCATTTGAAAGACCAACCAGAAACCAGGCGTGGTATACTATCCACTGTTGCCTCTCTTTATGATCCACTTGGGCTTATTGCTCCTTTCCTGCTAACTGGGAAAAGGGTTCTTCAAGAAATGTGTAGGCATGGTACAGGTTGGGATGACCCACTCATCAGTAAACTGCAACCAGTCTGGAGATCCTGGAAGAGTGATCTGGCAAATTTGGATAAAATCACCATACCCCGATGCTATGTACCAGCTGACTTTGGAAAGGTCACAAAGAGAGAGCTACATCACTTCTCTGATGCAAGCACGTATGGTTATGGCCAGTGCTCATATTTGAGACATGTGAATGGAAATGGAACTGTTCATTGTGCTCTGATTATGGCAAAGTCCAGAGTTGCTCCAATCAAAGCTGTGACCATCCCCAGGTTAGAACTGCCTGCTGCTGTTGTATCAGTTGCAGCAAGCAATACTCTAAAGGAAGAACTGGGAATTTCAGGGATTGACGAATACTTCTGGACAGACTCCAAGGTTGTACTGGGGTACATTAACAACGAGGCACGTCGCTTCCACACATTTGTATCAAATAGGATTCAGAAAATACATCTCAGTACAACTCCTCAGCAGTGGCGATATGTTTCTACTGACAAGAATCCTGCAGACCTTGCTTCGTGAGGTTCTAGTGCAAGCAAGCTTCTGACATCGAACTGGTTTACTGGACCCAAGTTCTTATGGGAGAAAGAGGTATCACCAGAGGTAGAGGTAATCCCAGAAATCCCAGTTGGGGACCCTGAAGTTAATCAGAATCAGAATCAGAATCAGAATACTTTATTCATCCCGAGGGAAATTAGGGGTTACAGCAGGCAGCACGCTAATGGCGCATGCGCACTCACAAAGGAACCTTCTGACCAACTTTATACAAACATCACATTGGGGAGACATGTCAGAAAGGTAGGCTGATAGGAAAAAACAACGAAAAAACACTACATGAGGTAAGAGGAGGAGAAAAAAAACTCCACTCAGACTGAGCTCCTGGTGGGAGAACAGTTTGATAACAGAAAAAACACCTCAGCACAAAAGCACATGACTATCAATACACCATAGAAACACGAGACAAGCAACAGGGGCGGGTAAAGGGTAAGAGAGAGCCGGCGTAGACAGCGCATCCGGTCCTGCAGCATCTGCGCTGGTCCAGTTGACTGCTATCTTCCCCGGTAGGGCACAAGCATCGAAGGCGTTGGAAAGGGAGGGGGATGAGTGAGTGCTTGTCAGTGTAAGTGTGTGTGTGTGTGTGTCCAGAGTTCAGCGGAGACAGTGTCCTTCGCACTATCAGGCTAAGTAAACAGTCTGCCAGCCAACCCAGGTGGCCTTCATGGGACGGGAAGAATAGTCATCACACAGTCGTTATCAGGGAGTTGTTTTGGTGGGCTCCAGCCTTGGGCCTGCAGCTGGCGCCGTGGTGTCCGAATGTTGAATATTGTTGATTTCTGTTTTGTGAGCAGCTCGAATTTTAGCACTCTGAGACTGGTCCCTCAACTTCGCGTTGGAGAGCCGCCTCCCCATGATGGTATCAAACTTCAGTTCCAAGGTGTTGTCAGTCTTTTGATTCTGAGACTTCACAACTGCAGTGATCCGTTCCGCGATGTTTTCCAGCTGTCGCTCAAGGGTGTCATTTTGAGCAGGCCTCTCTCTGATGTTTCCCCTCATACGCTCAATGGTGTTGTTTTGAGCCTTCACAGCAGCAGTAAGCGTCTCCAAGGTGTTGACCATATTACGTTCGTTGTGAGAGGTCGCACCTCGTCCCGGCGCTTCGAATCCAGCGGGCAGCCATGTGGGGGTTTGAACAGCCGGTTCCGCTCTCTTATTTCTCTGATAAAGCAGGGCTAGGCCAACGCCGATCAGCATGAACCCTGTTATCATGGGGTTCAAGCACTAAATTTGGAGTCTGCAGAACAAGTGACTCTTTCAGACCGCTTGTCAAAGTTTTCTTCATGGTGTAAGGTCAAACAAGCTGTTGCGCGACTTCTTCGCCGAACCAAGAGTGACAAGTCAACAAGTCACAGCACAGTTCAGGAGCGAGAGGATGCACAGCGCATCATTATAAGAGATTTACAGAGACGAGTGTATCGAGATGAGATCCAGCTACTTAGTAATGGCTTACAACTTTCACGGCAGAGTAAACTGTTTCGATTGGATGCCTTTCTTGACAAAGATGGAATCCTCAAGGTGGGAGGAAGACTGAAAAATGCATCTCTCCCTGCCTCTCAGAAACATCCAATGATCATTCCAAAGGACCACCACATAACGAGGATGATAATAGCTCATCATCATGAACAGGTTAAACACCAAGGAAGGGGTATAACCATCAACGAGATCAGATCAAATGGATACTGGATCCCAGGAATGAACAGAGCTGTTGCATCTTATGTGCATCAGTGTGTCAAATGCAGGAAACTCAGGGGATCAGTGGAAGAGCAGCGAATGGCAGACCTGCCATCTGAGCGGGTGGATCCATCTCCACCTTTCACTTATTGCGGAATGGACTGTTTTGGGCCATTTTTTTACAAAGCAAGGGCGTAAGGTGAATAAGCGTTATGGTCTGCTTTTCATATGCCTTTGTTGTAGAGCAATTCACATTGAAATGGTGAATGATATGTCAGCAGATGCCTTCATTAATGGCCTCCGATGTTTTGTTTCCATAAGAGGAGCAGTACGACAAATAAGATGTGACCAAGGAAGCAATTTTGTTGGAGCTAAGAATGAAATGTATAATGCGCTGAAACAGATGGATGTCAATCATCTGACTGCATTCTTGGCTGAGAGGCAGTGCGACTTCATTATGAATGCTCCCCATTCAAGCCATGTTGGAGGTGTCTGGGAGAGACAGATCAGAACAGTAAGAAATGTACTTCGGTCCACTCTTTCACTCTCACCTGGAAGATTAGATGATGCCTGTTTGAGGACATTGTTTTACGAAGCAATGTCTATTGTGAACAGCCGTCCACTCACTGTGGATAACCTGAATGATCCAAATGGTCCAGAACCGCTGACTCCTAATCACCTACTCACTATGAAACCCACTGGAGCCTTACCACCTCCCGGGACGTTCATCAGAGAAGACATGTATGCTCGTAAGAGATGGCGTCATATCCAGTATCTAGCAGAGCAATTCTGGAACCGCTGGAGAAGAGAGTATCTCTCTAATATTGCCACTAGACAACGTTGGCATATTTCTAGAAAGAATCTGAAAGTTGGTGACATAGTCATCGAAAGGATGGATGATCTGCCACGGAACGAGTGGAGATTAGCCAGAGTTGAAGAAACAGTCGCTGATAAAGATGGGCTTGTGAGGAAAGTTAAGATTCGTCTTGGGGACCAGAAAATGAAAAGGGAGGGTCAATGTTCTGGCAAGCCATCCATTGTTGAACGGCCCATTCAGAAACTGATCTTGCTCTTAGAGGCTGTCTAAGACAACGACTATACCCTTTATTGTATGAAGACTTGTGGACATTACCTGCAGGCTCATGCATGGATAATTCTTTGTTTTCGTTATGTAAAAGGCCTTGTGGTTAAGGTCATTTGTTTTTAAAAATCATTCGTGTTATAGTTCTCCCTTTTGCTAAAACACTCATGATTTGGTGGGAGTGTAAATGACCTTTAAATTTGGTAAATATTTTTATGTTTGTTTTAAAGGCACTTCGGTTTTATTTTTAAATCCATGCTTTTATTTTGAAACAGGAAACTGGCACAAAACCGTTAAAGGGCTGCTAGTAACCTTTCTTTTAGGATATGGTAAAATAGTGTGCCTTAAAGTGAAAAATATGTACGTTTACTTTGCCAATTAGTACCTGGCTGACAGTGGCACAATGTTTGTTAATGTTTCCTTTAACGGAATAAGTTACATGCAATCAAAATGTCGTTTAATAGAGTTTATGTTGTTGACCTTGACCTTTATGTGTAGTTGTAAGTTAGTGAGGTGATATAATGAATTGAGTGATGTAAATTTGATGTATATGCTATATGTGAGCAGGAGAAATTTGTTTCTAGCTCTTACGGTGTCTTCACTGAATGTTTCAATAAAAACATTTCCAATAAAACCTCTGTGAAGCATCAGTATAAGAGACCATCATTCAGCCAGGGATGCTACAGTATTGGCTCAAGGACACATCTAAAACCTGCAGGAGACCGGCCCTCGAGGCCTGGAGTTGCCCACCCATTGCCACTGAGTCTTCACTGTCATCACAGACAACATACTGTCCTCTGTGTTTCTTGACGGGAAAAAAAAGTATCATTAGAGTGTAAGATCTTCTCCATGTGCCACATCTCAGTAATAGAATAAGCTGAGTTATAAACGTCATATTTTGTTTCATTCAGTGTTTGAAGTACTTATATCTGGAAGTTTATTTTTTTCAGGAACGGCTTGAATATCAACCTCCACCAGTAAGTTTCCCAGATTTATTTTTCTATATTTCCTAATGTTCATGCAACTTAATGCCCTTAAAACAGTGGTTTCTAGGTAGGGTCTCTCTCTCTATCAATATCTATCCTTAGATATTGATCAATATACATATGTATCTCGATAGATAGATAGATAGATAGATAGATAGATAGATAGATAGATAGATAGATAGATAGATAGATAGATAGATAGATAGATAGATAGATAGATAGATAGAATGAGATCTATATACACATCCAGTCTGGACACACCTTCTCATTCACTGGTTTTATTTTTATGACTATTGTAGATTCTCACTGAAATAATCAAAACTATGAATAAACACATATGGAATTATGTAGTAAACAAAAAGTGTGAAATAACTCAAAACATGTTTTATATTATAGATCAGTGGTTCTCAAACTTTTCACAATGAGTACCACCTCATAAAATATATGGCTCTGGAAGTACCACCCTTATGACCGACATTAAAGTACATGTCACGGTCCTGGGCCATGTTGGGCCAGTATTCTTAGTTCTCATGTATCTTTGTATTCAGTTCCCTGTTTAGGCTCTGTTTCCTGAGTTGCCCTGTTGTGGTGTTCCCTGAGTGCTTTCCCTTTATGACTCTACCCCCTGTGTGCCCCTCTGTGTATTCATGAGCCCTCGTCCCCTTTCGTGTTTATTCCGTGTCTCCCCTGCCCGTTATGTTGGTGTTCTACTCGTGCTCTCTCTCCTCCTGTCTGAACCTCTGTACTTCCTGTTTCGCCTCGCCCGTCTCCCCGCCAGTGTTGTGTTCACTCCTGCCATGTCTCGTGATTATTATCAGTGTCACCTGTGTTCCCCATGTGCTCCCACTCCGCTCGTTAACCCTTGGTGTATTTATGTCTGCGTCTCCCTCAGTGCTGTATCGCGTTCTCCCTCATGTTGTGTGGATCTTCCTGTGTCTACCTGCGAGTGTTGGTTTACTTTCCCCAGTTTAGTTTTGTATTTCCTGTGTTCTGCCGTGCCAGCATTAAAGCTGTGTTTCTCGAGTTCATCCCCGTGTCTGTGAGTTTTGCATTTGGGTCCTCCTCCTGCTTGCCACACAGCGATCCATGACAGTACAGTAGTTTAAGCCTATTTAACACCATATACGGTTTACACAGATAATTTTATTTCTTATATTAATGTTATTTATTTTAACTGTCATAAACAGGATGTGACAAGTGATGATAATAATAACAACTGTACTGTATTAAAACATTCACAGCAGGCGGGATATCCGGTCTTTAAGTGACGACGTATGAACCACCACACAGCACATCATTATATACCAGCTAGCCCAACTTCAGTAACCCTACAAACGTCACTGCTGTTTAGTTGTCTGTCTTCATTTATGTCAGACGTGATAGCAGAAAAGTACCTTTTAAATTTTCAGAAATACCTTAGTCAGAACATGGTGTATTATTTCATCTTAAAAATAATTTCTGGAGACTCCCCACGTACCACTAGAGGGAGCCCGTACCACAGTTTGACAATGACTGTTATACATTATTCAAAATAGTCACCCTTTGCTTTCATTACTGCTTTGCACACTCTTGGCATTCTCTCAATAAGCTCGATGAGTCACCTGAAATGGTTTTCCAACAGTCTTGAAGGAGTTCCCAGAGATGCTGAACACTTGTTGGCCCTTTTGCCTTCACTCTGCGGTCCATCTCTTCCAAACCCATCTCAATTGGTGACTATGAAGGCCAGGCCATCTGGTGCAGCACTCCATCACTTTCCTTCTTGGTCACATAGTCCTTACACAGCCTGGAAGTGTGTTTGGGGTCATTGTCCTGTTGAATATTTTATGATGATCCAACTAAATGTGAACCAGATGGGATGGCATGTGGCTGCAGGACGCTGTAGTAGCCATGGTGGTTCAGTGTGCCTTCAGTTTTGAATAAATCTCCAACAGTGTCACCAGCAAAGTACCACCACACCATCACACCTCCTCCTCTGTGCTTCACAGTGAGAACCATGCATGTAGCGACCATCCATTCACCTTTTCTGCATCACCCAAAGACACAGTGGGTGGACCAAAGATCTCAAATTTGAACTCATCAGACCAAAGCACAGATTTCCACTAGTCTAATGTCCACTCCTTGTGTTACTTAGCCCAAACAAATCTCTTCTGCTTGTTGCTTTTCCTTAGTTGTGGTTTCTTAGCAGCTATTCGACCATAAGGTACATTTTGTTAAATGAACTAACTGTTGTGGAAAGTAAAAATCACAGTGATTTAACATTAAAATCTGTTTAGAATTTGCAGATTGATGATGATTAATTTCATGAGTCTTGACACATTCCTTTCCCCTGCATAAGCTACCTCTACGAGTTTAAACTATTGGTACTGGTATCAGCAATATTGGTGCTGCATTTATCACAGTACTGCACAGCACTACTAAGTGGATTCAGTGACAGGCAGTTATTGCCATACCCTTTTTTTACAGCCCTCCTGCCCCATATAAACCGCTCACCTGCCTGCAGACTTGTCACTGGAGGCATAACCCACTGAAGATCAGACCTCAGCACAATCCACTGAACACCATCACCATGGTACGTGGACTTTCTCTGCGTGAACAATAATCTGCATCTGTTACCTTAGTTGTGGCATTATATTCTATCCTGATGTATGTGACCATTTGCTTTGATTCTGTGGCTGAACCTCATACTCTGCCATTCCATGGTTTACTTTTCTCGTTGCATATATAGTAGTCAAATAGTCATATATTTCAAACGCATAGACTCAATATTAATGAGGCTGAGGAATAAAAAAGCTCAAAGCTTGTGTATCAACCAGTAATATTAATAGAGCGTGTTTTATAGAAGTGATGATGGCTACATATATTCTGTGAACATGCGTTTTGTATACAATAGAGAATCTCCCTTTGATTTTGATTTTGCTGAGGCTATAACCAAATTTAGGCTTTAAGTAACAGTCAAGAAAATACGTAACCCTTAAACTGATTGTGCTCACCTTACAGTTATAAGTATATAAGAGATAATTCTCAAGTCACAGCCTGGTAACAGAAGAAAAATCCTATTCTAAGATTTACCATATGTCACAGTTGAATAATCTGAATAATTCAAATCCCACAGAGGGATTAATAATGTATAGCTTGACTTAATGATCTTCCATCAAATTCCCTGTGAAGTCAGTGATAAACCAGCATGAATCTGAAATGGGTGAGCAGATTAAACCGAGGAATCTGTGGGTGGAGGACTGGAATATAGGGTCCAGCATGATGAACTTCTCGTTTGCCCATCAGGTGATGCCCAGCACATAAATAGGAAGATTAGATGAAAAGAAGAACAGTTTATTGCTTTATTGATCAGGTGAACAGGTTCACTGACTTTGTTAAACATTGTTTAAATGTCATGTTGGGTTTCTCATTTGTATACATGTGAAATCGATCTTTAAACACATAAAATCAATTTAGCCTTACTTCATTTCTCTGTTTGTATAATTGTTAATGGGCACATATTGTACAAAGACATGCTAGACATGACTAGTGTCTGAAGAGCTATAGATCACTGTGTGGGTGTTTTGTTTTGTTTTTTATGGCGACCACGTCAGTGAACAAATACGACACCTTCCTGTTTTGTTAATTTTACAACCGTGGGTACATTGTTTTACCTCGGTTGATCATCAACTGCTAAGATAAGACAAGCGCTAATCATCAGTTTGCTCATGGCAGTTCCGCTGTCTCAAACCATCATGTAGATAGTTCCTAAAATTTAATAAATAAAACTGATAGACCAGATCTATACACACTTCTACAAGGAAGAGTTTTATCATCCAAGAATGAGCATGAGTACTGAAATCTTCCTATTATTATTATTATCATTATTTCATCCTGTCTTCCTTCTAAGAAGCAAACTAAAGTTCCCACCAAAAAGCTCTGAAAGAATGCAAGAATTGGTTTATCTTTCAATGTGTCTATTCCTATGTCGCTTTCCTTTACAGAAAATCCAGGATATGTCAATCAAGCAGGGCTTGGAGTTAAAAGTCCGTGTCAAGCCTGGTGAGAGTGGTGACAGGTGAGACCTTCTCCTAAGATGTTCATGCTGAGAGTGTCCTGTCCATTTCACACAGCAAAGTCGATTTAGTTATCTGTCAGGAAGCAGCGAGTCGAGTTCATGTTCCTTCCTCTCCTCTCCTTCCCGCATCTGTTGCAGTTTTGCCATCAACATCGGTCATGATCGTGAGAACATCGCCATGCACCTCAACCCCCGGTTAGACTCCAACACCATCGTCTTCAACTCTTTATCCGGGGGTAGCTGGGGTGACGAGATCCACGAATCAAACTTCCCTTTCAGACGTGGAGAAGAATGCAAGGTTTGTATGAAGACGTGTGGCGTCTGAAAAATGTAGTCACCAACACACAATACACTCTGAAGAGGTTCGAATGGTTTAAGAAGCAAGGCTTTTACACACTGACATAACCAGTTTAACATCAATGCAAATGCTAAAACACAGTTCTCCAGACGACAGAGAACAAAGTCATCTGTGTTACTGGACTGAGTGCCAATTTCACAATATAAATGAAAGCTCATAAAAGTTACAACGTCTCAATTGTGTATATCAGTCAGATGATAACGTTAACTAAGACAGGGCCTTGATTTGCTGATCCTTTGATTTATAACATCTTTGCATGTCACTCTATGGGCAAGGTTTTATAGCTGATAGCTTTAAAAAATGTAATTGTACTCTTAGACACACACACACACACACCTGCTGCACTTTAATTTAAAGAGTATTCAGGTAAAGCACACCCTGGGTAAATGAACTGCATTTCCAAGCTGTTATCATTTCTTTGACTATCAGGGTGTAATTAATGGGTTTGGTGCCTGCGCTGTAAGCTGCTAGGTCAACGGGTAATCACGACAGGCTTTATGGGCCCATAAAAGTTAATAGCTGTTGAGAAAGATTGCCCCAGATGTTTCTGGAGGAGGATTTTCTGTCGAAACTGCAGCTTTCTTACAGTTGTGTAACAATGAAATTCAAGGAACTGTTTACTTTCTTGGAAGGGGATCTGCTTGAAGTACTTATCTATAGTCAGTGAATCATCTGTAGTAGATAGCTGCATGCATGGCCACGTTTGGGAGAGGCAGGAGTTAAAGCATCTAACTGCAGTATACTGTGGACAGAGTCAGAAGCAAATGATATAATATCAGCATCTGATTTGTTTTGTTTTTTAATTTGAAGATTCTTACTGTTTTAGCTTGCCTTCAGCCATGTACACAACCGGAGATGGTTGGCGCTGTTAAACCGAGGCGGCCAGAGTGCCAGGCGGCATGGACACCCAAGACTGTAAATGCGATAACTCAAGAAAGGGTCGATATAGGTGTATACCATAGGTGTATCTACAAGGAGGCTGAGGGGTAGCACTTGTGTCCACATGTATTTTTAAAATCTGCTTGGATGACACACACAGTCGTGCTCATGTCACCTAGTTGATCCTTGATATGATATTGATATTTATAACCTGGGTTTTTGTTTTTTTAATAGATGGCTAAAATAAATTTGCAGTTGACTGCATCCACAGCAGCTTAGGTTCTGTCCGTGTCTGAGCCCAAGCTTCAAAAAAACAAAGGTATCCTTTTAACCAAACGATAAATGTCATTCACCTCTTTTTCTCCCTCTTGCTTTTTCTTACTTCTTCAGTTTTACATCAACTTCAACAACGAGGAATTTTACATCAAGCTTCCTGACGGCAGCATGATTACCTTCCCCAACCGCCTGGGTGATGTCAAGTACAAGTACTTCGATGTGAGCGGTGATGCGAGAATCATCGGCCTCAAGCTGAAGTAGAGGCTGACCTCTTCTTAAGCCCCAACCCTTCACCTCTCTACGTTTTGCTTGTTGCTAAAACATTCTCATGTTTTTCAATAGCTGAAATTAGGCTTGACTGCTAATATGAAATCTGAAAAGTAACTCTGGAAATGTCAACTGCTTTAGATTGCTGATGTTGTAATTAGAGGAAATGGCCTTAAGATGGAGCCCCGGCACATCTTACCTTACTATGGTTGGAGGACAGCTCAGCAAAGCTGGATTTGTTAATAAAACCCTAAAAGAAAAGAGTCTTCTTCATTTACTTCCTCTGAAATACGAAACACCACATGTAATTTACACCTACATGTTCTAAAACATATTTCAGACCTGTTTCAGGGTTTAATTTTTATATCATTGTAACGTACAAGAGTAAAAGCAGTGGGTGTTTAAAAACACTAAAAGAAGATGCCAACGCATTTTTGTCAATGTCTGTAATTCAAAAGCAGAATTATTATTTTTGCCTCTTTTTTTAAAGTTATGCAAAGTTTAAAAAAGAGGGAGAAAAAAGAAAACCCAGAATTGTATTGGTCATTATCTTTAATATGTGATGAGGAAATAGGTTAAAAAAAGAATAAAGGTCGACATGGAAAAGGAGGTGAGGTGGGAGATGTAGCACACACTTATACAGACAATTTACAGGAGGACTCAAAAGACAAGCGTCTGGAGGCTGAGGAATGTGGCACAGTGCAACGACATTTCATAGATAGAGATGAAAAGTATTTGTCTGTAAAGCTGTTGGCAAATTGGGCCATTACAAAAATATGAAAACAGTTCTCATTCACTTTTCTATTGTTTTGTTTTTACAGCAGTTTCACTTTAATTGTTACACAGTAAAAATATGTGAAAATACGGTACCAACTTTTTCCATTATTGTAAACTACACATTGTATTTGATCAATTACAGAAACTGTGGATAATGTATATAAAGAGTATTTATGATTTTTTAAAATGGATAAGGTACTGCAGAACATTTTCTGGTCATTTTCTTGTGTTCAGTATTTTGTCCAAAAAAAAGGCCTTCAAAACTTTTCTGTTTTGTACTAAACTGCCAATTCAAATACTTTTTAGATAAAATACTCACATTTCAACCTCTATATCAGTAAATCATAGATGTCTATCTGCTCAACAGAACATAACAAATAGAAAGATAATGAACACAGTGAATTCTAGTCAGTTTAGTCCATGCCTCTCTGCACTTATAATTTTATTCATTATTTAACATTTGAGATATCTCATGTAATTTGGTACAAAATGAACAAAGTTGATAAGATGATTCGTCCTAACCTGATTCGTCAGACTGAGGAAATGTAAATGGAGTCAGAACCATGTTTGTCATTGTGATTGAAATGCATTTGATTCAGCTAAATGTCTAGTTTATTAAATGCATTCAGTCAAGTTTGGTTAATTCAGCTAATTCTACTTTCTCAAAACCCACAAAACCTTAACAAGACTAGTTAACTCTCTCTTTAAGACAGGAGAGGAAGTTAGGTTTTAGCTGGGTCAACTCAATGTAGATAATAAAAAATGGCCTCTCTGAATCAAAACATATTATGACTGGACAGTTTAGTATTATTAACCTTTATTTAACCAGGAAAAGTCCCATTGAGATTAAAAACCTCTTTTTCAAGGGAGTCCTGGCCAAGAGGCGACAACATGTTAAAATTACAAAGTTACATACATGTTATAAGTAACAATTACATTTTAAAAAACATTTTTCTCTGGCTCTCTCAATTTGGACTTAAAAGCATTTAATGAAATAAGATATGCTATCTTCCAGTCTTTTTGCATCATGTTCCATGTAAAAGGGGCAGCATAAGTAAAAGCCCTCTTTCCCAGTTCAGTTCTGGCAAATGGAACATTGATCAGAAGAAGATCGCTTGAACGCAGGCTATAAGTAACAGTTAATGCTAATTCACTAAAAGTCCTGCAGTGGGGTTGTCACAGCTGACCCGGGATCAGCCCTGCTGGATCCTGATGACTGTCCTTTCTGTGCTAAATAATCTTTGTAGTTCCGAGTCAGTAGAGTGTAGAGAAATGGATTTATACAGCTGTTTCCATACGTGAGACATGTGACAAAGAAATTTACATAATTATGAGCAGCTGGAGACAAAGCTTTGAGGGACTCTGGAGAGAACAGTTTGGCTAACTGCCATCCCCAAAAAGGCAAGAAGCAAGTCCAGTAAGCTACCACAATGCTAAAGATCATTGATACGACTTTTTGTTTGAGTCGTGTCCTTCTGGCAGAGTGGCTGCTACCCCCTAAGTTAGCCTGTGCTACCCAGTAGCGCCTAGCTAGCCCTGCATACAGTCCAACAATTACCAATCCAGGGACTAAAACACTGGTGAAAAACAGGGCAATGATATAAGCCTTGAAGGCCTCAGGGGTCCAGGTTGGATAGCAGATTCTCTTGACTGAACCAGCCACAGTGGGTTTGCCCTCCCTGAGTCGGATCATCACCATCATGGGAAGCGTTAGCAGAAAAGATAACCCCCAAATAATTCCTGACACTAGCCGTCGGTTGCGGGACGAGGTCTTGTGTGCACTGAAGGGTTTAGCCACAGCACGATACCGTTCCAAGCTCATAACACCCAAAATGAAGACACTGGCATGCATGGTGAGGAGGTCGAGACTCAGTAGGATGCGACATCCGGCCTCACCAAACAGCCAGTCGTGGGCAAAGTAGGTGCAGACTACAAAAGGGATGGTGCAGAGGTACAGCAGGTCAGCCAGAGCTAAATTAATGATGTAAACGTACATAGAACCTGTGCGTCGCAAAGCAGCTGAGCGTGTAACAATAAGTGTGTATGTGTTGCCGGACATGCCCACGACACACATGATAATCAGTGTAGTACCAAGCAGGAATGTCACCCACAAGCCACCACTACCTCCAGCACCAGTACCACTCCCTTGGGACTCGTCAGCTCCTGTCCCTGGGCTCAATCCAAGACCCAGCTGGGGAGTTAAGGTGGCATTAAAAGTGCAGTTCATTTTGAGTTCATGCAGTTCAGTGCAGTTCAGAGAGGTCAGAGGTCAGGCTACAAAACTGAGGAGCCAGTTTACACAAGATTATTGACTCTTACCTCACAGGAAAGGTTTCATCTCTGTGGAAACATTACAGTGTGAGGTGAACTGCAGAAAGAAGATGCCAGTGGACATTACAGTCAAATATTTCTGTTAAAATGAAACATTCAACACAGTTCCTTCCAACTTGTAGTGCTTATTCCCAAATAAGTTCGTGATCAATAAAGACTCCAGCAAAGATTTAAGTCATATGAACACCCCAGACTTAAGAGATGTTTTCAGTTGGGCGTAGAACTTAAGCAGATCCAAGCTGGGTTATTTAAGAGCAGTGGGGAGCAGCACTGCCTTTTAGCTGGACAAACTGTGCTCAAAGTCCCTGATAGAAAGTCCCTCCTGTGCTAAGATGTGCTTGAGAAGGCTTAACTGGCTGACACCTCCAGAGCAGTCTCCACAGCAGGGCAAAAAAATAATCCTTTCTCCTATATTAGCATAGAGTGCTGTGTGGCTCTTAAAAATAAAAGTTGCTTTGCTTGTGCAAAGAAAGATTCACTCAGCAGCTTTAGTACATCCATTCACATTCTCCGTGTTTTTGGTCTTCTATGTTTCTGTCCTAATGTGGATTGACATACAGAGCTTTAAGATATCCTTTGTTTTATCCAAGTCATCCATATTTTTTCTGCATAGCTCTTCCAGACCTCTGCGGATCCACTTGGTGACAGATGAAGCTTCAGTTTCTCCCTGAAAATTGAGCCCACCCTTATCTCCAAGTTTTGATACTGCTGTGCTGTGTCTTTGAAGTTGCAGGGTTGCACTTCTCTCCTCCCGTCTCTCCTCAGTGCTCCCTCATTCTCACCACGGTGAAAAAATAGCAGGGACCTATAGATTCATGTGGTATTCGTCATGGGCCTCAACCTCCAGTCTGTGTAGTGAGGGTGTAGTTACACAGTAACCAAACCTCATCAATGTTTAGCCTAATGCTTAAATGTAAAAGACATCTATTTTTTCAAAACTTGCATCACATTATTTTTACACTTATTTATTTTACTTTTACTCATAAGTACCTCATCCTTAGTGAAATATTTGAAGAAAGTGATGGTGTTAAGCTCTAACACGTCACTGCAGACATAATTAAAACAGTTTAATGGTTAAATAAAGACACACAAATCTATGCGGAGATCATTTGACAACATTTTAAACATTTCTTTTATTCATGGTCAGCAACAATTTCATATTCTATGGCAGCCATAGTCAAGCATATGCTTAAAAATGCACATATCAACATAGACGAGTACCTTTTAACCAGATGAAGGAAGCGAAAAAAGAAAAAATGTCAACTCAAATGTCTGATTTGGGGGTTTTTTGACACTGATGACAATGTAGACAAAATAACTTAATGGCATTCTTGTCTATGCCACATGAAGGAGCTGTTACACCATCCAAGGTTTTGTTGTGTTAACAGCTTTTCTGCAAACATGCTTTACTGTCTTTCCAACAGATCTTTGACAGACGACTTTAAAAATATATACATTTGTGTTTGCTTTGCTTGCAGAATAGATGATTAAAGAAATGCCTAAGTACGTTATATTGCTTTTAATTAAAAGAATAAAATTACAAAAAACAAAAAACCCTACACATACCTCAGTTTGATTGTACCCACAGTAACTGGATGATAAATGATATGTTCCTGTTTGACTATGTCTTTTTTCACAGCAGACATTTGGAATTATCACAGTACCAAAAGCACCAAGCAGTAACTGAACAAACCAAGTCAGAAAATGAAATTCAGGTGTCATTAACTGTATAATTTTCACCTGTGATTTTCTCACTGTGACATGTCAAAATGTCTTTAGTGAAAACAGGCACATTTGACTACCTGCACCTCATTAGCGTTACCCAATCATTACAACACATTATACTTAATACAAGAGGACCAAAGCAAATACTTCTAACTTTGAAAGTGTTTTTTGTTAGAATATATGTTTGACATACGTTTAATTCTACTGTCCCTATTTTGTACAGCAGTATTTACATAGCATACCACAGGTCCACGAGAAACAATGGATAGTATTATTTTGTTTACATAGTATTTTATATGGGCAGTGGCCACCATGACCATGAGCCCAAAGAATGCATTTGTAAGTTAAAAAAATAAAAATATTACAAATTTGGTTGAACCGTAAGTAATTTTATCTTACCACTTTCACCAATAAAAGCTAATATCATTGACAATACAATGGTCTTATCAGTCATTACTTTCTCTTATTTGCATTCTTAATATCCTGTCATCCCATTTGAATTATGAAGCAAGCTCCAGTGTGACCACAGTAACAAAGAAGCTGAGACTCCAGGTCCGTGACGCAGAAGCGAAGCAGGTCTTTTGTCGCACTGGTCATGAACTGAGAGGGGAGGTGGTTCTTCAGGCTTCTGATCCATCAGTGCTTATGCCTGAATGTGGCCTCCACTTAAAAAAAAAGAAAGTCCAAAGTTAGGAAAGAAGATGTTCAGTTAACCCATAAAGACCAGTCAATTTGTATGACTGGTTTTTGTTGGTATTGTCATTAAAACTTTGAGTTGTTGACATATGTAAACTGCCATGATGTACTTTATGTTCAGCGCTAATTAGCATGTATGCTAACACGTGCCCCAAGAACACAGTAAATATGCAGTTATTATTACTGTCAGTCAGTTAACACGACAACACATCTACTTATTAGACTACTAATGTTAACATACAAACTTTGGACTTTAAGGAAAATTCAGCTTTTTCTACACACTTTGGCCTTTCATCAATATATAAATGACAAGTCACTCAAAACTTTATAAAAACTTGTTGACATCAGACAGTGCACCATGTTGTATTATATATTTTATTATATTGTATTATTGTATTATACTTTGGTTTTTCTTGGTTGTGCCTGATGCTGCTTTTTGTACTTTTGTATGCATGGAGATATTTTTAAACAAAATACCCATGTATGTGTATCCATAAACTAGAAGGATACATTTGTGGAAATGAGTACACTAACTAGTGTGTTTGAAACTTTCATAAATGAAATGCTAGAGTATCTGTGATATGCACAAAGCTTTTTTACTAATACTAATATTTCTGAGGATTTTGTTTTTTACCTTCTTTACACAATTTATGTAAAGAAAACACAATTTCTTAAAATGAAGGCTTGGTCCTTCTCAAGCTGTAAAATCAAACACTAGCAAATAATGCCAAAAAGTCTGATGTGGCAGACTGGAACAATAATTTCGGACCAGAAAAGTTAAAAAAAATTTGGCCACCATGTTTATTCAAATACAAAGTTGATTTAGAAAAATGATACAAACCAATAAGCTTACCTGAAAACTGTTTCTAAAACTGAGAATCACAGCCCACACAGATGTAAAAGGGATGCAAAATAATTAGTCTACTCTTTTTATGAGTGTCTGGGAAGCATTCAAGCATCAAGGAAAAGCATGTTAACAGTCAAATTAACACAGAAATTGAACAAAGGCTATAGCAATGTACCTTTAACAAAATAAGTATGTACGATTTGGCAGGTGTTTTTGAGGGACCCGTCGCTGTCCATCTATCCATCCATCCATGCATTCATCCATGCATGGATGAAGATGCCTGAAGCACCTTGTTCAGGAGGCATCCATGAGGCTTCCTAGTCAAATACCCAAACCAGTCCACATCCTTTAGATCAGGGGTGTCAAACTCAAATAAACAGTGGGCCAAAATCCAAAATGGAACAAAGTCGCGAGCTAACATTAATATTTATTGAAAAAAAAATCTTCCTCCAGATATAAGAATGAATCTTTTCTTATGGACTCAAATATGTTTTGCTGAAAAACTGAATATGGAACAAGCAAAGCATAATACTAAACAATATATATATATTAGCTGTATAATACCAGTAGGCCAGCTCTAATAGTAATTTGGTATGGCTTCGCGGGCCAAATGTAATTAGGCTGCAGGCCAAATTTGGCCCGCGGGCCAGAGTTTGACACCTATGCTTTAGATGTAGAAGAGAAGAATTCTCTCTTGCATGACTTAACTCATCATCCCATCTCTGAGGTTGAGCCCAGCCAACCTTCACAGGAAACTAATTTCCACAGCTTTTATATGCAGTCTCATTCATTCAATCACTACACAAAGATTGTGGCCATGGTTGAACATAGATCAACTGGTAAATTGCTTTCACCTCTTTCTTCACCATAACAGATTACAACCTTTGCATCATTGCTGATCCTGCACCAATCTCTCTGTCAGTCCACTCTCCCTTCACATGTGAATTTGGCCTGGAGTACTTCCACTTGGACAAGTAACTCATCTCAGACTTTGAGTGGGTACTCCACCCTTTTCCAGGTGAGAACTGTACCCTTGGGCTTAAAGGTGGTAATTCCCATTCCTGCCACTGCACACACGGCTGAAAATTGCCCTAGTGTAAGCTGATGAAGCCACATAATGAAACCAACATAAACACATCATCCTCAAATGGTAAAGATGAGATCCTGAGGCTGTGATCAAATGCTTTCTCTAGATCTAAGTCCTTCTCGAGCAGTCTGGCATAGGCCTTCTTTGGAAGGCTGAGAAGTGTGATCCATGCAACCCTCTGGTTACCCTTCTCAAAAAGGAGAGCCATCACCCCCAGTCTGCCAATCCAGAGCCACAGCCCCAAACACATTTCAGAGACATGTCAACTAAGACAGGCCCACAACACCTAGAGCCTTAATTAATTCAGCACAAATCTTGTTAGGTGGACAAGATTGGTGTCCATCTGCATACAGGTTTCTGTTCAGTCCCATTACCCACTGCAAAGCTACATTACATTGACTTAGCAATGGTGGTGCAGATTTGGTCCGCTCATACTTAGTGTCCCCAGTCTCCCTCAGAAAGCTAACGTTTTGTTAGGTGGGAATTGAAGATTTCACGAACTGTGGTGTTTGTTACAGACAAACTGTAGTTGGTGCTGTAATTAATAACGATCATTTAAATAACATGAAAAGCCATTTGCAAAAAAAGAAAAAGCAATAAATAGATTTTTAGTCTTACTTAGAATATAAAAGTCTTACTTGTATATTCCTGTGGGGACATCTGAGCACTCATGATATCATTGAAGTGCTTCAGCCAGTCCTGCTGGTCACTTTCTGTCTCGCAAGTAAACAGAAAGCAGCGGTCAGGTGTTTGTATGGTGATACCATATTCAAAGGCACCATTGCAGTGGGTGCCAGCAGGCAAGCCGGAGGAGGCACTGTAACCATAGTTCTTGTTCCCAAGGAAAACTTCACCTTTGGCAAAGGCATCCTTCACGTAGAGAATAAGAGAAAAAGAAGTCAGCTGTATAGACTTGTCATCATGTATATGAGAGTGTTGATTAAGAAATACACCCCTTATTTCTTTGGGAAGTAGGTTCAGCATTTTTTTTTTAAATGTGCACAAACATACATTGAAATACAGTATTTAAGGCAAAAACAGAGTTTCTACTATTCTAACAAGCTTGAAAGTCAATATTTCTATTCATTAACAGCCTGAAGTCTCTTAAGAATTCTCAAAGCTTTATTGTAATATCTTTATTTTCACTGCTTTTTGTTCTGTTATCTGATGAGGCGATTCCACATTGCCTCAGTGTTGAGAACCAGACTCTGCGAGGAGACCAGTCAATGACTAATAGTGTTCCTTTGTGCATTGTGCCAAAGAATGCCTTCTTGATAGCCTCATTTACACTGTGACCAGTTTTATTGAGGCTTCATCAAAAAGTAGATGGTTCAGCTGAAAGGCCAGATGCATGTTTCAGGTCCTGCATCAGATCTTGTTTTCTTGCTATTCCTGAACAACATGACTTTCAGATGCTGTTCATCTACTGTAGCTTGCCGCTTCGTCTTTTGTCAGGTTTCCTCAATTTCTTTAAGGACACACTGCACACCCGGTTGAGATATGTCGTGTTTACACCTAACAACTCTTAGTGCAAAAGTACAATATCATGCTTGTCAAACTGTGTTATCTGTGGCTTTTTTATGGGTTCAGTTAAAGAAATTGGAAAAAATCTTGTGTTTATGTGACAGGTAAAAGTGACTGAAGAAATGTGGTTCTCTATAATGAGTGGACACAAAGTTAGTTCATCCTATGAGTTAGGCCTTTTTTATGCTTGAATGATTCAAATGTAAGACTCTGATGGTCAGGTACAAAGACTGGCCTGAAAATGAGTGAAAAGTTCAAAGACATGCTATGAAACACCCTCAGAAAGCCGGAGAACTATTACTCAAGATAATATATAAAGAAATGTGAAGTTACTAAAGATTTTGCACAGTACTATAGGACAATAATCTGCTATCCTATAAACCAAATTATTTATTTTAGTATGTTATTATGATTCCAAATCGAAACGGTTTGTAATACTGTGTAACCAAGCATTTGCCCCACAGTAACAATATAAAGAGTAAAACAATGATTATATTTACACCTGGTCACTTTCAAGTGTTTGTGTTGTAGGTTTCAGTGATTCGTTTTGGGAGCAACAGTGATAAAGTGGCAATGTTTGTTATGTGAAAATGCAAAATTGGAAGAATATTTCAAATTTAGTTTATTTCCTCTTTTTTCTCTTCAAAATAAAAGCTCATTATTATCTGCATGTTTTCTTTTCTTCATCATCTTATTTTTTCCTCATCACCTATCTAAGAACGGGCATTTTGCTTCGCTTTTGTTTTTAAAGCTTTGCATTCACACAAATACAGCCTTTGAATTACGGCATAATGCTTTAAGGAAAGCATGTGGTAGAGGCCAAGGGAGTAAAATGTGCATCAACTGCAAGACATTCAGTTAATTTGCATATCTTAGCCACTTTAGGAACCCCAAGCCACCACCAGAAGTTTTCTGAAATGAAGCTGACCCTGTTTCAGATGCTTTGTTATGGGATTTAACATCACGATGGCTCTAAAGCACCTGAACTAAAAAGCAGCAAATCATTTCAGCCTCAGTTCAAAGCACTTGAACTGAGGCTGAGGAAAATTAGCATTTTTACTTAAAAAGTGTTTGAAATGTGTGATCTTCTGTCAAAGTTTGAGCTTGTAAAATATGGTGGTTTAAAACTACCATGTTTTGCAAAGCTCACACACACACACACACACACACACACACACACACACACACACACACACCTACACACACACGCACAAGATTATCACTAGACTTCCTCTTTCTTTCATCTTCTAGATTTCCTTGTCTCTCTTGGGGTAAGTTGGACAATTCAGGAACTTCTATACGTCTATAATTATTACACCTTTCCACTGAACTATTGCGTCACCAGCAACACTTAGATAATCTGCTTTGGTTATCTAATGTTTTTAACTCAGACTTGGGCAATCTGAGCTACCCCCTCTTAAGGTCTTTGGCCAAGTCTGTATGATAATAAAATTGTCTGTAATCATTCAGGATTTTCTCAAACAACATCTCAGCATTACTCAACATCAGCTGTCTGATAAAATAGGGTGTCTGCACACAGCGTTGTGTGTAGAAGTGTCAGTGTAGCACATTCCAGGCTGCATCAAGGCACCTCTGTGCTCCACAATTTGTGGTCAGAGTGAACCAACCACATGCCTAAAATACAGCAGTCTTTCAGATGTGTGCAGGTCTTTGTAAAGAAGACATACCAGTGGATCTTTGAAGTACATGAGCCGCCTTTGGTCCAGTGTAAACCAGCGTTTCTTGAAACCTTCTGTTTGCTATGTAGACAAAGAGGCAGACGAGTGAGTAAGACAGACAAAGACTGAGAAAGACTGCACAAAGATACAATGCAGCATTGTGCTTTTAAATAAGAAAAGTGAGTCTGTCCCGTTTGTGTAGTCTTGCAAGACTGTAAGTTCCGACACTTCAAAACAAGGTCTTCAAATTTAGTCCGACCAATAGTCTATGATATGCAATATATAAAAATGGAGCTGTTACTCATTGGAGACGAATCATGTCAGCTGTAAACAAATTTGTATCAAATACAACATTTAAATACTGAAAATTGATGGAAACCGTAAGAGCATGCAATGACTGTTTTTATCCCAACTGTGCAGGGTATTTTACTTTTCATGAATGAGGGGTGTAGCCTGCTTTCGTATCTGTGATTTAGCCATGAATGTGCGTTAAAGCTGATCTCAAGATTTCAACGGTGATATGAAAGCATTCCTTATTGTTAGGCACTTAACATTGTCAAACAGGTTTCCTCTTGACAACTCCCATCTGAATGTTTATCGCACTTCTCTCATAGCACTCATGTTTAATTTGAAAACTTGTCACGGCTGAAACTTTACACGAGTGCTGCATTTTCAAATCCACTGTGAAAGCAGCTATCGAAGAAAAGCGAAGCACGGCACCTTTGGAGAGTTTACTGAAGTGCACAAGCAGCTTGAGCTCTTTTCAAATAATCAGGACGCTCAGGTCCCCGACTGCTGCCAAACTGTGCTCGTAAAAGTGTTTGATATTGTCATTGTGCTGAACAACTGACTGTTCCCTTCTCATTTTGCAAGCCGACTCCTTCCACAAGGAAGGAAATGAATTATGACATCTAGTAAATCAGCCCAACGCAGCAAGTTGGTGCCTTCTTTCATCTCTCAGCCCGACAGACCAAGATTAAACCGAGTGTCTGCGTTTGCATGCCTCTGAATGCAGAGTCGCTCGTTTCGCGGAGGATCAGGTTGCTGTTTCCTGTGCAGGTACTTGTGTCTGAATGATTCCTCTGTGTGACAACAGCTGCCTGTCTGTGCAACCGTGTGTGAGTACGTGCCTGTGTACAAATCCCCTCTTTGCACGTCTGTGTTTCATGTGTGCATTTGACACCTGGGAATTTAGTCCAGCCTCAGCTGGAAGCCCTTCATTCCCTGTCGCACAGATGCAAGTAGGTGCTCTCAGCTGTCACTCAGCCTGTTAGGCAGAGGTGAAAGGCAGACGCGCTGACGGCTCAGCTCGTTAGCCTATTATCCCAGCTCCTATTCAATTAACGATGGGAGAGTGAGAGCTGGGATCACTGAAGATTTAAAGGAAGGAACTGTGTCTGACTTGTTGAACAGAAAGTTTGTCTCGATCCTGGTTTAGTACTCAAATTTGGCTGAGGTATTTATTTTGCTAAATTCAATAAATAAGGGATTTTAACATTTTTCCCTTTATAGGTAACATCAGAATTGCCACATTAAGAAGTTATCTATAATAGAGATCTCTTCTAGATTATTTAAACTGAAAATCTTGTTTTAAAGTGGTAACCATCTAGGCACTGCAGTTGCATCATTACTACATGACTACTAAAAGAACACCACCTGACATTTGCCGGCTGTAAATAGGATTTTTACCGAGCCTGCCTCTGTGTTAAGATGTATGCATAGCTCCAGAGGAGGTCGTTTCCTGATTCACCACAACAAATCACCTCCCTCCGTCTCACCCTATCTCCATCACCCTCATCTGTCACACTAATAATGTCTTTTTTTATTCATTCTGTCTCCTGCACATACCTCCACCTCTTCAGGCTGTCTTCGACTTGCTCTCTACTCTCACAAACATTATAGTCCACGTGGACTCCTACCTGGCCTGATTTGTCAACCTATCCATCATTACTGCAAACACGAAGGGGCTCAGAGAATATCCCTGATGTAATCCCACTCCTACCTTTAACCCATCTGTCACTCCTACTGTCCTGTGCTGTCCTCACACATGTCCTGCACCAGCCTAACAAATCTCTCCGCTACTCCTGACTTCCTCATGCAGTAGAAGTTCCTCTCTTGGGACCTTCATAGCACATAATCACATGCTTTCTCTAGATTCCAGGAGAGGTCTGGTTATCAGCAATAAATGATGGCTGGATAGCAATGACAAATCTGAAGCCATTTTAAAGACAGATTTAGGGAAGTCCCACACTTGGTCATCAGAGTGTGACATTATGACCATAAGGAGTGCTTCCCAAACCTTCCTATGTGAGGAGGTGGGACTGAGAGTATTCTCGCTATTGCAGAGACAGATGCATTAGGGCGTCTACATAACCTTGTCTGTATCTCTGGCAAAATGGCAGGCTTGCTGATTATGGCTCAGAGAAATGTATATAATTTGTAGGCTGATGTAATGGTATAAAGCACAGTTCCTACTACCTACGTGAGAGCTATTAACAAGTAAAGTACAGTGGATTTAATGTAGATTATTAACCGGGTCTATTGACCCACTGTTGAGACAAAAACTGCAAGCATGTGGTTAAAAAAATAAGAAACAGCAGACACCACCAACACCAAGTATACAGCTCTTCCTTATTTTTAAGTATATTTAGCAAAATCTGCTTTTATTCTTTTGTTGTTCTTGTTTTTTTTTAATGAATTGTAAGGTTTTTTTTCAGTATCTCTAAATCTACATTTTTTGACTTGTGGAAAATATCCCCGTGTGTTTGAGACTGCCACTGTAAGGGTCAGTGGCTGCATTGAGAAATAGAAGGAAATGGAAAGGCTAAATAAAGCAAAAAGAGGTATGAATCCATAAATGTTTACTTGCCCTGGGACCTGTCTTTTCCATATATCCTTCCTTGATAAAGTTTCGGGTAAGTCTGGGTACCAGCTAAGAGCAACAAGCAAAAAGAAAAAACAATGGGATTAAAAATAAAGAATATTATAAGAATATTATTGTTTTAGTGTAATGGAGTTCTACACTTCAGACATAATATTCATGAGCCTGCCTATTAAAAGAAACCTAAAAACAATGTAAATATTTATTTTAAGGTAGGTGGGCGTGCATGTGTGTGTTTACCTCAGCATCGGTTGCCCCGGGAAAGGCCACCTTTAGATAGTGAAGCTGAACAGCACGAATTGAATTAAACCAGTCTACAATCTCCTGAAAGGTTATAGGATAAAAAAGACAGTATTTAGTTCTTACTCTATTTTTCTTGTCGTTGTCATTTAGAAAAGAGGAGGTACATTTTTTATTTTTTGGACCAAATTATAGGAAAATCCAGGAACAGTTAAAGCCAAAAATGTTAACCTCACTGACTATAGGATGATTATCGCCCTCATTATGACATGAAATGGTTTGTCAAATCCAGTTTTGAAGCCTCTACTTTGAGATTTTGCCTTTTTGATGTGTTGAGTCAAAAGTGAACAAGTCTGAAGCAGAGTGTGAGGGGCAAGTGTTTAGCTAATGCTTGCAAGCTTTGTTAGCACCTATCCATTTGTTAAGTCTAATGTCATCAACAATTTCTGGGTCCAATGCTAACTCTGGCAGTAAGAAGCTAGCAGGTGGTTACCTAGCTAGTTTTAACCTAAAGATGATATACCATGTTATGACTGAACTATTTCTAAAGAAAAAAAAAACCCCACAAAACCCCCCTAAAACCTATGGCTCTGCTTTCACTTTGGACATAGGCGAAGAAGACTAAATACCAGCAATGTTTGGAGGATTAGTGAAGTTGGGCTTGTTGGCATATAATCTAAGCTACAACATGCTAAAAAGATGAAAGCCTCTAGCTGAACTGAACAGATGTCTGTCTGTTAGTACAATAACTGTAACTGCATTAAAATTATCCAAAATACACCAACTGAGCACAAATAGTTCAGTTTAGCGACAGTTGGCATATATAATAGCTAGTAGGTAGCTACTGGCTGTGTGAATCTACCTGTTAGCCAAAACCCAAATGAAATAGCTGAGTTATATAAAATGTGTGTGTGAATGTGTGTGTGAATGGGTGGATGACTGGATATGTAAAGCGCTTTGGGGTCCTTAGGGACTAGTAAAGCGCTATATAAATACAGGCCATTTACCATTTAAAACATAGTTGTGACATGTGTACATTTGTTATTATGAGGAATAAAAGCACTATAAGGTTTTATAGCTGTAGAGAAATCAGTAAAACACTTCAGGAAAGCACACTGAAGACAGTTTTACTAGCATTTACCTGTTTGCCACTGTTTACCACGTGGATTTTCCTTCTTTGTACTTTGTATCATTATTTTTTTCAATTTTTATCTTTTATATGTTTTCAGATATAAATATATATATGAGTAATATATGAGTTTTCTTATGCCAAAATGTGCAATATTATGTATAGACTGGAACAATGACTTTCCAAATCAGAAGGGATTTTATGATAGTGATGTGATTTTGCAGGAGACTCGAGTCAGCTACAAATAACTCCTCGGCCTGATGGCAGTTCTGAACTGCTCCATATGTTTCAATGTGGTCTGAGTGACACAGAATAATGGATGCCGTGCTTCAATGTCATCTGCAAATGGATTCCGTCAGCCTGCACAAATTGGTACAGATGGTTTTGTAAAGGTTTGGAGACTCTCCCCCGATGACAAGAGCCAGGTAGTTTCGAACACGTCTGTCTCTGTGACAGATGACAAATATCCGATACCACCTTCTGCTGTTTAAATTAGTGGACAGTCAAGAATACACAAAAAAGCTTTAGATTTTCTGTAAGAAAGGTATTGTATTCATTCAGTCTGAGAGGTTCACACTGCTTCAGTGCAAAATTCCTCACTATTTCTCCTTAGGACTTTTACTACATGCCGATTGATTATAAAACAGCGATTACAGAAATGCAGACCTTGCCATTGTCATGGTAGACAAACATATTTCGGGTGCTGTAGTCTTTGAGGTAAGTAATCTGCAGGCCGTTGGTGTTTCCTATCTTCTCTGGCTGGAAGGTTGCATTGATGCTGTCCACCTTTATCAGTGCTTTGGGCTCCTTAGCCTGCAGGAAACAAGAGGGAAATGACTGTGTATTTGTATGAAATGCAGCAGTTTGCATAGATAGATAGATCTCATAATAAGCCATGGTTAGAGCTGTTTGACCTATTATTTCCACATGTTTTATGCTGTTTAACATAATAATTAACATGATTAATTGAAATATAAGATTTTCTAACCAAGGCTGTTGTTACATGCTCCTGCTATATGTGTAAAAATATGCCTAATGCATCTTGTGGACACACTCTGATAAATTACTACAGTGAAATTAATTTGGGATTCAGGGAGTGAAGTGCTACAAAAAAGTGTTGCTATCTCAAATCATAAATATATAGAGCACATGAAAATCCACTCTTTTTAATCATGTTTTATAGAAAAGGCCTCAGAGATTCCAAAAAGAAATAATCCTGCAATTTTCTTTTGTGGTCTTCAATGACTAAACATTTCTCTCTGGGACAATCACACTTTTACGGTTTTGAACAGGTGTGGTAATAAAAATAATAACTTTTTTTCATCACTGCTTAACCAGAAAAAATGTATATTGATGCAGTGAGTATCTGATTGGCATCACACCCTAAGCCTGTATTTTGTGTTGTGTCACTGCATTCAAAGCTATTATCTACACATCGGTCCGCATCACTGATAACCATCATCTCTAAGACCGACACTAATCCCAGCAAACATGTTTGTGGATGCTGTGCTTTAATCTTCCCTGACTTGAATTTAGATGGGCATCTTTAGAAGCCGAATCTATGTCCGTTCTTTTGTCCTTGCCTTTCACAAAGAACAAATACAGCTATGGTTATTTATGAAAGATTTGACAGTTGATGACAATTTCCCTACTTGGTTTGGGTTTTGCCTCTTGAGCATGATAAATCAGCAAGAAATGTGAAACTGGCTGAGGAGCAGCCAGTTGGAGCTGAACATTTTGCATACCTCAAGCTTTTCCTGAGTTCCAACCAACCTAACAGCATAGAAAATCTAAAAAGAAATCTAATGACACTTTTACCTTTACTACTTCTCACACTGCATGAGATTTGTTTTTTAATTGTTTGCTATAGCATATTCAGCATGGCACCTACTTTCCCCCCAAAAAATATATTATTCCCTCTTCCCCTGAGCTGGTTTACTGTGACAAACAAAGTGCTCCCAGTGCTTCAAGGCCTAATTGGTTTGGGTGGTGTACAGCTTAGTGAATCAGCCACACTGACAGAGAGGACAGACTGTTGGTTAAGCTTGTCTGAGCACGCTTGAATGCAGCAGAGGGTGCAAGTACTTATTTTGCTCTCTCTTGGTAGGTATACATAATTAATAAGAGTGTGTATAACAAAATACTGCATTTGTGTTGTGGTATTATGAATGGGAATTGGTACCTGCAAGAGCCTTGTCATAAAAAATTCTTACATCATATTTGGTAAAATACTTCAGAGTCCCCTCCGTCTCTGAAAGGACAAATCGTCTGCTGAGGAACTGCCCGTTGTCCCGCCCTCTCTTCATCAACATGCCATCTCTTATTCCTGCAGGAAGCCAACAAGGTCAATCATGAATTTGAATTTGTTATAACACAGAGGCGGTTTGTGTCATTATACACCTGTGCACTCACTTTCTTCATAAGTGAAGTTTCCAGGCTCAGAGAACTCCCTCCTTTGGTACTTTGCTCGTATCCACTGCTCCCTCAACACCCTGAGCACACAGATGAAGTGTAAACAGAACTCGCTTGCAAAGCTTGTGCTTGTGCAATAAAAGCACACTAATAGTCCTGTGTATTTTGTGAACAGTAAACACAACACCAAAAATGAAAACCAATTCAGATACACGAGAGACTCACAAAACAGTCCTTTTTAATATTCCTACTTTATGTGAACTGCATGCCTAAACAGTGACATTTAAAGTCTTTAGAAAGATGACTCTGGCAGCATCTTCTTTCAGCTTGTTAAATTGCAACTATCCTGCAGTTATATATCCTGCAGAAATTACATGCAGATTATTGCCTTTGCAAGTAGCATTGCACCTGCTGCGTTAGGCTGATAGACATGAACAGACACACGCCTGAGTGAAAACATCAATCCTGGTCTGACTGTAATTTACTGCATCAGTGTCAATTAGAACTTGCATATGCTACTTTAAGATGTACAGCAACACTGAGCAGGTTAAAGCATCCTAAAAATCTCCAAATGAATACATAAAAGGATATCGGCAAAATGTTAGCATTTTCCATTAGCAAAATGCTAAGGCCAAATATTGAGGATCATTTTACTCATAAATCATAGAAAGCTATCGAAGGCTTCAGTCACACCAGAGTCAAAATAGGACAGCAACCTCCGCAGCTGGGAATGATTGTGAGTACTTGCAGCTGCCAACTGAGCGCCCAAAACATGAGGCTGCAGGGCTTCAACCACTGAGCGAACATTTGTGGTTACAGGGCACCTGATTTCCAGCCTGTTTCAGTCAGTCTCAGACTGATTACAGTCACTCTCAGATAGGTCTGCAATTAATTGCTATCTAATTTAAAAACAATAAAAGCAATAATGTGTGTGATAATTCCCACTAGGAGTGTTTATTTATTTGGCATTAGAATGAGTTATCAAAAAGGATGTGCAATCGGCACGCCTGGATGGCTCAACGTTGTGAGCGCAGTGCCAAAACCTTTACTCTGTAATAATCTGTTTGGCACAAGCCCCACATATTCCAAAAACAATAATACCAGAATGTTTATTGAAACACAGCAGAATTGAAATGAAGTTATTTCATTTTTAACCTTAATTTATATTTTATTCCTTCCTAGTTAAATTTACCCTTATTCATAGCCTTTTCCTTTTTTTTCTTTAGGTCACGAGCAGTTGTCCAAGCATTTCACTACATATCGTACTGTGTATGACTGTGTACGTGACAAATAAAATTTGAATTTGAATTTGAAGTTAACGCTGTGTCTGAGGGAGGAGGACAATCCTGACAAAAGATGCATACAAGAATACAGCCTGTTTTCCTTTCCACAGTGAGCAGAGATGCCAGTATTTCAGGCTTTTAGTCACATTTTTACAGAGATTAGTACATAATGAAAACATCTCCCCATCTTTTCTCAACGCAAACACAGAGCAACATTCATCTTTCTTTCAATTCCCTTGAAAAGGCGCATATTACACAATATATGTTTGTAGCTATTAATGGGTCTGTGTTAGTGTGCTACAATAATGTGTAAATGTTGCAAAATGTTAGGGGTGGTTAAATTCATATGTGTAGCATTCGAGTAATCTCGATATAGGGAATGGGACATCGTGTTATATTTACGACAGCAGATATTTGGAGTTTGAAAACTAACAAATATGTGACAATAGCTCTGTAACATGTTTTACAACATCATGGGCCACAGTGAATGATGGCCAGTTTATGGTTTAGCGTTTCACTCAGGAGCGTGGCTGTTCCTCTCTATCAGCCCATCACAGTGCCTGCCTAGACTATGGGATGTGAGACATCAGCCTCATTGCATATTTATACTTGAAAGAAAAATGGTGCAATACTTGGCTCCATTTTGAGCACCAAATTTAGAATTCCCTAGGCAGATATCTGGTTATTATTTAAATAAACTAGCTGCATGTGTTTGTTTATAAATGTATAAATTTGCCCAGCTTAAATCTGGCACAGCCTGTGGCTGAGAAAGTCACACATGAGCGTGGATAACCACTGACGACGAGTCCATACCGGCTCCTGTAAAGCGCTACTGACTGTAGATATAGATGCCAACAGAATTCGAACAGAAGGCAACACATTTTTTCTTAGTTAATTGCAGAATAATTGCGAACAGAATGTAAGTGCCAAGTTGACCAGTTCACTTAAAAACTAGCAGACTAACTCCATTTTATTGCCATGTTATTCCAGTTTCACCGTCATCTTGACCCACCAAAGTCAGTTTGACGACAGCAACTGACTATGAGTGGTCTCAGACTTGGACTCCATCTTTAAAGCAACATTTCAAAGGCAAGGAGACTGCAAGAGTTTCAGTAATTTGGTCACAGATTGGTCTCCAGCCGCTATCTTCCACTATATTCTAAATGACATAATGAATTTGCAAAGATCCCACTGTCAAAGGATACCCATGAAGAACTAAGCGCTGTAACATTAGAATCACAGAAGAAAACATATGTAAACGCAGGCGTCTTAAAGATAGCAGCAAAAAGAGTGGAAATAATTTACCACCTATTTAAGAGATATTGTCTGTGTTAGGCTGAGGACAGAGCAATATTTTGGTCAAGAGTAACTGATTCACAGCAGAAAGCCGACAAAAACATAACAAAGCCAAAAGTAAATAAAAGTATTGATGCAACTACCACCCTGCATAATAACTTTATTACATTGATGCAGTGCTGACTGAAACAATTACACAATTCACCGAAACAGATCAAATGGATTTAGACTCTCCACCTACTTTTATTCTATGCTAATAAAAATAAATGCTGTTAGGATTCTCTGTATCCTGTGGATTATCACTGCAGAGCAAAGGCTAGATTAGATAATTACAACCGGTCCAAGAAATAAATCAATTTAACCCCATATATGTCGCAGGAAAATGACTCAACAGGGTCAAACTAAAGGCTGAATATCTGGCCTGAGTTTTATACATAAGCTAAGTACTGAACTTACTTCAAAAAAGAAAAGAAAAAGACAGCAGCGCTGTAAACAACGGTAGACTGGTGGGTAATAAGCGAATGAATAATACAGAAAACAGAGATTGGAGACAGGAAACTGTTCTTGAAGTATAGAGAGAGATAGAGAGAGAGCTAGCTGTGCATGAAGTGTGATTTTAATAGTCGTGGAAGCAAAACAGCAAAATTCATGACGACATTGATCGAATGTGAAGCGCAGTTTGCTGCTTCTTTTGCTGCTGGCTCGGTGAATTTTGGTTGGAGAGAGACAAAACCTGCAGCTCAGAATCAGCGCAAAAAGACGTAATCACAGCGCGGACCGGACGCATCAGAATCGCTAAGCTCCGACAGCGTGTCCGTCTACGGGCCGCCCGAGAAAGACAAAGCTGATTCTGATGCGTCGGGTCCGTTCTGTGTTTACGTCTTCGTGTGGAATCCGTGTACGTGCTCTCATTTGCTGTTTGGTTGTTGTTGAAATGGTTTTGTGAGCTTTAATCTGAGAATCTGGCGTTTCTGGCAAAACACAGTTATATTTAAAAGTCGATTCAGGATTTAATGAATTGATATCGCTTTATTCAAGCTACTCACCTCCCACTTCCACCTGCACTTTCAACTGGACCACGGCCAATCAGAGAGGTCCCGCCCCTTACTATCTCTGATTGGTTTAGTCCACGATAGGGGCAAAATGTGTGTCTGTTGTTGACCACAGGGAAGATTGCAGATTTTTTTTTTTTTTTTTTGCTACCCGAACAGTTGGTCGCACAGGTGCAACCAAATATTTTTTTTAGTCGCACCACTGAAAAATTTGGTCGCACTCTAGAGCCCTGCAAGAGCTCCTGTAGATTTCAGCCACAGGAAGTGAATAGCTGTTCACTTTACACTGAAAGATTTCAAAGCTGAGCGTGTGGGGATAAAGTGCAACGTAACAACACGTCAGCTTTGCAGGGAAATGAGAACATGGATGTAAACAGTCAGCTCCATGTAAAAGTATTTATTGGGAGGAACCGTTTAAACTGTGTAATTATCAAGTTTATTGCATCCAATCACGGGCGAGTGTTTTGAGCATATCAGTGTTCCCCTTCTAGTCAATTATAGTTAATTAATTATAGTTAATACTTATAGTTTGGCTGGAAAACAGGAGATTTTTCTTTAAAGAAAAAAAAAAAACACACTTAGGTCTAAAAAATAACTCATTGCATGCACATTTTTTCCAAAAACCTGTCCAAAATAAGTTATGTAAGTGTGATATATGTGTTACTATGGTTACTCACTGGCAGTCCTTGTGGGTTGGTTTGTAGTAATAGACTGGAACAGCGGCCTCATATTTGCTCTTCATGAGCTCATTGCCATTCTGTGCCATGAACTATGAAAACACACACACATACACATACATGACATAGACATATTATTTGAGGATGAATGACATCTTGGCAGAGCTATAGACAGTTTTACGGCTAAAGGACACATTTTCTCATCTCCTCAGCAGAAGCATTGAATTCCTAGAATAAATCTTCACTGATGTTACTGGGAACCGATTTCAGTTATGGGAAGATGACAGATGTGGCAACTATTTTAAGATAAAGATGTTCAGAGAACCCACATCCTTAATTATCTGATTTCCATGAATCCAGTATAAAAATGTTGTGGGCAGGAATGCAGTGTTTTGACATTCCCGAGGACTGATTTATCATAGTGATTTATAATAAAGCATTTTGAAGCAAAATTCTTGAAGCTAATTTTTTGTCTATTTAAAAATGTGGTTTTTGGTCGTCTAGGTTTGTGAAATGTGTATGTTAGATTCTTCTCAAAGTGAAAAGCCCACAGGTGAGCCCATCAAAGACTTGTGGCATCATACCTGATCTGGAGGCCAAAGCTTCTCTAAGAAAAAAGACTACACAGGTAAGTTCACCTTACTTCACAATGGGCATCGACCTAGCTCTGACAAAAAAAATGACTGGTTTCCATTAAGGATTACAAATAACTGCACAAACAGTGTAAATAAAACCCTCAATTGCTCATTTTAAAAGGTGATATCTTGGTTGGTATGATCAAAAATCACTGTATCATTATTAAGATCGTTTCAGGATACATGGAGATATACATGGGGGGAAAAAAAAACCACGAGTACAAAACAAAAAACAACAAATAATGTATAATTAGGCTCTGGTCTAAGCATATAAGGAATAAGGAAACCACTTGGTAACTTTCGTTTCTTGAGAACAGGTGGTTGACCAGCCGTGGCTGGAGAAAAACAAGTAAAAAGAACCTCCAACTCATGGTCCTCCCAGCGGGACAGGGTCAGCGACTTGACCTTGCTGATGTCAGGAATGTTGCGGTGAATTCCAGAGCAGGCCAGGCAGATGAACACTCCCAGGGTGCAGGAGCCCCAATTAGGGTCTGCAGAGAGACAGATGGAGAGAACAGTTACAGTATGGTAGGGCACTACCTTTGTCAGACACAACAGACCGAATCTGAAGCTTCATCAGATATAAGAAAAGAGACAGTATGTCTATATTTGATAAGCTGGATTCACACAGCATCACTGCTCTTTTGTTTGTTTTCTGCATGGGCTTTTTTAAATGACTTGTATGACTTCTTGACTAGCTGTCTGTCAATTTTTCCAACCAATACATTTACTGAAAAATGAATAGAAGCCTTAAGGCTAGTAAAAAACAAACCAGTCCAAAATGCACATTATTCTTACATTTTGAAAGCTAAATTTAAAAAAATATTTATTTTAAAAATCCAGGTTAACGTCTTTAAGTTGTCTTCTGTGGAATGTTTTCATACATGATTTTCATTCTTCCAGCTTGATAATTTATGTTTTATCTCCTTGAGATTTAAACGTAGCAAACAACTTTTAATGCATCACTGCTTAATAGCATAAGAAGATGGGGCTTCCTTTTCATTTTTGTTGTGACATAGATTCTCAGTATGCCAATGTGCAGACTATATTTCAAGGTACCAACACAAGCTAGCAGTGCGTTGCTACATTTTAATAGTAATTTAAAGATTAACATAGCCACTGTGATGTCACCCTGAAAATCTATGGACATTTGATGCCCCAGTATTAGTGTTTTAGCCTTGCCATGTAGTTTTTGGGGGGGTTTGGGACAAGAAATAATCTAATTTGGGGGCGCTAAGTTAGCTAATGCTAGCAGACTTTGATTAGCAAGCTTCTAAGTATATGTGTGCTTTTCACAGGTACACACATCTACCTAAGTAACAGACAAATAAAGAAAGAAAGAAATCAAAAAGCACAAAATATAGATGTAAGGTTCAGTTCAGTGACTCAGATTAGCAGAGGTAAAGCCTAGCAGCCAGCTATTAGCTACAAGAGCCTGTGTCAGCATCCACTTGTAATCTCAATGTGGCCACTCTTCAACTTAATCATTAAGAAAATCTAAATACGTGAGCTATTAAAAATAAATAAATAGAATTTGCCACCTTTAATTTGCTAGGAAAGAAAATTTACAGACCCTTTCTTTTGTGCCAGACTGTAGACATTGTTTTACAGTCATATTTGGCTCTTTAAATACTGTAAATTTAGGCACTTTAAACATAGGCGACATAAACTCTGCAAATATCAGCCAACACCTGTTGCAAGACCTAGACAGCTGACAGCTGGAAAATTTGAACATATAACAAACCAGTTATCACTACAACATGCCTCACACTTAAGGCTCACACTAAACAGGAGAAAGCATTTTGTCCAAATCAATACAAGCCTTATGTCGGCAAGCATATTGAAATCTCTGAGCTTCCAACCAGATAAATGGTACAAAGCGACAAGCCTGAAACCTATAAGGGCAATTTATCTGCCTCACCTCTAAACTCAAAGATACGAGAAACATTTTCTTTGCTCTGGCCACACCTGTCTTATCTTTCTGAGAACCTTTCGAATTTCCTAGTAACCAGCGCGAGGGAGGCTTGGTCTTATCAGTATAAATCACAGATGTCTGAGCAATGAGGGCAGTGTTTAATTTCCCAACCATAGAAGGCAGATTGGAATACAATGTGCCTGGCTGGTTAATACTCATGCCTAATTTTTTGCAATGTTTCACAATGGGCAGACACAGCAGAGTAAAACGAAACCAGCCCACGTGCGCACGGGGCATCAGAAACATAAAGGGATTCCCTTTAGTCTCTAAAACTGAGGACACATAGTAAATATGCTTGAACGTAGCCAGAGCCGATGCTGGGAATCGGTAAAACCTGTCTTTGAGCAAGGAAGTTCCTCTCCAGCAATGCATGCCTGGCTTCTCAATAGTTGTTTTTTTTCACTATACAAAGATTAGGAAGCGAGATACTATCTCTCTTACATGTCTCCAGGGCATACATTCAGTGATTATTTTGGTTTTTTTCCTTCTGATGTACTGAAACACATTATGTGCTGTGCATGACGGCTCTCAGCATACTGTAACACATACAAAATGTAGTGCCAGCATGTTTGGGCAAAAATAACTTTGTGCCATTTTAACTGCCACAGCAGGTTATTTCTTCACACATGGATAGCTTGTATAACCTAAACTACTGCTCCACATTCCACACACTGACTAGATAATCTGTCAATCACGGAAGATGGCCTTACAGGCCTTCAGTTTCTCTTGGTTTTCTCATAGATACCTTTATATTTGCATCATCCAAAGGCAGAGGCCAGAGGTAATTATTTACCTACATTGTCTGCTGATCATTTCTTAGCACAAATAATCAGCCTAAAATATATATTTAACAAAGAAAAGTCCATTACAACAGCCCAAAAGAAAACCTATTGTTATTATTATCATTAATTATCCACTATCTACACATCTTATATACAGATATGGCCTCTTTATAATGGAGTTCCCCATATGTCCCCATTGTGTAAGTAGTTTCTATTAAAAAACCTATAACCAACTAAAACAAAAAAGATCACGAAGAAGACCTCCACTGCTGAGCTCGAGTGGATAAGGGTGTGTGCAGGCCCTTGTACTGCATGTCGAGACATGATCAGCGCTGAACTTCTCTTCTCTTGGCTCCACCACATCGCTTCACTGCTTCAGCTGCGATCTTCTACACCTTCAGGGAAACTCCTCCCTCCGTTCCTAACTCACCTTGTTACACTTACAGTCAGAACAGCGCCGAGCATGCCTGGAACCCTTTGAAATATGTTAAAGGTCTAAGCAAGCATTTAATCCTATGCCGTAGTGACTGTAGCATAAAACGAAGGAGACATTAAGGTGCACTTTAAAAAACGGCTTTATCAGCAACGTTATCATAGATCCCGCATAGTCTGACTTTCCACTTTCTTCTTCCCCCCCCCCCCCCCCCCCCCCCCCCCCCAACCTACCTGGTGCGCCACAGTCTGCGCAGGCGTCATTTCCAGGCTTCTGCAGGATCTCTCTGAAAGCTCGGGTCGATCTTTCATTTGCGGACATTTCAGCGAGCTGATCTGTTATTCCTCCGCTTTCAGAGAGCGGTAGAGACTGGGTTGGGGCGGCGAATAGCCAAAAAAACAGGGAAAGGTGTGTCTGCTTGGGTTTCACGCCCCTACTCGGGGTGCGGACAAGTCCGCACAGGTGGCCTCCTCAGCGCAGAGGTATGCCTCGCATTGAAGGGGATGAAAAAAGAAAAGAAAGAACGTGAACTTCAATGTCCTTCACAAAGTTTCCACAGCAAAAAGTCCCAGTATCTCTCTTTGTTTGCTGAGCCCAAAGCCCACTAGTGGCACTCTTCAGGTGCGTCTTCAGTCTGGGACTGGCTGAGCGGAGCGGATGGCATGAAACTCTACACTAGGAAGTGAAATACAGAGGTTGTTGAAACTTGCTTTTCCGCATAATTCGAGGTTAGATTGCATACCGCACCGGCGCCAACTACACAGGGCTTATTCACTTAAAAAGCGCCTGTCGGACTATTATAGGCCTACCCGGTGAATAATGATAATGTAAATCACTGCAGATTTGGATCTGATGTCAAGTCAATACAGAGTCAGTATTGCCGATACTAATAATGGCAGCTTATGTATGGAAAAGCAATGTGTTGTGATTTATGAGATGAATCATCATTAACGTATCAATTCACACACATTTTAATGACCAATAAATCACTGTGATTTTTCCAAAATACTGAGTAATACAACAAAACACACAATTCAGCTTACATGGAATATAACTGTGCCTGTCTCTAAAGGGTCTTTGGGTCAGCTTCTGTTGTTTAAATCTGCTATAGGCAGTAAATAAAATAAACTTGACAGTTAGCACGAAAAGGTTCAGGCATTTCCCCCCCCCTAAAATACCAATATCGTAAGTTGGTATCAACACTATTGGTAGTTGGATCAATCTGCGGACTGTAGTTTAAATGTATATTAAAGCATGCTGTTATCTTTACTCCAGCATAAAAGAGTAGAGATAACAGGATGTGGTTAGAATATAGGTTTTGGGTTGTTAGTGCACACAGCAAAGTGCAGCTGATTTTAACACCTTTTCACCTTCTAGATAAGTGTTGTCTTGTCTCTGACAGGAAACACAGAAAGCAGGAGTTTCGAACCATGATTCTGCCCCTTTATTCTATTTAAGAGAAGACGATACAAAGACTAAGTTTGTGGCAAGTGGCTATTTGGGGGAGGGGGAGAGGGGCTTTTGACTTTGTTCAACAGATCTTCATATGTTTAAAAAAAAAATAGAAAAAAACATAAAGATATGTGTAGAATTTGACCAGACCCTCATTAACCACCAATGGTCTTCTCACTCATGTTGTTGCAATTGAATATCGGAAATTTCTGCAGCCAGGTTTGGTAAAAGGTAAGCACCAAAAAGCTGTTAAAGCAGACAGTCTATCCCCACATGTGCAAATTAAAAGTCAGCAACAACATGTGCATCTAATATTTATATATGGGACACATTTATCATTGCATCCATTTTGTTTTATAGCTTATTGTAGCTCCGTATTTGGCCTGTAGATGGCAACAGCTCACTACTCTTCTGCACATATGAGCACCAGGATGCCTCCTGTCAGTGCTGCACCTTTGTAGCCTCATATAATGTCATCAAATATCACTCTCCTACTCTCTGGATCATAGAGAGTGTGAAGCCCTGCTAGATGCTTAGGCTAGTGGGAGGGTGCCTGATTACACGACTAATCAGCACCTCGGTAGTCTTCCCATTACTTCCCAAGGAAATGATAATCTGTAGAAATATAATGGCAGGAAACAAAAAAAAGTTCCCTTGCACCCAAACGTTCACTCTCCTAATTTGGTTCCCTAAGTGAGACAGATAATGGTTAGGCCGATTTGACAGTCAGTGAGGGTTTGATGTCATTTTGCACTGGCGGATTTTCCCTGTGACAGCAAAAGGCTAATGCCCCTTTACCAAGCTCATTTGTCAACACCACTCCAGCAGTGAGTCGTTTGTCTATTTTTCTAATGCCTCAGTCCCTAAATCTTCTTTTTCTTCTGCCAGTTGTTGAGTTGGAATCTGAAAGCTGTCAAGTTTTGGGTTTGCTTTGCAGCAGCAAATTGATTTGGAGTAAACTTGGTGTCAGTGAAGGACAAGATGTGTTGAGGAACAACTTCAATCAAATGTTTTTTCACAGATAAAAATTAATTAAGGAGATGATTTTGTTATTGTGAGTGAAAGCAGTGACAGTTGTGTCTCGTATCTGTTATTTTTATGTTTGATACCTCTTTGACCCAGTCACAGTATAGTAAAGATCTCTGGAGTTATTTGTGATTTGTCATTGTATTTTATACAACAGTGTTTATTACTTGTACTCTTTCCTTTTTCCAAAAAGGAGTTGACAGAACACCATCTCCATGAAAATACTTGCTTATTACTTCTTTAAAAATTCTTAGTTTTCATAAAAAGTTAAACATTATTATTATTATTGTTAATCTCAAGTTGCATTATATTACCAAAATTATTCACTTGGCTGCCTTCACACACATGAACCTGAGTAACATCCCACCTTAGTTCATTTACAATGACAGCAGCCCACCTTTTGCAGCTATAACTCTTTGGAGCTATAAGGCTTTCCACAATGTTTAAGAGTGTTTATGGGAATTTCTGACCATTCTTCAGAAGCACATTTGTGAGCTCAGACACTGATGTTGGATGAGAGGGCCTGGCTCAGAGTCTCTGCTCCAATTCATCCCAAAGGTGTTGAGGTCAGGACTCAAGTCTTCCACACCAAGCGCATTCATCCATGTCTTTATGGACCTTACTTGTGCACTTGTGTGCAGTCATATTGAAACAGGAAGAGGCCATCCCCAAACTGTTCCCACAAAGTTAGAGGCATGAAATTGTTCAAAACGTCCCTGTATGCGGAAGTATTAAGAGTTACTTTCACTGGACCCGAGGAGCCGAGCCCAAGTCCTAAAAAACAACCACACACCATAATCCCCCCTCCACACAACTTTACACTTGGCACATCCAGTTGCACAATCACCGATCTCCTGGTAACCGACAAACCCAGACTCAGATGGAGATGTGGTATCGGTTATTTCAAAGATCACGTCTCCACTGCTCAAGATTCCGGTGACAGTGAGCTTTACATCAATGCATCCAACACTTTGTATTGAGCTTGGTGATATAAGGCTTGAATTTAGCTGTTCAGCCTTGGAAACCCATTCCATGCAGCTCTCTACGCACTGTTCTTGAGCTAATTAGAATAGAATAGAATAGAATAGAATACTTTTATTTGTCAATTTCTTCAAATGTACTTGCCATACAAAGGAATTGAAATTACGTTTCACACTGTCCCATGCGTAGACATTGACAACAATAAGGTGCAGATGCACAACAAAAACAGCCCTAACAATAAAGTAATAAATATTAATATAATAATATAAATAGTGCTAAAAGAAATACTAAAAATATATATATAGCAGCAGGTGTGTGCAATTGCAATGCAAGTCAGGAATGTTTTCAGTTCTTGGTTCAGAGAGTGTTTCCTTGTTGGAGAGTGTGCGTGGGTGGGTGGGGGGGGGGGGGGGGGTAGAGTCCAATTCTGTCTTCCTATACTTCTGCCAATCTGGTGATTCTGCTGGCTGGGAGCCGGGAGGGAAGAGAGTTCAGCAGTCTCACAGCCTGGTGGATGAAGCTGTTGGTGAGCCTGGTAGTGCGGGAGTGGAGACTTCTGTATCTCTTTCCAGAGGGCAGGAGGCTGAACAGACAGTGCGCGGGGTGGGTTGCATCGTTGACAATTGTGATGGCTTTGCGGGTGAGGCGAGTGGTGTAAATGTCTTGCAGGGAGGGGAGTGGTACACCAACTACAGTGGGGCAAAAAAGTATTTAGTCAGCCACCGATTGTGCAAGTTCCCCCACCTAAAATGATGACAGAGGTCAGTAATTTGCACCAGAGGTACACTTCAACTGTGAGAGACAGAATGTGAAAAAAAAATCCATGAATCCACATGGTAGGATTTGTAAAGAATTTATTCGTAAATCAGGGTGGAAAATAAGTATTTGGTCAATAACAAAAATACAACTCAATACTTTGTAACATAACCTTTGTTGGCAATAACAGAGGTCAAACGTTTACTATAGGTCTTTACCAGGTTTGCACACACAGTAGCTGGTATTTTGACCCATTCCTCCATGCAGATCTTCTCGAGAGCAGTGATGTTTTGGGGCTGTCGCCGAGCAACACGGACTTTCAACTCCCGCCACAGATTTTCTATGGGGTTGAGGTCTGGAGACTGGCTAGGCCACTCCAGGACTTTCAAATGCTTCTTACGGAGCCACTCCTTTGTTGCCTGGGCGGTGTGTTTTGGATCATTGTCATGTTGGAAGACCCAGCCTCGTTTCATCTTCAAAGTTCTCACTGATGGAAGGAGGTTTTGGCTCAAAATCTCACGATACATGGCCCCATTCATTCTGTCCTTAACACGGATCAGTCGTCCTGTCCCCTTGGCAGAAAAACAGCCCCATAGCATGATGTTTCCACCCCCATGCTTCACAGTAGGTATGGTGTTCTTGGGATGCAACTCAGTATTCTTCTTCCTCCAAACACGACGAGTTGAGTTTATACCAAAAAGTTCTACTTTGGTTTCATCTGACCACATGACATTCTCCCAATCCTCTGCTGTATCATCCATGTGCTCTCTGGCAAACTTCAGACGGGCCTGGACATGCACTGGCTTCAGCAGCGGAACACATCTGGCACTGCGGGATTTGATTCCCTGCCGTTGTAGTGTGTTACTGATGGTGACCTTTGTTACTTTGGTCCCAGCTCTCTGCAGGTCATTCACCAGGTCCCCCCGTGTGGTTCTGGGATCTTTGCTCACCGTTCTCATGATCATTTTGACCCCACGGGATGAGATCTTGCGTGGAGCCCCAGATCGAGGGAGATTATCAGTGGTCTTGTATGTCTTCCATTTTCTGATGATTGCTCCCACAGTTGATTTTTTCACACCAAGCTGCTTGCCTATTGTAGATTCACTCTTCCCAGTCTGGTGCAGGTCTACAATACTTTTCCTGGTGTCCTTCGAAAGCTCTTTGGTCTTGGCCATGGCGGAGTTTGGAGTCTGACTGTTTGAGGCTGTGGACAGGTGTCTTTTATACAGATGATGAGTTCAAACAGGTGCCATTCATACAGGTAACGAGTGGGGGACAGAAAAGCTTCTTACAGAAGACGTTACAGGTCTGTGAGAGCCAGAGATCTTCCTTGTTTGAGGTGACCAAATACTTATTTTCCACCCTGATTTACGAATAAATTCTTTACAAATCCTACCATGTGAATTCATGGATTTTTTTTTCACATTCGGTCTCTCACAGTTGAAGTGTACCTCTGGTGCAAATTACTGACCTCTGTCATCATTTTAAGTGGGGGAACTTGCACAATCGGTGGCTGACTAAATACTTTTTTGCCCCACTGTATCCTCTCAGCTGTTCTCACAATGCGTTGTAGAGCTTTTCTGTTATAGTCAGTGCAGCTACCGCCCCACACAGTGATGCAGCTGGAGAGGATACTTTCAATAGTTCCTCTGTAGAATGTAGTCAGGATGGGTGGTGGAGCACTTGCCCGCTTGAGTTTGCGCAGGAAGTAGAGGCGCTGTTGTGCTTTCTTGGCCAGTGATGCTGTGTTGGTGGTCCAAGAGAGGTCCTCACTGATGTGCACCCCCAGGAACTTGGTGCTGCTCACCCTCTCCACTGCAGCGCCGTCGATGGTCAATGGGGGGTGACAGGTGTGGCCTCTCTGGAAGTTGACAATAATCTCCTTGGTCTTACTGACATTTAGCAGGAGGTTGTTGTCTCTACACCACGTGGTCAGGAGCTCAACCTCTTTCCTGTAGTGGGTCTCATCGCCCTTGGTGATGAGCCCCACCAGCGTTGTGTCGTCCGCAAACTTCACAAGGTGGTTGGAGCTGTAGGTTGGTGTGCAGTCATGTGTCAACAGGGTGAAGAGCAGAGGACTGAGCACACAGCCTTGTGGAGCCCCCGTGCTCAGGGTGATGCTGTTTGAGACCTTGTTGCCCACACGCACCGCTTGAGGCCTCTGGCTGAGGAAATCCAGCAGCCAGTTGCAGAGGGAGGTGCTGAGGCCCAGTCTGTCCAGTTTACAGATGAGTTGTTGTGGTATTATGGTGTTGAATGCTGAGCTAAAGTCTATGAACAGCATTCTCACATATGAGTCTTTCTTGTCCAGATGAGTTAGGGCCGGGTGGAGGGCAGAGCAGATTGCATCCTCTGTGGATCGTTTCGCTCTGTATGCGAACTGGTGTGGGTCCAGGGTGGGAGGTAGGGTGGATTTGATGTGTGACATGACTAGTCGTTCAAAGCACTTCATAATAATGGGTGTCAGTGCCACGGGGCGGTAGTCATTGAAACAGGCTGGGGATGGTTTCTTTGGCACAGGTATGATGGTGGCAGTCTTGAAGCATGATGGGACAGTGGCTTGCCTCAGGGAGGTGTTAAAGATGTCTGTGAAGACATTCTTCAGCTCCTCTGCGCAGTCTTTCAGCACACTACCAGGGATGTTATCTGGACCCGCTGCTTTCCGGGCGTTGATGGTGATGAGTGTCCTCTTCACGCTGGCAGCAGACAGGCACAGAGGCTGGTCGTGTGGAGGTGGTGGTGTTTTCTGTGGGCGTGTGTTGTTCTGTGCTTCAAATCGTGCAAAGAAGCTGTTCAGGTTGTTGAGCAGAGTGGTGTCGCTCTCACAGCTATGCGCTACAGGCTTGTAGTCTGTAATAGCCTGGATGCCTTGCCATAGGCTTCTTGCATCCTTGCTATCATTGAAGTGGGAGGTTATCTTGTGTGTGTAGTCCTGTTTCGCTTTCCTGATGCCACGGGACAGGTTGGCTCTCGCTGTTCTCAGGCCTATTTCATCCCCAGCTCTGAAGGCCTTGTCTCTGGCCTTCAGCAGCCTGTGGACATCTCCTGTTAGCCATGGCTTCCGGTTGGCTCGAGTTGTGATACTTTTCACTTGTGTTACATCATCAATGCATTTGGTGATGTATGAGCTCACCGTGTCTGTGTACTCCTCGATGTCTATGATGTTATTGTAGGTGGCTGCTTCCTTGAATATGTCCCAATCAGTTGACCCAAAGCAGTCTTGAAGAGCAGAGGTGGCCTCCTGTGGCCACACTCTTACCTCTTTCATAACAGGTTTGATGACCTTCACTCTCTGTCTGTATGCTGGCATTAGCATAACAGTGAGGTGATCAGAGGTGCCGATGTGGGGGAGGGGGATGGCTTTGTATGCTCCTTTTTCCTGTGTGTAGACCAAGTCCAATATGTTGTCTCCCCTTGTTGGAAAATGTACATGCTGATGAAACTTTGGGAGAACAGTTTTAAGATCAGCATGATTAAAGTCTCCTGCGAGGATGATGAAACCGTCTGGGTGTGCTGTTTGTTGCTCACTGATGGCCTGATACAGTTCGTTCAGCGCCGCATTTCTATCGCTGTTGTTGCTAGATGGAGGTATATAGGTAGCGACCAACAAGATCGAACTTACCTCCCTGGGCAGATAGAAAGGGCGACACTTCACGATCATGAACTCCGCCAGTGATGAGCAGTGTTTGCGTACTACAGTGGCATCACGACACCACTCGTCACGGATGTAAACACAGACCCCATCACCTCGGGTCTTGCCTCCGTCTACGAGAGCCCTGTCGGCTCTGTAGCATGCTAGCTGCTCCAGTTGTATGGCCGACTCCGGAATGTTGTCATTAAGCCATGTCTCGGTGAAAACTAGCACACAACAGTCACTTACTTTGCGATTCGCTGATCTCAGAAGTCGTATGTTGTCCATTTTATTGTCCAGAGATCGTACGTTGGCTAAGAGGATCGATGGTATGGCTGGGCGAGTTGGCTTAGCCTCAAGCCTGACTCGGACACCTCCGCGCTTGCCCCGCTTCCTTGTCCTAGCGCACCGCTTTCGACACCTCCTTGCCCGGGGAGGGTTAACAGGCGAGTCCGGTGAGTTGCTAGGCCAGCTAGCAGGCTGTCGCAGAAGTCCTATCTCCCTTAGCATCTCAACGTTAGTGTTCAAAACTTGGCAAATCTTGCTTCTCCGAATGTGTAAGAGAGCCTGACGACTGTACACATATTCCGACGTGGACTGGCGAGAAACACTTGCAGAAAGACACTTACTTGACGAACAAAACATCGCATTTTCAGGAGAGCGTGAGGTCGCTGCGTCTACACGCGCCGCCATGTTATAATTGAAGGCCGCATGAAGTTTAGAGGTCTGTAGTTATTGATTCTGCAGAAAGTTTGTGACCTCTGCAACCTTCTGCCATGATTTTACATGGCCCACCACTACGGACATTGGATACTGCCTTCTCCCATTGCTGATCCGAAAAAATTACTCCTAACTCCCGCTCCCAAGCCCCCCTAATTTTAGCAACTGAATGGACATTTAAATCCATAAGTTGTTTATATATTAAAGATATAATTGACTTCTTATTGGGTTTAAGGGATAAGAATTCCTCCCACGGTTGGACATTTGGAAGAAGAGGGTAGGAGGGGAAGAGAGCAGAAGTGCAATGCCGTGCCTGAAAATAACGGAATAGATTGGTAGCCGGAAGATTTGTTTCTGAACACAGGTCTAAAAAAGTTAAGAAAGTACCATCTTTATAGAGATCCTTAAACGTATTAATACCATGATGCTTCCACTGTACATAGGTACCATCAATGAGGCCAGGAGTAAACAGATGGTTCTGCGTGATGGGCATGTGTACTGACGCAGAGATGTACTTAAAATGACTCCTGAATTGTGACCAGACCCTTAGACTAGACTGTACCACGGGATTTTGGGTGAAATGAGAAGGCTTAAGTGGTAGTGGAGAGAACAATAAAGCTTCTAAGGATGAGGAAGTGCACGACAGGCGTTCCAGTTTGCACCACAGCAGATCTTGAGATTCAAGCCAATGGGTCAATTTGTGAACATGAGAGGACCAATAGTAAAATAAAAAGTTAGGCAAGACAAGACCACCATCAAATGTCAGTCTCTGTAATAATGATTTCCTCACCCTGGGGTGTTTCCCTCCCCACAAAAACAATGTAACTAGCTGGTCTAACTTTTTGAAAAAAACTTTAGGTAAAAATATAGGAATACTCTGAAACAGAAATAACAATCGAGGCAAAATGTTCATCTTTACAGCATTGATCCGACCAATTAGGGACAAAGGTAGCGATTTCCATCTCTGAAAATCCAATTGAATTTGAGTCATTAAAGGGGAGAAATTGGAAGAGTATAGAGAAGACAAAGTACGAGTCACGTTAACTCCCAAATACTTAAAGCCGGCAGGGCTAAGTCTAAAAGGAATGTCAGATTGTTTAAGTGTAAGACTTAAAGAATTTATGGGGAAACATTCACTTTTAAGAAGATTTATTTTGTAACCTGACAGAGAGCCGAACTTGTTTAATGGAGACACAATCGATGGTATGCTAGATAAGGGATCAGAAACATATAGAAGCAGGTCATCTGCATATAAAGACAATTTTACGTCAAGGCCTGACCGGGAAATACCACGAAAATGAGGAAGAGCCTTCAAAGCTATAGATAGGGGTTCAATTACAATAGCAAAAAGTAGACTCCTAAAATGGCGGCGCGTTAGCTAGACGCACACTTCCCTCCTCCGTGAATCTTTGCCAAGACACCTAACGTAAAATCAACTTTTGAAGTTAAACTCTAACGGTATCCGCGCTTAGGACTCTTTTATGTCGTCTGCACCAGGTAAATCGGGCAGGGGTCGTGGTAAACCCTCACAACCTAAAATTGATTTCGGACCAACTAAACAAAGTGGAAAAGCTAAAGCTAGCGCCATGTCGGAAGAGTCAATTAGCGCTGAAGAGGAAGGACCAAGTCACGCTCCGATTCTTGAAGCTATCAAAGACTTGAAAACCGACTTCTCCAACAGGTTTGACGGAATAATGGCTGCAATTGAGGGAGTGAGAAACGAGGTCGGAGTGTCATGACCCTGTGCCTTCTCGGCTGACTCTGTACGGCTACAAGTGTTTTTGTTGTGCTGCATCTCTCTCTCTCCCCTGCACTGCGCTCTACCGGGGCGGAGTCATGACGGCTCCAGCCCCTGGCTCGGACACCTGCAAGCAATCATCTCACTCACCTCTTAAGGCGGCTGCTGAGAGTGCTTCCTCGCTGGATTATTGTGTAACACTAGTCAGTGTCATCATCTATCTGAGCCGTTTTTCGAGTTTCTGTCGTGCCACTACTCACCTGCCTTTCCTCTCTGTGCCAGGATTCTCGCCAGCCTGAGGACCGCCGTTGGTGAGCTAAAACCGGAGTCCGAGCTACCTGAGCTTCAGGGGATTTTGTACATAGCCCTCTTCTTCCCGTGCCTGTGCTTCCCGGAGACCCTCTTCCTGTGCCCCCTCACCTGTATATATTCGCACCTGGTGTCTGTGTGTGTAAATAAATCACGAACTTAAGTGACGGTCTGCCTCCGAGTCCCTCCTGAGCCTGACACGGAGAGTGTAAGGAGCGTATTGTAAATGTCGAGACACGCATTTCCGACACTGAGGACACGGTCGATAGCCTTCAGAGAAAAGTCCAGAGTCTCGAAAAGAAAACCAGAGATATGGAGGACAAAGTAATGGACTTGGAAACAAGGGCCAGGAGGGCTAACCTGAGACTGGTGAATTTACCGGAGAAGGTGGAGGGAACGGATGCTTGCGCATTTCTGGAAACCTGGATCCCGGAGACGCTGGACATCCCTCTGCTGAAATCAAAGCTATTCCTGGAAAGGGCGCATCGAATCGGCCCGAGAAACGACCCAAACGCCCCCCCAAGAACACTGATCATGAAATTCCTGAGCGATAGGGATAAGGCAATGGTGCTGAAAGCGACCAAAATCAAAAAGCAAATACTCTACGAGGACAAACCGGTGCGGTTTATCTCAGACCATGCCCCAGCCAGTCTGGTCTATTTGGATCCAGGGCTAGTACGAGATCCCCCAAAATGGAAATTTCAGCAAAAATGGATAAAGGACAAAGACCTACTGGCGTACCTTGACAAACAAATTACTGATTACTTTGAGCTCAATACTTCTGAAACATCTCCGTGTATTAGATGGGAAGCATTCAAAGCCTTCATTAGAGGCCAAATAATTAGCTTCACAAGCTCAAAATCTAAGAAGGCCAGACAAGAGCTGAAATTATTGGAATCAAAAATTAAAGCTACTGAGGATATGTACTTTAAGAACCCCTGTCCCAAGCTGCACCAAAGTTTGCTGTTATTAAGAACCCAATATAATGAAATCTCAGCTTCAAAAGCTACAGCTAACTTATTAAAACTTAAGCAGTCCGTTTTTGATCAAGGGGAGAAATCAGGTAAAATTCTGGCTTGGCGTATAAAACAATTCCAATTGGAAAGATCAATCACTGCACTTAAAAATGATAAAGGGGAAACGATCTCTGACCCTGCTGCAATAAGTGACTCTTTCAAGGCCTATTATGAAAGGTTATACAGTTCTGACTTAAACCCAGGTGAACCAGACCCCAATTTTTTCTCTTTTCTTGACAATATGAATATCCCCAGAATAGAAAAAGAGGAATCCTTGAGACTGGGGGCTAAATTGACTCTGGACGAAATCTCAGAGGCAATAATGAGTATGAATTCTGGAAAGGCTGCAGGGCCAGACGGTCTGCCAATTGATATCTATAAGAAGTTTGTATCCAAATTAAAGGCACCCCTTTTGGAAATGTTTTCTGAATCTGCTCAAAAGGGGATACTCCCACCCACTCTGAGAGGGGCCTTAATTACACTTCTTCCCAAACCTGGAAAATCTAATGATAAATGTGAAAACCTGCGGCCAATTAGCCTCTTAAACTCAGATTTAAAGGTACTCTGTAAAATTCTAGCAAAGAGACTGGAGGGCCTTTTGCCAGACATCATCAAGGAAGATCAAAATGGGTTCATGGTTGGGCGTCAGGGATTCCACAATGTTCGACGAGTGTTAAATATTTTACACGAGCAAGGGGGGTCTTCAGATACAGCTTTCTTGGCACTAGATGCCGAGAAGGCTTTCGATAGGGTGGAATGGCCCTATTTGCTTGAGGTTCTTGGTCGCTTTGGTTTGGGAGTGGGATTCTGTAACTGGGTCAGGCTTCTATATAATAACCCATATGCAGAAATAATTACCAATAATGTTATCTCAAAACCAGTTGAGATTGGAAGAGGTTGTAGACAAGGTTGCCCCCTATCCCCCCTTTTATTTGTAATTGCAATTGAACCACTTGCTATTGCTGTAAGAGAACACTGTGTGATCACGGGTATAGAGATCGGAGGGTTCGACCATCGAATAGCTCTTTATGCTGACGATGTGATCCTCTTTCTTAAAAATCTGGGAAAATCTATTCCAGCCATTTTAGACCTAATTGGAAAATTTGGACATATTTCTGGTTATAAAATCAATAAATCAAAATCTTCTATAATGCTTTTGAACTCAGAAGAAAGGATGAATCCACCTAAATACACCTGCCATTTTAGAAATGTGAATCAGTTTACTTATCTAGGTATTCAGATTGTCCCGAAATTGGAAGAGGTGGTGAACCATAATTATAGTCCAATTATGACTGACATATCCAAATCAGTGGAGAGATGGTCGAGTCTCCAAATTTCACTGATTGGTAGAATAAATATACTAAAGATGAACGTGCTCCCTAAGCTTCTGTATCTGTTTCAGAATATCCCCTTGCCACCCCCCTCAGACTTTTTCCTTAAAATAAGAAAACTGTTTAATCAGTTTTTATGGAATAACAAGCGTCCCAGACTTCGCTTATCACTTTTGTACTTGCCCTTTGATGCAGGAGGGCTGCAATGTCCTAACATGGTTTGGTATTACTGGGCAGCCCAGTTAAGAACTATAATGTTCTATTATGCTGCAGAAAAGCCCCCCGCATGGAGAACTATTGAGTCTCTCTCTCTTAGGCTTCCACTTCCTACATATGTATACTCTGATAAATATAATAAACTCAAAGACATTACGCTTAATCCTATAGTTAAAAACATGATTTATATCTTACATGTCACTCAAAGATATTTAAACGTAAAATCTCCCCTCTCCGTTTTTAGCCCGATTTGGGGCAACAATTATTTTGCCCCGGGTAGGGCGGACGGTGGTTTTAAAATGTGGGCAGACTCGGGGCTGGGACTGGTGAAGGATGCTTTCGGGGGTGATGGAAGACTTTTAAGTTTTGAACAACTAATCTCTAAATTTAATATTCCCCGAAAGCACTTTTTCAAATACCTACAGTTTAGGAGTTTTATCAGGTCTTATCATAATGATTTTACACATATTCCCCCGCTGTCCACATTAGAGAACCAAAAACCCCAGTGGTAGAGGGATGATATCAGAATTATATAACTTGATGATGACATCCTCTCCTGATTCATCTGCTGCTAAGCTTGAAGCTTGGAGGTATGACTTACAGGAGGACTTGACAGTGGAACAATGGAGTAGAGCATGTAAGCTAGCCCAAACACAGACAGGGAACACATGTCTAAAATTGCTACAATTTAATTGGTTGATGAGAGTGTACATAACACCAGAAAAACTTAACAAATTTAATATGCAGATTCCTGATATCTGTAATAGATGTGAAGAAGATAAGGGCACATTGCTCCACTGTTTATGGTCATGTCCAAAAATAAAGGAGTTTTGGGAAGAGGTTGGAGCAATGATAAAGGAGATTTTGTCAATTAAACTTGTGATGGATCCCAAACTTTTCCTACTGGGATTATATCCTGTAGGGTGTAACATAGATCATTTTGAAAAAATCTTCATAAACATGGGAATACTACAAGCAAAGAGAGTGATAGCTCTAACGTGGAGGAGTCTTGGCAAACCAAGTATTTCACATTGGTTCAGAGAATTGTCTTTATGTTTACCATTAGAGAAAATTACATATACTCTAAAAGATAAACAAGAAATTTTCCAGAAAATTTGGGGGCGCTACATCCAGTATATTGGGAATAAAGATCTATCTGGTTTACTGTGTGAGACAGGGACAGCCTAGCTATTCCCTGTACAGGACCACAACCATATGCTGCAATCTGAAAATTATTCTTTAAAATCTGTCAGAGGTCTCATGGACTCAAGTGCTTTCATTGAATGTACCTTGTGTTTCGTTTATTGTGTAAATTTGTTTGTGTATGTACTTTATATATGTATATATGTAAAACTTTAATAAACATAATGTTGAAAAAAAAACAATAGCAAAAAGTAGGGGGGACAGGGGGCAACCCTGTCTCGTGCCGCGTGACAATGAGAAGTAGCCAGAGGAAACACCATTTGTATAGACACTGGCTTGGGGTGCCTTGTACAACAGTCGAATCCATGAAATGAATCTGTCCTTGAAACCAAATCTTTGCAAGACCGCAAAGAGAAAGCTCCACTCCACACGATCGAAAGCTTTCTCAGCATCAAGTGAGATAACTACTTCTGAATTAGTGGTCGAGTGTTGGGAAAGAATGACATTCAAAAGCGTGCGGACATTAAAGAACAGCTGGCGGCCTTTAATAAAGCCATTCTGTTCATCTGAAATAATAGTAGGAAGAACCTTTTCAAGGCGAATTGCTAAAATTTTAGCCAAGACTTTAACATCAACATTCAGCAGTGAAATAGGCCTATACGAGGTGCAAGACGTAGGATCCCTACCCTTCTTTAAGAGAACAGTAATTAGTGCTTGAGACAATGTAGGGGGCAATAGACCACGTTCAAAAGATTCATTATACACTGAAAGAAGTAGTGGGGCTAACTTGTCTACAAATGTTTTTAAAAATTCAACTGAAAACCCATCAGGTCCTGGTGCCTTACTATTGTGCATGGTCTTGATTGCATGCACAATTTCATCCAACCTAAAAGGGGCATCTAATTGTTCAGCTATAACAGGATCGACAGTGGGCATTATAAGACCGTTAAAAAAGAAATCCATCTCAGAGGCGTCAGCAGCAGATTCAGATTCATATAGGGAGGAATAATACGTCTTAAACACCTCGTTGACTTCCTTTGAATCAGAGACCAAGTTGCCTGCCGCATCTTTAATTTGAGAAATTAATCGAGAAGAGGCCTGACGTTTTAACTGATGGGCCAAAAGCCTTCTGGGCTTATCACCATGTTCATAATAAGTCGCACGCGCACGAAGTAAGAGTCGTTCAGCATCTGCTGTAGAAAGTAAATCAAATTCGGTCTGCAAGTCAAGTCGTCTTTTATGCAAATCAGGAGTGGGACTGTCAACAACCTGTCTATCTATGTCACAAATTTGTGTAGTCAAAGTTTGAAGTTTGGCTTTGTGGCTTTTAGTGGAATGGGCAGAGAAAGAAATTATTTGCCCACGCACCTATGCCTTAAGAGATTCCCAAAGCAATGACCTCGTAACAGTATCGCTGTCGTTAAACACCATAAATTCATCAATTGCGGATTTGATAAAGGTAACAAACCCCTCATCCGAAAGCAACAAAGAGTTAAATCTCCAGGGTGAGGAAAAAGAGGACTGGGCTATGAGCTTGATGTCAACGCTAAGTGGTGCGTGATTGGAAATGACAATAGGATGATATGTAGATGACAGTACTTTTGGAATAAGGGAACCGTCCACAAAAAAATAATCAATCCGCGAAAAGGACTGATGTACCTGAGAAAAGAAAGAGTACGCTCTGGTAGTAGGGTTAGAAAACCTCCAGGGATCTACAAAACCATTCTGAGACATAAACTCTGAAATAGACTTGGACATAGAGGATTGGGTCAGGGTCCGAGGATTCGAGCGATCTAAGGCAGGATCAATAACACAGTTTAAGTCACCACCCAATATCAAAAGATGAGTATCAAGGGGAGGGAGACTACTCAAAAGTGCATCTGTAAAACCTGGATTATCAAAATTTGGCGCATACACATTGACTAAGAGGACGGGTACATTGTACATGGTGCCTACAACAACCAAATATCTCCCGTTTTTGTCAGCTTTAATCTCAGAGGCTGTAAACTGTGCCCTTCTGTTTATTAAGATCGCCACCCCCCTGGCTTTTGAATTAAACATTGAATGGAAAGTATGACCCACCCATGGGCACCTGAGCCTAAGATGATCCCGATTTCGCAAATGGGTCTCTTGCAAAAACATTACATCACTCTTTAAACGTTTAAGATGCGAGAATATTTTAGATCGTTTAATTGGGCTATTCATACCTTTGACATTCCAAGTTAAAAATCTAATACCACAATTGCCTAAGGACTGACCTGAAGTACTGGTCATTGCAGAAAGATAAAAGAGAAAATACTTATTTCTTCACCCCCAAAGAAAGAACAAGTGGGAAAAACACACTCACACTCACCTTGGCCTCATCTGGCGAGACGAAGTCGCGCTGCATTCCTTGATAAGTGATCCGTAGTCTTGCCGGATAGAGGATCCCAAATCGGACTCCCTGGATGCCGCGAAGCTGGCGACGGACCTCATTGAAAGCCGCACGGGCCCGCGCTGTCTTAGCGGTGTGGTCGGGGAACACAGAAATGGTCATATTATTTATCTGCACCCTCTGCAGCTCCCTGGCCTTCTGGAGAATCCTAGCACAGTCCGCGTAATAGTGCAGCTTCACAACCATAGCACGGGGGCGTTCACCGGTGTTAGGTTTGGGGGCCAAAGTTCGGTGGGCTCTGTCTACAAGCGGCTCCTTCCCAAGCTGAAATGCCTCCATCAACAGCACGGACACATCTGTAGCGGACAGGACGTTCTCCTCTGGCACACCAACAATGCGTATATTATTGCGGCGAGACCTGGACTCCAAATCCTCGCATTTATTCTCCAATTTGGCCAACTCCTTTGACATCGCATCCACTTTGGCTTGGAGGTGGACAATATCATCCATGCATGTGGAGAGAGACTGTTCCATCTCCGTAACTGTGCTCCTGAGGCCAGCGAATTCCTGCCGCATGGTAGTTATATCTGAGGAAAGGTCCGTTTTTAGTTGCTGTATGTCGGACCTGATAGACGTGAGATTCTCCGCAAACGCTGCCGTCAGTTCCTTTTTAAACAGTGCTGAAATTTCTTCACGAAGTTCAGAGAGGAGTTCAGCCTTCGTGAATTTTTCCGTATCGACGAGCGGCGTGTCGGGTGACCCAGGCAGTGGCGAAGTTTTACCACGAGGCGGGGATGCAGTGTTAGCAGCAGGCCGCAAGTTCGGCTGAGAGGTGCTTGCGCTCTTATTAACCTTACGCGACATTGTAAACACAAAAAGCAAAAACAGTCTTGTCTCGGAACTATACAAAAAGAAAAAACCCGTCAAAATGTGCCTGGAAATGCTAGATAATAACTAGACTCTGCAGGAGCTATGCTCGGTGCGACCTACGCCATAGTCACCTAAACCGGAAGTCCGTGTTATTGTATGCTTGTCCCTTTTAACACCTAAATATACAGTGGCTTGCAAAAGTATTCGGCCCCCTTGAACTTTTTCACATTTTGTCACATTACAGCCACAAACATGAATCAATTTTATTGGAATTCCACGTGAAAGACCAACACAAAGTGGTGTACACGTGAGAAGTGGAACGAAAATTATATATGATTCCAAACATTTTTACAAATAAATAACTGCAAAGTGGGGTGTGCGTAATTATTCAGCCCCCTTTGGTCTGAGTGCAGTCAGTTGCCCATAGACATTGCCTGATTGATGAGTGCTAATGACTACATAGAGTGCACCTGTGTGTAATCTAATGTCAGTACAAGTACAGCTGCTCTGTGACGGCCTCAGAGGTTGTCTAAGAGAATATTGGGAGCAACAACACCATGAAGGGATAAAGTTATTGAGAAATTTAAAGCAGGCTTAGGCTACAAAAAGATTTCCTAAGCCTTGAACATCCCACGGAGCACTGTTCAAGCGATCTTCTTTGCAAAACAGCTCCAGCTCAGTCAGATTAGATGGACAGCGTTTGTGAACAGCAGTTTTCAGATCTTGCCACAGATTCTTGATTGGATTTAGATCTGGACTTTGACTGGACCATTCTAACACATAGATATGTTTTGTTTTAAACTACTCCATTGTTGCCCTGGCTTTATGTTTAGGGTCCTTGTCATGCTGGAAGGTGAACCTCCGCCCCAGTCTCAAGTCTTTTGCAGACTCCAAGAGGTTTTCTTCCAAGATTGCCCTGTATTTGGCTCCATCCATCTTCCCATCAACTCTGACCAGCTTCCCTGTCCCTGCTGAAGAGAAGCACCCCCAGAGCATGATGCTGCCACCACCATATTTGACAGTGGGGATGGTGTGTTCAGAGTGATGTGCAGTGTTAGTTTTCCGCCACACATAGCATTTTGCATTTTGGCCAAAAAGTTCCATTTTGGTGTCATCTGACCAGAGCACCTTCTTCCACATGTTTGCTGTGTCCCCCACATGGCTTGTGGCAAACTGCAAACGGGACTTCTTATGGTTTTCTGTTAACAATGGGTTTCTTCTTGCCACTCTTCCATAAAGGCCAACTTTGTGCAGTGCACGACTAATAGTTGTCCTATGGACAGATTCCCCCACCTGAGCTGTAGATCTCTGCAGCTCGTCCAGAGTCACCATGGGCCTCTTGGCTGCATTTCTGATCAGCGCTCTCCTTGTTCGGCCTGTGAGTTTAGGTGGACGGCCTTGTCTTGGTAGGTTTACAGTTGTGCCATACTCCTTCCATTTCTGAATGATTGCTTGACCAGTGCTCCGTGGGATGTTCAAGGCTTAGGAAATCTTTTTGTAGCCTAAGCCTGCTTTAAATTTCTCAGTAACTTTATCCCTTCATGGTGTTGTCGCTCCCAGTATTCTCTTAGACAACCTCTGAGGCCGTCACAGAGCAGCTGTACTTGTACTGACATTAGATTACACACAGGTGCACTCTATTTAGTCATTAGCGCTCATCAGGCAATGTCTATGGGCAACTGACTGCACTCAGACCAAAGGGGGCTGAATAATTACACACACCCCACTTTATTTATTTGTAAAAAACGTTTGGAATCATGTATGATTTTCATTCCACTTCTCACGTGTAAACCACTCTGTGTTGGTCTTTCACGTGGAATTCCAATAAAATTGATTCATGTTTGTGGCTGTAATGTGACAAAATGTGGGAAAGTTCAAGGGGGCCGAATACTTTTGCAAGCCACTGTAGATGAACTGGTGACGCTGTAACACAACAAACTAAGAAGAATACATCTGAGTGCCACATTTAACTAGAGGGCTGGGGTGATAAAGTAAACCAACTTGGTCACTTGAAGGTTAATCAGTTCAGCAGACACTTATTGCCCCAGTAGTCTTCAAAGTGACAACATGCATTACACTCTTTATAGCATAATTACATCTTGACAGTCTCATATATGGTTGTAAATCCTCCCCTTATCTGTAACAACAACTGGAGCTAAAAATGCCCACTTTATCCCTTTTCTGCACCTCCCTCTGATGATTTATATGCACGCAGTTGGTGGCATTTTGAAGCTCACTGAGTATGACAGGGACTAAATGGCAGGAAGTCCAGGCCATTAGTATGTGTCTTGCTGGGTGCTGCTGACATATCATGCCCTGCGCGTGGCCCTGCCTTTGAGTCTGGACTGTTATGTGATATATCGCCACAGATTAAGCAACAGGAGTCCAAGAAAGTTGAAATCAATGTGGACTGATAATCGAACAGCTGAAGACTTTCTATTTTTAACAGTGCTCAACTCTGACGTCATGTCAGGAAGGGTACAACCAGTCATGGTTACAGCGCTTAGAAAATCCAACAAACAGGAGGCAATCAGGAGCTGGCACTAGCAGGCAGAAAACCGTATTGGCAGGCATCAAGGGTAAAAGCAGAAATAAAAGCACATCAAGCAGGCAAAGACTGTCATTCACTGAACTGGTAGCCTCACTGGGACTGAGAGCCCTAAGAACAAGTTGATCAGGAATTGTCAACACAAATCAGGCCGACAAGATCATATGTAGCACACAGTATGTAAATATGGCACTCTGAACTAACTGCTACACATATAGATGCAACAAATAGATTGCTTTTTAAAGTGCAACTGCTGTTTAATGACCATGTTTACCTAGCATGTGTTATGTGAATTACAGGAAAATATCACAGAGTCTTTGCCTGTGTGGTTCACAGCAGCGGGGGTTCTTAACTCAGAAAATCCTTCTAAAAGGTTCTTTGGTTTTTTTGGTTTTATTTCAGTTGTTGGATTCTGCTGTAAACCAGACTTACTCATTTCAGAGTGTTACAGAACTTTCTGTAATGCAGAGCTATTGTAATGACTCTTCAGCAGGCCTCATTAAATGAAGTCTGGTGGGTGGTTGTTGCTACACCAACTGCACATTTAAGCTGATGTGACTGCAGCACTGCAGATCTGCCTCTCTGTGTTCCCGTTGTGTACATGTCTAATAAGAGCAATGTTCTAAACGGGTTAGGCAAACCGTGATTAAAAAGAAGAATATGCAGTAATACAGTTAAAATACCATTATAGCAATTGTCCATCATATCTCAGCATAGGGCAGCCTTTATCCTTAGACTGGACTGTCCCAGGCTCACTCTGTTGGGCTGTTAGACTTATGTAGCTAGTGTGCGTAAGGGGATTAAAAAGTCTTTATTCGAGAGGTAAAAACTGAGTGACGATAAAGACAGTCATTCACATATGACAAGGAAATTGTTGCAGAGTGCTCCCCCAATCGCTGTAATTTGGAAATAGTTGGCTTTTCTAACGCTGTGTAAGTATTAGAGCAAGAAGTTCTGGTGACCTGCGTCCACAAAGATGGAAAAGGTCCCTTTCACTGTTTTCCATGCCACCGAAGACAAAAATGTGTGTTCTTAAACCACTACCCACAAAAGCTCGCTAATAAACATCCTGTCGTAACTGGGACCAGTATCAATGTGTCACTTTGGGAGCTGCATTTTTCTCATTAATATATTCTTATTTGGTTAGTATTATGTGTAACATGCTGTATGTTGATTATCTCCAAAACAAAAACTACTGACAGGTGAAGTAAATAACAATAATCTTCTCATTGCAACATATTTTTTACTTTTAAACTTTGCTACAACTAACCTATAGCCCACCTTCCCAACGGCAGAGCAATGCACCTTTGCAAAAACTGTTAAAAGATCAAGAAACCACATCACAATACAATCAAGCATAAACAGCTCAGTCCAGGGCTCAAACGAGCTGCTGCCTGTACCCTGGTGCCGCAGGATATCCCCGGAGGTCCTTTGTCCATGGACGGGTCAGCACTGTTTCAGCAGCACAAGAGGAACCTATGGAATATAAGGGAATTTGATCACATCAAATTCTTTTTGTTGATCTTTTGTATGACATTTATTTAAAAGCACGTTTCCCATGGTGAAGCCTATAATAGTCAATGATATAAACTATGGTGAGAGATTTGGGTTAGTGATTTCAAAAGAATGGAATTCTATATACATTTTTGATTCATTTCAGTACTGAGGTAAATATATTAGTAACTTCTCCAACTTCAAATAAAAAGGTCTTCCGTGGAGTGCATCCCCACCAGCCCCACATGTACACCTGTATTAACAATTCGCAGATACTTCAGGTCTAACAAATATGCAAACATGACAAATATGCTTTCTCCTAAGTGTAGCCATATACACACCACTAATACTAAGGATGAGGCATGACATCAGTTTATTTTTAAAAAATCATGTTTATTCAAAGTCAAATGGTAAAAAGTAGGACCACAATCAAA